>NW_024542058.1:0-600000 GCF_016758785.1 Suillus bovinus
AGATACATCCTACTTTCAGGTGTTTTGTGGGTGGGAGCCTGGCGACTGTGTAATGCAAAACGGGTGGCCATTTCATCAAAGTTTACAGCCAGCCTCTGTTTCGCTGATGGTCCTGGTAAGCATGTCACCTTTGGCGACCGCACGGATGTTCCATTGCCATGCTCATCATACTCCTCCTCCTCCTCCTCCTCCTCTTCTTCTTCTTCATCATCCCCAACCTCTGCCTCATGTGAGATAAACATTCTTACAGCCTATATTCGTTATTTAGCTATGAAGGTTTCACCTAAAAAATTCACCTACATCGGATGGCCTATGTGATTTTCTAACACATGAACTTGGCATGCGGAAGTGCTTTCTTGATGCAGACATGCACATGGAAGATTTTTCTGAGGGGTCTGGTATGTATGTTTTCCATAGTGCTGAGAGGTTCCTTAGGGATTCATTGTTGTCTGCATCACCGGAGAACAGCAGACATTGGGGCTCCACCCAGTCATCTGCAGAGTATCGGTCACCAAGATACGCTACAAGTGTGTTGTCCATCTCAGATAAAGACATGGACATGGTGAGGAATTGCTCCAGGATTTTCCATGCACCATTATCATATAGTGCTGATGCTTGATTTCCTGTATCATCCTCGTCAATGACAATGCTGGCAATATTCGATTGATCCTTACCTTTGTGACGTTTTGGCGCTGGTTCAGCACTGCTAGATCCAGCACGTTTGGACATGATTCTGCATATTATGATCAACAATAGTGACAACAAACTTAAGCTGTTACGCACTGTGAAATCTATTCCTAAGTCTACGATATTCGACAGTTGGTGCTATCTACTGTAGGTGATCAAGGTAGTTGTAAGAGAAAGAAGATCTGCTAATGCGCAAGATCAGTACTTATAGTGAATCACTATTTGGATTAGCTAATACGCACAATGACAATTTGTGGACTGCTGTGGATGCAGCATCATGTGTCCTGGGTGACACTGTGGACCAACGGTGTTACTATGAGGATTTCATACTAAGTGGATGTTTTTCTGGAGATATTGTCAAGTCCTGCCTAAGTAAATGTAGATAGCCATTCGAGGTGGGTGTAGATAGAGAAGTTCCTTGTCCTGAGAATCTCTACTAAGCATGGTGGCACACATCGCCAGCCAATACTGAAGTACTACTCTACTGCTTCACACCACTAATTTGATACAACAACACCAATACTCTATATAATCACATTTCCTAAGTATAAACATACAGTATAATTTACTTGCGATAATTTTGACCTTCAGAGTTGGAAGAAGGGTAAGTATATGAAGGGCCACAGTTGATATACTGAATGACTACATATTCAGGCCCAGCTGGCAACACCTGTAAGTTGGATGTTTGTGGCTGTTTCGCGTATTGCCGGCTGAGTTTTAATTCTACAGTCAATCACTATATAAGCCCCAGGGCCTCATCTATTCCAACTTTTCTCTCTCAATTTGCATTGTCAGACATATGAAGGAGTACGGTACATAGTGTAGTTTTGTAGTCTGCTTTGCCAATAAGACAAATCACAATCATATGATGCTGTTGGCGTCAGTTATGGTGTCGGGTGCTGCACACAGCACTTGACCTGAATTTTGATGAAAGCACTGTGTTGGTGCCAGGTACAGTGTCGGGTGCTGTGTGCCCCCACCCAGTGAAATAATCATCAATAAAATGTTGTGTAGGTTCCCCAAACTAAGAATGTCAGTGTATTCACGAGCATCTATTTTTGTTTCAGATTATTTACATGAACTGTGAAATGGAACATGATTGCACTGATAAAATCATACAAAGCACACCAGATCGGTGAGGTAACATAACTTGGTCATGTGTACAATCAATGTCTGAACTGTGCTTTATTACAGCTACAAATTAATCATGCAACTATCCTAATATTCAACATATATCATATGGTGGACGCGCATGTCTCTAAAAAAAAATCTCACAGGATAATATGCCAAAGGTACATGGGCCTTCCTGATGAATCTCTCAAGATTCACTAATTGCAAAGGTAAGTTCTCACATTCTTATAATGCAAATACGCCCACTTACAAAGGTACCCGCAATTTCCTGTTGCGCACTCAGCAACGTATTCCCCTTTGCAGCTCCCTGTACGGAGCGGATATATGGATGACTCGACATATTTCCCATCCGTTGCACACAGACAGCATGGGTAGAGAAATGCATGTGACTTGCGATAAGCCTGAAATCAGGAAGGGTGGAGTTTAGACCCATGCCAGTCAGTTGGCCTGTAGCAGGCTACATGTGAGTAGCAGATATCTTTTTATATAAATAAGTCATTCACCATTGAAACATTGTCAGTTCTCTTGTTTGGCTGTGGTAATGAAGTATGCCGTGGCGGCAAGTTATGATGCTTGCTAGCATCTTCACGACCTCAGGATCAGCCACAAATTCGTATTCTGATAGCGTCAAACATTCAGAACATGGAGATAATGGTAAGGACGTTTTGCATGCAGATAAAATGATTGAATGATATTTACAGTCCTTATATAGATACATGGTCACCACTTCATGCTTTCATTTCCATATGCCATATGTGGCTGCCATTCTGCCATCACCAAATCCTGCCATTTTAAATCCTGCCATTCTGCCCTCACCAAATCCTGCCATTCTAAATCTTACCATTCTAAATCCTGCCATTCTGCCCTCGCCAAACCTCGCCATTCTACCATTGTGATTCACCGCTCTTCGGCCACTATTCGGCCACCTCATCGATTATCTATTAGTATCTCCATTGAGACTTCATGCATCAACTATGATCTCATGTTGGTGTCCATTTACACATGCGTGTGCAAACGCACTTTCATGGCTCAGAATTACTTGAGCCAGCACCAGCACTCATGCACTCAGACAAAGAAGCATCTGTCGTCGGCCATCTCTTCATTTAAGGAGTTTGCAAATTGCAGGAAAAAGTCGCGCACTTCCTCCAACGACATTGATTCCATGGGAGTCACCGACTCGTCTATTCCATTGTCGAATTCCACCTGCCTTCAAGGGAGGTGTCTCAACAGCCCAGGGTTACTAGTACTCCTCCACCCAATCCATTAGCCTCTGTCAGAGAGGCTACACCCCCTGACTGTGAAATAGGGGGAAATGATGGAGAGGATATGAGTTTGGCACAACGCTGACCAAGACGGCAGAATTGTCAGCTGCCCAAACGATTCAGAGATATTTTACCTCAGCCTCCACCCACTGTGCCCTTGGAAGTTCGCAAACTACCTCCCCCATCCGTCGGTCAAGTCATGGCATCACATGAAACCCCAACCTCGCCATCACATGCTACGTTCCACACGCCCCCAAACATCTTCGGGCTAGTGCGCCAATACTTCTCCTCTGCACCTCCATCTCACGATCCGGAAGAGTATGTCACTATAGCAGATCTCTCCTTTATTCCTGGCAGCCGCACGGTCAGCGAAGAAGAATACAACGCGCCCGTTGCTATCGCTAGCGATTCTCAGTACTACCCATATCCCAACCACTCCTCCTTTCAACTTGGTGACTGGTACTGGAATCAAGGGGTACAGAAGTCGCAAGAGGACTACACACACCTGCTGAAGATCATAGGTAGTGAGACCTTCAATACTGCTGACATGAGCTCCATGCATTGGAATGAAATCAACTCCAATCTTGGTGCCAACAAGTACGATCAGGGCAATATAGAAGAATGGGAAGAAAAAGGTGCTGGTTGGAAAAGGACACCAGTTTTCATCAACGTGCCCTTCTCCCGCACAACTGAAGTGCCAGGGCCTCGCGCTTTTCAAGCCGCTGATCTTTATCACCGCTCCCTTGTTGCTATCATACGGGAAAAACTAACCAATGCCTGAGATAACAAATTATTTCATTACGAGCCATACAAGCTATGTTGGAATCCTCCTCACCTTGATGGTGAAGTTCCAATATATGGAGATTTGTTCACGTCCCCAGTGTTCCATGATGCACACGCCAAACTGCAAAACATGGCCGGGGAACCTGGCTATGATCTTCCCTGAGTTGTGGCTGGCCTAATGTTCTGGTCTGACACCACACAGTTGACTTCATTTGGCAATGCTAAGCTATAGCCCACCTACATGTATTTTGGCAATGAGTCCAAGTACCACCGCTGCAAACTGTCATGTAACTTAAGCAACCATGTCGCGTACTTCGAGATGGTAAGTCTTTCCGCAGTTTTTGCAAATCAATCTCTAACACTCTTTGCCAGCTCCCACACTCTTTCAAGGATTTTACATCCGGCAAAGGCATGAACAGCGACTGCTCAACCCACTGTCACAGGGAACTGTTCCACGAGCAATGGAACATTCTATTGGACAATGAATTCCTGGAAGCATATGAGCATGGAATCATGATTCATTGCTGTGATAGCATCACACACAGATTCTACCCTAGGATCTTTACCTACTCAGCAGATTATCCTGAGAAGTACGTGAATTTCCTATCCTGCAGGTGTACACTTATCTCAACTTTACTAGAGTACTGATCGCCACTGTTTGAAATCTTGGGGGGTGTCCGTGTCCACGTTGCCTTATGCCAAAGGAGCTCATACACAATATGGGAAGACCTCTGGATAGGCGACAGTGCGAGACACTGGAACACAATGATGATAGATGAAGACTTATTGTAATCTCTGCACGGAAATTAATCTATGACAAGAATCTAGGAGTCGGGAGCGCAGCGGTGGAACACCTTCTCAAATCACAATCTTGGGTTCCTACCTTGGTGAGGGTTTGACTTTTATCATTGACTACAACTGACCAATTTACAGAACACATTTTCCGATCACCTCGCTGCTCTTGGTTTTAATGTTTTCCTCATGCTGGTGGTAGATCTCTTGCACGAGTTTGAGCTCGGTGTTTGGAAAATGCTTTTTATTCATTTGTTACGGATTCTTACAGCGGAGGACAAGAGTCTGATTAACAAATTGGACCAAAGGTACACTCTATGATTTGACATCACCCACCAACTGACCTCTCTACTACAAGATACAGGCAAACACCTACGTTTGGCCCCGCAACTATCCGAAAATTTTTGGCTAATGCTTCGGACATGACACGCATGGCAGCCTGAAACTTCAAAGACCTCCTCCAGGTATGAATTGTCTACTGAAGTTGGATGTGCCTTGACGCGATCTTAAGTGCGCTATCCCTGTCTTCGACAGTCTTCTCCCTGAACTGCACAATACGACTGTTTTACAGTTGTTATTTACTATGGCGCATTGGCATGGACTGGCTAAGCTGCGAATGCACTCTGATTTGACTATTGACATTATGGATCAAGTCACTTCAGCAGTCGGCGACCAGTTTCGCAATTTCAAAGCTCAAGTTTGTTCCACTTACAATACACAAAAACTTCGTCAAGAAGTCAAGGCTTGTGCCCGACACTATGCAAAGCGAGCAGCAAAACAAGCAGGAGGACAGGCAGCGCTGTCAGCTGGACCACCCAAGAATATGCACCGCAAGAAGGTATTCAATTTTCAAACATATAAATTTCACGCTTTGGGCGACTATGTTTCTACAATACACCAGTATGGCATGTGCGATTCATACAGCTCGGAACCGGTAAGTCCTATGGATGGTGTAACTACAAACTCCACCCGCTAACTATATCCAGGGTGAACTCGAACACTGCTCTCCCAAGGCTAGATATTGTCGCACGGACCGCAACTCATTTGTGAAGCAGCTGACGTGCACCGAACACCGTCAGGTCTGTATCCGTTGTATTGGCGACAAAATAAAACATTGTCTGCATGTTGAGATCGCTGAATTAGCAACAAGCCCACTCGCTCACTATCACATTGGCATGACACAAAAATACCCCATGAACTTAGGCACGTACTTATGCAGCCATCAAGGTGACCCGGCGATCAAGGTTAGCACAATTGACCTTACCCGCACCCCACACTAACACTTGCCTACAGAATTTCCATTCTAAGCTCAAGGAACATCTATTGCAGCAAATTCACAACTCCACAAATGTGCCTTCTTCGCAAGAAGTGTGCAACACTAATATGATCATTATCAAGGACAATCATATGTATCATCACAACATCACCAGGTTCAACTATACAACATATGATGTTCGCTGAGCTCAAGATGTCGTCAACCCACGAACCTCACACTGTAATGTGATGGCTCTCCATAGTGAGAACAATATGGGCAATGACAGTCATAAATTCATCTATGGTAAGGTACTCGGTGTTTATCATGTGAATGTAATCTACATTGGAGCTGGTATGGTCGACTTTACTCCACTGCGCATGGAGTTCCTATGGGTTTGTTGGTACGAGCCCATTGAGCAGGTCTCCTCCTGGGATTCCTCCACCCTCGATCAACTTAGATTTTGTCCCATAGATGATGGTTCTGCATTCAGCTTCATGGATCCAGCGGATGTACTCAGGAATTGTCACATCATTCCTGCTTTCGCCAAGGGCAAGAAACACCCTGATGGGTTGGGGGTGTCAGGGCAGGCAGGGGATAAGGATGATTGGCGTGGATATTATGTCAATCGGTGAGTTTGACGTACAATTACAACTACTCACCTCCGAGCTCATGATTGAAGGTTCGTTGATCGCGACATGTTAATGCACTTTCACTTTGGTCTTGGCATGGGACATGTCTATTCACATTATCGCCTTATGCACGTTGGGCTGAAAGAAGGCAGTTCAAATGTTGAACACCACGCAGAAAATGGAATTGAAGAAGAATACAAAGAGTACAAAGGCAAAAGCGAAAGCGAAGGTGAAGATGAAGAGCGTGAAGATGATGGCACCATAAGTGGACTCACTCTCGAGCAGCATTTTGGTGCCAGCTCTGAGTCATTAACTCACTTTAATGATATGTATGATAGTGAATTGGAATTAGATTACGAGAATTAGTTCTTGTTTGCTACCTTGGAAATCTTTTGGGGTCGCCATTGTACATGTAATAACCTCAAAGTCTATTTGGGCGCTACAATGGTGGGATGGCACATTTTTGTGCCACATTTAAGCACATTGCACATAATAACTTGGATGGCGCTGCAATGGCAGGTTTGGTGGGTCTAGAGCAGGTATGTAGCCGCCTTTAAAAGCTTGCCATTTTGTCTCAATAATCAACAACAATGTCTTTCTCTTCAGGATATCATCCAACTACAAGTGCTGCAACTTGCCAAGGTGTTACATGCTATGTGTACAATGAGTTGATGCTTTTGGTTTTGCCCTTCAGTGTACTTTGTTTCTACCATGCCAAGCTACACATACGTCGCTAACCCCAATGTTTCAGGGAACTCTTGTAGGCACAACTGACACATTGGGTACATTTTGGTCAGATTGGAGCCCACGGTGTAGCGATGGTCGCGGCATTGGGCTCAAAACCACGTATTTCCATACTCACGTCAACACCCAAAACATATGTGCACATGTCCGAGCCACTCCGTATCGGATCTGGCGCATTGGACCTTCAGACATTGCATCGGCCGATCACATGTTGCGTGCACTTGTCCATCCTGTGTCCTGTCCATCTGAACTAGCCTCACTAGGTGCATAGTCATTCCCGTGCATGTTTTCGGACATTTGTACCGCGTTATTACATGTCCACAGCACCTCGTGTCTTATTACATAGGACATCGGACCCGAAATATATCGCTACTATCTTCGCCTGTAGTTTTCCGAATTTCTACGTACTTACTTAAATACTCTGTAGTGACCTGTAGCAATCATTATCCAGTAGTTAGGAGCCGTTTCCCGACTCTGTGGATCACCCAGAATATTCTCATAGTTCTTAGTTGCATTGCGAAATATTACCATTCGTTCACCGTCATACTCTGTCACTTGTTATACTCGCGCATACCGCTCGCAATCCGACACTCGTTATAAAGTTTCCGACTCATTATTGTGAAGTCCAAAAGTCCAAAATCTCGGGCATTGCACTTTGGCTTCGGACATTGGATAAGTACCTTCGGACATCATCGGATTACCTTCGGACATTGTTTCGCAGCATTGGACATTTTGTTATTTGCATTACTGACACATTTTTACTACTAATACCAATTAGCAATCCCTTTAGGATTGAATGCACTTGCTCTGCAAGTATAGCAGCATAGGTCGTGCTAAGATCTACCTAAATATTTGTTGTCTAGGCAGTATGATTTCTGCTGAGCCCAGCAGGAATCAGCTTTCTACAACAGTGTATGCATTGTATGTAAGTATTATTTTTTTTGAGAATTTTTCAACATCTTACTATAGCATGCAGTGTTTACCATTATGTCTTGACGCCATACATGTTGTTTTCTGGGTGTTCTACACTATTGATTAGTGTTTACAGGTACAGCATCTTATCAAGCTCTCTGCCTATGTGGAAACCGGACGTGTTCATACTCCCTTACTTGAAGCAGAAGGCACTGAGGTCCCGGTGTACATTCTAGTGGTACATCAAATCTTTGCTATATCTCGCCATCCACTGATTGGTCTTGTAGAACGCTGCCCCCACCGCGATATTAGATTTGCCTGTTTTGTGTACCAGGCAGGGTCACGACAGGAAGATACATGTCATTTATGATAGTCGGGTAGGTTCACTTTTTTTTTTAAAAAAAAAATCTCTTTTAACAACATCACAGGTTGATTTAGCCAATTATTGTACCACCATTTATTGGGCCCACTATCCGTCAGGGTGCAATATGCCCATATTCCAATTTTCTGGTCACTTGTCCAATGTCTTTTTGTCTGCATCAGCATTGGGAAACGACGCCTTGAACTTTGGTTCTTGGATGATCTCCAATGCCCCTGTGAGGTCGGAAGGCAATGGTAGTCTCAGCACCCACATCAGCTATGGAGGACCTTATTCTGCTCACTCTGACTCTCATCACAACCCCAAGTCCACGCCCGCGCCTGATATCGCCATCGCCATCACCACTGCTCATTCTGAGTCTAATCACACCTCCGAATCCGTGCCCGCACCTGATATCATCATCATGGCTGCTCATTCTGACTCTCATCACAACTCCACGTCCGCGCTCATGCCTGATACCGCCATCACCACTGCTCAATCCAAAGATGCTGACCACTTCAAGGGCATAATGAAAAAATATCCGAAGTGGAGACTGGTCCTGTCCTATCTGTGGCTTCTTATTAGAGTGGCAATTTGTAAAGGCGAAACTGGGAACCCTCATTTTATCACCACAGCTTCACTCGAGACAAAAGCTGCCATGATACATGGCCTCTTCACTGAAAGTCTCACTCGTGCTAACATCAGCAACATAGAAGAAGGTGAGAAGCTCATTTATGAAATGCGCCGTACTCATTCATTTCCAGTAACTTCCACTAGCGATAGTAGGACCTTAAGTGAGAATGAGGTCCTCGCAATGGTATGTTTCCCCCTTGTTTCTATTACTTATCTCTCACATTGAATAGGTAGGACCATGGGTATCCCAATTTATCCACAATACAAGATGCATGGCCTCTCAGATAATCAGTCATCCTCGAGCAGGCTTTGGGCTCCATGATATTTTCGGTACCCTGCTCAAAGCTAGGCTTGAGCATTTGCTAGACCACTTCATGCGACCACACTCTATACGTCTTCTGTTCGATGTTAGTGTTCTGAATTTCTCTGCTGTCGAATTCTTATTGTGCTTTGCAGCAAAACAGATTGGTTTGGATCTTCCACACCCAATGTATCAAGTCTATCCTATGGCACATTGTGTTTAGGGTGACCATATCAAATGGTGTTACCGCTGCCACAACCCCCAGTTTACCACAGATTGTGGCCGATCTTGATCCCAATGTCTTCAGGAATACTTCTGTCTTGCCTGTGGAGACTCTAGCATTCATCCAGTTGTTTGTAAGTTGTATCTAATATGTGTGCTTTTCATTTTTGAAAACTGTTTCATTAACTCAAGTGTTACTTGGCGCTCCTTCGAGAGCTAGAAGGTGTCGTGGCCCAAATTCCTGGTGCTACCTTTGACCAGCCAATCTATCCATCTGCAGCCACAGTTTATGAAGAGGCCATTGAGACACTCAACATACTCTTGCCACTGGATTCAGATCCAGGACACTCGGTGTTCATGACCTGCATGGCCTCATTGTGTGATCTCGCATAAGTTTCAAAATTCTAATGATCAAATTTCACATACTAACTAAAGGAAATGGGGCATCCAGCGTGAATGATGTTGTGTGAGTTGTTCACACATAAGCAGTACATTTGTCTTGCATATCTTGCCCATGCCCACTTGTGTTTTCAATATTATGTTGTTTCTGTCTAGCCTGGGCCATTCCGCACCTAGCGAAGCCATCAGTTGACCAAAGTGTTTCATAATGCAACATGTTATATTGAGTTTGACTAAGGTGTTGTATTTCATATTTGTCTGCCATTTTCCGCCATTGATGGGCACAGGTTATTACTAAGCTATGGCAGGATGGAGGAGATGGCGATCAAACTGTAAAAAACTGTTAATAATGTAGGCCCAGTTGTGGGAATGTCTCAAACACCCCACTGGCTTTGAGATGTTGATGAATTGTCCAACTTTTGCCTCTACATGTGTAGGGCATCCAAACAATTTTTTTCTCAGGATTGAGGATACTGAGGACGCCCTAGGATCTTGGCTCTGGACACACGGGCTCGAAGTCGGTTAGTGCACATTTATTTCATATGTTCACTCATAACTTAACTTCCAGCTGCCGGACTCCCTCTTTGCCACTGCTGCTGTGTTGTTTGGTTTGGTTGACTATTGTGATCTCACACTTCTTCTTGAAGTAAGGTCTTGAGGTAGTTGCGAAACAGACACAACTTCAACAAGCAGAGACAAATCCCTCAGAATTTCTTCCACAAGGAGGGCATTATTTCATGGGGAGATAGAATGCACCATGCTCAAACAGAAGTCTTGTTATTTAGTACAGCTATTGTGAACTTGTGCGAAGTGTTGAACACTAGAGGTCAGCCGTGTAAGCCATAGCATTAAAATTCTTATGTCTGCTGCTAAGTATATTCCCAGCAATCGTCCCAAAATTACTGCCTCCAGTGAATACTGTCGGATATACTAGTGCATACAAAGCTCCTAGTTTGCTTGATTGCAAGCACTTCCAACCTACCAAGGATATCCAAGATAAATGCTGTGCATGGCTCATCACATCATCGCCTTTTCAGGACACTGTGGAAGTGGGTTCTGATGCTAGCCAAACACCCCCTGAGTCTCCTCGTCATCATCAATACCCCCTAAGGGTGAGTAGTTGTAGTATGCCAAGGGTCCTGTCTGATACTGTGCAGCACGATGACCAACTTCTCTCTATGCCTCATTTGACAAATGCCCTGGTTGGTAACGTCAAATTTGGTACATACATCAACACATCTTTCGTGGAAACTGACGAGCTCTTACTTACCAATAACGGCAACACATTCACATGAAAGGAGGACAAAACACTGGATGAACTTATGTCTGTTTTCCATATTTTGGATTTGAAGAAGCAGTGGGCACAGGCCGAGGTAGACATGTTTTCTGAAGCTATTGTACTGAATGCTGAATTGGAGTTTACTGATGATGGTGGGTATGCAACATTTGGTCAATTTTATCACACTAATATAATTATCATAGGCACGTCTTCGGGGAAGGTTATGATGTATGATTCACGTTTGCATGATGATTGGTTTGATGATTGGGTTTCGACTTCGTCCGCTCCTTCCAATACCTCTTAATATTCGGTAACACTCTCACTTTTAGTTGTACTGCCTGTTTGTAGCCTTTTCCCCACCCTGGTCAAAGTCGTGGGCCTGCTGTATCTCTCGCATTTGTATTGGTGTCTTGCATCAATTTGTTGTACGTTCGAACTCATTCTATGTTATTCCTCTTGCTTCTGTTCTATTATTTATTTGATTTTATTTAACATGAAATATGGTGATCTGCTATGCGTCTATTGCGAGATCAATCTAAGTCCTCATTTCAGCGACTCCTGCACAAGATCAAGCACACAAACCTGAATTTCAGGCTCACCCTTCATTGGGTCCCTGGACACGAAGGGGTTCACGGGAATGAAGAGGCAGACAAAGCAGTGAAAACAGCGGCAGAGGGAAGGCATCACACCAGTCCCTGTGAGTCTCACAAAATACCTTCGTAACAACCTGCTGCCGCTCAGTCTCAGCCATCAAGCAAGCCCATCAAGAATGCACCCACACCAGATGGGCCAAAATCTGGTCCACCTCTCCTTGCTTCCAGCACATCCAGCACATTGACCCCATGCCATCGAATGTTCCTTCCTCAAACTTACGTCTTCCTTCTCCAAGCGCCTCACTGGCCTCATTGGACTTTGCACTCGTCACCTCCCATCAAACCAACACCTCTTCTGTCTAATGAAAGCCGATTCCCCAGATTGTCCGCACTGCCCGCAGACTGATGAAACCATCCCCCATTATTTATTCGAATGTCCGCACTACCTTGCAGCACATCACGTCATATCCCAAGCCTTGGAACAAAAGTCCACGTCACTCTCGCACATTCTGGCAGACCCAGATGCCATCACTCACCTTGTCCGAAACGTCAATCAGATCCACAGACTGAAATCCACACTAGGTGAAATATTGATGCCTAATACATGACCTCTCTGACGCACCCCAGTATCTAGTTGCTACTCTGCCTTCATCCTAACTTCGACAAACCAACATCTCTCACACCTCCCTTACTACCCTATCCCCACCTAATTCCAATAATTCAGCTCACTCACACGAGATCCCTGGCCTCTCCTTGGGGACTAAGCCAGCAAGCCATGGATACTCAACAACCTTGACACATTGGACCTCCTGCCCCCTGTCCAACCAGGAAGCGCCCACTCTAGGCCTCCCTGTCTCCATACTTACATCTACCTTAACTTACTGCACGCCCCAACCGATCTCTGTTTGGTCCACGTCAGTGGCCAAGCATGTGTTATATATTTCTTGATAGCTCATAACCATGTAATCTTACTTATAGTCATCCCTTAGTTGAACACATCACCCATCTAAAACGGCCGGCGGGAACAACGGACTGGTGGGGTATGCCTTACACCAGGGCATTTGGGGTTGTGGTGATGGGACGGAGCACGGGGCTCCTTGACTAGACAGTAATGTCCTACGTAGAGTACATCTCTCAATGGACAATAATTAGAAAAAAAATCTAAGTCCTCGCTCATGTATTCAAAAGTCATATCTTTGCATACTAACGATCAGAGCAGGTTAACCTCAGTGAAACATTTTTCTGGACATGAGCAAATCTTCCGCATTCAATTGGTCACGACTCCTTCGCTGATCTACAAAGCAAACCTCACAGACACCTCAAACCCTTCCTCCCCGATGGGACACCATACTTCCACCCCCCACTGTTGGTCACAACCCTTCCTTGCCACTCCACACCTGTCATCTCCTGACCTTTGCCAACCCTCCATTCACTGGATCATGGACATCAGTGTAATCGAATGCGACAGATGAAGTACGTACCGCCTAGTTTGCACTACCACCCTCGCTCTAATAATGATATTCTGTGATATCAAACCTTCTGCTAGCCTTGCCTTCAGGCCGTGAAACCCACACGCCCACTGATCTGCCATCAGTGTGTGATCAATTCGAATATTTGACTTTACTTACAGTGTTTTGTGGCCCCATAGTTTTACTAGTTCAATGATAATGCACGTTGAAGGAGATAATGAACTAGTAGTCTGTAAATGGTTGTCGCAGTTCCATCCCACATCGTCCCACATGGTATGGGCAGCACCGAGGAAATGACCAAAATGTGTTACACTGCTGCTACATGCGACCCCGATGGATTCATGCATAGGAAGTATTCCCTCAGGCCATATCTCTATGGCTGCCATACTGAGCTTTTCATCGGTTTGACCATGTACAACGAAGACGAAGTTCTTTTTGTGAAGACTATGAATGCATAAGTTCTGTCCGTGGACGTTGGGATATGTGCCTAATATATTTTCAGCGTTATCAAGAACATCACCCACCTCTGTGGTCGGTCGAGATTGAGAATATGGGGTCCTGAGGGGTGGAAGAAGGTTGTTGTATGTATTGTCTCAGATGGATGCAGCAAAGTCAACAAGCAAACACTTGAAGATCTCATTCTTGTGAGTTTACCCATTATTGATTGGGTTTGTTGCTCATGAACTGTCCCTAGATGCGCTGTTACCAAGAAGGCATCACTAAGGACTCGGTTGGCAGGAAAGGATGTGACTGCTCACATTTTCGAGTGAGTAGATTGAGTGGAAAGGTTAAATTCATGATCTGCAGATATACTTCAAATGTAGTCGTTACGGAGACTGGGGAGGTGTCTACTGGGAACTGCCCAGTTCAGATCATCCTCTGCTTGAAAGAGCAGATCAAGAAGAAGCTCAACAGTCACTGCTGGTTCTTTAACACTTTTGGTCCATTGATCAACCCGAATGGTAGGCATGTTACCCCATGAGGGGTTCCTAAGACTGATTTCATACACAGTCTGTGTTCTTCTAGACGTTGGTACCAAGCCAACCAGTACATCAGTCTACGAGTTGTGGAAATGTGAGTGGATCTCGTTGGTTCGAGATTTTGCCTGATGATGCTTTCTTTAGGCTTCAATAAACACTCTAATGTTGGAGGAGCCTGTGGAGAGTGTGTTATACTTATTGTCCCATGCTTTGTTTGATTGATTTTTTGTCTAGGATTTGTGTTGACACTGGCAGAGCTTGCTTGTTGCTCCTCACGAGTCCTCTTGCTGCTTCTCAGAAATTTCGAGGTAATACGGTTGCAGCTCTAGCCTCACGAATTGATATTGATTTTGACATAGTAGGACAGTATATAATGTCTTATATCCTCGACAAACCACTTGAGGTAGGTGGTCCATCATTGGCTACACTATCAACACCCTAATCTCCCAAAACAGAGCGTGTTCGGTTACATCAGCGTGCTTCCTGGTGCATTTAGCGCCTACAGATATAGGGCCCTCCCGAATGGTCCTAATGACAAAGGCCCCCTTGCCTCGTATTTTAAGGGAGAGGCTATGCATGGTTGGTATGTGATATTCTTCCTTCAATTTCTTCTTCCATCAATGATCATTCCAGATTGAAACATGTACTTGGCTGAGGATCGTATTCTGTGCTTTGAAATTGTCATCAAGAAACGGGAAGGCTGGATGTAAGTGAAATATTACTTTCAGTGCTTCGCGGCTCCCTTGACGCGCTCCGATAGTCTTAGATATGTCAAGAGTGCCAAGGCTGCTACAGATGTTCCCACAACCGTGAGTAGAGATATATCTATTGTGATATGTAATTTCATATGTTTCTCCAGGTGCCCGAATTCATCTCTCAGCGTCGCCAATGGCTGAACGGGTCCCTGTTTGCTTCTTTCCATTCGACAATCTTCTTCTATAGAATCTGGACATCTGGGCAAAACCCATTCGTATGCTTGTACTCCAGGTTCGTACAATAGATTCATCAGCACCACATTACTAATAAGAGCTCATATAGATCGAGTTTTTTATAATGCAGTCCAGCTCATATTCACGTGGACGTCACTTGCGAACTTTTACCTGGCTTTTGTCAGTAGTCCCTTACCCTTGTACGTCAATGAGTCTGATATAGGTATTATAGCTGGTTCATCGGCAACTACGACAACAGATGGTGCTTTCAACTTCCTGAGCCAAGGAGCGGGACAGGACATCTTCCAGGTTTTCTTGAAGGTGGGGGAGCAAGACCTTTATAAACAAGGATGAGGTCCTAATTGTCATTCTAGCTTTTTATTGCCCTCCTGTTTGTCGTCACCATCTGTTCACTAGGAAACCAGCCACAGGTATGCACTTTGACCCCTGACAGACCATATGCAAAGATTAACTTCATCTTTTCCAGGGGTCCAAATGGATTTATTCGCTCTGCATGGTACTTTTCTGTATTTGTAACATCATCACACTTTGGTGCGCCGGATGGACGGTGTATCTTGCTGTACCTCATACCATCGCTGGATGGAAGGACTTCCCTCAGTGAGCATTTTAGTGGTTTGAGTATGTTGGTGTGATAGCTTATCATTCTGACTAGGCTTGTCGCTATGAACTAGGTGGTGGAGTTTTTCAGGTATATGGTCATTGTGAAAGTTGGCAAGCCTACTGCACGTTCAAAACCTGGAAACAGGGGCAAGTGTGACAGTCAGATTCTCCTCATGCATTACTTGAACCGTGTCCACTTCAACACGCCAATGTAACCTCTCGAGCTCAAGATCTACCATCAGATGAGGAATGTTATTGGGATTGATCCTGTTTTCTACAAGTACATTTTCACTATTGATGCTGATACGGTGAGTTTATCTTGTTGTTTTCTTCATTTATGCTGATCTCCCTTTAGCAACTAACTCCAGAGTCTCTGAATCGATTAGTCATGTCTGATGCAGATGACTCAAGCATCATTGGCATTTGTGGCAAGACCAAGCTTACGAACGAAGAGGGTTCATGGCGGACGATGATTCAGGTATCATTACATCTTTGACCACCGCCGTTGCCCAAGCTGACAACTAATACAGGTATACAAGTACTACATCTCTCACCATTTATTGAAAGCCTTCAAGAGTTTGTTTGGTTCAGTATCTTGTCTTCCTGGATGTTTCTCGCTCTACCATATCCGTACTGCAGACAAGGGCCGACCTATCATCATCTCCAACCGTATCATCGGGAACTATCTCAACATGCAAGATTTGAGAGATGACAGTGACAAAAAAGTATGCCATGCATCTTTTTCATCTTCTGGTACTGATTGTTTGCAGAACCGCTCATGAGGAGATCATGGCCAAGTTCCCCAAAGCTGATCTTACATTCCGGAAAGACTTTTTGAATGAATCAATTGACAAAACTCTATTGTTGTGTCTTAGCAGTCCTTTCGTTACATAGACACATCCAGACAGAGTCAAGTCCCTTGTGCTTTGGTGGGCCTCGATAATGGTGGTTGCATATAGGTGGTTCTAAATCAGCTATTCTTTTCAAGCGGAATCTTCATGCTAAGACAAAGGTATGTGTTTGATAGGTCAAAGTAGACCGTGCTAACCACCCCCCACCTCTTTCAGCGAACTGCGATTCTTCCATCAGGATGGCGCTCCCCATCTTTCTATATGTAACTTTTTTCTTCAAGACTTGCTAACTTCACTGTGCCCGACATAGTTTACCACAAATGCAACAAACCCTGCCTCCCCACTCATTGGCCGCGCTCCATCGCAGGCAATTTATGGGACATTCACTTGTACCAGTCTCATTGTTTTATTTTGTGGTCAGCTAGTTGCAATGTATGGTTCAATTAATTGTTGGGGTGTTGTTCCTTGTAATATCCATATCAATATTATATTTTTCTTGCACCAAGTGTGACAAAATGATGATATCAAGGCTAAACATACAATGACGTGTTTTGATGCTAACCCTTGAAGGTTTTTTTGTCACACTGCTGCTGGCCTATGATATATTTATCAAAATCATGCCTCCCTTGTATAATTATATCTTCTGTTGCACATGTGTTAATATCATAGCTTAAGATATTGTGATGCATTTCGAGGCCAGCTGATTATAATTGTTGGAAGGTTCTGTTGTCACACTGCTGTTGGCCTATGAATGTTTATCAAAATTATGCCTCCCTTGTATAATCATATCTTTCATTGCATATGTGTTAATATCATACATTTGTAAAGCTTAAGATATCATAATGCATTTCGAGGCCAGCTGATTATAATTATTGGAAGGTTCTGTTGTCACATTGCTATCGGCCTATAATACACATATCAGAATTGTATCTCCCTTATATAATCATATCTCATGTTATAAATGTGCGACACCACAAGAAAGATATCTAAACCTAAACCAAGATAAATTATATTTTTTTTGTTTGTCACATGTATCTGGTCATAAAAGATTCAGGTCAATTGCCTGATGAGGGCGGTGCTCCACAGGGCAGGTGCACTTGCCACTTGTCAAGGGCTCTTGAAGCTCGTTAGGGTGGCCTGGACATGACGGTGCTAAGAATTAAATATCAGTAGCAGTATCATATATTTATTCATCACATACCATTTGACTTAGCTAAAGCAGAATGATGTGCAGTTCGTTGAGCACGAATCTGCACAATGTTGTCCTCACTTTCCTTTTGCATAAGTTTGGCCAAGTGCGAGTTGTCCTTGGTTGGTTTGAGGTGCCTGTAAAGTATTAGCACTAGACTAACCAGATAGAAAAATGTACCTGTTCCACAAGGGTGTCTTTGACCCATGGATCGTCATCGTTGTCTAGCATTTCAATGATAGCCCAGAGGAGCTCATCCAAGTCCATGTCACCGATACACCATGTCCAGTGCTGCGCGCTGCTGATTGTAAAGTATGTCTATGGGTTCATGAGAGAGGTATTGATATCAATAGCAAAAGAGCTAAACTTACGATAATATGAACATATGCGATGATATATTTGTTAACAGCCATCAGTCCCCATGCACGATTTTGGGATGGCTTCGTAGAGTTGCGAACATTTGATGAGTCATTCATGACGGATGATGGTCCAATGAAAAGATGTTTATAAAACTATAGTAACTTTGTTATAAATAAATGACAGTGTAAAAATGAATACGCACCCTCAGAACAATATGGTTTTGAAACAGGCCATGTGTCTTCTCAGCAGCATTGTAAATGTCATGTTCATAAAAGAATGTTGGCCAGTTGTGTGCTGTCATGGTGATTTCGCCAGCTTGCAAGGCAGCCATAGCGCTGAACATAGTGACATTAGTACAAACAATGAAAAGTAAAACATATATACAAATCAGGATCCTCGTCAAACCAATCCAATTTCTTCCGAGGGCAAAGTAAATGGGCCAACTGTGTTGTTTGTTTATTGATTATCATACGGTGAGTACAGCTTACATAATCACGCATGTACATACAGACAGAGTTACTAATACCTCAGTCTACTACACCACAAGTGTACGACTGAGGTGAGACATTCATTACTATAGTTCATTCATTTTACTGACTCTACTAGTATACATTCTTTTGTCTCTAGGTTAGTTTAAAGTCTACTACACCACGAGTGTACGACCAAGTATACATTCTTTTATCTCTAGCTCGTCCGTTCGGCTCCGCACGTCATACTACGAACAAAAGGTTATGAGCCCTGACTGAAGTTCAGTCAAAAAATAGCCTAGTAGTAACACAATCATACTCCTTGCACAATGTCCAACAATCCATCCATCTCGCAAGCTCAAGGTTCACACTCGCAACAAACTGTCTCATCAGCATCCAACTCAAAGAAAATCCTACAAGGCTCGAACTATCTCTATGATATCCCATCACTAGAGAATGATGGTTCAAATTTTCAGAACTGGAAATTCTGAGCTAGAAAAGTACTTATCATACGAAAACTTTGGGGTATTGTTGAAGGTTCAGAAGTCAAACCATCTGCTTCTGACCCTGACACGGTCCAAGATTGGCTAGAGAAGAACGACAAAGCACATGTGCAGATCACGCTCACGCTGAAGGACAAACCTCTAAATGGAGTCCTACACACGATGTTAGTGTCAGATGCCTGGATGAAATTGTGCGAGCGATACGAAGGGAAAGGAAAGCAGAGTATAGCCTACCTTATAGGTGAATTATTCTGCAGAACACTCTCGGATGAATCCCCTATGGAACCACAGCTCAATGCGATGTGGCAGAAGGCTCAAGTCCTGAACTCACTCGGTCAAGCCCTAGATGACTCCCTAGTAACCATAGCAATGGCCATATCTCTTCCCCCATCATACTCAACTCTCCGAATGATACTCATGTCAACAAGCGACAAGATCACAATCGAAGGCACCATTAGCCAAATTCTAGTCGAAGAAAAGTTGAGGCGAGGTCCTGAATCACAAACAGCTCTTATAGCCAAGACTTTGGACAAGTCAAAGGAGACCTCAAAGACGGATAAGAAGAAGAAGCTGGGCAACTGCAATTATTGCAAGAAGGCTGGGCATTGGGAGAGGGATTGTCACAAGAAGAAAGCTGACAAGGGCAAAAGTGCTGACAAGGACAATGAGAAAGACAAGCCCAAGACCGACCTATCAGCCAATGTAGCAGCTGTAGTCGAATCTGACGAACCAGCGTTACAGCTATTTGTTGCGCATGAACCAAAGTTCAAACCAAACTCGGTTAAATGGATTGTCGACTCTGGAGCCTTGGCGAATATGTCATGCTGTCAAGAATGGTTCAAATTCTTTTGTGCATTAGTCCCAGCAGAAAGTGTCAAGATCAGGGATGGTTGTACGATCAAAGCTCATGGGATAGGAAGAATGGAGTTAGAAGTAAAAGTTGGAGGAGAAGAGACACGTCAAATCATTCTCCAAGACATTTACTATGTCCCAAGGCTAGACGGAAACTTGTTGTCAGTGTGGTGATTGAAGAAGAGAGGATTCTGAGCATCCTTTGGTCAACATACCTGCGAAATATCTCGAGACGGCTCCATAGCAGCACTAGTGAAACAGCAACAGTCCTTATATATCCTAAAAGGATGCACTTGCATCAGTGAAAGCGCCTATATTGTCCAAAGTCCCAGCCACCTTCTAAATCCAGAGGAACCAATTGTAGCTCTCACAGCTTGTACCTATTCTTCGAAGGCATCAATGGAGGTCTGGCATCGTCGACTAGTGCATATAAGTCCAGAATCTGTCAAGAAACTGTTCACAAAGGACATGGTTAGGGGAATGGAAGTTTTGACAAGGGATACTCACGAAACGGATCCATACAAAGCCTACCTCAAAGGCAAACACTCCTGCAAACCTATCCCAGACGAATCCCAAGTCAAAAACCCTCGAGTCTTGCACAGGACATATTCAGACATTTGTGGACCTATGGAGACAACCTCACGAGGTGGATATTGATACTTCATTACATTTATCGATGGCTGCTCGCATCACTTAGTCATCAAACTGCTCAAGACAAAAGATGAAGCTTTCGAACTTACCAAGTCATATTTCGAACGAGCAGAAGTACAAACTGGCGAACACACAAACATTCTCCGCAGTGATGGGGATGGAGAGTATGGGTCCAAGGATTTCCAAAAATACCTAGAGTCAAAGGGTATTCACCACGAAAAAATGAACCCATACACCCCTCAGGAGAACGGAGTTGCTGAATGCATGAATCAAACTCTTGTAGAGTCTTCGCATGCAATGCTAAGTGAGGCTAAACTGCCAAAAATGTTCTGGGGTGATGCCATCCTACACGCGGCTCATATCATCAATCGTGCACCAATACGCGCACTGAAAGAAAGCATAACTCCTTTTGAAGCATTCACTGGTAACAAGCCATCAATTTTGCACCTACACATATTCAGATGCAAGGCTTTCATACACGTACCCAACGAGCACCGTCAGAAGTTTGACGCAAAGTCCATTGAATGCATCCACCTAGGTTATGTGGAGCATAGGAAGGCATATGTCTGCCTGCAAAGGTCGAGTGGGCGAATAGTCAAATCCAGAGATGTTGTTTTCGATGAAGGGATCAATGGAGGGTTGAGTCGAGTGAAGATTAGTGTTGAAAACACTGAAACCTGTCAAGCCAATCAGCAACGAGATCAAACAAAATCACACGACTCACCAGCAAACTCAGATCCAAGCAAAACCGAACAAGTGCACATCGAAGAGGTCACAAGCGAAAACGAGAACAAAGACTCGGATCCTGAGCAAACAGAACAGGAAGTCCCTGTATCTGTAAGTCAACACAAAGTCAGCTCTCAAACCTCGCAACGCACCTCCACAAGGCGTCACACACAGCCAGAAGGTCCTCCAGCACCATACCCATGTCCAATTCCCCCATGTGAAGTCAGACGTTCAGCCCGCATATGAAAAACACCAGTCCCTGATAACGATCCCCATTATTTTATCAATGCATATGAAAGATCAACACTCAAGACTCACCAGGAAGATACTATGGAGAAAGAGGAAGTTCCTACTATGAGGCGAGAAGAGAGTGCTGAAACCATTGAAGATGAGAGTGAGGAAGAACCTGCGGGAGAGGAATGAGCTTACCATGCGGAAACGGCCAAAGAACCCAGGACATTCGAAGAAGCAGTGAATTGGCCAGACACGGACCTATGAGAAGCTGCCATGATAGATGAACTGAGAGTTTTTGAGAAGATCGGCCTATGCGAGGCAGTTGAGAGACTGAAGGGATGGAAAGTCATTGATTCAAAATGGGTATACAAAATCAAATACAGACCTACTGGGGAGATAGAGAAATATAAGGTGTGCTTGGTTGCTAAAGGTTTCACCTGTTACAAGAACATCTTGATGCTTGGGCCCCTACTATTTTTCTCCTCATCCTCCTTGTATCAGCCCTCGCATCACACCCTTACCCCGACCTTACTCTCGTCATACTGGTCATCCTCACATTCCCCTTCGCCCTCTACCTGTCGCTGCAGCAAAGCCAGTACATCTGGCCTAATCCTTTTGCTGACAAAGCATATCCATGCTCCGTCCCACCATCTGACTGATCCTGTGGACAGTCCCGCTACTCTTACCGTCCGGACGGTAACCTATGATACGATGCATGCTGCGTCCCCTCTGTCCAGTTCCCTTTCTCGATCTATGACTCGGTGCGCAGTCGCGCATGTGTACTTATACTTAGCTCCGCAGTTGCACGGTCGTGCCCCTGCGCATTTCACTTCTTATTTCGATCTTTGACTCATTTTCTTATCTGCACGTTCATGTTCACTTGTGTCTCACCTTGAACGTGCTTTCCTTTTATAGCCTTACCCTTTACCGCTTACCTCTCTTGGTAGTACGAGTTATCACCCACTAATATGCTTCCTGTCCTCTATATAAACTCACTACCATGTACCATATTCCTTAACTTGAATCTACTTGGTTCTTGACCTCCTACTCTCACCAGAGTGATCCCTTCTGCCTCACCAGCAGTCTATATTCTATCCTCTTATCTGCTCCTCGCGGATAAGTCTTTAGTCTCAATCTTTACTCGTCGACTTCGTCAACGAGCAAAGCCCCTGTTAACTAGTCGGACTTCTGTCCTTCTAATTAACGATGATCTTACAATTAACCTTCGGATGTCGTAAGCCTTGGCCGATATAGCTTATCGTCTAGCACCTGCTTGACATAAGCTACCCGATTTGGACATAGGCGTCAAATCTTACAAGTAAGACCCCTAACCTTGGGCTAGCCCAAGGACATCCTCGACCGTTGACGACACATGCTCTGTTTGAGCGTCGCCAACAGATACTATCCAAGTCGTAACATCACCCAGGTCGAAGGCGTCGACTACATGGAAATGTTTGCTCCCATAACAAAATTTTTGACCATTTGGATCCTCCTAGCACTAGCAGCACAACTCGATCTGGAAATACACCAGATGGACATCAAGTCAGCCTTCCTCAACGGCGAATTAGAAGAGGAAATATACCTTGAAATGCCTCCCAGATTTCGTGATTCATCGGATCTAGTCTGGAAACTCAAACGAGTGCTATATGGACTGAAGCAAGCTCATAAAGCCTGGTACAAGCGCCTGCGAACCGTTTTCGAAGGACTCGGGTATACGCACTGCGAATCAGATCATAGCGTGTTCTTCAAAATCAAAAACAGAACTCACATAATAGCAGCCGTCTACATCGACAACAAAATGATATTCTCAAAGGACCTAAAACTCATCAATCAACTCAAAGAAAAGCTAGAGGGAGAGTACGAGTTGACGGACCTTGGAGAAGCTCGCTGGATCTTAGGGATGGAGATCATATGCAACAGGGAGAAGAGAACAATTGAATTGTCACAACAACAATACATTGAAAGTATACTCGAGTGTTTCAACATGCAGGACACACGACCAGTCACAATGCCAATGGATCCTAATACCAAGTTAGTCAAATGGGAGACTGCAGAGACCGATCCCAGACCTTACCAAAGTGCACTGGGAGCAATCATGTATGCAATGCTCGCAATGCGCCCAGACCTTGCATTTGCAGTGGGCGCATTGAGCAAGCACTCTGCGACACCTGGAGAGGAGCATTGGAGTGCACTATGACATGTATATTGTTACCTGCAAAAAATGTCGAACAAGCAACTAGTCTTCAAGGGAAACAATGAGACGAGTCCGCGAGGATATGTTGATGCTGACTGGGCATCGGATGTGAACAATTGATGCTCGATAACCGGGTATGTGTTTACAATGGCCAGGGGCACAGTGAGCTGGCAGTCGAAGAAGCAGGATTCTGTGGTGCTGTCAAGTACTGAGGCAGAATACATGGCAGCGGCATCAGCTACAAAGGAAGCAATCTGGGTAAATACCTGACTTATCCTCGATTTCTGGAACTGGCGGGTCAAGAGCATCGGCCTTACTATACATATTTAGCCCAATGTATTGCAGGCCCTTGTGCTTGACAGAGCTCATATCTGCGGATCTGCCATCACTCATACCCTTCGATACCTGCCATGCAAAAGATCAGTTGTCAGGGTCAGATTTGAGTAAAAACAAGTGCATATAGTCACCATTGCAATGATCACATTGAGTTTTTTGCTTGATATGTGGTCGAGCTCGCTCTCAAGACCGGGAACATAGTCGATGATGCCATTGTACAGTAACAAATGCTGATTGGTGACATCTTCAGGTCTGTAACGAGTTAGCTGTATTGTGAGATAGATATAAGGTACATACTGTTTTGGGTCGCGCTTACCCCCTCGGTCAAATTGAAGACCGGTCTTGAAGGCTGCAGAAGGTATGCCAAATGTATCCAGAAGGCTCGAAGCCTTCCTTCCTGCATTTTGGTATAGCTCTGTGTCATCTGTTTTCGAATCTTCATGTTTCCTGCCGCCAAAGGTCAAAATTTCATGGCACAATTCAAATTACAATACCTTGTTGTGTGCTTCCGAGAGCCTTGTTACGAGGTGACAAGACTCGGACTAGGAAACGAGTAAGTGAGAGATAAGTACCGTTCGTAAGTATGTATATATGTAGAAGCATAATCAGTAGGCTCACCTCAGTCTTTAGTTTGGAAAGACTGAGGGATGGAAACAATGGACACACAGTATTAGAGGATCATTGAGATGGAGAACAAAAAGTAACAAAACATGTATAACAGGTGTATAAGTATGTAAAATAGATACGTACGAAGAGTGTATCGTGATACTCCCACTCAAATGCATATCACCTGGATACGCATGTAGAACTAGTCCGTAAGGATTTTGTTGGTGGGTGAACGAAGAGCGAGAGAGTAGCAATGATTGCAGAAGAGTTTCCGTGGGAGTGATTTGGTGAAAATGTCGGCGACCATATCATGTGTGGGTATATACGGAATAATGATAGAGCCATCGTTGATGAGGTCGCGAATGAAGTGATAGCGAACACATATGTGTTTTGTGCGATCATGAAATTAAGGGTTCTTTGTCAAGGCACGGCTCCCATTATTGTCTCCATATAAAGTAGTTGGTGTGATGAGCGATGGGTCGAGTCCAAAATCATGCAATAGTTGACTGAGATGAATTTGTTCCCATGCAGTGTTCGAGAGGGCAATATATTCCGCTTCTGTTGAAGATGTCGCAACTATAGACTGCTTCTGGGATCGCCAACTAATGGGGGAGCCAAAAAGGTAATAGATGTATCCACCAATTGACTGACTGTCGTCCTTATCAGATGCAAAATCTGAGTCTGAATAGCCTGTAAGGCCTTGGTCAGATAGACCAAAAGACAGGGAGTAGTGGGCCATTCCATGAATATAGCGAAGTAAATAATGAAGCTGGTGGTAATGTTCAGCGCCAGGATTGCTTAAAAACTTTGATAGTGTGGATACCGCATATGCGATATCAGGACGACTGACCCGCATGACAAAATTGAGTTCACCAATAGTGCGAGCATATGGGAGGAGTGTGAATTGTTGTTTCTCTGTGTCGGTGAGAGGAGCTGTACTCTTGGATAATGAAACACCTGGTACTAGAGGTGTGGATGCAGGGCAACAATCTGACATTCCTGTTCTGGTGAGGATTTGTTCTAGGAAGGCAGTTTGGTTGATTTGGAGGAGTTGTTTGGGGCGGTCTCATATAATGTGCATTCCTAGAAAATGGTGTGCTTCTCCCAGGTCCGTCATTTCAAAACGCTTACTCAGCACGCTCTTGAAACCATTTAGGAACTGCCTGCAGTTAGAAGCGAGCAACATGTCATCAACGTAGATGAGCAACCAGATGGTTTTGTTGCCTTTATGTAGAACATATAAGCTGTAGTCTGCGTTGCTACGCACAAAATCAAATCCCTCCTTCTGCAAGTAATCATCGAGGGTTTTATTCCACTGGCGCCCAGCTTGTTTCAAGCCGTAAATAGCTTTCAAAAGTTTTCAGACCCAGTCTGGGTACACAGGATCCTCGAAACCAGGAGGCTGGCGCATGTATATATCCTCGTCAACGAACGATCTGACCACTTTCATCATATTTGTAGGCATATACCCAGCATGAATCAATTGCCTTTCAACCAGGAGGAAGAGGAACGAGAGTGCCTGTGCCCTTTTCCTGTAGTGATGCTAGTTCTTCAATCATGGCACTTTCCCAAAAAGCAGACTCCTCAGTAGACATGTGTGCTTGAGATAATGTTTGTGGGGGTTGTTTTCGTCTATCAACAAGTTTTGGAGGAGATACTAGCATTGCAGAATGTTCAACATTGGTCTCTGATGACTCATCATCCTGATCTTCAGTATCTACATGCATGTCAATTGGTACATATGTCCATCGTCGATTGACAGGAATATTAGATTTGGCTGGGATTGCAACAGAACGTGGGAGAGGGAGTGTGGCCTCGACACGTTGATGAGTTGATTGTCGCAGCAAAGGTTCTGAAATTGTAGCAATCTGTGGTATGTTCCCCCCATTTGGTGTCATTGTGGCGTCTGTCACATTATCATCAGGTTGTGGGAAAGGAAGGAATGGCTCGACAGATGGTTTGGGGGTTACGAGCGATGGAACTCCCACTGAAACAGTTGGTCCTGGTGTCGTTGTTTTAATGATAATCTCTGGAACCAAAGCATCTGGATCATCCCTGGAATCTTCTTTTGGTTCTGCTGTCACAATTGATGTACTGCTAGGTTTTCATACTTGAATATGTTGATTATAGAGTTCAACAAGCGGAGACATCATTGAGTCAGGAGTTCCATAAAAGACATTCTCGTCAAAATGAACATTACTGGATTGCACAGTCTTGCATGCTGCTGGATCCCACAACAAATAGCCAGTGTCCCTCATGTGACCCAAAAGAAAACACCATTGCGACACATAGTCATACTTGTGTCGTGTTGCATCAGGGATATGTACATAAGCAAGACAACCAAAAGGACGCAAATGTGAGACATCGGGTGGATATCCATGGAAAAGCTTGAAAGGTGTCTTTTCTTCAATAGCTGATGACGGAAGAAGATTCTTGATATATGCCAAATTTAAAATGGTATATCCCCAGAACAATCGAGGATAACCACTCTGATGATGTGAGCTCAGGGCACATGTGACAATAGTTTGGTGTCCTCATTCCACAACGCCATTCTGCTCTGCAGTGTATGGCATTGTGAGCTCATGCTCGATACCCTTGTCATGCAGAAAATTAACAACAGCACTGGAGATATATTCCCCCCCATTGTCACTACGCAGACACTTTACTTGCTGACCCCATTGGTTTTTGATCCAAGTAACATATTGTGGTAGGCAAGAAAACATGTCACTCTTGCGTTTGATGAGGTAGATTGTCAAGTAGCAGGAGAAGTCGTCAGTGAAGGCAACAAAGTATGTTTCTCCAGATGCAGTTGCAGTATCAATGGGTCTCCAGACGTCTGTATGAATAAGTTCTGCAATATGAGTAGCGCGATGGCGAGCTTGTGATGGGAAGGAAAAATGTTTATGTTTTCCCATCAAACACAATTGACAGCTAATGTGATTAGCGTCATCTTTTGTAGGTTGATCTGGTCCATCATTAGTGAAAACAAGTCCAGTGACTGCCTTCTCAGCTTTGCGCAGCGTAGTATCAGTGGCGTGGGCCAAACGTGCATGCCAAATGGCTAGTGATAGTGGGGTTTTTGACATAGTCTTGGTAGCGAGGGCAGTGTGGTCGCGGCTGTACTTCGCGCGAAGATAGTACAGTCCATCGATGCAATCTACTTGCGCAATAGTGGTGCCATCCGCATGGTGCATGCCAGCTCCTTTGGCGTCAGTTTCAAAGAAAACACCCTCTGATGTGAGCGCTGAAACAGATATCAAAGTGCATCGTAGATCAGGAACATGTAAGAATGGTAGCTCAATAGGCTCCCATGTTGCACCATTGTTGATCATTAACCTTATGACCCCCCAGCCCAGAGCGAAAATGACATCATTATTGGCAAGTTTTACGGTTAAAGGTGGGTTATAAGGAGAATAGCGTGTGAAAAGAGAGTGGTCCGACTCCATATGTGTGGTTGCAGCAGAATCTACATGGAAGGTGAAAGAACTATTGCTCGCATTAGATAGGCTGGCTTCGTGTATGGGTAGGCAAAGGAATGATGGGACAATGTTATGTTGCGCTAGAGCAGGAGTTGGAGGATCAGCAGTCTGTGAGGTTGATGAGGAAAACTGTGCTGATGTGTTTGGGGAATCTGTCTTTGCTAGATGAGTGCAGCAATTGTGCCAAATATGTCCTGTGCGCTTGCAGAAGCCACATGTGGAGCGCCATGAAAGCTCCCACTTGTCACCTTTGGTTGTGTTGAGTTCCTTTGGTTTTGGACGTTCAGCAGACTTCATTGGTTTGGCTGCTCTAGCTGCCATAGCTGAATGGTGTGCGTGTGGGTTGTCTGACCCAAAACTTGTGTAGTATTGTTGAGAGTTTCGAATCTGATTAACAACACCTTCAAGTGTCAGTTTTCCAGCATTCGCATCAGCGCTATGGAGGATGAGCTGCGAGAGCGGGGCATAGAAGTCTGGTAATGCACAAAGTAGTGCTTGTACTAGTGTATACTCATTACACTTCCATTCCGTCGATTCAATTGCTTTGAACTGTGCCTTAATGTCGCTGATCTCCTTGATTGACCGTGTGAGTGAGTCGCTGTCCGATGCCTTCGGAAGGTCGAAGACACAACCCATAAGATGAGTAAAACAAATACCAATGGTAGCCTGGTACTTGTTCTCGAGTGCCTTCCATACAAGAGCAGGGTCTGAGATGCCCGTAAAGTGAATTAAATTGCTGGAATGAATGGCCATGCCCAGGAGACCCTTCATGATGCTCTGTCGCTCACAGAAAGCGATGACATCCACGCTTGCGTCATGAGCAGCAACACATTGCTGAAAAGATGCATTGGTCTCATTTGCGAGTTTGACTGGGGGCTGCGGCTCCTTTTCGTCGCTGATGAGAAGGCGCCAAAGGTTGAACAACCAGAGCCAGAGGTCCATAGAAGTGACCCATGACAAATTGTTGGATCCATTTGCATCTAGCAGAGGATGAGGAAACGAAGAAGGAATTCGGATATTGGAAAACATCTTGGATGATAACGAAAAGAGTGTCGGTGATGGCGACAATTGAGAAGGCAGAACGGGCAGTCTGAACATAGAATGAGAGGAAAAGGTGGGTGTCAATGGTGGTGACAGAGGTAATGGGATGGATAAGATCCACAGGTCAAGCAGTGATGGAGGGCGGCCTTGTTCCAGTTCGAAAAGATTTTGAAAAGGCTCAAATGTCGAACGAGTGGAAGCAAAAATGAGTGAATGTCCTAGTTTGAGCCAGGGCTCATAACCTGTTATGAGGTGATGAGACTCGGACTAGGAAACGAGTAAGTGAGAGCTCAGTCTTTAGTTTGGAAAGACTCAGCATGACTAATACATACCTAGGAAACGAGTAAGTGAGAGCTAAGTACCGTTCGTAAGTATGTATATATGTAGAAGCATAATCAGTAGGCTCACCTCAGTCTTTAGTTTGGAAAGACTGAGGGATGGAAACAATGGACGCGCAGTATTAGAGGATCATTGAGACAGAGAACGAAAAGTAACAAAATGTGTATAACAGGTGTATAAGTATGTAAAATAGATACATACGAAGAGTGTATCATAATAAGCCTGACAATATGGAATTTATGAGGTTGTTGGTGCTGGTGTCACTGGAGGACTGCCTGTGCTTGCGTTTGCTGGGCCTTGATGGTTCTGGTGATTCCGACCATTCAGGGGGATCAGACGAGCTTGAAGATGTGTTAGGATGATGATGCGAAGACATGATGTGTGAAGGGTCAAGGACTAATGGGTAAATATGTCTTATTTGACATGTTGTTTGTTGACTGGCATTTGCCAGCTGACTTTGAAAAACCATACGCACAATTTGCACTTCATCGTCATCATCATCATATCAGCAATCAAAGTATGAATGGTGCTTGCAGCTCTACCCTCCTCACCCAGTAACTGCCTTTGGTGTAGCTGGGTGGCAAACAGTATAAATAGGTGGAGCTTGCACCCCAAGACCATGCTTCAAATGTGCCATCTCGTCTTGAAATCTCATTTTTATTGTGAGTATACTGGTGCTATATAAATTTTCTTGCTAACTCCAAGTCTACATAGGGCTCACATTGAAGGTCGCATCGAAGCTATCCAAGAACACCTGGCCCGCTTTAACCCCAGCCAGCTCTAGCTCCACCCACATCTACTCTTGCGCCATCTGTGCCCACTGATTTTAGGAGTGTCCTCGAACCCATTCACATTCAATACCTTCGACAATCTCCTTCGCCTGCTTCTCATGCTCTTCCATAATGTTGATGAGTCATCGCAGCCCAGATGCTTCACTAGTGAACACTGCTGACTCTACATAGGGCTCACATTGAAGGTCACATTGAAGCTATTCAAGAACGCCTGGCTCTTTCAGCACTGCCGGAACAAAGCTGACTGCTGACGATCATTAATCCTCATGCATTTCAATAAGCATTTTGATTCCCACTACCTGATTGTACTCACTTCATCTATGACCCAACCCATCCTGTGATTCAGGCTGCATGTAAATTACTTTAAAAATGACAGAGCTAAATTTCTGACCTATCTTGTCATGCACTGTCGTCAATTACAAGTCTGCAAAGCTATCCTCCTCAAACTCATTCATCACATCCTCCCCATCTTCTGGACCAAAGTCATCAATCTTGTTGGTGTCTTCATCTGCACCATCCTCATCAAGGACTTGGTCAAGGCCAGAGTATCCATATTCATCCATCTCGTCAGCAACAGTGTGGTCTACCATTGCTTCAAAGGTAGCTGGAATTTCATCCCCATCCTCGCACCACACCCTGGCAGGAGTATCCATACTCCTTAGCCATAGTACCAGCATAGTTTTTGATACTCACCAAGGAATCCATGGTGCTTCCTTTATTGATACTCTTCCAGGGAGTATGGTCCCTTCAGGTACTTCCCTTTATTCATACTTTGCTGGGGAAAGGTAGCGCAGTTCCTAGCGCAGTTTCCCAGGCCTCACTGATAGGGGTAGATCTTACTGGTTCTCATCCCTAGCACAGTTTCTCAGGCCCCACTGATCAGGGTAGATCTTACTGGTTCTCATCCCTGGATTGTTTCCCTTTGTTGGCTTAAATATAGACCCTCCCCATTAATGGGCTTAAATATAGACCAATCACCATCAAATATGTCATCCCAATTTGGTAAACATGGAGAGTTGTTGAAAACATTAAAACATAGCATTGCTATGCCATTGGGAACAGATAGGTGCTAGTTTATTGTTTGGAACAGATAGGTACTAGTTTGTTGCGTCAATAGCATGTAGTTAATCAAACATTAATGACAAAATACATCAGAATCACAGAAAAAAACATATCTCATTAGATAGCAGTGTTGCACGATGACTGGGCAATGAGGCCAGGAACAATGCTCCAAATTGAAGAGCAGTGGTCACACATCATCCTCCGAATGGCAGCTTGCCGATGTGCATATGCTACTGCACCTTTATTCTCGATGGGCCCGAGCCACATCTTGGATGTTGCACGTTCCACCCACCAGGCCGCATGCCAATCAAAGAATGCGAGAACGCGCCACATTTCCTCTTGCAATAATTCTACCTCCTCGGACCATCGGTTAGCGCGTGCACGAGCCTTGCACCACTCAATGCACATAGCTGTAAAACAGGGTTCAGAAGGGAACTGGCTGAGACAGTGGGGGACAGTGGGGTGAGCTTACCATCTGAAAGCTCTTCCTCTCCGGCGCCATAACATTGCTTCCAAATCCATGATATGGAAACTAATCTTCGCCCCTCAGAAATACTTTCCCCTGCTGCTTGGTCCTCCATCATTCTGTGGACATCCTCTTTCTCGAGCACCGGGAACTCGGCCTTCCAGTCAATTTCAAGAAGAGGCTCAGCAAGAGCACTGAGGGAGGCCCAAGCAATGTGATATTTGGTGGCAGCAGTGTCAATCTTTTTCTGCACTGTGTTGATGGTCCCACGTGACCTCATGTGTCCGCATTGACCAGTAATCCAGTCCTTCTTGAAGCCGGTAAGATGACGCTTGAGCTGCAGGTGCTGATAAAGTTCATGTAGTGCCTTGTGTTCCTGAGCTCTGTGAAGCTTCCATTCGATGAGCAATAGGTTTCTGTCATAAGATAGAGACTGGGTGACAATAGCTGAGGGCATCCAGAGCTTGATACTGTAGACGTCTTCTTCTGTATTATCAGAGGTAGCATCGATCATCTCACGAAGACGTGCGACACACGGCATGTAAAGGGTTTGAATCTTGATCCAGTGTTCAATTCGACGATGAAGTGTGTTTGTCCGCTGCTGAAGTGTAGATAGCTGGATTTCGGTAGTGTGTGCACCTATGCTTGAGGTTTCATGAACAAGCTGGCGCCTGTCAAACAAAAACAATTTGTAAATTACATTGAGGATCGGAGAATAATGGTACTTACTGCTGAGTCTCGAGCTCAATTCTGACAACTATGAGGACACTTGGTGAAACCTCAGAGTGCAAGGACATGTCGAGTCTACATTTGAGTTGGTTTGCTTCAACTTGTGAGAGCTCCAGTCGAACAGAAGCTTGCATCATGGGTGAAGATGCTGAGTCAAATGGGTTTGCGTTAGATCGGTCAGTCTCCCAACCCTCTACCATTGTATGCCAGGTTGCGAGGCTCTCAGCTGGAATTGCATCCTCAAAATTGACAAGGTCTGAAATATGTTGATCACGTTGAGGGATGGCATCCTTGAGCTTTTGCAAAAGAAATGCACCTGTTGAAAGTGCCAGTCAGATAACTATTGATGATGAGGGTAATGACTTACCAAAGTTAGACACCTTCCACCAGTTCCAGTCGCTGAAGTGGTCGTCGAGCGCATCACATGTCGAACCAGGTCCCATCTCCCGTGTGCTGGTAGCCACAGGATTAATATTGGACCATCCACATTTGGGCACTTTGCCATCGGTTCAGGCCATCCCTTTGATAAGACTGAAGGAGAATTTAGTCTGGCATGGAGCAACATGGGCAGGGAGGTGGAATTTTGGCACAAGGAAGGTTATTGTCTTGCTGGTGTGCACCAGATGAATGTTGGAGGGATACCGAGACATGCACTCCCAAAGATGTTAGTTCCACTGGCATGTGATGTCATACAAGATGTTGACGACAACGATCTTGCTCGAGTGTGTCATTGTCGAAAAAAAATAAGTAGTCCATGTTAACATATCTCTCCCCCTTCTGGAGATCTCCTACCACCAAGGGACGCTTGAAGTTATGCCTTGCACAAACAACGGCACCAATGCCCATTGCTGCAAGGCCACGCACTCGCTTCGAATCCACAAGGTTCACTGTGTTATGACTTGCGCAGCTGCTCTTCTCCTGTGTGAGCCCCGCGTGCGTGTCTAGGATGCTCTTGAACCCGGAATCCTTGACAAAATATGCCCAGCCCTGACTCAAACTGGGATCCGCTTGCTCCGATGATTTGTTCTGACGACACATTCGAAAATTCACATCGATCCTGACAAACAGACTATACAACCACCTATGTGGATCAAGATAAGCCCTCATGTATAGGTGAATGGACTGGACTTACTGTTTTTCTTTAGGGGTGTCTGCCCAGTGTGGTGGAAGGTTTTTCCAGGTTGGGGACAAGCCGGTGTAGCAATGGTCGTGGCGCTGGGCTTGGAACCACGGTTTTTCATACTCATGTGAACACCCGAAACATACGCGCACATGTTTGATGCACTTTCACACATGTCTGAGACACTCCACATTGGACCTTCGGACATTGCATCGGCCGATTGCACTTCATGCGCACTTGTCCATCCCGTGTCCTGTCCATCCGAACTAGCCTCACTAGGTGCGTAGTCATTCCCATGCACATTTTCTGACATTCGGACCACATTATTACATGTCTGCAGCACCTCGTGTCTTATTACATAGGACATCAGACCCGAAATATATCACTACTATCTTCGCCTGTAGTATTCTGAATTTCTACATACTTACTTAAGTACTCTGTAGTGACCCATAGCAATCATCATCCAGTAGTTAGGAGTCGTTTCCCAACTCTGCAGATCACCCAGGATATTCTTGTAATTCTTAGTTGCATTGCAAAATATTACCATTCGTTCACCGTCATACTCTGTCACTCGTTATACTCGCGCATACCGCTCGCAATCTGACACTTGTTATAAAGTTTACAACCTATTATCATGAAGTCCGAAAGTCCGAAATCTCGGACATCGCACTTTGGCTTCAGACATTGGATAAGTACCTTCAGACATCATCGGATTACCTTCAGACATTGTTTCGCAGCATTGGACATTTTGTTATTTGCATTACTGACACATTTTTACTACTAATACCAATTAGCAATCCCTTTAGGATTGAATGCACTTGCTCTGCAAGTATAGCAGCATAGGTCGTGCTAAGATCTACCTAAACATTGTTGACTAGGTAGTACAATTTCTGCTGAGCCCAGTGGAGATTTACTCTTTACACTGGGCAAACCACAGCAAGTTCGCCCGACTACATCCCCAATATCCCAGAGATGTCGTGAGCCCGGCCTGCTCTTTTGAGGGCAATTAGATGGCGGTACTGGTGGCTAATGTGAAGGAGGGATTTGTAGCGGTCCTAGTATATAGTTAGTCATAATATGTATGAAATAGCGAAAGACTTACCTTGGGCCTCTTTGCGCCTGTGTTGTCAGTCAAGTGAGACAAAGCTTGATAATACTCGAATGCAGAACCCTTGGATTCAAACATATACATTTGAAAATGATCGAGGAGTCAGAAGGTAGCAGCCGTTCGAGGGTCAGTACTTGTAGCAGGGTACCATCAAGCATGCAATAACTGAATGGTGTGAGTCTGTGCGGCTTCGCAGTTGCAAAAATTGAGTGCAACACTGTGAATACCATTAGTGTTAAGAACTGTGAATTCAGCATCAAATGCTGGCACTGGGTTACAACATGAGACCCCCGGGGGATGCCCAAGTTGCATGTGTAGCCCAAGATTGCAAAGGGAGGTGTGCTGAAAGTATTTGCCTGTCCAGACCTGTGTGTAATCGAAGATCAGAACTTAGAAGGCAAATAAACTTTCAAAACAATACCTCGACATGATGCAGGGGCATGGCACAATGGAGAGCTACCACGCACGTTTGACAATACATTTGAAGTCCTTCACAGTCGCTACAATAATATACAGGCTCGTTGTCACAACCATGGAGGCTGTGACAGAATTGGGGCAACATTGTGTCCCCATAGCTTTTGAGCCTGATGAATTCACGAAGGAAAATGTCTCTCTCCAGAAGCCACAGTTTTTTAGGGTCGTCCTTTAATTGCAAAAAATTAACGACAGGTAAAAGAATGTGAAGTGAGATGCACATACTCCTGGTGAGCGTTTGCTTGTCTTTCCAACTGGCTCTGGATTGAAGTTCATGTCCGCAATATAATCTATATAAGCGTTGATGGCATGTAATTAGCGGCTGGTGAGATTACATTGGACGCAGAGAAATATGTCGTTTTGGCTAAAGGACAGAGTCTGTTAGTGACATCAACAGATGTGTGCATGTGACATGAAGTGCCAGGCCCCGCATCATCATGCCCAGCTGCTGCAGTTTGTTGTGCTGCATTAGCAAAATTTTCTGCAATAAACTGGCGTTGATATTTGTCGAATTTGCGCTTGCGAGATGGGGCCATGATCAATCAACAAAAAAGATCGATCAACAAAAAAAAGCTTGTCACGTGAGTACACAGTGATTCAAATATGTAATTAATGATCAGGGCCTCTGCCAGACTAAGTTATTGGTAAATAATGCATCGTCAAGGACATCTGGTCCTTCATCCATAAGCTGGAGAATTTCCTCCTCTGATGCAAGCCAGAGACGAGCACGGCAGAGGAGACGCAAACATTCAGTCATTAGCTGGACAGTACAGGGACCCTCCAAATTGGTAACTGAACTTGACAGTGTCTTGACTTCTTCAAGTAAAATCCTTGCCTCCGCTAATTCACCCATAAACCCAGGTCTAACCGCACTCCAGCCCCATTTGTCCACATTTTGAAGAAGGGCAATAATGCGAGGTTCACATCCATTGTAATTTCAGCTACCTCCAGTGTAAGTTCTGGTCCATAGGTCTTCCATAGTATGAAAAGCATTGAGGGTAGCCTATAAAATGAATAAAAATGTCTTAAACCTCCAAAATTATGAACATACCTCTGTAGCACCCTGACACCGCCTCCATCTATGCCATGCTTTGATTCGTTCATAGCCCAGATGCCTTGCATTTGAGTAATAGTTACTGAATTGAATAAAAAAGAATGAAAAAAAAACTACTTACCGTGCATAGTGTATACATTTTGAGTGTTTACGTGCTTCTTCGTGCTCTGGCGAAGGCTTCCGATGCCACCCCATTTTTTTGGGTGAAGTGAGAGTGTGAGTGGTATGATCGGGAGGCAAAGTTTGTGGTGAGGCAAAGGTGTGGCAAATGCTATAAAGCACAAACACAGTTACATAGTACTTACTTAGGTGGCACTGCCACAGCTTCGGGACAATTACTTTGGTAGCATTGTTGCATTGTGCATGCTGTACTAGCTTGAGACGGGCTTCACCAGGTGTTAGAGTAGCACGTTTGCAGAATTATATACTGCTCACATTCAGAATTTTTTACATATCCCGAGACATCTTCATGAATGTATGCCCAGAGTCCAATTTGAACAACATTTGTCACACGATGGACTAGAATTCGGCTGTCTCAGGTGACAATGTATTTGTGAACAAGAAAATGTGATTGATTGACAAGAATACGACAAAATAGACTACATAGATACATCTACATTGTGCAGCGTGGACTCCCACATCATGCCGGCACCTGTGTCACTCCACCAGCAGCCAGTGCCTCTGTGTACGCTCCTTCAGCAGCAGCGCGAGTGGGGTGACGAGCAAAACATGCACCAGGGACTCCAACAACATGAATATGAGCACTGTGCCTAACAATTAGTTAGAGTGAATTCAAAGAAACACGGTTAGGGTGTCAGAGAACATACCAGCCCTGAAAGACGCCTGTCTCACGCCCAACGGTGATAGTGTACCAGCATGAAGAGGCAGGAGGGTTAGCATGCGCTTGTGCTAGAGGCTGCACAGTGACAGTTGGAACAGGTTGTGCAGCTGGTAATGTGGATGGTTGAGCGGTTTGTGCAGCTGAATCAAGTAATGTGGATGGTTGAGTAGTCCAGGCTGGAACAATGTCAGGAGGAGGCTGGGTCTGGGCTGGAACAATGCCAGGAGGAGGCTGTGAGACAGTTAACTCGTTGTCACTGAGGTCATCACCAGCAGGATTAGCCGCACCTTCATATGAAATCAGTGTCAGTATTAGGTTTGATTGACATAATGACACTTACCATCCGCTTGGGCAGGGCTATTCTGAGCAAAGGTCAACTGGTGGGATCCGTTGTCAATAGCCGCTTGTTATATATACAATCTCAGATACACAAATAAAATGATGACAAGAAAACTTACCATTCTGGTGTATCAGTTGTAATGCACTCCAAAGCTCAGTCAAGGTGAAGGTGTCGTCCTTATCAGGGTAGACCTTCATATTGATCAAACAGGAGGAATGTTGTGAATTTGAACTAGCTGTGAATGTTGACGTTAAGTTTCTCATACACACGGGGCTTATAAGGCTGAAAAATAAACGCCTCATCTGATTGGCTGAATTGGAAATAGAGTTGAAACTCCGTCCTATATGGGGCATTCATACAAGTCAGAGGTGTCGGTGTTATCAAACATCAAAAAACATACTGTATGTGTGTCACATGATCTTGTATTGATACCTACTTACCTTGATGGGAACAATAGATGCCTGGAGCCTCGTGGACGACTCACGAACAGACTGTTTGGTTGAAGTCTAAGATGGATGGCTTCTGCTTGAGTCAGCTGCAGGGTTCTGTCTCTGCATACTTGAACCAGTTGTGCTTAGAATGGTTTGTGAAATGGCCAGAAGTTGGCATCCATTTCAAAGATAGCACAACTGGGATACCTCTTACTGAGGCTGAATTAACGAGTGATCAAATAAAAGAATTAGGTAAACTCGTTAAGCAGCACAAGGGAGTACGTTACATACATTTTCATTTTGGTTCATGGCTAAACCACCTCAATGCAGCAACTGCGCTCTTACTGTTATCGAGGAGCATCTTCTGCTGGTAGGGCATGCCACACCCAATTCACCAAGACCATCACCAAGTTGATGGCAACTTCAACTGCTCAGACATGTGGACCTACCACTGGAACATTTCTTACAAATGGACTACAAGGAAGACTCCTCGATCAAAGAAGAAGTCATGGCCCAAGTGGAGAATGGTGAGTACACAAAAAACACCCGCATGTCCGGCATTTGTGCAGAAGCCAGCAAGGTGATGGCAGCCTGCGGCGAAGCCTATGTGATGCAGATGAAGGAGCAGGCGAAGGCCAAATGTCAGTGTCGTGCTGAAAGGGCAAAATGTGAACTTGAGGGGTTGTGGAATCCCTCAGACTCTCTCAAACTTCAGTACATTTGTTTTTCATTCACTCAAGTTTCTAAGTGCAGCTAACATACAAATAGATATATTGAAGGTTTGGGTGGGGTAGCCAGGCAACTACTAGAGACAATATTTGAGACAACTGGTTGGCACGGGAGCATATACCTAGGTGGCCCGGATCCATGTGCAAATGGGGACGTTCATGTTTTCAGGTGAGTATATGTTGCTACCTCATTGGAAAAGGTATTCTAATGTGCGGACAGTTTTCACCATGGGAAGGGGAGCACTGGGTTCACCTTCTGTGACTCACTTCCCGACCACACCAAACAGATCGTTGAACCATTCACCATGTTTCTGAAGGGCACATTTGGTAAGTACATGACCTTTTAATTATAAGTGAAATTTTAAAACTTTCACAGCTACTAGCACTACATCTGCACCACCTGAAGTATTGGAGCACATCGACGTTCTCAGTGGGGTCGACATGTTCAATCCCACTCCTCTTACGTTCAATCCCATCCCTCCAACAACTTCTGACTCTGTGCCCATCATGGAAGGTGGAGGTGTATCCATACACCCCACTGAAAACGAGCTTCATACAATGATTCATCCAACTTCCCATGGCCCACATGAGTATACATTCCCCAACAGTTCCTTCGATTCTGGGTTCTATGAGTCTCTCAACCCTTACCTTAGTTTACCTGAGCCTGAACCTGACACGGAGTCCGGCCTTCCAATACTCCCTCCCTTCCTTTCTCAGAATAGCCCAGACACGCCCATTACTGCATGGGAGAAGGACTTAGATGCTGGTAGGATTACCAGCTTTCTCCACCTCATCTTAGCACCACCTTTGTGCATGTGGCTTCACATAGTCCTTCTGGCCACGGCAAGACAATACCCCGTGTGCGTCCTGTCACTTTGGGTAAAGCTAAGGCCCCTTCTATCTATGATCACCTCTGCGATTCAACATCAATATCTCCCCATGCACCTCTGGCAGTCCTGGTATCGACAGTTCCTATGGTTCCGGCTGTGCCTGTGCCTGCAACTCGCATGTCTGCATCTCCCACCCCACCTCCGTCTGCTTCTGCTACTCTTACAGCTAACACATCTGCACCTCCTGCCACACCTGCAGCGTCTCCATTTGCTTCTGCTTCTCCTGCAACTCACGGGTCTGCAACTCCTGCCACACCTGCAGCAGATGTGCCTTTGTTTGCCTATCCTCCTACCTCACCTACAGCAGTCGCGCCTGTAGCAGATGTATCTCTGTCTGCTTCTCCTCCTACAACCACGATTGATTTGGCACCAAAGGCCCCCATGTCTAACATGTCCATGAGCATCAAAATGTGCCCTGCCAGCACCACTGTGGACCAGACGACGAAGGAGGTGCAACCATTCAATGATGTACTCAATCAGTCGTTCCGTCACGGCAGTCAAATGCGCCTCCCATCAACCCGTCTGACAGATGCTAACAAGATTGGCAGCACTTCAAAGAGGTAAGTCAAATATTCTCAGTGTGGTGTAGAAGGGTCACAGCATCTTTTTGCAGATCTCGCAAGTCCGTTGCATGAAGAAGGCCACTGTAAGCTCATTGGGAGCATTTTCTCAATGTTCTTCTCATCATGTATATACGCACACTGTCTTAATCTTGTACCATGTATTAATCAATGCAAATATATTCATTCTTGATGATACAATTGTTTGGTTGGCGCCAATAGCACATGCTACTGTATTGATACATGATGGGCCCAGGACTTACTAGTAGCGAAGCATGTTGCTTTTAATACTGTACAGTCTACAGGACTTAGCAAAATTTTGGTGGCAAATATCATGTGCTTATGTATTGATACAACAAGAAGAAATATCATAGGGTCAAATGTCACGTGCGTATGTATTGATACAACAAGAAGAAATATCATAGGGCTTGTTTTGGAATGTGTCAATCTAAAGAACCAAGGTATGCGACATATTTAGACAGAATAAGAAGGTGTATCCTAAATAGGAACAGACAACTGAAGGTATGTGATATATTTAGATGGGAGAAAAAGGTGTATCCCAAATAGGATGGCTGAGGAACGCTCGGCTTGCTGCTTGCCGGATAATTGATACCGAGAAGCGCAGAAGCACGGCAGGAATTAAGGTACATCCTGAATAGGATAGCCGGTGATGCCCGAGAAGCTGTTTTTCAGCCCTGGCATGAGTATTGATACAGAGAAGCCTGGATGCATACTGACTGAGAAGCTGCTTTCTAGCCCTTGCATGAGTATTGATACAGAGAAGCCTGTATGCATACTATTGTAGGGGCTGGGGATCCTCGCTAAGTATCAAAAACTGTCCTGTTACTATCCCTGGGTTTGTATTTATAAATATAACAGTATACCCTCATCCTCGTTGTCCATGCTGTCTGTCTCCTCCTCACTATCATCTGTTTCCTCCTCGCAATCATTGCCACTCCCCTCATCCTCATCCATATCCTCATCTTCTTTAGAGCCCTCATTAAATTCTGATCCATGGTGGTCTTTCTCTCTTTGGAAGGGGATCCTATCCAACTCATCACGATCATCAAGCAGGCATGATGTCTCTCTTCGCGTGGATTTGTGCCCCACACCTCCTCCACGGAAGTGCATGAACATGTCTTGGTCAACAAACCTGCTAATTTATCAGATTCAATTCATGTTGTTAGTGGGAAATAACTGACATGTTGATGCAGTACCAGTCCAAATCCTCATCATTGTCAGCTGCTTGACGTGCAATGGATGGTCCCAACAGTGCAGTTGTATGTAGATGTCGAAAGGCTGGGATAAGTTGAACACCGCGAACAACGAGGTCAGGATCGAGGAACCCAAATGCTGATTCATCATCTCCATTGTAAAACCCAACTCATGGCAGCCGTTTTGCTGCCCAACCTGTTGGTGCAGTGATATTGTGGGCAAACCAGCGGATCCACAAAAAGTCGACACACTTTATAGAGGGACGTGCACCTGGTATCATGTAGTGGATATTGACATGAAACACTCCAATAACTCGAGCATACCAGTATGGATGGGAGTCTTCCTGGTCACAAGCGAGAACCATGATGTCTGCATGTGTGCGGGGATTGAGGGAGTCCTGAGCACGCCACAAGTCATAGGTAGTGTAGTTGACACAAAGCACTTTGTGACGATAAATTTGATTGTTGATAATTGCAACAGAGTTTCATTGCACTGCACTAAATAAAGTCTCATCTCCATCGTAGTCCAGTCCTGACAAGCAACCCAGCAGGTGGTCTTTGAGACGTGGAAGAAAATTCTAATTACATCTAGTGAGCAAATACATTTGTCATTTTACGAGTTTCAGAGACCTACCTTTGTGGCCTGGTCATTTCTGTTCTTTCTGAGCCAGGAAGAAATATCCCAGTAATGTTTCTGTGACGAGGACATCTGGTAGTGGATCTCTGGTGAGCAATGTGGCAGTGGCTCCTGGTCAATGAAATGAAGAGATGGATGGAGATCTTCAGTCTCAGGCTGTGTGTGATTCTCTTGTGCAGCTGCCCTTTCACAGTTCACCTCTTTCATCCTCTGCAAAATGCACTCACGATGCTGAGGTCTTGCAATTCCTCGTGTGAACTTGTTCTTGTTAGTCCGTGCATAAAATCGCTTCACTTGTCGATGCTCAAGTTCGCCCTAATTCCAACATTAGTAGGTGAATGTATGTGATAGATTCCAATACTTGCTACTTGTGTAGAGTAATTATCCATGGTCCCATATAACCAGATTGACCTGACATAGTCTCCAAGAGCATGAAGTTTATAAGTCGAGAGGTTGAAAATGTGTTGCTTTGAGGGGCCATCACCTTCAACACCAATATTGGTCCTTTCTGACCTTGCATTCTTGCCTTTAGACACTTTTGGACGCCGACGCCGTGCATGAGCAGCTGTTTCGCGTGGCAAGTCACAAGTAGCAAATTTTCTGCATGTGTTGTCATGGAATTGCCAGAGAGCTTTTCCTAGCTGTGTCGTACAGTTATTGAAATGATAGAGTGTCGTCTCTGTGTGCATGCGAAGCTTCCCAAATGCATGCCAGGTGGCCAGCTCAAACAGAAGGTTGAGGATTGAGTTGTTGAACAGTTCCGGTAGAAGACCATCAAATACTGGCATTGCACACTGCCAGCATTGATCAACATGACAGCAGTTGGTTTACTTATATTCCTACCTGAAGCAGGTCTTCAAAATCATGTGCTGCAAGTTTCGTAAGACCTGACACATTGTCACTAAACTTGCGGATGGTATCGCGTCCAAATGTCAGCACAAGACGATACCTGAATTATGATGGACACGCATATGTATATGAGAAAATGACTTACCGCTCATTGAGATCTTGCACAGCAGTACCTCCATATGAATACAAAATTCGGAGAAGATGAGTAAGGGTTGCCTTCCATACTCTCAACTCAAACTTGTGCATAAAGTCAGGCACAAGCATCGAGTGGAAATCGAAACCGAACTTGGAAAGCTTCTCTGAAAAGGCATTCTGATGCTCACAATTAGTAAACTTTGAAAGCTTGATTCAAATCATACATACACGAATAGGTGCCACAGAGGTGGTACCAACAATTCTCTCAATTGCAGCACTGACTACACTATAGCCTTGAACAAATATGAGTTCATGGTCTCGTTCAATGAAACTACACCATGGATGATTGTCGACTTGAGAATTTCTGGTGTGGTGTCGTCAATCGAACTTTGTCCCTAATTTGAAAATGTTGTCCTTGCTAACAAGACACCGTGGGCATGGACACCTTCCAAGGAATTTCATGCATGCAAGTAGAACCCTGACATTGTGGAGATTAGTATGGTGCGATCAAGTAAGATGTAAAACAGACTTCTCTGGATAATCAGCAGAATAAGTGAAAAAACGAGGAAACACACGACAAGAGACTCCATCAGGGAACTTGACAACAAAGCCATGTTGATATGCATCTATAAAATCGGCATCGAGTAGAAAGTGCCAAATGGCCTGCATTAATTCACGTTTTCAGTGTGTGAGCACTGCTCCCATTGCACTACGACCAAAAGTCTTCTTGTAGAAGTCTTGGATAGTATCTGATCCTTCCCAATCCCAACCGGGATCACTCTAGCATGTCTCTGGGATGTCCTGGGGCATTTATTAGTTGGGCTTTCCCATCATAAATAGGGGTGATTGGGGTCCTTTTTCAAACATTTTGATGGCATAAAAATCCACAATTTGTATATTGATAGAAGGAGTAGTACTAGGTATGTGAGGCCAGTACATGCACTTCAGACAAGATTTTGATATTGGACAAAACCTGCAGGAATTCTGGCCCAAAACATTGTCCTGCATCAAGTGGACTTTATTGTATTTTATTAATTGGAATCAATAGACTTGAGCCTGCTGAGGGAGTGGTGGGCAAACACAAAAGAGTGATAGACACACTGAGTGTAGCACTAGTCATCGAGTAATTGCATTGTCTTGCAGGCAACATGCAACAAAATGTGGGAGCTTTACTTGCGAGTCTGTCAGAAGGTGAGGGGGGGGGGGGGGGGTAACAACAGAGAGAATATGGAATAAAATGTGGGAGTTTTACTTGCAAGTCTGTCATAAGATGATGGGGGGGGGGGGGGGTGCGATGAAGGGGGGGTGGCACAGGGAATATGATATCAAATGTGGGAGTTTTACTTGCGAGTCTGTCGTAAGATGATGGGGGGTGTGCAATGAAGGAGGGGTGACATGCAGAATACGGAATTAAATGTGGGAGTTTTACTTGTGATTCTGTCATAAGATGATGGAGGGTGCATGATGAAGGGGGGGTGGCACGGGGAATACAAAATCAAATGTGGGAGTTTTACTTGCGAGTCTGTCATAAGATCATGGGGGGTGTGCAATGAAGGGGGGGTGGCATGCAGAATATGGAATAAAATGTGGGAGTTTTACTTGCAAGTCTGTCATAAGATGATGGGGGGAGGGGGGGTAGTTCCATGTAACTGTTCCTGGCTGGGAATGTTGATAAAATGATAAGCCATCCTCTTGTTTGTGACAGAGTGTTGCGGGTTCAACTCAAGTAGGCCATTATATACAGCTTGAGAGATGAAGTCTATACTTTGAGGAGGCATCCTGTATTGTGTGTTCAGGAAGATGACATGGTCCTTGAGATGCTTGACCCTCAAAATGTCACTTTGTTTATCATGTGAAATTGCTAAGGTATATTTGTAAGGTACACCTTACACAACAAGCATTGAATGTCAAATCATGATGTTTTGTGACAACTGAGCAATTATAAACTAATAACAAATAGGTGAAACAATGGCTACATGAAAAGGGAGAGAAAAATGCAAAATTTCAGTTTTCACGCTTCATTGGATGACCAAAATTGAATATGTTCTACAATTTTATGTGCAAGTCATCTTAATGTCACCGCTAGTCACAGTCACATGACATTTGATGCTTTCACAACCTTATTATTATGATGTACCAAAGGTCTACAGGAGTGTGCGTGATACAAAGAGTCATTTCCAATCTATAGATCAACTAGAGTACTACAACATAAATCTGACATGTCTAGTTGGGCTGTTTACCAACTGAGTCGTTGACTGCATAGCCATCCTCGATATAATCTACCTCTTCCCCTCTATACTGATCTGCTAATGCAATATCTTCTAAGACATCCATAAGCTCATCATCACCTGCAGCAAATGTCAGACTCCCAATCATCTCGATCCTCCCCTACATCATCTTCGTCATCATGGACATCAGGGTACACCACGTGTGTCGCATTAGCAAGTTTGTTATGTGACTGGCCCCCAGCAGTCAGCCATAGGCCATGCACATGGGATGGGACGAACCTTTGTTTGCCACCCAAGTACAAGGTCAATAAACTGTCGAGCACGAAGATTCATGTGATAGAGGATTATGTTGTCATCTCCTTCAAAAGTCAGCATAGAGTGTTAGTGAAGCACAAAAAACTTACTTGCATATGCACGGGCCCTCTGCAGAGCATCCCACTCAACAATAGCCCACTCCTGCAGGGCACAGCGCTCAACCTTCACACGCAACTCTTCTTCGTCACATTGGTCAATCTCGAGCACCAGTCTGATCGCAGCACGAGTAACCTCATCAGCTAACCAATCAGGGGGTTCCAGCACGATATCATCGAGTCCAATGTCCTGCCAAATGTCAGCATCAACATCAAGATTGAAGATACCGGCAGGAGAGAGATAGGGTTAGGCACTATAGCATTGGGAGGACTGTGGCGTTGTCTGATAAGAGCACTGAGATCCACACATAGGCTATTGTAGGAGGACACGAGTTTTCATATTGTAGGATTGTGTCGCTGGATTGCAGTGTCGACATGAGAATTAAGCTTGTGTTCTGTGACAAGAAAGTACAATCAGTTGAAGTCCATCTGTACAACTCAGAACATAAGTACCATTTACTGTTTGCCTGTATGAGCGTTCAAGCTTCTCAATTTCGAACTTGCGCTGTCAAAGTTGTTCGCAAATACAGGTCTTTAAAGCTTGAGCATCTAAACGGACTTGTAGATATACATTGTGACGTAATTGGTCCAGATGGGTGCACTGATTGATGCCAAGCCTTACCTTCCAGCGGCTCAAAGTGTCCGCGAGTCTCGATCGGTGAGCACGCTCTTCGATGAGACGAAGGTTGAAGTCGACGAGATTGTTGACATTTCCTGTACAAAGTTGCATTTTCATGCGTCGCAACGATCCATCGAGCTCAGCGAGAGATTTCTTGATGGAGAGGATTTTCGAGATTTCCTTGTCATTGCTTGTCTTCGATCTTCCTGTCAAGATCACACAAATGAATAATATGATTAAATCACCAACATGACACTTATGAGGCAGGGGTCTCATCTGATATTCAACCTGTAATTTCCACTGCTGACAGACAGGAGTTTCATCCACTGAAAGCTCATGTAGAGCTTGCATGACATTACTCTTCTTCTTAGCACAGTTGTTCCACCTCCGGCTCAACCAGCTGCCAAACAAAACAAGGTTTTTGTCATCGAGGTGCCGGACCTGAGTGTCAAGGACAAAAAGTCACTGATGAAACTGAAAAAGTGGTCAGTAAGTAGGAAATATATAAATTGTAGTCAGAGGTGAATCTACGGTACAACCATGGCAATTGTAATATGACGAGTGGCTATAACCCATATGAAACCATTCTTGAACCAGAGAACACTCACCCCAGAAATGTGTAGCGGAGCAATAAGATGTTTGAGTGCACTCCATAGACACTCGCAACCTTCTCCATCAGAAAGGCCAAAGCCTTCACACTTGCAAGGACGGTATATAATTTGACAGGCCCATTGGTGGCCGTAAGCGTGAAAGACTGATATTGCGAAAGTTATCCAGCGAAGAACGTCGTCATTGAGGAGCCGGTACTTGAGACAACTTCGATGAAGTTGACAGCCGATGTCATACAAGAGGCCAACAGTCATCTCAGGAGGGATGTTATCGAAAAGCTTCTTGATCAGGGCGAGAGCATAATGCTGCTTTTCTCCCGCTGACATCATGTTAACAAGCCATAATACACGATCATGGTGACATAACATGGCCATCACCCCTGTGTCTGCAAAAAATTGGGTGCTAGCCTTTTCACGTTTTTCATCAGCGGCAAAGAAAGATTCACTGCAGCCATCCAGCGCAGAGGTCGGGACTCTCATGCCATTCTCGTAGCCATCCTCCTCCCCTTCTGTGGCTTCCTTTCTCTTGCGACCCCGAGCAGGGGGTCTGCCGTGACAACTTTGCACATGGGCATCCATTGATGTCACCTCGTCATCCGAAAGAAAAACTGATCTGATTGGGTTTGGGGGATCTGGACCTCCGCCGTGTTGATCCGACGAACACTTTTGAGTGAAGCACGCGCCAATGCAAGTGTGCACGTCAGGTCTACTATATGTTTTATAATTTATTTAGTTGCTGTTATTGAAGGAGCTTACCTGAGATTAAGTGTTCCACTTTTTCGCCAATCAACCCAGCCAAAACAAATCGGACAGCGAGACCTTAGATAGTTGCTTGGACATGTTAATCCCTCGTTGGATGATGCAGGAAGTGGGCGATAATTGCCAATGAGATTTGACAAGTGATCTTTGGTGCTCATGCAGAGTAAAGAGTACCAATGATAGGCGTTACCAAATCAACGGTGAAGATTATCCTACAATAATATTGATCAAGACGACCAAAATTCAATACAGATGCTTCACTAACCTTGGTGGTAAGTTGATACCCACGGCCAGCCAGAAAGACTTTGAGTGTTTCACACCAAGCAGTCGTGTTGGGAGTGATATGCACAAATAAAGTCTTGACAAACTCCAGCAGCTGAAGGTCCACAGTGGGAGAAGGGGCAATGGGAGCACAGGCAAAATAACTGTGAGCCAGGAGCTGAAGGGGAGCAGGCACACAAGTGCAACAATCAATTCGTAGTGTCTCAATATCTTCGAGATTATCAGCCAACCAATAGCCCAGGTAATAAGAGAGACATACAATTGAAAAGTATGCAAGTGATCTTGAGAGCCCTCCGCCGACAAGAGGACCTACACTGAAAGGCAGCAACTTCATCTGGCTGCAGTTCAATTCGATCGCAAAGAGAAGTTGATTTGTGCAAGTATGCAAGGTATGGAGCGATCAAGGAAGGAATGACTTTGTTTGTCCAGTGTCGCCACTGATTAATCTTCTTTTGGTGGTTGTTCGAACGGGAGGGCATGAGTAAGTCGCCATTGGAGATGTAGTGGAGTGAGTTGTAGAAAGACAAGCCTTCCTCCTGATGCTCTAAAAGATCCCCAGCGGATGGTGTATCATGCTGGTCAGCAGAGCCGGCATCACCCAAAGGCTGTTGCTGCTGTGACCTTCCTGCGATATTGGGTGATTGTTGTGTGAGGTGTTTTCTTCTGGGAAGTACAAGTAGTGGGGGGGCTATAGAAACTGCTTTTCTGTGGTCGCCGCCTCCTCTTCACCATTGAAGAAGTGACGAGTCTGTGCTGTCCATTGCGAGGCAGTTGAGTAGACGGCCCAGCGATAGGAATGGATAAGACCATGACAAGACAACCAAAGGCAAGCACGAAGCCTGCACTGAGGTCAGTGTCGACACGAAGTCGACCACCGAACACTAGGAGGAACTCGAAGTCCCAAACTTGCATCAAAAAGGAAGACAATAAAGTGGGCGAATAGGTCAATCAACCTTCGGAGTGGATGAGTGCTAGAAAATGTGAAGAAAGGATCTCTATACCTGTTCATGTGCACTCTGTTCTGTGAAACCAAGATGTTAGCTAGTATGCGGAAAATAAACTTCAATCCCTAGGGATAGGGTGTTTGTCCGTGATAAAGTCCACTTACAACCGAAACAACATTGGTAACATATGATGGTATACAAACCGTTGACTAATTGTGGTATATTAATTGCGACGGATAAAGGGTATGCAACGCCAAGATCTACGCGACTGAATACAGGAGATGAGGTACAATAGGCGGATGGCCAGTATTGTTGAAATAAGACTGAACGTAAAAGACACAACATTCCTTCATCCCCTTCCATAAATTGTGCTCACGTCCGGTGTGATTGAGAGGCTGCTTGAGGGACTCAGAAAAAAGTGCTCCCATATTGACAATACCTTGCGAAAACTTTCGAAGTACGGTAAAGCAGCATCGAAAGATGGCGCATTGAGTCCATCATTTTCTTGAGGGAAGTCCTTGTTCCAAACTCTCAACGACTTTGACGGGAAAATGCTACGAAGAAGTTCCATCCTTTCCTTCCTCGCTTCATTGTCCTTACGTGCATCGTGCCCAAGATGTTCATCAAGGTCAAGAAGTTCATACCAGAAACCTTGTTCACAGATTTTGTACATGATTTGGCGCACGAGATCTGCAGGGGGATTGTCGAGAGTGGAAATAGCTATGTCCTTCCCATGCCAATGAACATTTGACGCTCCTGACAAGGCCCGCAGTGCCGTAACCTCCTTTTGAAAGAGGGCAGCAGTAGCTGCTTTCGACTTGCTAGTCTTGCTGGATGTCTGTGTGTCCAAAGGACCCTGATCATGCTGAGAGATTAAGAAATCATGCCAGTTCTGGGCACGAGGAAGAGGTCGAGGGTTTTCTTCATAGACACGTTCTAGCCAAATTGGATGGCAAGCCAGCCAGTTGGCAAGGTACTTCATTAATGATTGTGGGGAAAGAACGTTGACAAACAATCCCAGATCAGGAAGCGAGTAACCGTCGTCCATTTTGTCCCTGGGATGCTTGATGCGAATGAATTCTTTCTTCGCTTCCTGCAAAGCTGTCTTGAAGAAAGAATTCATTGGCAGCATGTAAGGTGATCAATATCAGACCACTTGTCACGGCCGGATACAGCTCTGTTCTGACGGGGAGCAGTGGTATTGTCTGAGGAATGAATGAGAAACAGCGGCCATGAAAGAAGACTGATGAACTTACACGGCGCAAGCTTTGCCTTTGCCTTCCCTTTGTCTATGCGAGCCTTCCCAATGACTCCTTCACGCCAAGTTGTTCAACTTGGGGTTTTGGAATGGGCAGCTTCTCAAAGTCAGAGTATGGCTGATGAATGGCCTCATGGCGCCGGCGATTGCTAGGACATCTGGCAATGATATCGAATGGTTGGGCAAAATTTTTGATGGGATGGTGGTACATGCCGATGACGAGGTCATCAGGTGGTGTGAATGAAACAACTTTGATGATGTTCATATTGGATTGAACAAGTCTGGCATCGCGAATAAGCCAGACAGGAACTCCAGCAGCGTGCACCTTCGTGGCAATAGTGACATCTTGAGTGAAACAACCCATCCATTTAGGGTTAACATTATGTGTGGTGTCGACAAAACGCATGTGGGGCTCAATGATTTCGTAGTAATCTAGAAGCGCCCAGATATCAAGAAAGCGACGCTGATATTCAGCAATGACCATGACAATGTCGCGCCAGGCCATGGCTTGCTGGAAGTGCTCATATACAGTGCACATCACATGCACCCACCCAACAACATGATCCTCTTTGTGCATCCTTGTGAGCTTGTACCTGCTGACCCACTTGTTTGCCTTCTCGTACAATCACTTGAGATGGTCAAGGATGTCCGTCTTGAGCTGACCAACAAGATTATTGGGTGCAAGGGGCACAAAGTCACTCGCAAAAGCTGGCCTGAACCACGCATATGTCATGCTCGAGTCGTCCATGTAGGCTTCCTGACATGGGATTGCAAAACTTCGAGCATATGAGTCATCATACATCTGTGGCCACTGAAAGGGATCTATGGCCCAGTATCTGCCATCTGCTCGCACTTGAATTATGTCAGATTCATTGTCAAAGGATTGGGGAATGAATTTCATGTTGGGAGTGGTGATGACTCAGTGCCCATATGTAGCCACACAGAATGCATCAGTAGCAGTGAGATAACCTGGATGGACATGGTCAGTCAAAGACAGTATAGGTGCGGAGATGACAAAACGCACGGTCGCCATCGCGCATGAATGGTTTGAAGACAGGGATGGACATAGTGGTGGATCCAGGAATGGAGGCACTGAGAATGAGAAATCACACAGCGACTCGAAGTCACCAAGGAATGAAATTTAAATTGCACAACGACTCAAAGTCACTGACAATTTAAATGCTACCACAAAGGCAGAGTAGGACGGTCTTGAGAGATATTGAAAAGAAATCTGAATGAAGGCATGATGTCAGTAATTATAGCATAATCTAATAGTGATTACACTTACAGAGCCTGGTTAGAGGCTGGATGTCAGTCGTGATAGTGTGATCAGATAGAGTACATATGCTTACCCACAATGGCCAACAGCACAGTCTTGAGTGAGATCAGAAGTTCTTGGAAATGTCAATCTAGCTGGATGCTGAATGTCAGTAATTATAGCATAATCATACCAATTATGCTTACCGTGAAGGCCTACAACAGTCTTGAGTGCAATTGAGAGAGATCTTGTAGATGTCTGGGTGTCAGTAACAGCGTGAAAAAGAAACGGTCAAGAAAACTAAAATGGTTGAAGACAATAGTTACAGTTGAAGACGGTTAAGATGATTCTGGCTGTGGGTGACAATGCTGCAGAAAGAAGACAAGATGCTGCTGGCGGACGACAAGATGCGGCCAGTGGAAGGCAAGATACTCAGGCCAGTGGAAGAACTGCCGACCGAAGTCTAAGCAATCAATAGCAGCAAGCAACACAAAGTTGCTGCTCACAGGGCGTTGTAGAAAGCTGATTTCCACTGGGCTCAGCAGAAATTGTACTACCTAGACAACAAATATTTAGGTAGATCTTAGCACGACCTATGCTGCTATACTTGCAGAGCAAGTGTGTTCGATCCTAAAGGGATTGCTAATTGGTATTAGTAGTAAAAATGTGTCAGTAATGCAAATAACAAAATGTCCAATGCTGCGAAACAATGTCCGAAGGTACTTATCCAATGTCCGAAGCCAAAGTGCAATGTCTGAGATTTTGGACTTTTGGACTTCATAATAATGAGTCAGAAACTTTATAACAAGTGTCGGGTTGCAAGCGGTATGCGCGAGTATAACGAGTGACAGAGTATGACGGTGAACGAATGGTAATATTTCGCAATGCAACTAAGAACTACGAGAATATTCTGGGTGATCCGCAGAGTCGGGAACATGCTCCTAACTACTGGATAATGATTGCTACAGGTCACTACAGAGTATTTAAGTAAGTACATAGAAATTCGGAAAACTACAGGCGAAGATAGTAGCGATATATTTCGGGTCTGATGTCCTATGTAATAAGACACAAGGTGCTGCGGACATGTAATAACGTGGTACAAATGTCAGAAAACATGCACGGGAATAACTACGCACCTAGTGAGGCTAGTTCAGATGGACAGGACACAGGATGGACAAGTGCGCGCGACGTGCGATCGGCCGATGCAATGTCTGAAGGTCTGATGCGCCAGATCCGATACGGAGTGGCTCAGACATGTGCGAAAGTGCGTCGGACATGTGCGCATATGTTTCGGGTGTTGATGTGAGTATGGAAATATGTGGTTTTGAGCCCAATGCCGCGACCATCGCTACAGCGTCTACCACGAAGGCAGACTATAGAGGGCGCGAAACGGTGATGGAGGGGGAAGTTGGGTGGTGAGCGATGAGCAAAGCAAGCTGAGGATGAAAGACTGAAGGATAATCTGAAGTCCAGAATTGTGGGAAAGCCCTTACTTAGTCTGGGAGCACCCAGTCAAGGCCTGGGAGAGCCCGTCCTATTTTGGCAATTTTACCAAGTCTCATCAAACTTCACCATCATTCCTTATTCCTTCGGAATCTTTCATGACTCCTCATCATCTGCCCCCATCGCCTAAATTGTTTGGTCTGCCTTCGAGGCAGACAAACTTTGCCTGGGTGACTTCACGTCATCCAGCGCTACCTGGCTGTCTGACTACGAGTCAGATGGTCCTACCTGCCTCATGGCCTCAACACCGAACCTTCAACACGGCGTCACTTCGCCCATTAGGACTTCTGTCCATCTATCCTCTACAAAGGTGCGTATCCAGTTATCTTATTCTAATTCATCGTCTGCAGGAATTTTCAACGCCTCAAATATTTTGTATTGTAACTACCAATCAGTAGGTCCTCCCCACATTCTACTTGATTACAATTGACATATTCTACTTACAACAGATATAAAACTCAGGTTACGCAAAAGCTGGGATCCGCTAACTAGACTTGTTCAGCAAGTGGGGAAGGACAACTCAAGTAAGTATGATCTTCTTACTCTCTGCACTTCACGCTAGCTAACACGATAATTAGCAGCGAGATCCACAAAGTAGACTGCCACATGTAATTGTAAGCATACCTTTTTGGACACACTGGAGGATATCATTGATGCTAACCATGCGATTACCAGTTCTGCAAGTGGACCTGAAGTCTTAAGCCTACTTTGTCCTCTTTGCTGCCGTAGCTATTATGCCATGGCGACAATCTTACATTGAAGAAGTTTATGCCTTGCCATCCCCATTCATCAAAGATGCACATATTCACTCCATCACTTGTCTGGATCCTAGCTTTGTTAATGTGGACCATCAGACAGTATGTGTTCATTTGCACTGAATATTGCATTATTCTGATGACATTTCAATCTAACTCCTTTTGTGTGTTGATTGGGCGGATTATAATTGTTAATTTTTTTCGTATTGGCCCCTTGCATTCAGTTAAAAACCGCAATGTACATGTATTTCTACAAGGAATATTTCTTCTTCTGACTCGCAATCAGCTTTATCTTTTTTACACTCTTCCATCGTCCTGTTAAGACTTCATGTTTTGCGAGCTGCCTGCTTTTAACATTCGTCTTAAAAACACCCCTTTTCTCAGTATCTACAGTTCAATGGCGCCCTCCACCAGAACCAAAGTCCGTCGTGGTGCAACTACTACTGGCACTACAGGCCCCACAGTGTCCGACAGCTCTGTCATGCACACACGCAGTGGTATCACTATCAACCCCCCTACCGACCAAGATAATAAACGCAAAAGACGTACTATCCATCAGCTCTCTCCTGTTCTGGATAACCCTAACCACTGTAACAATGTTCACAGCGCTGGGCTCGGAACCAGCTATTTTGATACTGATGTCAAACAGTATTTGTCCGACGCACTTCCGACTACCCCGACCCGAGTCCGACAGTCCAATCCCGACCCAACGCACTTTCCGACAGTCCGACGCATGTCCGATCCCGACCCAACGCACTTTCCGACAGTCCGACGCATGTCCGATCCCGACCCGACATTCCCGCGCATCGCACCAGTCCTCCCTATGTCCTGTCCAGTCGCATCTATCCCCACTAGGTGCGCATTTACTCCTTTTGACTTGCTAAGCATTGTATACAGCGTTATTACATGTTTTCTCATGGTCCGCAGTACCACATGTCCTATTACATAGGATTTCGGACCCGAAATATTGCTACTACTCTTGCCTATAGCAGTCCGAATTTCTACATGGTCACTATTTAATATCTAGTACTTCCTACCTATTGCATTACTTACTTTTCCCTACTCAGTAGTAGGATGGAAGTCATTGGATATTAGTAGTACTTTATTGTATTGCGAAATATCTATCCGCTCTTTTTCTCCGAAACATTCCGACACATCCGACATTCATTTGACCGACAATCCGACACACTTCCGACACATTCCTTTATCGTCCAATGCATTCCCGACAGTCCGATGCATAGTCCGACACCCGACCCGACTCCAATATTTTTGGACCCGACAGTTTCCCTTCAGACAAGTAGTTCTTAGCTTCGGATTATCTTCCTACTATTGATAACTAACTATCAAAACTGATACCAAACATCTATCCCTATAGGATCGAACGCACTTGCTCTGCAAGTATAGCAGACTAGGTCGTGCTAAAGATCTACCTAAATATTTGTTGTCTAGGTAGTACTATTTCTGCTGAGCCCAGCAGGAATCAGCTTTCTACACCGCCCAAAACCTCGTCCTCTGGCCTGACGTACCTCGAGCATGACCTTCGAAGACTATGCTCAGATCCTTGCCCGCCCTCACAAACCAAAAGTAAAACCTACAGTTGACTCAGTTCTTTCTGATACCCAGTTGAAAAGCGACTGTGCCCCAGGTACTGATCTATGGTATTTGCCAAAACAACCAATGCTAACCCTTTTCATAGCCACCTCTGCCACCGACAATGAAGATGATGGCATGGGCGACGTTGGCAATAATGATGACCACGACAAAAACCCTAACGAAGGCAATGACCAGGCTGACGAAGATGAGGAAAAGGAAGGTGAGGATGAGGAAGGCAAGGATGAGGAAAACGAGGATAAGGAAAATCAGGACTCCGGATGTGCAAAGACTTCACCAGGTATATCATATTTCATTTAATCTATGGTTGTGAAGGCTGATGGGTGTTTGATCACGAAGACAACTTAGAAAATGACAACAATGCCAAGGATACCAATGAAGAACCTGACGATGACGAGAATAACAAGGACTGAGGACGTGCAAAGACTTCGCCAGGTTTGTACTCTCTAATCTTCCTCTTGGTGGGGAAGGCTGACGGTTACATATTCTATGCAGTCAGGAGACTTCGGGCCCGAAAGGTCAAGATGGTCAACTACAATTTCGATGATGGTTCTCCGACCTCTTCGTCGGACAGCAGCTACATCTCTTCCCACACAAAACGAGAAGATCTAATCAAGTTTCCACCCACGAGTCAGATGCAGATGAAGACCTCGACCACAACAGTCCGTCTTCACTGCCTGCTAAGCGCAGGAAGACATCTTCAGCAGTCAATACTACCTCAGCCAACACCACTCGCTCAACAACCATTCGCAACAAGCATTCAGCTGACGACCACACTCCTGCTGGCATAGTTTTTGGCCCTACACCAGACAACGAGCCCACTGAGAATGAAGAAGAACTCCCAGGCAATCTAAAGCAAGGCAGGCTATGTCAGGAGGGCATTGATGAGGCTCAGGAACTTGGATGCAAAACAGCAGAAGAAGCTTGGGTCATTGGCATCAAGTACGGCAAGTCCACACGCACTATTCTTATTGAGGCTGGCCTATCTATCAAGCATTCACGATCAGAGTCTGATTGGAATGCCCACCAATGCTGGTTCATGGATAATAACCCTTGTGATAATAAAGAATGTCAGTCCCCATTTCTATTGTGTAAATGGTACTAACTCGAGAGTCTCAGCTATTGTCGACTGGAAAGAACGTCAACACACACATTATCATGCAATGGGCAAGGATAACGAACAGTGGGACACAATTCGAAAATATAGCATCACTGGCAGCAATATTGATCAATTGCGTGCCAAGACCATCTTGTCAATGAGGGAGGACATCGCAAGAAAGGTACATTTACTCATTTACTCATTCTGCATTGTAACTAATGCCTCAATATAGTTGTCTGCTTATTCTCACCTTGAAGGAGTCGAGGCTGTTGGTTGTATATTTGACACCACACAAGATGAGGCTGCTCGACAGGTGTCTGGCTTTGTTGCAGGCTCCGACCTCATAGTCAAGTTAATTAATGAGCATCAACTGGACGCTCGTGCTATTTTAGATTGGGTCATGACGGCAACGAAGTGCGTCCTATCCTTCTGGACTTCCTTCCTCCTGACATGTCTACAGAGTGAAAGGCTACAATATATCCATTCCACATCGAGAAAACCTGTGAGTACTCAAGTTTTTCAACATCAAACAATTTACCGAAGTCTGCTCAAATAGCGAAGTTTGGCTATCGACCCAAAGCAGTCCAGTGGCGAAAGCTTCTTGACTATGCTTTTCAGTACAAGTTCATGATCAAGAACTGGCCTGATGACGTTACCCCATTGGTCCTGAATTCAACCCTCATAACCTCAGTTCACAGCATCTCAAGCTGCTCGTCGTCCCTTTCATCAAGTGCAAAGCACATTCCTATTACGAGGCAGAACTCCGGACCGAAGCTGAGAACTTGTTTGAGATAGAGAGAAAGAAGTCAAAGGGCAAGCGCAGAGGCCAGGAGCGCACTGTGGAGGATGTCATGAGTGAATTAGATGTTGATGTGCCTGAGATCGAGTTCACAGCTTGGCCAGATGGTATGTAATCTCCAGGTTTTTATCATACTTTCCTTGTCTGATGTGAACTGTTCAAGAATGTCTCAAGCAGCTCAGTGACGAGGTACCGGAGATGTTTGACATCCCCTTGGTGACTAGTACCTTGGATGTTGTGCTGCGCAAGCTGGCCGACTCAGCGAAATTCAAGGCATCTATCCCTGAGGATATGTTGGCAGTTCATGAAGCACATTTGCATGGTCCCATTCCCTCGACTGCAGAAATCCTGCCGGGTGGTCATGAATCTTCCTCCCCCACTTTGAGCTCCCCAGCCTTACCCTCGAATCAACGTCACACTACGACAGCCACGCCAGTGCGTCGCCAAGAGGGAAGTCATCCTACTCGGCTGCCAGATCTCTTAGATCATGAATCCCACTCTGTTCGGCCTACAACGAGAGGAGAACTCACCGGTGGTGGACCACAACAGGCTAACATGTCGTTTAAGGTGAAGAAAACTTTGCGGGTAAATATTGTGTTACTCCACCTTCTATCCAATGTTGATGTTTTACAGGTTAAACCTACATTGGCGTGGCGCATGGAGGAGCATCCCACTCGTTCTCATAATGCCACAGACTTGGAGTATGTCTTAACTTCCACAAGTCGCAACAGGTCACACTAACATAATTACTTAGATGCGAGCCCTACCCTCGTCGTGAGGACATGAATTTCATTGCCTCAAACCTCCATCAAGAATATTTGCTTTCACCTCCTGTGTACCCAGAGCGAGCCAAGTCCTCTCATGCAAGGTACTATCAGCCCACCTACAGACCGCACGAGACAACTCCTTCTGCAGATAACGGGGACTATTCTCACCCTCAACATCATTACTCACGCCGTCATAATTGGGATGATGACCAAAGTCAGAGGTTTCAAGTAAGGGGGGCTAGTGACACTCATCATGAAGACGGGCCTCTGATGTTTCGCTACTGACATTCTTTAGCCAAGAATCATGCTGCCCACTTGTTTGAAACATGACTTTTGCCTTCCTTTGGTTTTCCATACTAGCGCCACAAGTTGTTGTACTTCATGTACCTCTTCACATCAGTTGCTGTCTCCTGCGCAGATGAAGCTTTGATGTGTCTTCGTATTGTACTGCTGGAAAAATGTAGGTCATACATCTGTCTGCTCTTGTTGAACCCTCTGTAATATTACAATGCTATGTGTTCGCTTGACTAATCCTGGTGTGATTATATCGTGAATTATCTCGACAGGGCAGTTGGTCATCTCCCACTTAGACTTATTTTTCTGCGCAGACAAGCGGGAATACTAAGGGTGCTACGTATATGGTACTGTAAGGCCATAGTAACTGTTATCGATAATATATATCTTAGCTTAATCGACGAAGACTTATTGCCAGCAAAAATATGTGCATCACGTGACTTGTGAATGTATGCACTGATTTTGAAGGGGAAAAATCTAACTACCTTACAGAAATAAGTTGGGTGCTGCTCTGTGCAGCTGAATTTTTCAGCTGTAAATTTCAAGTTTAGTATTTGTTGGCTGGAGCTCAGCTTGGCAGTGTGTCCTAGATTTGGAGTTAACTGTCTCTGTTCAAGCTATGTGGGCCCTTTAAAAGTCAACTCAATTTGATACCCCTGTGTGACTGTGACATGCTGGGTCAATTTGACATTCCCACACTTAGGCATATGATGTGCGAAAAACCAAATATTTCAACACATCAAATTACAAATTAGGCTGGAGTGTGATAGTAATTTTGTAAGTAGTCAGAATCACATAGTTAAAACTGCTGTGCAAATCTGGGGTTATCACAGAAGCAAATCTCGATTTTATTGTGAAGTCAAATGGTTTCAACACAAGTGCATGTTACATGTCACAACTACCAAATTTCAACAACAACAACAACAACAACAACACTGACTTCATGGGTGACAGAAGATACAAGTAAAGTTGTGCGATGGTAAAGCTATTGATATAGGAATGCCTAGTTACTAATAGAATGACAGATGGGAGAGCCCAAATGGAGTTGGTAGGGTCAGCAGGAAGGCCCAGGTGACAGTAGAGAGGTAGGCAGGAGAGCCCAATCAGTGTAGTTAGGGTCAGTGGGAAGGCCCAGGTGACAGTAGAGAGGTAGGTGGGAGAACACGACCAGTGTAGTTAGGGTCAGCGGGAATGCCCAGGTGACAGTAGAGAGGTAGATGGGAAAGCCCAAATGGTGTTGGTAGGGTTGGCGGGAAGGCCCAGATGACAGCAGAGAGGTAGGTGGGAGAGCCCAAATGGTGTTGGTAGGGTCAGTGGGAAGGCCCAGATTACTGTAGAGAGGTAGATGGGAGAGCCCAACCAGTGTAAACTAGGGTCGGTGGGAAGGCCCCAGATGACAGTAGAGAGGTAGATGGAAGAGCCCGACCAGTGTAGTTAGGGTCAGCGGGAAAGCCCAGATGACAGCAGAGAGGTAGGCGGGAGAGCCCAAATGGTGTTGGTAGGGTCAGCAGGAGGCCCAGATTACTGTAGAGAAGGTAGATGGGAGAGCCCGACCAGTGTAACTAGGGTTGCGGGAAGGCCCAGATGACAGTAGAGAGGTAGACAGAAGAGTCCGACCAGTGTAGTTAGGGTCAGTGGGAAAGCCCAGATGACATTAGAGAGCTAGGCGGGAGAGCCCAAATGGTGTTGGTAGGGTCAGTGGGAAGGCCCAGGTGACAGTAGAGAGATAGGTGGGAGAGCCCAACCAGTGTAGTTAGGGTCAGCGGGAAAGCCCAGGTGACAGTAGAGAGGTAGGCGGGAGAGCCCAATCAGTGTAATTAGCTAGTCATATTTATCTATTCCTGCCCTCTCTAGATATCATCCCAAATTGAGATTGGCGCCTACATGTCTCTCTTCACCTCTCATACCTCCATTAGAAAGGTTTGCTTCATTGGCGATGATAAACAATTGCCACCCTATGGTCAGGATGATACCAGAACCTGAAGAGTATCTTCGAGGTCAAGCATCTCAAGGACCATGCTCTCTTCCTGAACACACAATACAGGATGCCTCCTCAAAGTATAGACTTCATCTCTCAAGCTGTATATAATGGCCTACTTGAGTTGAACCCGCAACACTCTGTCACAAACAAGAGGATGGCTTATCATTTCATCAACATTCCCAGCCAGGAACAGTTACATGGAACTACCCCCCCTTTCCCCATCATCTTATGACAGACTTGCAAGTAAAACTCCCACATTTGATTTTGTATTCCCCGTGCCACCCCCCCCCTTCATCACGCACCCCCCATCATCTTATGACAGACTCACAAGTAAAACTCCCACATTTAATTCCGTATTCTGCATGTCACCCCTCCTTCATTGCACACCCCCCATCATCTTACGACAGACTCGCAAGTAAAACTCCCACATTTGATATCATATTCCCTGTGCCACCCCCCCTTCATCGCACCCCCCCCCCCCCCCATCATCTTATGACAGACTTGCAAGTAAAACTCCCACATTTTATTCCATATTCTCTCTGTTGTTACCCCCCCCCCCCCCCCCCCCCCTCACCTTCTGACAGACTCGCAAGTAAAGCTCCCACATTTTGTTGCATGTTGCCTGCAAGACAATGCAATTACTCGATGACTAGTGCTACACTCAGTGTGTCTATCACTCTTTTGTGTTTGCCCACCACTCCCTCAGCAGGCTCAAGTCTATTGATTCCAATTAATAAAATACAATAAAGTCCACTTGATGCAGGACAATGTTTTGGGCCAGAATTCCTGCAGGTTTTGTCCAATATCAAAATCTTGTCTGAAGTGCATGTACTGGCCTCACATACCTAGTACTACTCCTTCTATCAATATACAAATTGTGGATTTTTATGCCATCAAAATGTTTGAAAAAGGACCCCAATCACCCCTATTTATGATGGGAAAGCCCAACTAATAAATGCCCCAGGACATCCCAGAGACATGCTAGAGTGATCCCGGTTGGGATTGGGAAGGATCAAAAATAGGTCCTTGGGATGGCCCAGATACCTGCTTCAGTGTGGACTGGGACATCCCAGTACATAGGGTAAAATACTGGGAATACCATCCTAAAACACACCCACTAGGTCCTTTGCTATCCACAAACAAATAGACCTAAGAGGTCTTTTCAAGTGGTTGACTGAAGTGACCAGAGCATGATCGCACCAATGACAGTTTCCAGGTTACAGCCTGGTTCATTTGGCTGCGAGTCGAGCTTCTCATGCTCTTGAAGCATGGCGTCAGATGTGTACAGCTCGGTAATGATCCTTTCTGGAGGTTCATTGTCGTCAGGCTGCCAGAATAGTTTGTATGGCTTTGTGTGAAACGTCTTCGCTGCAACCTCCTGGTATGCAGATTTGAGCACTTCCAATGGCTTGCGGTAATAAAGCCCGTTAACTTCAAATTCAGGCGCGCAATCTTCAGAGGAGAACTTGTCTTTTTCACAAGGAAGTCGGATCTTCACCGAGGTTTCATGCCATCCATCAGAGGAGAATATCGAGGAGGCAGGGTCATGTTGGGCCTTCTCAAGACGCGATGCCTCCCTAGATGCATTGAAATCTAGCAAATCCTCTCGGCAGAAATCCTCCGCTAAAATGACATCGTTGACTAAACAATTGAGATCTTGCAGTGATTTCGAGATCGACGAGTTGTAAAACCATGTCATGAGCCGAAAAACAGTGGCATTAAGGAATGGTGCGAAGTAATCATGGTGGACTGCCTCGAGTGATTGTCCGAAGTCAGCATACCACGGCCGTTCGTAATCGGCGTCCCCATCAACATGCTGGAATGCTGAGGAGTCACAAAGTGCGTCAAAGTAGGCTGAATGTTCAGGGTCATATGTTGGAAATGAATGAGGATATTCACGAAAAAGGTCGAATGTGTCTGTATCAGTGCGGAACCACTCGGGATGCTCTGCATGGCTATGATGTGATGATCTGTCATCAGAGTCCATCTCAATATCTGGTGGGTCTCCGAGCGCTGATACAGGCTCGTCCCGATCAATGGGAGGTGGGGCCGGGATCGGTAGGACTGGGACTTCATCACGATAACGCATGGGGAAGCGGATTTGTCGATTTGGACGCCCTGATGGCCGTGGCTCCATTTCAATGTCCGGCACCTCCTGTTCATATGCAAATATTTCCATGAACATCAGGTTCACATCTAATAACACACAACACTCACATCCACTCGAGGCTGCCGTAGTTGCCGTAGGTGCTCCCGCTCTTCTTCACGTTGTTCTTCCTGCCGGCGTTCATCTTCCAAACGAGTAGCTTCAGCAATAGCTTCCCCGCGCTCGCGCCGCTCAGCGAGAGCTGACGTGGTGGCTATATCACGTATCTTGCAGTATCTACTCAGGTGAACGGACAGGCCGCGATTGTGCACCTCTACATTGCAGTTTGGACACTGTCATCAAGAGAAAAGTGAGTAACAAGACAAAGATTAAGTGGGGCAGCATGAGCGACAGCGGAAACACGCTGTGATCGCGGCCTTAAATGCAAGTTCCTCACAACGAGATCCACAGATCGATTGCGATAGGATAAGGTCCGGGCAGATAACCTGGATGACGGTTAAGATCAGTTCACAATCAAGATCCCGTGCTTCTGCTCAGTGACAAGATACCAAAGATAGCGCTCATCTCAATATGTGGAGCTAAGAGAGGGTCGAGTTCATTCTAGAACCAATCATCCGGACCGAACTGCACGTTTCACACCATTGATGAGCAAAAACACTGTATATTATAGTTACAGCGCATATCATGAATCGGGATCGCACAAACGTTTATGACCTCTCAGGGAGGCAGCTTGAAACTTTGCAAAATGAGATGACACGAAGGAATAAACATAGGACATACCTGATGATGGGATCCTGGTATGTTACACGGCTTCAAGTCGAGTAGGGTTGAAGTAGATATCGAGAATGTGTCGCCCACGCAACTTGGGAGTCGAATGCTTGGTATGGTCACTGAGGTTAGTGGATATCAAAATATCAAAATAACATACCATTGCCCACACAGATAAAGTTTCCCTCGCATCCATATACTAGACAGTACCAGTCTTGAAATGCCTCGCAAGACTGGCGTGAGGTTGAGGGAGTCTAGCAATGCCTTGCGAGACGAGTAGGCACATCTTGCACGTTGTCGAACGAATTGATTCACGCCTCAGAAGGCATCACGAGGCCGTGGAATATTATCCGGAACTTGCCGGCCCTCGCCAGATTTGGGCGCTTTTGCTGATGACCGTATAGATGGGAACTCAGGTAAGCCGGCGTACTTACAGTAACTTAACCCCCTTCACTTCCCACTTCAATTCTATGCTATCCTCAAGCCTCGATTGTATTATCGTCAGACCCATGTTCAAGTTATTCTCTTGCTGACTGTAAAAATTGCCGAGAATGTGATTTTTTTTCATGACCTTCAAACGTCTTGATGACATTTCGAATGACTTAGGTAGTTCCTTGTCGACTTTCATGCTGCTGATTTTTCTACAAAAGCATGTCCTTGCTGGATTCCTCGTCGGCTACGCCTGTGGGACTTGGAAGTTGGAGGAGGCAAAGAGTAGGATGTGAGTAGCCTACAGGCCTGTTGAAAGTGTGTTGGTGGTATGTGGGGAGTCGCCCGAGTCGATGAGTCAGCAAGTGTCATGTAAGACGTTGCGTATGAAGGAAAAAGGGGACTTGGTCCCCTGGACGTCGATAACCCATTGTAGACCACAACAAACAAATAGTCATTCGTCTTATAATATCCAAAGCCCAAGATGCCACAAATGCATTGAACAAGCGGAAACGATATAACCAGAAAAAGATAGCTACAACTTCAACTATGATCAGCCTGGTTCGCCACCGCCACCACCTCCATAAGCACAGTCTGCCGCTCAACCGTGAGCATCGTCGTTGCTGCCTGGTATAAAGCACCGTTTTGATTCTGGAATGCTGTGAAAATAGTCACTGTAAACAGGGAACGGTATAACACAGTGAGAATGAATGACGTACTCTGCAATGCCTCCTTGAAGGTGACATATGGGTTGATGTTATCGAGCGAACTGAAAAATCCGAGTTCTTCCTCTATTTCTGATTCCTCCGATGTATCTGACTCGTCATCTCCTGTTTCTGCCTTCTCGGATTTTTCTCTCAGACGAGCACCCTAGAATATTTATATGAGCAGTAGGTTGCAAATATGGAATTGTGACGAACCTCTTTCGCTAGGATCTCAAGATACGCAGAATCTTCGTCCCATACGTCCTCTAAATACAGTTGTCAGGAGGTGAAACAGGCAACAAGGCAATACACGCTTACCATCTTCCTCACCCTCAAGATTGAGATATCTAGTGTCGTCCTCATCTTCATCGTCGGACCCGTCGACCAGCTGATCCTCCAACACCTTGCGCTCTACAGGACCACACTATCAGTCAAATTATCAGTCACACTAATGATGTGCAACCCACTCGCAATAGCCTGAGGCAAAGCCTTGAAAATATTCAAAGCACCGCCCACAATCCCAGGCCATCCATCCCTCAATCCCTCTGGAATCGCGCCAGCCTCCATCTCCAACAACCTACATAGCGCCAAAATGCTCAGTTTCTTGTCGTGTACACGTGGGAGCTTATTGTCGCTGTTGATTGCTACAAACCAGCGCTCGAAAAATGTGCGTGAGAACCCAGGCTTGTAGGCCTCCATGAAATGAAGTGCCGCGGAGGCGTTGTAGAGGACGGCGTTGACGAGAATCTCGAGGTTAGCAAGGCGGAATGAGGCAATCTCGCCTTTGTCCATGTGGTCTGCGGCAATGGTGATGATGTCCTGGAGTTGCTGCAAAGCACGATAAGGCGTCTCATGTGAGAATTACGAACACAAAGACTTACGTCGTCCACATGGCCGTGCAAGTTGAGAAGCATAGACTCTGCCAGCTTGCACCCGTTAATCTTGTCGTTATCCCCAAGCTGTGGGCTTGTCATAGCCGTGCGGTACATGTCCAACACCTTCAACCTGTAATCAGGGCGTGCCTTCAGCACATCGGTACCATACGACACGAAATTGTCCAGCGAGGGGAGCATTTCTGCAAATCGCCACCTCCGTGAGCAACACAATCCAACTATGCGCGGGAAGTAGTGAGCCGCACCATCAAGGAAATCAAAAGCATCGTTCTTGAAAAGGTCATAAGTCAACTCGAACACTGGCCACATGTTCGGTGATATTGTGTGAAGACGGAAGGTAAGGGCGTCTACGAGGTCATACATATTATCAAACAAATCTACAAACGCTAATATCAGCGATGTTCTTCGAGGGAAAAAAGAACAGACGCACCGATCAACTTATTCTCAAGGGTGAACCGGATGATGAGTATAATCACTTCCTGCACCTGCGACAGAATCTCGGGCGACGAGTCAGTGCACGAAACAACCTGCGCAGCTTTATCAGACGAGTTGAACAAACATAATGGTAAGAGTACGCGCATAGTCCCGATAGTTTTGGCGACTCCCATAGCGCCGTATACTTTATCGTCATCGGCATCCGAAACGAGTGATTCCACGTCGATGCTGTCCGGGATCGCTTCGTTCCGCTGTGCCAGACCCTCTCTTGCAAGGCGTAAGTAGGATTCGCACTACATACATGCCGTTAGCGTATCATAGCAGTAACTAGAAGACAAGGCACCCACCAGGCGTGCGGTGAGCTGCGAAGCCACGGGCATGAGCTCGTTTTGGAACCGGTCAACCATAGCTTCCATGCTGTGATTGAGGATATCGAGGTCCGTCTCATCGGAGAGCTTGAGAAGATCTGCAACAGCCACCATCAAAATCAATGAATGTATCAGCAGGTTTGGACACGAGACACACAGAAAGCTGCTGTTGCGATTATTTTTCTATTAGGAAACATTACAGTGGTGTTTCGTCATTTCCAAAGTATTATAGAATTAAAGAATATCATCACGAAAGGTTTGTGGTCTTGCAATACGGCTTAACCAGCAGGGGAAGTTGGTATTCATTCTTTGGGTCACTGCGCAAGAACGGCCTCTGTACGATTGAAGACCTCTTTCCGACATCCGAAGCAGGAACAGCAAGCTTGAACTCGAAAGCTCGAACCAGGGTAAAGAGAAGTGCTTTCATCCTGTAAAAGGTCTTCATCGGTGGAAATAAAATGGAAGGCTGCGGCAGACATACTCCACTAATGAAAAGCGATACCCAATACATGCACGCGGACCACCAAGGAACGTCATGAGATGTCCCCAGACCCCAGGAACTTGTGATGTTGCCTCTGGAAGTGATGCCCAGCGGTCAGGATTGAACTCTTTTGCATCGGTGCCCCAAATCGCCTCCGATCTGTTGATTGCCAAGATGGGAATAAAAATTGGGTCCCCCTTGCTGATCCTGAGGTAACTGCGATGAGATATCGATGATCATTGGAAGGGACGCTGGCAACGTACTTGATCCCATTATGAACCACTCCATATTTGTCCGTAAAAGGCGTGTCCACTGGAAGGATGTCGTCTTTCATGGCGATCCGAATTGTGCTAGGGACAGGGGCGTGCAAACGAAGTGTCTCGCGTACGACCGCCTCAAGATACGGGAGCGCTACGAGTTCATCCATGGACGGAGTCTCGGTCTCCACTGTCAAGAGTTCCTCCCGGAGCTTGGTTTGAATGTCCGGGCGTAGGCAGAGCGCATAGAGTGCCCAAGTTGTTGCCGTGCTATTCGACTGTGTAAGTGTGGATTATCTTATACAACAATTGATATCCGCACCTCGTGGTCTCATGCCCTGCAACCAAAAAAGTCGGAACCTCTGAGTACACCATAAGCGCTCGCACGCATAGTTCCTAATGACAACGTACGTGCAAGTACATCCTCGTCCGATAGCCTCTGGTTTTCCGGAATATCAGTTGCCATATTGGCACGAACGAGCAAACTGAGTAAATCGCGCCCTTGAAGACTGCTCTTCTCAATGAAATCACCTTTTTTAGCGCTGAGAGAGGATATGACAGCGGCTTTAGCATTATGCAGGAGCTGGCTGCCGATGCGACCCATCGTGTTTTGGGCTGCATCTATCTTGCGATCACGATCAGAGGGCTGGAGGGAGTTAGTGACAATTTATGTCGCAATGGTGAACTTACAATCCATCGGAGCAATGGAATCCATGCCTTAAGCATTGGGAGGATGCTAATCTGCTGACTAGCAGAAAACATAACCGAGAAAGCCTGATTAAGCTCATTTGGTGTATCGGTTGCATTCAGGGCGTTAAACTCATAGTTAAAACCTATGATACTCATTCGGTGCTGGTAGGAAGTTCCTTCGGAAAGGACCTACCTGCAAGTCCGATGACGTCCAACGTCATTTTGCTCAGCCAGGGCATGACATCTATCCGAGCTGCGTGTTCACTAACGGTCATGGTAGACCAGACGTCTCGAAGCTGAAAGACAGCGACGTCGTCATCTATATCCATGTCTAGTGAGGAACAAACTAAGCTTACCTTGATCGATTTACTGAAGAATATGTCCGTTAGCGTGCGTATCTGAGCAGGTCCAAATGCGGGGTTCTTTGGAAGACATATTTAATTGGTCCAAGGCAAACAGAGGTGAATTGTACCATGATCCTTCTCTGAAACATGGCGTCAGCATGGTGAAGTTGAGATGCGTGTCAAAACAAACCTGCTGACGATGTTGAGCTCCTTGAGACCGAAATGAGTGGAAGTGGAAATATCATGCAGCCGAGATCGCACCTTCAACGAATAGGACACCTGAGATAATATCAGATAGCCCGGGATAACAGTAGACACACTGGCACGCACCTTCGCCCAGAATTCTAGCAAGATTATACCGGACTTGTGACGGTTTCTGGTAATCGTTACTATGTGTGAGAACATGGTTCAGTGCACGGGTGTCCATCGTGAATAACCGGTCTGACTGGGAAAGAATTTCAAACATGGTAAATTTTGTAGCGCAGGAGGAATTGAACATACAAAGAAGAACCCTTTGTATTTAAGGGTTGTTCCATACTGCCCCACCCACTGCTCGTGAAGGACTGAATTCTCCTGCGAGTTTTCAATGAAGACTGCATCATGGTAGTTCGATGGATTACTGTACCGCGCTGAAAATGTCCTTCAAGTTCCCGAATAGCCAGCTTGTTCCTCTTGGGCCTGGTAGTGTGCGCAGTGGGGACCTAAGAGTGTGCCAAACTCGCTCTCCTAACTTCCAACATCCGAATGCGACGAGTGCAGAGCTTGTTGAAAGGACAAGTTTCCAAAGGATGTGGGTGACCATGGTGCGGTACATGAAGTTGCTGTTCACAAACGTGAAATCTGCTTATAATACATATAGCGATGGCTGCGGGCCGCCAGAATTAATCAAATGTCATTGGGTGTATGCGCGACTCGGATTTGTGCTGACGTGTGTGTCTCGCCGAAGGCAGTGAGTGCAAGGTATTTCTCATGCTCCGCAGTCAGTTAGTTACTGACAGCGCTGGTCCTCATATTAGGATACGGCATTTGATTTATATTCTTTTTACATAATCCATATAATCTTATGTTGCATCCGGCACCACTACTGATCTCCATGATCTCTTACGACTTACCATGTTCTCGAGTTTCCCCATTCTCAATGTCGAATAGTTTATTAGCTTTTCCTGCGGCTGACAGAGTGTGCAGACTGGACCTAGTGATAATACAAAAGCTCAACCTAACCAAAGGAGCTTTTCATTGGCACCAAGCCAGAAAATGAATGTTGAGATATCTCATCCTGGTGCGCATGATCCATAGTTGCTATCTCTGCTAAATTTGATCGTCTAACAAGGTCCACATGTATGTCTGCTCAGTCGTGGGAGAAGTCAACCTTGCCTCAATGTCTTGCTTGTCACCGTTATCGCTCAAGTGACCTCTTGAGAAATGTTCCGCTCGGGGGTACTTGAGTCAAGCTTATCTTGTAGCCTACTTATTGCTAGGTTTCGACCATATGCTTTTTTCATTCCCTTCTGCACGCAAAAATGGGTGCAAAACTACTTGCCCTCTTCTGGGCATTGCTAGCGCTTGGCCAGTTCTTATACGTCTCCCGACAGGTGGTTTCCGCATCGATCACAACACCTCTACCTGATCTCTACGAGGCATCTCTGACCGAGCTTCAGGCGGGCCTCACCTCGGGGCAGTTCACGAGCGTCGACTTGATCAAGGTCCGTAAGCATGCTAGCAGTGTTGCATGCCATGAATCGCTTGCAGTGATACTAATAGAGTTATGGATATGGCTTTTACATTTTGATTTGACAGGCGTATTTCGCTCGCATTGAAGAAGTCAATCTGCAAGGGCCGATGCTCCGCGCTGTGATTGAAACAAATCCGTCTGCGCTCCAGGAAGCCGCGATCTTGGATTATGAGCGGCTCACCTATGGCCCACGGAGTGCGCTTCATGGGATCCCCGTGCTTGTAAAGGATAATATTGCAACTGTGGCATTTGAAGGTGTGTTTTGATGGTGTAGAGTGAAAAGCCGAAGGTTATAGCAACGCATGAAGGAATGAACACAACTGCGGGGTCATATAGCTTGTTGAACTCTGTGGTTCCGAATGATGCAGGTGTGGTGAAGCGATTACGCGAGGCGGGAGCCATTATCCTTGGTATGTTTCCTGAAGGCGCAGTATAATATCGGAATTTAACATGGTATGCCACTGCAGGTAAGGCAAACCTGTCCGAGTGGGCACACTTTCGTGGAAACATCGCCTCTGGATGGTCAGGACGTGGAGGACAATGCACGAATGCATATTACCCAAACGCCGACCCATGTGGTTCGTCGGCTGGTTCTGGGGTCTCTGCATCTATCGGCCTGACTGCTGTCGCGCTTGGGTTCGCTCCAGTTAACTCTCTTACACTTGCACTTTGACTGATATGAGAGATAGGACAGAGACAGACGGAAGTATCACATGCCCGGCAAATCAGAACAATGTGGTAGGCATCAAGCCTACTGTGGGATTAACATCCCGTGCTGGGGGTGAGTCTTGTCTTGTCTCGCCCTGTCTCCTATCAGGTTCACAAACTCTCTCTAGTTATACCGATCTCCGAGCACCAAGACACAGTCGGTCCGCTCGCTCGCTCTGTCACAGATGCAGCCATTGTCCTTTCCATCATCGCTGGCCCGGATCCTAATGACAACTTTACGCTGGCACAGCCAATGCCCGTCCCCGACTACACTATGGCACTCAATAACTTATCACTTGTCGGCAAGCGAATTGGGGTGCCTCGTACAGTTTTCTTGAATGACAGCTTGACTGGCAATGATCCATACGTGAATCAAGTATTCGAGGAGGCGCTGGAGACGCTACAAAGTCTGGGCGCGACAATTGTAGATCCTGCTGATTTGCCTTCCGCGTATGAAATCTACGAGTCTAACAACGAAACTGTTGTACTGGATGTTGACTTCAAGGTATTTGAGTACATTAAAAGCATTCAGAATATTCGGTGCTAACACTTTGATTTGGCAGGTCCAACTCAATGCCTGGTTTGACAGCCTCGTCGCGAATCCATCAGGGGTGGCTTCGCTTGAAGAATTGATCATGTTTGATGACGACAACCCAACGCTCGAAGAGCCTGCGGGATACACAGACCAGTCAATGTGAGCGCCTTTCAAGAGCACCGCCATACTCGCTGAAACTACTGCAGTTTGATTGAATCCCAAGCGACTACTGGTTTTAATGCGTCTTATTACCAATCTCTCGCGTTTGACACAGAACTTGGCGCCACTAATGGTATAGATGCTGCCCTAAAGATGTATGCACTGGACGCTCTGGTGCTTCCTGCACCTGGTTATACGACTGTTCCTGCAGGTTTGTACTGAAAATATGTTTCTTATATGTGAACTCAGACGGTGTACTCTCGCAGCCATCGCGGGGTATCCGATTGTCACAGGTAAATGATCTTTTCGATGTCTAACTGCTCGATTAGCTAATGCTCCCTGCGCTAAGTGCCTTTGGGTTTCTATCCAGAGAATGTTACAATTGGCAGCGCCGGGCCAGAGACTGTGTATCCGGCTCCAGGCGTCCCCATTGGCCTTTCGTTTTTGGGAACAGCATGGAGCGAGTATAGCCTCGTCAGTTTTGCATATGCCTACGAACAGAAGACGCAAACAAGGCTACAAAGGAAAGCCTACACTGCAGCGATTCCAAAAACACAGTTGGCAGATGTAATAGGGCAGTAGTTGTCATTACTGTGCCCTGAGATGGGTTTCGCACAGCGGTCGTTTCTAGACTACCTTCATATCGATAGGCCAGAATCCATTTTTGTTCATTCACCGCTGGCCAAACAGAAGGGTCCTGCCTATTACGATGCTTCGTTCTGGGCGAGATTACTCAGAATGGCACTGGACTGTGCCGCAACTTTCTCATTCGACACTCTATTCGGACACCATTCTCACTATGGTTGGAAACCGCCGTCAAGAAGCAACAATGGGTCACTATGTCTACCCAAGGCCACAGCACAAGTCACTAACACAATTCCGCACTAATGACCAGGTTGCTACAATGCTGAGCTCATGCTAGCATGATCCAAAGTAACAGAGACATTAATGTTAAACATACTATGATGAGTTAGTGATAAATAGTCATACCGGTCTCACCAGCGGTGAGCTCAGAGGTGTCAGACACAGCGTCAAAACCATATCATGTTGCGCAGTCCAGTACCATTCTGGGGTATCTCGCCCGAGTATCGTAATAGGCGGGACACCAGCTGGCTTATATAACCACTCTCATGTGACGTACGTAAGACTGGTCACGAGTCTACCCTTTTGTTTGTGAATGAACAAAAAGCCTTGTTCTGGCCTATCGATCAGAAGGTAGCTGTAAATATAGAAATTCTCTCTATGCTCTCTTAGATATGTGTTTACCGTTTCGATGGCCTTGCTGGCACTCCTCAATATGAAAACTCCCAAGCTATCTTTCTTTTCTGCTCATATGTTGATCATAGGCCTCACCTACAAGTATGACATCTGTAAGGTCTATCTTCCGCCCCTTGAAGGGCGAAAATGCTAAGCAACAAGGTCTGTCTTCCTGTGTTCTATGTTGTCTTATTTTGGTCCTTCAACTTGTTTCTGCTGCAGCTACTTCGGAATCACAACGTTCTAATGATCACCCACCGGCCCAGGCCTTCAAGTCCAAGATCAAGGAGGACGGTTTCTGGAAGAAATTTGATTGGTGGTTGATGTGCGCTTTGGTTATCCCAGTTATACTCGAAACGTTAGACTATACAGGTAAGTCGTTTTCGTTTGTTCTGCCTCTCGTCTCACCTTAATGGAACATTCAGTTGTCGCCACTGCGCAACCTCGAATTGCAGTGAGTGTCATGTTGCCTTCAATATGGTAGTCCTTGACATTACTTTCAGTCTGTATTTAACGCCTTAAACCTGCAAAGGTGCATATATACATTTTGAATCGTGACATCGGGGTTCTACTGATTTTCCCCTATCAGCTATATTGGTACATCATACCTGTTAGCATCAACAGTTTTCTTGCCCTTCTTTGCATCCATTTCTGATATCTATGGCCTCCATTTTGGACTTCAATTGTCTCTTCTATTCTTCCTCGTCGGTAGTGCCTTCAGTACAGGAGCTGTCAACATGACAATGCTCTTGGTTGGCAGAGGAATAGCTGGTATTGGATCTGCTGGTTTGTTGACAGTGTGTATTACTCTATATGAAGAACGACATTCTGATTATTAGTCAAGATCGTGCGGACAATAATGTCAGATTCGTCCTCACTGGATACGAACAATATACAGCAATCTGCTACGTTCTTCTTGTATGCTCTTGGTTTTTGTATAGGCCCCGTCATTGGTGGTTTCCTAGTCACGGCCAGCTTCCGCTGGGTATTTGCGATCAAGTATGGATTTCCCAGTACACTTAACGAATGATGTTAACGGAAATATAGTATTCCGTGTGCTGTTCTTGCCATGGTTCTGTGTTTCTTTTTGCTTCGCAAACGTGTTAAAGGAGCCAAGTCATCTGAGGAACTTCCAGGTTCCACCAAATCTACGACATGTATGACAAAGCTAGCCCTCATCGACTGGATCGGGACGTTTCTCTTCATTATTGGAGGCACCCTCATTCTGCTTGCGCTGAACTGGGGTCCCGATGACAACTGGAAGACTGTTCGCGTTATAGTCGGCCTGGTTATTGGTGTCATTGTCTTTGTGGCCTGCATTCTTTGGGAGGTCATCTTGGAGCGAAAGCACCAAGCTTCAGCCGTGGCAATTTCGGCGCTTCATCATGTGCAGCCCATGCTGCCTCTCGAACTCTTTCGGTCCTACAACATCTGCGTCTTGCACTATGGCAGCTTCGTGTCCGGCATCGTCATGTTTGTGATATTCTACTTTGTCGCAATATTTATGACCGTCGTCTCTGGATTGCCACCCGATCAAGCCGGTACACAACTTCTTTATTTTGCTCCTGGCCTAGTATGTTTCCACAATTTGTTAGACCACCGATGTCTCACTGTTATGATAGGGAGGAGGTAGCCTGATTTCCATTCAGTTGATCAAGCACTTCAGACAAGTAGGCATCTACAGTCTTTCGCTGTAAAACGTGCATATCTAATGATCCTTTCAGCCGATCTATCCAATCGTTGCTGGATTGATTGTCATGACCGTTGGTTTGGGTCTCATCCAGACGGGCATGCAGAAGAACGTGCAAGGGCTTGTTAATGGGTGCGACGTTTATGTACTGATCAAAAGCGGATCTCTCACACGCACACTTAGTTTCATGTGCATGACAGGTTGTGGGGTCGGTCTTACAGCTGGCCCTAATGTCATTCAAGTGCGCTTTTTGATGCCAGATCATGTCGCCGCAACTAATGCCTTGTTGCTTTTCGTGAGTTGTGTCGACATGCCGTATGGTGCGCATATTCAGATGATGTCCCGTAGTTCCGCACCCTCGGTGGAACTGTCGGTCTAGCACAGTGTTTTACTGTCATGAACGCTAAAGTCGATTCCTACGTCGTAGAGCAAATACGAAGCGGTGCTATCTCAGGCTCTGCCCTCGATGCCCTTGGAGCGCTCTACAACAGTGGTGGCCTCGACTCCATTCAGTCGCTCGAAGGTCTGCCGCCTGTGTCGCAGCAAATCATCCGTGATGCGTTCAGGGACGGTGTCCGTTGGAGCTTCATCTCCCTCATTCCTTGGGCTAGTTTGGCAGTCATTCTGTCCTTGTTCCTTTCTACGATCCCTGATCCTGATGCTCGGGGGACTGATCATGACAAAGAAATGGAACTACCAGAACCTGACGAGACGCGAAAGCTTTCCTATAAGCTAGAGGGTGACGAACATGCTGTGCCCATTCAACAGCAGAATCGTTAAAACTTTTTTGAGTGCGCGAAGATGATGGGCCTAGTAAATATCTCTAGGATGTTGTCAAATAATTTGTATAATTATCTGTGCGATCTCAGCCTGCAGCCCGTTTCAATTCTCCGATCACATACCCATCGTACATGTTATAGTATTCTTTATGTCCACGTTAGCCTTCCATGTAATCTACCTCCTGGTTGCATCCTGACATCTTCCAATATGAGATGTCAAGTAGCCGCTATTCAAGCTGCCTGCGACCTTTGCACCAAGCTCTGGAGAACATTCACCACGTCACCAAACTGGCTCTCCTCCTCAGGGCTTGCTGTATCCTCGGAAATCGGTGGACGCGCCCCCCTTTCAGGTAGGTAGTTTGACCATACCAATTCACCACTGCGGATGAAAGATATGCCATAAGATGTCTTATAGTAGTTGAGTGGCGGGGCGCCTTGCTTTACAGCAGGATCCTGCCCGACCGGGTTCCAGATCTTCTGGAGTATGTTAACGACCCGGTCGATTTCATCAGCACCGTCAGAGATGATGAGGGGTGCAGCGGCAGCGGATAGCAGTGGCTCATATTGTTGACGTGTCTGAGAAGAGACAGAAAGATGCTGTGGGTTTGACACCGATCTGGAAAAAGTGTGTTCAAAATTGGCGACTTCGAGTCCAGCAAAACCACTGCTGATTCCTGGAATCATGATACATAGTCAGTACAGCGTCTTTTCAGTTTCGATCCAACACGATGCATTCTCACCCTGACGGAAGATGATTCGATCTTCGGTTGACATTGCGTACTACTTTGATTTCAAGTGGGAGGTGATGATGGTCTGGCGATAAGACCTTGAGGCCTTCTGCCAACTCAGCTATGAACCCTACATTTGGTATTAGGGAGAACATCACTTCCGGCGCAGAAAGGTCCGGCGCCGAGCCAGACGGCACGTCGGACATTGAAAATACCTGGAATGTGCAAGCTGTAAAATAGTTTTGTGTAGAGGTGATTTGAAATCCGCCACCTGGCCGCAGTCGACTGCGTGACCGTAGTGCCGTTGTAACACTGCGTCGGAGTTCTGATTAAATAAATAATGTCTTATGTAACGTGAAGTTATATTTAGAATTTCAACGTCATTATAAGGAGTAAAAGCGCTTCTGCTTCACCACCAACACAAATGAATTCTAGCTCAGGACATCGTACAGACTGTGTTACATATCCACCCGCAGCTCGTATCATTGCAAGAGAAATTGTCTGCTCTCAACCTTCCTCATCGTCCATGTCGTTGCATTCCGCCCCCCAGAACAGACCCGCACAGACAGAGGAGCAAACACACTCACCACTGCGTTTGAGAGGGGGTTGTATTCCTTGTCCCGTAAGTCGTTTTGACTTGCGATAAAGACGAGCTGATGTTGATGTGCCAGGGCGGAATATGCTGTATCATTCCATGTCCATGCTGTTGTTGTTGAGACTGATTGAGTATATTTATGCATAGTCCCATCAAGCGCAGGGGATCTGTGGACATCGGTGTGACATCAGAGCATGAATTTTCAACGTCAGTACGAAGTAGCCATCTTGTATGCTCCATGTATATTACTTTCTTTTCCCAAACAAGTGATTGCTCTTGCGCTTGATTTCTGAAAGATGCCTTTAAAGCTAGCATGTTCAACTCCCCTTCCAGGCGTACAAATAGTACCACGCATCGACTTTTGCCAGTGCTGTTGCAGGAGCTTAAGATTTCAAAATTTAATTATCACCTCACCTAAAATCCCCCATCCAACCATTGACTCTCGCTCCAGGATTCGTTACTTTTCTCCAACGACAGCAGTTGCAACTATCTCTCTAGGTGGGTTGGCCATATGCTGAGGAGGATAAGACGAAAGTGCGCCAAGCCTGCAGAGTATTCCTACGTTGCTTTAACAATTCCGTTAGCATACAGTGTATTCCACTACAGTCCAGACCTGGTATGGACCGTTTGGATCGCATTGCATATCTCCCGTGTAGTTTTGCCCGCATCGTACCGCATAAGTACAGTAAGCTTCAAAGGCAGCCATTCGGTAACAACACGCTCAAAGTTACTACAACGTGACATGTGTGTAAACACGCGGCGTATCGAATGCTCTAGATAGTGAGAGACATTGACCTTTGACCCTTGACTCACTGGCTGAAGGCTGAGGTCGGACTCCGCCGGAGACCAGGACTGGAATACAGATAAGATTAGTTTTAAATGCGAGACGCATCTGGAAGTTAGAGCGCACCAGTACCATCGACCACATAAAATTACGCAGACCATATAGACTATGTGTCAAAATCGAGGGCAAGACACGTCGTCGTCGCTGGCGCAGTTGGGAAGCGGAGTTGAAAATTACGAAATAAAAAATTACAACATGGTGCCTGGTTAAACCTTGAAAGCTTGAAGACTGCTGTCATATGCATCAATGATCATAGCCTTATTCCGACACGATGGTCAATTCCGTTGAATTTATGTGGGGTCCTGGGGCCATCGGTGAGTCTTCCGATGATCTTGTTGTATGTACCTCGATCTGACTTTAGACCAAGGATTCATGATTGCTACAGCGTATGGATTTGAGATTCAACACTCTATACCCAAAGTTGACGTGCAGAATTATGAAGGTTCTATGGGGTAGCTTTCTGGCAGTATATCTTCTACCTCAGATCATTTCCTCAAGATTCGAAAAGACTCAAACTATTCGTAAGTAGGACTTTTGCGCATCCATGAAAGCCTTGACTTAATGACATATTTGATCGCTAGGTATTTGTGGTCTTGTATGTGCTTCTGACGATGCTCAGTATATATCGATAACTGAACGATGATATCTCGCAGTTGTCTCGGAACAATACATGAATATGCCTTGATAGGGATGTACTGGTCTATCCTTATTTCATGCCGTCGTAGCACATCCCATGAGTGCACGGCTGAACTTCCATGGTAAGTTGACAGACTTGTTATTAGGCCCAAAAATCTCTCATTGAGAGAATAGGCAGATGGTGGCAAGTACATTTACATTGATGCAATACTACCTATTGAACATGGCTGCCGCAGCTGGGGGTATTTATGGCAGTGAGTCTTCTATATATTACTGTTACCAATTTTGAACAATATCAACAAGTGTTGGATTGTATTCGCAGTTCAGTGGTATGTGTTTGCCATGATTGATTTCGTGCAACATGATACAAAAGTTGATTCGATTTTCGAAAGCTTTTATGCACACAGGGTGTGGATAAGTGAGTCATTCGGGGTCCCCGGAGCTAAGAGTTTTAACGCCTTTCCTCAGTCACGGAACACAACCGCTTAATCACAGGCATAATTGTGAGACCGCATTCGTATAAATCATTTCCAGGATAACACCAATCTTCAGTGCGCGTTCGCCGTTACAGCATTTGGTCAGTTCTTCATTTGATCTCAGATACTCAACGTCTGACCCTTCAGCACTGTAGTTTTCGGCACGAGTGCGTCCGTCTTTTATCCCTGATGTCCATGTCCTGATATGCCGCTGTCCTCGTCTTTAGTAACAGGCGCTGTGATGTGAGTTCTTGTCCTGGAGTCCGCATAATTACTCATAATTTCCAAAGATTCAACACGAGAAATCCTGTAGATTTATTCGGCAAAAAGGTTGGCTATGAGATAGTTTTTGAACAACCTTAAGTCACTCATACGTTGACTTAGTGGTGTCAGATTTCTGCAGTTGCTGGTGCCTTGGGTGATATTGTCATTACCGGGTCAGTCTGGTGGTTTTTGCGCCCTGCACGAACAGACAATGTGCGGTACGAGTCTCTTCCCTGCTCTTGTGGTCTGACTCATGATGGTTGAAGGTCAAAGCCAAATTATCTCAATAAACTGACACAAATTTTTGTTAACATGGGTTTATTTACCTGGTACGTGTAATGTTACAAATGCGTCGAACACTTCCGTCACAAGGTTTTCCAGCATTGCGGCAATCGCGATGGCTGTGCTCGTAAGTCCTGTCGTTCATGCAACATGCAGGAAATAAACACAAGCACCGTTTTAGTATCAGGTTCAGCATGGTGGTCTTGGCCAGTTCTATTCCGCTTTGCCTGGATCACTTCTAGCCAAAAGTCAGTTGGTTGCATACTCACTGTGCAAACACTAAACCAATCGCCTTAGCCTATTTGAACTCGATGATGGCAGTGTGAGTAAAAGACTCCTTTATGTGAAGCTCACTAAATTGGTGGGTTTGTGGCCAGGCTCAACACTAGGAAGTCAATACGTGAACGACAGCAACTTGACGTTAGCTGCAATTCAATGGAGCTCCCTACCATACCAACCATACGTTGATCCTGTGCTAGCAGAGATATAATTATTGTTATTAAGTTACTTACAAGCTTCCACCTACCTTAGGTTACTGCATCAGCTACATGGCCCGGGAGTACAAACGGGACGTCCGCGCACTCACTATCGTTCGGTCAGCGACTTCCCGCCAGCTGGTTGTTATTTTTATTTACCTCCCGACAGTCTGCTTTCATTGCTCTAGTTCGCATATTCTATCTCTTTCACGTAGGTTAGGGAAGAAAACATGTTTCCGAATGAGGGTTTGATGCGCATTCATGTGGCAGGTGTAGCTCAAGTACATGCAATTCCTCACCAACTACAGACGCGTTTTGCAAGAACTCCTGACACATACTGCTGAAGGCCCCCAGTACTTGCCTGCATGTTGAGAAACGTTTAACGGTTGACAGCCTGATTTCTGCGCAAAACTGTGATAGGAGAAAAAAGGAATCAGACTAGTTATAATCACATGCATATACATGGTGTAGCATGACATGAGCCTATGTGTAAGCACCTAGAATATACAGATTACCGCCCAGCACCAGGGACGTTGCGCCTCTCCCGCCGAGGACGCTCTGGTTGCTGGATAACGGTCTGTACGATAGTCACGGGAATGGAGTCGAAGTTGAGTGCCTTGAGAAGTTCCTAAGAAAAATTTAGATATCAGCATGAAATTCTTGCCAGAAAAAGAATACGAAGAGAGCTAGAGGGGAAGCTAGGACAGGACTTACTGAGGTGTCCTTGTCAATCTCCAAGCCTGTTGCGCTCGTGTCAAGAGCAGACACTTCAGGCACGTAGTTATCTTTTCGCTCGCGTTCTTCTTCCTGGAGCTTGAATGAAATACCACGGACGGGCCCGCGCTGAATACGCTTCATCAGGTGGGTAGTGAAGCCGGAAACCTTGTTCCGGAGACGCTTGGAGGGAACTACAGCCTGTGAGAAAGGTATGAGATGGTACAAGTAGGCTGAGTGGAAAGATACTGACAACTTCATCGATGATGCGCTTGTTGGTGTGGAAGTCGAGGGTGAGGCGGGGGTAGCTGTACATTATATGTTAAAATCAGCCATTGTTTCTGTTCAATCATTCATTGTCTGTCTTTCCAGACTTCTGGTCCTCTCCAAGACCTGATCAACTGTTAGAGATTAGACTTACTATTTTTCGATGAGAACACGGGCAGCCCTCTTGGTTGTTTTGGTACGAACACGACCCTAATCGCGGCCTCAGAAATGATAAGCATCTGTTTGGTACAAACACACACCATTTTGCTGGATTTTTAGTGTCGAGGACGTTAACGATGTCGAGGCCTTGGGCTTGAGATCACCCAGGCGAAGCTTGCGGTAATTTCCGCAGTGGCTGAAAGGTACTATACAGTCGCACAGCCACATGTTCAGCACAGTCTAATTTGTTCCAGCCCATATCATTCGGCACATCCTCAAGGCCAGCAAGGTTAGTCTGCGCTTATGTCTACGTGCGACATGATTGTACCGTATTACTGGCTTGGCAGGCCAAATGCCATGCTTTCTTGCAGCTCGTCTTGACTCGCGCTTTCCGTAGCACGATACTCAGACGAGCAAAGGTACTCATATCGTGTTCTATAGTGTTATCCTTCCCATTCTGTCTCGACCCTCAATAATCCAAAATGGTCCGCGTCTCCGTTCTTGTGAGTGTTCTATTGTTTTTGGTATGTGGGCCTGACCGTGATTTTGTATTAGAACGACTGCCTCGTAAGTCAATTCTATGAGAGGAGCCGTGTTGATTTATTGAGCTCCTAGAACAACATTGTCAATGCTGAGCGCCGGGGAAAGCGCCAGGTCCTTATCAGACCTTCCTCGAAGGTCATTGTGAAGTTCCTCTCTGTCATGCAGCGCCATGGTAAGTCTGCGTTTTTTTCATTGAAATTCCCCATTCGTTGCTTTGTGCGATTCTCGGAGTTATAACTACGATTGACGGGGCTTGATTTTCTACCCGGCCTTCGTTTTAATCCTCCGAAATATGAACTTGTCTCTCAATACCAAACAACGCTGATCTTCTACATCTCACGGATCGGAGTTCACTGTAGAGTCTACATCATTTTTCAACTTTACTCGTTCTCAATTACATGGGCGCGGGTACTGACTGCGATGTTTTGCAGGCTATATCGGTGAATTCGAAATCATCGATGATCATCGCTCTGGCAAAATTGTGATCCAGCTCAACGGCCGGCTCAACAAGACGGGTGTCATCTCACCGCGTTTCAATGTTCAAGTGAACCAGATCGAGTCATGGGTTAACTTGCTCCTCCCTGCTCGTGGTTTCGGGAAAATTATCTTGGTGGGCTGTTCAAGATCTGAGATTGGAACGTAGGCTGACTTCTATCGTGATGACAGACTACTTCATCAGGAATTCTTGATCACGAGGAGGCTCGTCGCAAGAACGTTGGTGGGAAGCTTCTGGGATATGTCTACTAGAGTTGTATGCTATGTCACCCTAAAAACCATGCCATGCATGCTATGCATGTTTACTGAGCCCAGATGACTGCTTTTGTGTGATTCAAGTACTGTATTAAGCGTGAGCGAAGCACCACGTAGCCAAACAGAGCCCCACAATTCGGTTGTGGGCGGTATACCTGTTACATATTTACGCGCCTTCGTCCTCATCAACGGGATGACGCTTCCTGCAAACGACGCCTTTTCGTTAGGTTTAGCGCACGACAAGCCCCGTCACTCGAGCTCACGCGCCCGCACACCGTCGCTCCCACGTCGCTCCTCTTCCCAAAAAATATCTTTTTCTTCACCTTCCACGTCAAGCAGCCTCGTCTTTTCGTCACAGCCAGCAAATGGAATGCCTGCGAAGAGAGGACATAAGCGCAAGGCATCTGCAAGAAATGGTTCTCAACAACTGAAACAGAACGGAGAGCTGACAATAGAGGAACTCATAGAGGAGGTCGACGCGCGGATAGCGCGCGAGCGCAAGCTGTTCCCCGACGGCTCACCTGATAAGCGCAACATTGTGCGAAAACAGATTGATTGGGAGATTCCTCGCAAGACGTTACATTCATCCATTGGTATGTAAATCCTTGACTCCCTCAAAGGTTGCCTGTATTTTTGATCTGACGAGCGGTTTTTGGCAGGTTTCTTTACGATTTACCTATACACCTCGAAAGGCAACCCACAGACGGTTGTTATTGCACTGAGCACTGCCCTTGCTGTTCTTGTTCCAATAGATATTCTCCGCCTAAAGTACCCCCTTTTTGAACGTGCCTTTGAGAAATGTGTTGGCATCTTCATGCGCGATAGCGAAAAGGCAAGCATTCCCGACGCTAAGTATCCATTCTGACCTCACATGTCTATAGAAATCATCCAATGGTGTTATATGGTATATTCTCGGCGTCAACACTGCGCTAATCACGTTGCCTCTCGACATTGCAATCGTCTCAATTCTTATGTTTGTGCCTTCCCTCTGCTTTGTCATTCCATATTTATTGTACTCCAACAGCCTATCTTGGGCTGATACAGCCGCCTCCACTTTCGGTCGTCTGTGGGGCCCACTTACGCCCCCGCTCCCTGCACGACTCTTCGGTCTCCCTCTCGCCCCTCGTAAAAGTCTGGCGGGCTTCATCGCAGCCTCCCTCACAGGCGCTGCCGCCGCTGCCGGATTCTGGACGTACCTCGGTCCGGTGAGAGACAACTCGACGTGGTCCTGGGATGCTGGTGTATCGAGTACGTTTAGCGGTGGGAGCGCAGAAGGTGGGAAGGTCTTCAGTGGTTGGGCAGGTCTCGTTGTTGTGACTATTTGTACGGGTTTAGTTTCAGGCGTTGCCGAAGCACTCGGTGGGTGTATTTTATTCTTTGTTTTTGGTTTTGGTATTACTCACTCTGGAATGCAGATTTGGGTTCCGTGGACGATAACCTCAGTCTACCAATTATCGCTGGTGGATGCCTATGGGGACTCTTCAAAGTCCTTGGTTGGCTAGGCGACATATTCTCATGATTCCTCTTTTCAACTCCTTCGCGTTCAGTGCCAATCATCGGATACTTGCAATTTCAGTGCCACATGTGTTCAATCTTTCAATAGTGGATATTTCACTTGACACACGTCGATAGTGATGACGAGGGTGAGACGAGACGATCATGATGATGATGATGGATGATATATTAATTGATTTCATGCGTTTGTTTGTGCTACTTTTAATGCGCTAGTTAGTAGAAGTAGATTACTATAGTCATTCATCCGTATACCAAATTCAAGCCACTTTTGTTGTGTCAGCGGGTACGCGCCAGAGCAATCAGATTTTACCCAGGGGGGGCCCACATCGTAATATCAGCCACCAACATGCAAATGTCATTAGGAAGAGCAGAGGTAAGTATGAAGTACGTAACATCATGAAGCAAACCAGAGTGGTTCTTAGAAACGTGCAACGCCAAAGAATAAGCAACATAGCAAGGTCAAGTCTGAAGCATTGATATCTACCCGCTGACGCGGCCTGTATATCCCGCAGTACCAACATATACCCCCTCGGCTGTCATTACGGCCGCATGTCCGCCAGGGGTGATCATTGCGACGTGGCCAGTTGGCGTAGCGCTTGCTGTGAAACCTCCGTGGGTGCGATACAGTGATCCTGCGCTGGCATGTGTAGACCAGAAGCTATCATATGTCAGCGGGCCGCTCCCATTCCCATTTGCAAACGGAGATTGGGAGTTGGCACTGGACTGCGAATGAAATATTTGTGGGTTGGACTGATTTTGGAGCGAGGTTGCATGGTATGATTGAGTGAAGGAATATTGAGGAAGGGGTTGGGGCATGAAGGGGTTGGATTGGGGTTGGGAGGATTGTCGATTGAGGGGCATGTATGGGTTATATGGTTGGGATTGCGCGTGCGTCTGAATTTGTGTTGATGTTTGAGTGTGTGAGGAAGCCTGAAAATGAAGATGAGGTTGGGGCTGCATTTGCATTTGTGTGAACCTCACTATAGTTGCTGGGTCGCTAGAATCGAGGGGCAAAGGAGCTGCTGTCTCTGAGCTTTCTGGTTCCTGGGAGATAGTAGCTGATTGCGTACTGAAGTGAACAGAGGCAGGAGCAGATCGAGACGGTTCCTGGGAAGGCGTTGTCTCGGGCAGGGTCTGTATTGTGTGTGATGCAGATCTTGAAGTGGTGTCGGTGAGCGAGTTTTTCACCGGAGTCGATATTGATTCAACAGGGGAATCATGCGGGTACGTGGATTCCCCGAGAGCGTTTGTGGGAGATGCTTGGTTATTGATGACCTGCTGTGATACCTCATCGACCACCACAGGGTTCGGGAGGTTCTGGAACGGCTGCGGTTGGAGATAGTGGATTCGTAGACAGTAGAGAAACATTTTTCGCAGGTACGACAGGCCGCAGCCCGCGTACCTGCGAATGGTGGAAATACAGGTTCTCGACCTCGTTCAAGTTTTGGCGTTGCTAATTAATCGACGGCCAGTCCATCAATCGCTACATCAGCTAGTAAGAGAGCGTACCCATCCGTGTTCGACCTTGAGCTTTGCGTACTGTAGACGCATCTGTAACTGTTTCGAGAGCTGGAAGTACCATATGTTAGAGATGCAAGGAGAATGCCAGCCATCTAAAAGCATAGAAAACATACGTGATTTGCTTTTGCGCGCTCTAAAGTTTGCTTTCGTTTCTTTTGCTCTGCTTCGTTCGACTGGGAGGATGCTATAGTCACCATGGTAAGGCCTAGGACTTGCACGTAAGTTGCGGCAGAAACTGACAAAGTGAACTGAACGTTGACACAAAGATCCCTCTTAATAGTAAAGTTTCCTCATTTGGATTGCCGCCGGGATATCCTTTCATATGATTCCACTGCGGAGGACGATGAGCAGGCTTTGATGGACAAGTTTGCTGCACTCGAACCGACGCGGCTTTATTCATCATCAGCCTCGGCGACGAACACGAGGGCAAGCAGAGCACAACTCATTTCTCGATGGATTGGAAAACTACCTGCCGATGTTCACTTGCTTGTCCTTAACCACCTCCCTATCCCCGACATCCCTGCATATGCTCGAGTATCAAGGGCAACTGCTGGTCTATCTCGCGACGAGAAAGTATGGGAACGAAGATGGAATGATTTAGCCATTACTCGGCACGCTTTGGATGACACGTTAGACGATCTTGAATCCAGACAAATGCCAAAGACTAGCGCATGTTCGCCTCCTACGATATTTGTAGATGATGATTTCGGAGATTTCACGTCTGCCCCGCGCATGCCATCTATTCCATCTCTCTCTGCTGCATTTACGTCATTCACGTTCACAGACGCATCTCCAGGAAAGCAGACTTTTCGCACTCGGTATATACGCGCACATTCGATTCTAACCAAATGCTTGGCTCCTCTGCAGCAGCCACCCCACGCAGTCCTTTCCGCGCTCACACCTCTCATAGGTGCATCTCTGTTGCCCCAGGCTCGTTCTCTTTGCCTACTCAGCTTCTTTCTCTCTCCCCGCATACAACCCGTAAGAAATTGGGACATTCTTCTCGCCGCTCTGAAGGCTGCTATAGATCGCTTTGACGTATCACTTCTGACTGCCTTTGATGCTGCTGATTCTAGTGGAGATGAAGTGATGATGAGAGAGGCTGCTCATGCCAGCTGGGAGGTGTGGCCTGGGTTTGGGGATTGGGAAATGGGCAAGGTATGGGCTGAGAAGCGAGAGATATTGTATGAGCAAGGTCGTTGGAATCCACTAGCTAATTTCACGTGAGTAACGTGCCTGATTCGTATCTTTCGAGTATTCAAATGAAGCGCGCAGAGAGGAAAATACCCTTGACTTTACACCTATGGATGAATTTATGGCTAGTGTTATACGTGCATTGGAGGAACATGGCGCGAGGGCTGTCTTCGTCTTTCCGCCAGCTGCTGGAGTCCTCATTGGTTTTGCAGAGCGCGTTGCCAACGAAGTTGTAAGTTCGTGTCTTGTTTATTTCTCCCCCATTTCATAACTATGGGTGCGTGCAGGTTGGTGAATACATAACTTCCCTGCTGACACGTGCCAGAGAGATATCGAATGCTCTTTATCTCACGGCAGTGGCTGCTACCTTCAGGGAATCATGGAGGATTGTGGACGTTCTCACCACCTTGTCTAGTAATTTCAGTGACAAAGATAAACACAAGGCAGAAGATGTCATGTAAGTGATAAAATTTCTGGCACGTTTGCTCTTCAAATTCCTCATCGTCGCTGCATTCTTTCGGAGTACTGTCAAAAGTATTGCTAACTGTGCGAATATATAGATTTATGATGTTTGAGCCAAACATGGACGAATACCTTGACGAGGAAATAGAATCATTAAAACAGGCATTCGAGCTGATATGCAAAGAGTGGGCCCGGTCGGTATGTGCCTCCCTTTCTACCTTTGACAGCCTTCGTTCACTTCCAACTTGCAGACATTAGCACTTACATCACATGGTTCACCCACACAAACACAGCAGACTCGCTTCCTTACTGCGCAGAACCCGGCTCTCATGAAACGTACCGTTCTAGCGTCATTCACTGACGTGCTCCTATTACCCGTGACCATAGTCCCACGTACCGTCGGCGCCGGAGTGGTAGCTGTAGGGGGAGCTGTTGGCGCTGTCGGCACAGGTATGGTCCAAGGCATTGCGATGCTTAATCCACAGCGGTGGGTCGGTGGCACGGGATCGGTTAACAACACAAAAGAATATACCAGCTTCGACCTCCGGGGCGCCGAAGGAGAGGCCGCCATCTTTGAAATTGGTGCTGATGAAGAAGGAGGTGTTGACGAAAGTTCTATGGCGCAATGTAAGCATCGATTGTGATGTGGAATAGGAGACTCATCGGCTACAGCATCCGCACGAGATACTGCTTCGATTGCTAACACAAATGCAGCTGCAAATTCCTTTACACCACCTACATTAGACACCTCTCAAACAAACGTGGCTTTCTCTGCATCTGCGATAAAAGCAACATTGGCGCCAACAGGAAATCTCGATCTCCTGTTATCCCTCGATGTTGCTCTCCAGTTGATCCACGCCGACCGTGATGCGCTCAAACGCCTGGAGATCTTTGCGTCGTATCCTAGCCATTACGGAATAAGGGTAAGAGAAACAATCGAAGAAGCTTTCTGCGAGATGCTTGGGGTACTGTCTAACAGGCATCTAGAGAAAGGTTTTGGAATGTAAGTGATATATTTTGCTGGTCCATCACTCGCTTGTATATTTACCATAAAGTAACATTCCGCATTGGCAGAGCAACGGAGCGGATGGATTCATACAAACCAGCGGAACACGAAGAAACTGCCAGTGTAGCGCCGTTGCTGCAATTCTTCGAGCTCGTCCACATAGGGGATACAATTCAAAGCATGGTGCAAGTATTCTTTGACAAGGAACTGGTATGTGTATTTTGAAATCTCGAACGTTTCTCCAGACTCTGCTACCTGCATCAGGCCCCATACATCGACAAAACGGACTTCCTGAATGTGGTCGTGAGAGAGAAGAAACGCTTTGAAAATACGCTCGATGACTGTGTTGCTGCAGGGCTTAATGCTGGAACACAGGTGCTAATGAATCAGGTGTGTGGTTATACTCTTCCAATTCTTCTTGGCAAATTCATTGGTGCGTTAGGTTGAGCACATCATCCTGACATTGACAAAACCACGGGAATATTATCCTCCAGAAGATGCCCCACTAGAATTAGGTCCCACTCAGGGCTGTACGGAAGCTATCCGATGCCTGGATACGCATTGCAAGCTTCTGAAGGGCAGCACGAGCAAGGAGGTACTTGAAGTGTTCTACCAAGAGGTCGGAATCCGATTATTGGCGTAAGTCTGCAGATATTGAGACACCCTGTTGTGGGAGGCTGATATGGTGGCACAGTATACTGCAGAAACACATCAAGCGCCAAATCATATCTCTGAATGGCGGTTTCCAAGTTATTGCCGACCTCAATGCTTATTACTCTTTCATTGCTTCTCTCAAGGCCGGTCCATCTCTGCTGATTTCGATCGCATGGCGCCTGATGCCCTTGTGAACAGGTACCTAACATCACTGCAGATTTCTCGCACTTGAAGATGTTGGGACATGTCTTTGTCGTGGAAGACGCAAAGGATCTTGCACAGATCGTGAGAGATGTGACAAGATATGGTGGCGCATATCGACCCGAGGTATGTGGTTTCCTAGTGCTATCACGGAATAACAATGTTTTCGCTAGGATATTTATGAATTTATTCAACGACGCGCTGATTGGAAAAAGATCGAGAAGACGGTAGACAAGACGATGTATAATTTGAGCTTCAAGGAAGATTGTATTATTTCCTGAGCTGAGGGCCGGATGTGCATCATGATGCTATGTACTAACTGTGTTAATCATGATGTTCTGAATCTTCTGATCCTTATTGCTCGATCAGAAAATGACGGAAATGACAATGGTGGCAACTAAAGCAGCATGTACGTCATTTCATGCAAGAATATAATAGCTTTTCCCCGTTTATTAGCCTTCTACTCCCAAGCCTACTATCATTCCTGGGAATCTGCAACTGGCATGTAATATGCAAATTGTTCAAAACACCTCAATGCGCTGCTTGAATCACCTCGAAAAAATTTAGATGCATGTAGGCTACTTAGAGATGATGTACTGTCCAAGTAGAATAAAAATTTCTCGAGTGTTGCAGCTGCGAGAGACGGAATAGTGGTAATTTGCAACCTTGTATAATCATAAATGATCCAGATCCCATAGATCCTAGAGAGATATTCAAAAAATTACACCCGGGGTATATCAGACACCTTGTCAGGGTGTCAGAACACAATTTCGATAGAGGTCATTCTCTTGTTTTAAGATGCTATAGACGGAGGATTGTGGACATGTATGAAAGCGTGACAACAGATAGGAGAGTGTGTAAGAAATTCAATCTCCTCTACGGCACACTCGGCTTGATACACGGCACTGTCCAGTCAGTCGCATTCAGCACTTCAACGACCACCCGGAACTCAAGAAAAATCAACGCTATGATGGTTTATTTAATCCCCCCCGTTCTCGCAGGCGCCGTCTCGAAAATGACAATAGTGTGGCGCCTGAATTCCCGCAAGATATGATTCCCCCAAATTTGATTCAACAACCATCCAGGTATCAACCACAGTTGCCAGTGCCTGTCACTCATTCCTCAATGTCAGCCATGGATCTGCCCCCACCCGGCTATGCACCTCCATATTATTCAATGCACCATTCTGTACCTCGGTCTCCACCTGTTCTTCACCCTCCCTTCGCACCGGTTGGTAGACCTCTCGCTAGTATGTCTCAGGATTTTTGAGTTGGTGGATTGCAGATGTATGACATTGGGGGCTCTGGTAATGCAGGCCGTCAGCTGTATGAGTCAGGACTCTATCAACAGTACCATTATAATCACAATTATTAGTATATAGACCATGATCCTCAATAATATTCATTTTCAAAGCGATGCGCAACGACGAGCTTCAGAGTCTTCGGAGAGTGAAAGTTGACGGTGCCGCTGCTGTGCCGACGTGTGACACGACGTGACCATGTTTTGCAGAATACCAGTCAGACCCTGAATTTTCTCGGCCTTCATCCGACACTCCACCAAAAAATCCTTAAAATCAGAAAAAATCATATTCATATAGAGTAGCTACGAATATATAATGGTGCAAATCAGTAGAAGATAATATGATGCGGTTGAGGAGTTACAAAAGATTTATTGAAAATGTTGCAGAACCCCAGGAGTGATAGTAATAGCTTGCGAACCACCAGCCGGTGGCGTTGTGTTCCCGTACCGCAGGCATACCGACTGGTGCCTAGCGAAGAACGGTGAACATCATATCAATCATGGTATGTGAGGTCACAAGCACCAAGCGGAATACAATCATATTAAAAAGGTCAAATTGCCCCGATTTCCGGTGTACATAGTTTGGAAATCGAGTTTAGGTAACTTCGAATCGACGGTACTATATTGAACAAGTGGTCCGTCTGAGCGGGGGAAGGGAAGTTCAGCCAAAGCAAAGTCCCGTCACTGCACTACATGTGAATAAAATGCTCAGCGAGGTTCTAAATGTGTTACCAGCGCCACCGTTTGTAGGCTAAGTTGTAGCCGAACATATATTATCATGCTATCTGAATAGCCAAAGGGACGAACTCATAAGTGTATGATGAACCTTCTGCCAGTTGGTACCAGCGCTGTTCGGTTTGGGCTCCAAATCGGTCACTTGGTTACTGGGTTCGTTAGAACACTGCTAGTCACTTACGGTACAGCCTAGCGCCACCATTTACAGAAAAGCTCACGAGCGATGCCGTGAACGATGATAAAGGCATATAAAGGCAGACTGGTAAGCCTATTGCAGATGCGGCAGCCAGGTTAGTGTTTTTTTCTTCATCAAGCACGATGGTGGTCAACTCTACGGAGCTGATGTGGGGGCCCGGATTCATTGGTGAGCCTTCTGATGCGGCTGGACTTCGATTTCCCCCAGCTGACTCTAGGTTTTGAAGGATTTATCATAGCTACAGCGTATGGACTTGTAACATTTAGTCGTTGCTATTGAGGGTTGACCTCTAAGATTCTAAAGGCTCTACGGGACAGCTTTCGGACAGTATCTCTTCTACTTGCGATCTTTTCCGCACGATTCACGAAAACTCAAATTGTTTGTGAGCCCAACTTATGCATTTCCGAAAACATCGTCAACTGACACATCTAATATAGATAACAATGGCCTTGTGGGCAATTTCAATGATATTCAATCATGATTATAACCTGATGCCAATGACGATGTCTCGCAGTTGTTTGGAAACAATTCACGAATACTCATTGTCAGGGATATACTGGTCTATCCTTATTTCGTGCCGTCGTAGCATGTCCCTCGAGTGCACCTCTCAACTTCTGTGGTAAGTCGATAGAGTTTTTCTTGTACAAATCAACTCATCAAGAAGATTATAGGTGGCAGGTACTGGCAAGTTCTATTTCATTGATGTAAGATACTGCATATTGAACGTTGCCCGCGTAGCTCGCCGTACTTACGGCAGTAAGTCTTCTATATTTAGTTGTTTATCAACATTCATTGACAAATCGTAAGTATTGTATTATTTTCGCCGTTCAGTGGTACGTGGCTCCTGTGGCCTAGTAGCTTCCCGTAAGGCGATGCTAAATTTCCATCGGCTGTCAAAAGTTTTTATGTATGCAGGGTGTGGATCAGTGAGTAGTCCAGAATCCATGAGAGTGACGTTTCAAGGAACTCCTTTAGTCACAGCACAAAATCGCTGGATAACAGGCATTATTGTGAGTTGCCGTTTTCTTGATTAATGTTCCGGAAAGCTGCAACACGAATTTTCAGTGTGGACTCGCCACTGTATCATTCGGTCAGCGCTTTCAATCTCGGCCACCGGCATGACCTCTGACTTTTGAACGCTATAGTGTGTGGCATGAGTTACGTCAATCCTCTATGTCCTCTGTCAATGTTCTGATATATTGCGTCTTCGTCTCTAGTCCTAAGTGGTTTAATGTAAGACGATCTTGTTCATCAAGCCCGTACTATTTCTCATATACTCTCAAAGATTCAACACGCGAAAGCCTGATGATCTATTCTATACGAAGGTCCAGTCAGCCTTGACATAGTTTTGACGAGCAAGGAACTCATACTCAGATTTAGTGGTCGCAATTAGCGGCCTTTACCAGTGCATTATGCGATGCTGTCACTACAGGGACAGTCTGGTGGTTTTTGCGACCGGCACGAACAGACAACATTCGGTATGTATCTCTCCGCTGTGCTTGTAGGCTTGACTCATGCAGCCGTGAAGTTCGAGGTCGAGGAGTTATCTCAATGAATTGTTGCGTGTTTTTATTCAAATGGGATTGTTTTCCTTGTATGTGTGATATTGTATTCCCGATGATTCATGAACATTTCATCTCACATGCTTTGTCCCCCAGTCTTGTGGCGACTACCCTAGCTGTGCTCGTAAGTCTTCCCATTCATGCAAACCGCAGAGAAAAAATAACCGCCAGGACTATTCATCTTAGTATCAGTTCCAGGAGGGTCTTATTGGCCGATTTTATTCCGCTGCACCTGGTGCGGTGATAGGAAACTGTCAGTGATACTGGTACATGTTCCCTATGCACTGCGCAAATACTAACCCTTTCGCTCATAGCCTATATGAACTCAATGCTCGCAGTGTGAGTCAACCAATCCTCCTATGAAGCTCGCTAAAGTGCTGGTCAGGCTCAATGCCAGGAAGTCCGTCCGCGAACGGGAACAACTTTCACGCAACAATTCGGAGCTTCCCACGATACCTACAATACATTGATTTGTTTTTCAATTCTGCTGGTACTGGACGTATGTTCTTTGGTCAGCATATGTCATATGGGGGCCGTGCCATCTATCCTAGCTTTAATCGTTAATAGTAATCGGCGCTGCATTCACGGACTACGAGCATGTCGTCGCGTACAGAGAATCAGTTCGGCAGTGTCGGATGTACTGATTTGAGGTCCTTAAGTGGAGTCCAGGCAACCCATCATCACAGCACCGGGTAATACAAGATCACTGCAAGGCCCATCTAGGAGCTGGTTGGTGCCCTGAGCTCCATACAAAAAACACATCTAGATCTGAACTCATGATCAATCCTCTGACCATCCCGACAAAATCTTGGCAGAAAGCTTTACACGGTATCGCCTCATGCAACAGGGACATCGGCACCGAGCCTGAGTGACGAGGTATTGATCTCCGTTAACTGGCGCCTTTTAGCCGAGGGATGCGCTACAGGACAGGACTCGGAACAGTTTTTTTTTCCTGTATAGATACATGCCGCGGGTGCCGGAAGGAGGCTACAGATGACTGCAGATCAAGCACGAAAATCACATATTTTACAAACACATACATGATCAAACTGAGTGGCGTACCATGGATCAGTCACAGAGGGGGAAAAACATTATATGAGTATTGTACGAGTGGTCGCCAAGTGTGTCGTTATTTGAACTAGCTATGGGAATTCAAGCAGCTACGAGCCGCGACCTCGTTCTTGTTCATCACTGACGCGGGGTTACGCTGTGCTTCATAGAAGAAACGAAACGACTGCTCTCCTTGGTTGCAGGAGCACGACAAGTGCCTGTCAAATATTCAACCGCCGCGCGTTCTCCGCGTCGCACGAGTCAGTACCAGGAACTCAGGAGCAACGTTCTTCTGCCTGACTGACTGGGTGTTTCATGACAATCGTGGCTGATAACACTGCGCATGCATCGCAAAGGGAGCGAAGTCGTTGTCAGGTTGACATTTGTATAAGCCCAGTGATTCGAATAAGCATGTACTCATTGCATTCATAGTTCGGTATGTCACTACACGACTTCGAGACCTTGCATTGCAAGTTGCCGCCCAGCTCTTTCGAGTTCCATTGCCAACCTCCAGCAAGCAATCGAGGGTATGAGGAGTGAATGCGAGGATCGACGGCACGGTACATCGAACAGCCGGTACAACTCTTATCATACCTACAACTTGATTTTTTTTTCGAGAACATCGATGGTAATTTTATCAAACCTAAATTCGAGAGATAAGCTGAGCAGACACTGCGGGATTCCCCACAGGCGCACACACGATCAATCAGCGCGCTCCTTCAATATCAATATCGGATGTACCGTTGAAAAAAAAATTTGGTCGGGCGAGGTACGACTCTCACAATTGACGAAGACGTTCAAATTCCAAGGTTCAAGACCCCAATATGTGGAATCGAGCGGAGAGCGGTGATAAGTTATCTATGATGAGCGCCGAGGTGAAGATCGCGCTCGTTGTGCCTCGAAATCGCTTGGCAAAAGCATTCGGAGCTTGAGACGAGAGCTCCATGCGAATCGATTGCGTAAATTGTTTCTCCAGAGTGGTCAGAAGCGGTTGTGTGCGGAAATGAAGACATCTATCTCCTCGAAGTATCTGATGCGCAGAGGCGATGGTGGAAGAGCGACCAAGACGATCTGCATGATGTCATCTGACACGAGTCAATCTGACATTCCTGCGAACGGATACAAGGTCGACATTGAACGGGATGAGGAGTTGCCATGGACGCGTGGAACACAAACGTTGAAATCAATTTGTCAGCGAATACGTTCGGTTGTTGAGCGGCTAGTCTAAATTTGTATCGTGAGAAAAATATTTGTGAACCTTCGTTTAGCGCTTAGCCTTTCAGCTATATTGAAAACGACAATGACCAGGACGACGGTGACAACGACGACGATAGCGACCGCGACCCCCACAACTACAACTACCACAGTATTAATGGCGACAACCGAACACCGTAAACACACTCCAGTTCCATTTCTACTCGAGGCATTTCCTATACCACCATCACATATTCCACCATCGCCTAATCCACCACCTTCACTACCACCTACTGCACCACTACCCCCAGTTCCAGGTCCATCTCCTGATGCAATCCTTTTCCTTCGTCGTCTATCCACTTCTAGTTCAGATCATTCACTTCGAACTAGAACCAGAGCCGGAAGTTTATCAAGTTTACGCTCATTCCAAAAGAAACCTTCCTACGATCTAACCCATAATACAATATCAGAAGAAGGCCCCCCATCAGAACTCGAAAGACCTCGCTCAACAAGTCCAGACGTTCCAGCTATCATACAAGCAACCTCACGTTCACGTTCACGCCCTCGTACGCGTAGATCATCAGACTTACCCAGTCATGAGTTAGACCAAGAAGATGCTGCCGACTCGGATTCAAGCATCGATCTCCATACCCCCTTACCGTCAGTCTCTGTCTTGACCTACCGACCTCATTTGGTAATGACTCTCTTTTCAGCCATCTCATGCTCAGACACGGCCTTCTCTCTCCCCACTCAAAACTCCTCCCACCATCACCTCTACCCCAAAGTCGTCTCTCCATAGCTTCACAAGCTTCCCTCCAGTCTACCTTCTCCGACGCTTCATTAATAACAAATAGTTCCACTGGAAGCAAACATCCAAAAGATTCAAGAGACACACCTAGTAGACGCGTCAGGCATCGTGATGGAAGGTTATTGAGAGGAGGCATCGGCCTCACAACTGGTTTGGGCTGGAGTGATAGGTGAGTATTTCCGTCGTTTAGAGTGGCGGACTAGCTTTCGAGGCCCCGCTTTTATCCTCTCCCATCTTCGCTTCTCTGTCTTATGTCGGCTCCGTCCTGCCAAGAACGGCGGTTTGCGCGGACGCATCGCCCCGTCAAGCGACATCTTGCAATTTTCACCAGTGCCTATCTTCACTTTCCCCGGATCGGGCCACGCCCCAAGCTCTCCGTCTTCTCTTCATGTCCACATCCAAATACTAACTCTTCGAACAGCGAAGACGAAGACGCCCCCTCCCCACTCACACGTCGTCTCTCAGCCCTCAACCTCTCCCGACGCTCGTCTGCTGCATCCATATCCACATCTCAATCTTACTCCTCCCTCCGCTCCCCACACCCCCTCTCACGCAGCATATCCCACTCTATCCTTCGCGAAGAAGAGAATGAAGAAGACGTGGATGAATTTGGCCGCATTGTCCGAATACGCGACTTCCCACCCACAGATTACGGGCCCGACGACCCATTCTCCAAAAGCCTCCCACTCAACAGAAGCAGAAGCAAAACCAAACCTGTTACCTCCCGCTCAAAAACCCGCCCTCACAAACTCAAAGACGACGACGCTCGGGTTTCCATCCTACTTGAAGATGGGATTACCCCCACCCGCGCAGATTTTCGCACCAGCACAGGGTCGAGTTCTAGTGGACTCGGCACGGGCACGGGTGGTGGGATTGGTAATGGTTCGAGCACGGCTTCTACTTCGTCGCTATCCATTCCCTTCCCTGCGACGCCCCAGAGCCCAGTACCGTTCTCGGAGACGAGTACTAACACCTCCTCAGGCATGGGTTCGAGTCATCCAACACACCAGCTATCGCTATCTCACTCATCTACCCTGTCGTTATCCAACATCGACAAATCGCTCCCTCCGCTCCCCTTGACCCCAAAGAAATACCCGCCATCGCTTTCGAGGATGAGGACGTATTCGAGCACGTCGAGCGTTGGCTCTGTGGAGTTCAGTGGAGGGCTTAAGGTCAATGTTAATGGTGGTGAGACTGGGACGGGAACACCCAGGCCTTCATTAAGTGGTGTGCCAAGGCCTTCGTTGGGCGCTACGCCTCGACCGTCTTTGGGCAGTGTTCCGAGGTCTTCGTTGGGCGGTGTGCCCCGACCGTCTTTGGGTAGTGTCCCGAGGTCTTCGTTGGGTGGTTCGCGCCGACCGTCCTTGTGTGGTGTACCCCGCCCGCTATTAAGTACCCCCCGGCCCTCGATGAGCCACAGCCTATCTGTATCCAACAGCTCATTGTCGACGCCTAATCCGTCTCTATTGACAGGGCAGAGCGACCACAGTGGAGGTGTATTCTCTGTGCCATATGTGAACGCAAGCACACGGGACAGCAGCTTCATGGACCCAAGGGATAGCGACTTCGCGAACCCCAGAGATATCAGCACTATCACTATCCCAAGTAACTCAAACGCCCGAGAAAGTGTCCTAAGCCTGAGGGAAAGCGGCTCGCAAAGCCCTCTTCCGCGCACCTTCAAGCTCCTCCAACCAGGTGAACAGCCCTTACGGCCAGGGGCAGTACTGACGTATAACCGGAACGTGCATGATCAGCTCAAGCGTACGCATTCACAGCCACAGTCTCCGTTGACGCAGTCGCATACGCCGATTCTGCCTTTGTCGCCTGTGATGCGGACACTTGTGATGCCTAGTTCTTCGGGGAGTGTTGGGGGTATAGTGGGGATAGGGAATGGAGATAGGCCAAAGTCACGGACAGGAACGGGGATGGTGTATCGTTCGTCCTCAGGTCATCCGGGAAGTAGGATGAGGGTGCCGAGTACTGTTAGGCCTAGTGGGATTGGTGTTGCGTTGTAAGTGGTGACTGGTGAGAGGAGTTCCTTTTTCATTTGTGAGGTCGGAGTGTTAACCTTGGTTTCAGGAGCGATGTGATGTGAGGCGATGGGCAACCATCAGCAGGCGGTGGACTGTGTGCAACAAATTTCGATCCCAGTGAGGTCGGATGGACTTAGTGCGTTCTTGTACCTGAGACTCTGTCTCAGATACTCTGGGGAATATCTTACTACCCCGCGGGCATCAAGGTGCTGTGTTTTTCCGCCGCATGTTTACCTGGAGACGATACCATCCTTGACGACTCGACAACATCACTTCTTCTCGACGAACCGACCACACCCTTCCCGACGAACCATCTACATGCAGAGCATCAATAACGTCAACGCACACATTTCACATTCTGCAGATTCATATATTTCGGACAGTTACTTGTCAAGGGACCTGAAGGTTTCAAATATTTCCTTTTCGAGGCCTAGTCTATATCTTATCATGCCATGGCTCGCTCTATCATGGGCTTGGAAGGGGTTATGGATTTAAATTTGTTCACGCTTTCATCTCTGCAGGACTGTGCCTTTTTTTTACATCTCGTCCCATCTGACCCGCGTCTGCATGCCCGAACCTATTCCCATCTCACGAATGTTCTATCTGTCTTGGCCTCATATCCGAGCCTCTGTCGCCGCCGCCGCCACCACCACGCACTCTACCCCTTCCTGATCATCATCCATCACATCTGTCAAAAGATTGATAGCTGCCGCTGTCACATATTTTACTCGTCCTGCTACATTCTCATTCTTGTTTATATTTAGCATGGACGCAAGGGTTACATACATACATATACATATTACTTGAAGGATTTTTTTTTTCGTTGTGTATACTTATGTCGAATAATTTGAAATGTACATTTTGGAGTGTTGAGTTGGTTCTCGAACAGCCAGCGCTAGCCAGCATCCATCAGCTTTCTTTGATAAACTCTAACCGCGAAAGCGGGGAAGAACCCGAGCAACCTAGCCCTATCCCAATATTCGTTTCATCCGAGAACACGTTGGTACGCATATGCAGGTTCTCGTTGCGAATACAAGGGGTCTGACTTTACTGAGTTAATCGACGGGTGTGATGCGTCCAAGTCTCAAGGTCCCAGCAGACAAAGACACGCCCAAAGTTCGCGTTCACTGAGGCTGCATGCGTGTCCCCAAACTTTTTGAGGAAAACGATGGCACGTTCTCTGACCAAAGTGCTTAGTAGTTGTGACAGACTCATTGGGAAAGCCTTCTATTGAATCCATGGCGCAACTTGAAACAGGCTGAATCATCGGTGTAGAAACGCACCCGGCGGCCGTTTTTGTTGACCTCGCCTTAGAGCTGGCTTACTAAGCCATTATGGTGACTCTTTTTTGCTGACATTCCGGGGCGTGCCCTTCGGCAACGACATAGTCGTCATTCTGTTTCTGTGCTTGTTTCCTTTACTCTAACTCAGAACGTGTTTGCTATCATTCCACAGGGTCATTGATTTTCTCCGAACACCACGGGTAACCCATGGGAGACGATTTGGTTAGATACTATTCTAGCATGCTTCAAGACTGAATAGATCATGGTGGATATCTTATGATCCAAAGGTAAAGAGGCATGGATTGCCGCCACGGTAGTTGAAAATGACATTTAATTATCGTTCCGTTATGACCGGTATGACACTTGCTTCATTCATGCTTGCCAGTCCCAAGGCAAAAAGATCGAGCTGCATCCAATCCCGCGTGGCGACCCACCTGGCCCGATCCGCGGACCACACTGAAAAGGAACGTTGTTTGCCTACTAGTAATAGGCTCTAACACAGATGGGATGGCCTTTGGTGGATAAGTGGAACGTTACTCGGTCGCATTGGGCAAGCTGGTACAGGATATGGACCGGAGGTACGTCTGGTGGCGGTTGACCTTGATCATCGAAATCTGATTGAACGATACCCCAGTGAGCCATACATTGACAACAATGCTCGCAAGCAGTCGTAACGGGCCATCTGCATCACCAGGGTCACTGCACGAGCCCAAATGGGCATGAAATGCCTCCTACAAGTCCATCCAATTGCGAATGATATATATTTATTATAGCCAACGTCTTTCCCAACGTGCTTCGGCCTTATTTGCTGTGCTTTTCTTGTAAGTATATATCCTGATCCTATTATACTTGGTCGTGTCTCATGGTTCAGCTCAGGCCTTAGTATGCTATAATTCATCCGAGGACTGCTGCATCCGAAGCAGCAAGTCCGTTGTTCCCCCATCCGATCACACTTCAGTGAGAACCGTTGTCGGTATTCTGATTCAATCGTTCGATTTGGAGTTCCCTTACTTCCCTCATTGGTTGGCTTGCATGCAAATGAGTTCCCTGCACTGGTACTTGACAGCGAGTTTACTCCACTTTTGTCCTCCAGAGACTCGAGTCACTGCTGTGAATGTGTCGCGTGAAAATCAGGTTTGTGTATCGGGCAACTTCTCGTCGACTCATGTGGTGGCATCAATGTTCATGTTCGCCATCTAGTACCGTCATTTGCAACAGAGGATAGGTAGCAGTCATCCTATAATTTTACGTATCTATGAACTTGGTGTCGTCTGCACTGGGCCCCTGGCATCCTGAGAAAGCTCTTGTACTGTAGCTCTGAAGCAGCTTCACATTCGACTTTTGATAGTTTGGAGGATATACTTACAGACCTCTTTAAGTGGCGGCGGCCGCAGTGTGAAATATATAAACAAGCGATGTATGTCATGGATTGTATTGCCTGGGAAGCTCATTGCGTTTATCACACCTAGTGGTCGCCAATGCCGTTCTTCAGCAAACGAGCCGCGTAGTGACTGGAACTGGAAAAATTTCTCACCTTCCCGAGGTAGCTGGCCGTAAAGGCTCCTCTCACTAAAAAAAGATATAGTGCATATAATCTCCACCCCGTGATCAGCGCCCGACTAACCTTCAAAGGCGTGGGCTTAGTCTCGACTGGTGGCAATCTATCGTCCGGTTCCAATTTGTGAGTTTGCTGACTGTAACAAGGTTCTTCGCAGCTCTTTCTCCGTGTTTCGCGCTGCCGATACGCTGTGCTATAATCCGTCAGTCTTCAGATGAGTTTTTGACATGGGCAAGAAGTAACAATATCGTACGACAGCCAGAGAAGACACGATTGTCTATGCGTGATTAATGGGATAAATAATGAACCACATTCGAGGGTTAGCCAAAAGTCTTGTTTCGTCGTTAGGTACCGCATAATCCGCATGTGCTCCATCATAAAGGGGAAGAAGACTGAATCTTTAGGCAGTGACCATCACTCTGCTGATGATGATCGACCACCAAGCACGGCGTTATCGCAGCTGTGTTATGCACAGCTATGCACGGGTCCCACACTCTCGGTGCAGATATATTTCCACATGAGACCACCATGCTAGGCACCAGAGCGCCATATCTATTGATTGATGAGTTCATTAGTAGTACTCTATGTAGAACAATACTTACACGCCTAGCCTCGGGCTCGGGGACCTGTTCCTCTGGAGCCATGAGACGTACCCAACCAGTCTGCCATTCTCGCCAGGTGCTGATGTCACCAACAAACTTGTCGGTCATGCTCACAGCTTCATCATGAGAACACGTTCATATAAGTAACAACTGGAGCGCTGACTGACCGATAATAAGCCCGATGCTTTGACAGTCGAATGTAACGATCGGGCTCGGGAAAGCGCATACGTTTGTTCACGGCATTGGCCCGAGAGTTATTTTATAGTGATGACTCATCAACACTGCGTGAGCGATCATATGGTGGCTGTGCAGGTTAACGTTTTTTTTTGATTTCCGGTCGGGAAATTGTTAGGGGGTGTATCAGTAATTGTGTGTTGGTCCGGCATAAGCTGATGCCCATTCGCATTCGGTTATCTACACCGCATATAAAAGCATCCATTCCTAGCTTACCGTTAAGTCACTCCCACCCATTCACTCACAATGTCTATTTCTGACCAGCGTGAGGAGCCTGGATCTCGCAATTCGGTTTTCACCATAGTCGAGGATGAAGAATTCAACTTCGAAAAACATCTCAAGGACATCATTAGGCGGTAGGTTCAGCATCATTTCATCAACGACCGGCTATGGTTGACAATTCGTTGCAGACGTGATGATGAAGAAATAAAACGCCGTGAGCTCGGTGTCGTGTTCGATGACCTTCGTGTAGTAGGCACTGGCGCAAGAGCATCGTTGCAACAGACCATCGGGTCCTTATTTAGCCCTACCTCCCTCTTGCACACAATTAGTGAAGCTCGTCATCCACCCCTACGGGATATACTGTCAGGCTTCGAAGGCGTCGTTGCACCTGGCGAAATGCTACGTGAGCCTCATGTCCGAATCTCACCCCCTGTACCTCATGACACCTTATTCTATCAGTTGTTCTTGGAAAGCCTGGATCAGGGTGTAGCACATTCCTTAAGACCCTCGCAAACCAGCGTGGGGAGTACCATGCTGTTGAAGGGGAGGTTTCCTATGATTCATTTACCCCTCAAGATATTCACAATCATTACCGCGGAGATGTCACTTATTGCCCAGAGGACGACATTCACTTTCCTACCTTGACCGTCGAAGAAACATTGTCTTTTGCCATCAAAACTCGCACGCCTCACGCCCGCTTCACCGATCAGTCGAGGAATCAATTCAATGCCGAATTTTTGGATGTTCTCCTCAGAATTTTCGGCCTTCGGCACGCTCGAAAAACTGTTGTCGGTGATGCCGCGACTCGCGGAGTATCGGGAGGTGAGAAGAAGCGTGTTTCCATTGCAGAGGCACTCTCTTGCAGGAGCATGATTGGTGCATGGGACAAGTAAGCTTCTGCTGTGGTAGGCTGTTCTGGCGTTAACTCGGCATATTTAGCTCCACTCGCGGCCTAGATGCTTCTACTGCGCTTGAGTTTGTTCAAGCTTTGCGTCTGGGTACTGACATCGCACGTCTTACAACTATTGTGTCCATTTACCAAGCCGGGGAGCAATTGTATGAGCTCTTTGACAAGGTGTGTGTCATCGCTGAAGGTCGAATGGCCTATTTTGGGCCGGCCAGCGCCGCCCGTCAATATTTCATCGATATGGGCTATGAGCCTCATAATAGGCAGACTACAGCAGATTTCCTCGTTGGCGGTGCGTTCCCTCTTTCATCTCTCGCTCGCGTGCCTGATCATCGGTTATTAGTCACTGACCCATTTGGTCGGAAGATGAGGTCAGGGTTTAAGGGCATAGTGCCCAGAACGGCTGAGGAGATGGCAGCCCATTTCCGCGTGTCTCAGCTTGGCCATCTCAATCGTCAGGCAATTGACGAGTATCGGGCACTTCATGTCGGGAAGCCTGACCACCAAGAGGCATATCGGCTGAGCGCAGTCATGGAGCATTCCGATCATGCACCCAAAAATAGCTCATACACTATATCTATCCCTATGCAAATTAGGGCTGTGATGATTCGCCGTATGCAAATTATCAAGGGCGACTTGTCCGCGCAGGTGGTGCAGTTATGGTACGTTTCTATACGATATCCATCATACGACGTTCTGACACTACTGTATGAATCAGCGCTCAGATCTTCCAAGCCATCATCATGGGATCTGTCTTTTTAAAGTTGCCTGATGCAACCTCGGGCTTTTTCTCTCGGGGAGGTGTTCTGTTCTTGTGAGTGTCTTATTCGGCCATATTCAGGGACTATCTAACATCATGTAGCGCTCTCTTTTTTGGCGCATTATCTGCGATGGCAGAAATTCCCGCTCTGTTCGCCCAGCGCCCTATCATATTACGTCACCATAAAGCAGCGATGTACTACCCCTTCATTGAAGCTTTGGCCCATACAGTGGTAGACATTCCCATCACGTTCATTATTCAAGCTGTTTTCTGCGTCATTCTTTACTTCATGGTCGGCCTGCAAAAATCAGCATCCCAGTTTTTGTGAGTGCATGTTCACGTGTCTATCTGGAGCGTCATGGTCTGATATTGGTCCACAGTGTATTTTTCTTAATAGTCTTCAGCATAACCCTTACAATGAAGGCATTCTTTAGGATGCTTGCGGCCAGCTTCAAGGATGAGTCCGGTGCAACGTCGTTGGCTGGTATCTCCGTATTGGTTGTTTCCCTGTACACCGGTTACACTATTCCTCGTCCAAGTATGCCAGGCGCCCTCAGATGGATAACATATATCAATGTGAGCATGTTTTTTCTCTCTCTGTACCACCTGAGCTGAATCGCTTGACTTGAATGAAGCCTCTTCGTTACGGCTTCGAGGCCATCCTGACAAACGAGTTCCACACACTGAACGCTACTTGCACCACGCTCGTTCCCCAAGGTCCAGGATACGAAAACATATCTTTAGCAAACCAGGTTTGCACGACTGTCGGATCACTACCTGGCATGACCACCGTAGACGGCAATAGGTTTGTGGACATGTCATACGGCTACTCATATAGTTATCTCTGGAGAGTAAGTTGACCATCTAACCTCAATCGTCTCCTGAAATCTCATTCTCCGTAGAATTTTGGTATCATCATTGCCTTTGGGGTTGGCTTCTTCGTTTTCTTGCTCATTGCCGCGGAGTACAACACGAAGTCCGCGTTTGACACCGCGGTGACTCTCTTCAAGCAAGGGACACGTGCAATGGAAGTCAGTCACACTACGGAAGATGAAGAGAAATCTAGCTTATCTACTCGGCCACCATCTTTGGACGCGGGCGCCGCGCGGACCTCCGGCGCATCTGGACCATATAGTCCACTCGAAAAGCCAGGAACCAATGATGTATTTACTTGGCAGAACATTCAATACATCGTACCAGTATCTGGCGGAGAGCGGCGCTTGCTCGATGATGTCTCTGGGTACGTTGCGCCTGGAAAATTAACGGCTCTCATGGGTGAATCCGGTGCTGGAAAGGTTCGTCGCATATATATCTACTAGGCTCTTCATTCAACTTCTTATCACAGACGACATTGCTCAATGTTTTGGCTCAACGAGTCGACGTCGGAGTTGTCACGGGAAATCGGTTCGTCAACGGGCAGCCCGTCCCTGCAGACTTTCAGGCTCAGACGTGAGTCAACCTGCTAGTAATCAAGATCTTTCATTGATATTCCTTGCAGCGGCTATTGTCAACAAATGGACACTCACTTGGCCCAAACAACTGTTCGCGAGGCTCTTCTGTTCTCCGCTCGCCTACGACAACCTGAGTCTGTCCCATCTGTGGAACTCGAAGCATAGTATGTTCATATCCATTCACCATACGCATACGACTGAGAATTGTGGATAGCGTGGACAAGTGCCTGATCATGTGCGGCCTTGAAAATTATGCTGATGCCATCGTTGGATCACTGGGTGTTGAGCACCGCAAGCGTACCACCATCGGGGTTGAGCTCGCAGCAAAGGTGCATTCTTTGGAGCCACGTTTTTGATGCTGTGCTGACAGTTTTAAAGCCCAAGCTGCTTTTATTCCTTGATGAGCCAACGTCCGGTCTCGATTCCCAGTCTGCTTGGGCAATCATGACGTTCCTTCGTGAGCTGGCAAACAATGGACAGGCCATTCTTTGCACGTGAGTATGCTAGATTCGGGATTCATCGAGATGCTTAATTGTTGTAAACCAGAATTCACCAACCCTCTGCCGAGCTTTTCCAGGTGTTTGACAGGCTACTACTACTGCGCAAGGGCGGTCAGACCGTTTACTTTGGTGATATCGGCGATAAATCGTCAATTATGCTGGATTACTTTGAGCGCAACGGAGCTACTCACTGTGACGCCAATGCCAACCCGTGAGTCACTCCGTTTACATCTCTGAAATGACTTCTAAGTTGGTATTCAAGTGCTGAGTACATGCTGGATACCATTGGGGCCGGCGCAACCGCGACCACCTCTGTCGACTGGCATGACATCTGGAAGCGATCTCCTGAAGCTGCTGAACTTCAAGTGCAGATTGAACAGATACACGTTGAAGGTCGCGCACGGCCATCGGTTGCGACGGAACGTCACTCTGAATTTGCCACCTCATGGATTCACCAAGCGGTTAACCTTACGAAGCGCAACTTCGTTGCGTACTGGCGCAACCCGACGTATCTCATCGCGAAAATCACTCTCAACATAGCGGGTGGTTTGCTCATAGGGTTCACCTTTTACAACTCTAAGGATACCTTGCAAGGGACACAGAACAAGCTTTTTGTGCGTTTCTTCCATGCTCGCTCCTCAGTCATGTGCTAATATTTTCGTGCAGTCAATTTTCCTAGCAACCGTTCTCTCTGTTCCCATATCTCAGCAACTCCAATCTGTCTACATCAGTATTCGTTCCGTCTATGAAGTTCGCGAGCGACCAAGCAGAATGTACAGCTGGACTGCACTGGTTACGTCGCAGATTCTGGTTGAGATTCCGTGGAACATCTTTTGCTCATCACTATTCTTTCTCTGTTGGTACTGGACGGTCGGTTTTGATACCGATCGAGGAGGCTACACATACTTGATGTATGGAATTGTGTTCCCCCTCTATTACACCACCATCGCAGAGGCGGTCGGAGCCATGGCACCCAGCGCAGTAATCGCATCGCTGTTGTTCAGTACGGTATTTTCATTCGTCGTCATCTTGTGAGTTCAACTCGCTTTTTTGCCGGTCCAATCGCTAATGCCTCCGAAGTAACGGTGTTTTGCAGCCTTTCCGTGCGTTGGGTTGGTGGCAATGGATGTATAGGGTATCCCCATTCACATACCTCGTTGAAGGTCTTCTGGGTCAAGGTCAGTGCACGCCCTCTTCCGTTTGACCTTTACTAAGGCCTCCCTTAGCTATTGGTGGACAGCTGATCAATTGCGCGTCAACTGAATTAGTGCCAGTCAATCCTCCCAGTGGACTTGATTGCTCGGCGTATATGGATCCTTTCATTTCTTTTGCCGGTGGCTATATCACGAACCCTAATGCAACGACTCAATGTCTATACTGCCCTTACCGCACCACCGATGAGTTCATGTTCAGTAATTTCAACATCTTGTATTCTCACCACTGGCGGAACGCGGGCATAGTACTGGGTATCGTCGTCTTCAATGTGCGTTCCTTTTATTTGACTTCCTTGCATGCACTCATGGTTTCTAACTTTTAGGTATTTGCTATATTTGCGTTCACATACATATTCCGCATACGGAAGGGCAGCATATTCAGTCTTTTCAAGGGCCGAAGATAGAAATGATACCATTGCTTTGTCGTTTTACTTTTACAGTTGTAATAATCAGTCTAATAGTGATTTATATAATGTATTAGCAGTCATTGCTCCACCAGCTGGAGTAGCATCGGGCTCCTTCCCACCACTGGTTCGAGTGTAGAGGGGGCGTGAGGCAGATTAAGACCAACTCATCACGTGCTACAATCAACCCAAGTGTTAATTGCAATTGCAAGGAGCTTGTAGCAATACCAGTAGTGTAAACATAAATTTAATGATGGACCAGCTTGTAAGATGCTCACGCCCCCTTCCCCCATCACTCATTTACATGAACGTACATGTAACAGCTCGGGTATATAGTTAATCATCCATAAGAGAATGCACAGCATAACTTGCAGGTCACCGTATCGACAAAATCCCCGATCTCGTCGAACTAGACCTTTCTTTCCCCTCTTTCTTTTTCTTTGCGCCCACCCCCTCCCATATCCTCCAAAACTTCAGATTCTCGTCCCCAGCACCTGTGCACACGACGTCGCCTGCAGGCCCCACCGCTGTGTACAGCACCCGCGAGTCGTGTGCGTCCCGTATCTCCGCAATACGCTCGAGCGAGGGGTACGCGTGTACCATAATTGCGTTTGTAGGGTATCCATGCGTCGTGAGAATTTCTTTCTTATGCGGTGACCAGATGATGGAGGTGACTTGGGATGGCGTTTTGAGAGAGTGCAGGCGGGCACCGGTGCCACTGTTCCAGACGTGAACAGTTGCGTCGTTTGTGCCCCCACCACTGGCCAAGAGGGAAGATTGCCAGGGGCACCAAGCAATTGCCTTCATAGTGTTAGATATGTCAAATACAATCGAAAGACAACAACTTACCTTTACAGCTGCAGTATGGTTCCGCTTCGTCCACTTGGCCTGTCCGCGCGCACCTTCCGTAACATCGCCCACGCGTCCATCCCAAATATTGACGACATTGTCGTTACCTCCGCTGGCTAGAAGTTCGCCGTCTGCTCTCCACTTCAGACCGCAGACTTCTCCCGTGTGTCCAAGGAGTTCCATGACTTTGTGCCGAGGGACGCGGACGTCATGGTGCCATATACTTCCATCCCCACATCCAGAGCTGAGGATGTGGGCATTCCAAGATAACACAGCAATTTGACCCTGGTGTCCACCCATCGTCCGGAGCTTCTGTCCTGCTTCTACATCCCACAACTCGACTTCACCAGTACCAAGACCAATACCGAGGTAGGCACCATCATTCGAAAAGTCAACCGAGGAGACATATGTGCCTTCGGGTGCTTCACTAAGGTGAGAGACTAGCCCTGTATCGGCCCGCCAGACATAAGTGCTCTCAGCAAGGGCGACAGCAACAACGTTCTGGATAGACCATGACACCAAATTAAGGTAAAAGTCATCAACCATGCCTGGAGCGTCGAGGACGCGCTCAGGCTGAGTGGGAATGCGGCGGGACTTGTTGGTTGTAGAGCTAGTTGACGAAGGGAGTTCACCCGGACGTCCGTAGAGCGGACGAGCTAGTTCACGCTGCTGGGAAAGTGTGGAGTCTGAAGATGAAACTGGGGGCGCCTCGTGGTAAGCCAGCACGCGGCGATTGAGCGGGACACCGGTGGCAGCTGCAAGACGAGCTGTATGTCCTGGTGATACAGTTTTTGGGTTGAGACTCATGAGTTCGAGCGTGGCAGCAACATCGTCGGCTTCACGAGTAGTAATAAAACGATCACGATTGTCACCGGTAGATTGTGTGCGTTCCCGGGTAGCAGGAGTTGATCTCGAGCGCTTGAGCTCTGGTCTAGGCTGTGATGTAGGGGGCAAATAGTCGCGTGAAACGACGTCCAAACGGGTCTCGATGCCGCCTTTTCTGATCACTCCTCCACTCGCTTGGCGCTGAAATGAGTCTGAGACGGCAACACCACCCCCAGTTGCACGTTTTACGGGAGATACTTGTCGCGATTTGGTGATAAATGGATTTGAGAGGTCAGCAGGATGAGATCGTTTCTGCGGGGAGATGGAGATACTATTAAAGGCAGAGATGATAGATGGAGTGAGGGGCGTCTTTGCATCTGAGCGTGATCTGTAGCGAGATGGTGTCTTGGGTATCGAGGTCATCGTGACGCACGGCAAGCACCACAATCAGAACCGACTGAGAGCGAGTGAAAGGCCTGACGTTTGCGGCGTTTTGAACGTGTGCGTGTATGTCACGTGCTTTGTTTTTCGGTTCGATTTCTGTCCACGTGCTTTGTTTTTCGCGTCTGTCAGCCGCTTTGCGGTGTCAGCCAGTTCCTAGTATGAAAACGGTCCAACATGTACGAATAAGATGTCCCCCTTTGATCTTACAACGTCGATCTTTTTCACGACGACTTCACGTTCATTACTTTAAACATGTCCCTCAGAACAATCTTCATATATGTTTTTCTCCTTATCAGCATAGCCCACGGTAGTCCTATCGAATCACCCAGAGATGACGCACAGCAGGTGGAGACCGTCCCATTCACAGGGGTTAATCCAACAGATCCACACCTGGCGCACGACCCTGACGGCCTTCGCCCCGCCTCAGCTGCAATGGCAATGATCATTGGCGTTGCCCCGTCCAAAGGGCATGATGGTCCTGGGAGCGTGCTCACACCCTACGAGCAGCCTCACATCACCTCTGCTGCACCCACTGCTTTATTCGTTTCCTCCGCGACCCATGCAACAGCCTCACCCACTCCCAGCCTCCACGTCCCCGAAGGCACGCCTGGGATTACACCCGCACCACAGTCAAATCCCTCTCAACGCAACGTCCTCGTTCTCGCCATCGCTGTCAGTTCTGTCCTGGCCCTCCTGGTCTGCGTCACCACTGGCAAGTACACTCTTGAGTACCTCCGAAAGGCGAAGCGCAAGTTACGGTTGTCGCAGGAGTCTTGGGGACACAGGGAGAGGTCGTTCCCTTCTGAAGTGCCCGCACCAGACCCAGAAGCAGAGCATCAGAGCTTGAAGACATTCTCATTTCCCGGCCAGCCAGCCCGCAAGGACGTCCATTTGTATGACCCCAGTGAACCACCATCCAAGCCCACCATGCGCACCCGGTTTAGCAACCTAATCGCATACACTGCGTTCAGGCACCGTGATCACGACAGCGTCACCACCCAAGACACTGCTTCCTCCGCGCCGTACCTTCTCAATGTCCCGGGCCATTCAGATCACTCTCGTACCAGGAGCGCACCCATTATCACTGCCAATGACTCCATGGCTACTGTGAAACCTGCCAGGTCCACGGAATTAGATTTGGACATCGCCAGGTCGTCCTATCGCGTATCACAGGCGAGTGCCAACGTGCCGAGCTCTTTGCTTCCTTCTAGAGGCAGTAGGTTGTCCAGACTCGATGCGACGTGGTAGTCTTGTCAATCTATGTTATTTCAGAAGTTACTTCTACTGTGGTCATTGACAGAATCGCAGAAAATGATAACACGAAAAGGATAAGTGAGTGCAGCAGACTTGGTATCAAATTACAGAAATTATGGAGTAATTGAACGAGGGAGCGAAATTGGTATGTGCAAATGAGGGTGTATAAAGTCATTAGGTTCAGATCAGTATCATGAATTACTTCCATAGACTAGCAAGCTTCTGCTGCAGATCAGCTAGGGGGTTGCCCTTGCGGATGCGGCAGATGTACGTGAGCGTGAAAATTGCACCAACCTGCGAGGCACGCGGTTAGCTCGATATAAACACACCACAATGAAAAGAACTCACGTTGAAAAGAGTGATACCAAGCATGATGCCCAAGTCGCGCCAGTGGTGAGAAGCCTCGATGTTAAATGCGGCGAACATATAGTCGTCTGTCGTGCGATAAGGACAGAACAAACACGTGGACGTGGCGCTGGGATCGGCAAGGTAACCACCGGCATATGACATGAATGGATCCAAGTATTCGGCGCAAGTAGATCCACTTGGAGGGATGACAGGGACGAACTCATGCTGAGCGCAGTTAATGGCAGTACCACCAATGGCTAAAGGAAATATTTTCAATCATCAATTATATAGATGATTTCGTCCAAAAAAACGCACCTTGACCTAGCAGACCCTCGATGAAGTAGGTGAAAGGGGAGACACGGTACATCCACCGCCACCAGCCGAGAGCACGGAATGGTTGTAAGACACCATTGCTACAAAACAGTAAGAGAGAAGATCATATCACACGCATGCAATTACTTACAAGACGACAACAAACGAGAACAGTGCACTGAACAGCAGCGACGCGATTACAGCGCTTGGAGCCATGGAAGCAACCGCCTGGGCAACAGTTGTGTAATACATGGGGAATACGACGCCGTACATGAGGTATGTGTATCCCGCGCGATCACTGGGGAACCCGACAGTCCAGTACCAGCAGAAAAAGAAGAGTGACGAGCTAATAATGTTCCATGGGAGCTCGACCAGAATTTGGCTGACAATGAGTGCTGTCCAGTTGTACATCCTGCTTGGGCGCTCCCTGATTTCATAGACAGACCGAATGTTGATGAACATTCCCTGAAGTTGCTGCGAGAGGGGGACACAAAGCACCGAGGCCAAAAAGATCGCCTGTCAAATGGATCAACAACTTCCATCAAGTGATCCAAGACACCACATACAAAAAGCTTGGTCTGGGTACCCTGGAGCGAATCACTGCTCTTGTAGAATGTGAAGCCAATAAGCAGGCCACCAGCAATGCAAAGTACAAATTTGGCCATAAGGTAAGTCGGATTTCGCCAGTATGCCTGGAAGTTACGCTGTGTAAGGGCCATAAGCTGGTGAAGCCACGACGTCGCAAACTCGGTAGGCTGTGCTGTTTGAACGACCGGGCGAGCGCGGCCTTCAGTGTGAATGTTCTCGATCTCCTCTTGGAGTGTAGAGGCCTCAGGCGAATTCTGCCAGATAGAGTGCCAGTCAACCGTGCTTGATGCTGTTGCACCCGCGCCAATGACATCAAGCATGTATTCGGCCCTGGAATGAGTTGTCAAGTCAAGAAGGGAAAAATACATTCAGGAATCACGTACGGGTTAGCGTCAGGATGGCATCGAGAGGCACCATTGCGCTCGAAATAATCAAGCATAGTGGAAGATCCCTCGCCGATGTCACCGAAGTACACAGTCTGACCTCCCTTCTTGAGGAGCAAGAGACGGTCGAAGACCTGGAACAACTCTCCAGAAGGTTGATGAATACTAGGGGAAGATTGTGAGAAAATATAGTATAGCACTCGTTATGTCAAGCTTACGTGCAGAGGATAGCTTGGCCCTTATTGGCAAGCTCGCGAAGGAATTTCATGATGGCCCAGGCCGACTGAGAGTCGAGACCAGAGGTAGGCTCATCCAAGAACAAGAGAAGCTTAGGCTACACCACCACACTATCAGCGCATCGCTGGATAGAAACATTACAAGGACAGACCTTAGCAGCAAGTTCAACACCAATGGTCGTACGTTTGCGATGCTCGACACCCAAAGACCCAACGATGGCATCGGCGTGATCCTCGAGGCCGCACATGACTAGACACTTGTCGACACTGAAATAATACGATGAGCCAGTTGTAAAAGAGAAAATGACAACTCACTGTTCTGCTAACTCGGCCATAGGAACAGTCTCAGGCTGACGAAGGTGGGCTGAAAACAGCAGGGCCTCTCGAACGGTAGATTGAGGAAGGTGAGTGTCCATTTGCTGGCAGTAGCCACTAGCACATAATGTGCTTCAGTACCTGCAATCATACGAAATTTCGAAACGATGCACGTACGTCTGTGCCTGGAAGTCCGCAGGAAGGCTCTGACCATTGACCAAACGATCACCAGTCACGACACCGACATCAACACGCTGTGCCAAGACATTTAGGAGCGTAGTCTAGAAATATATATTAAATAGTGACGATCCTAGGACATCCAACAATACGTTACCTTTCCAGCACCCGATTCACCCATGAGCGCCGTCAGTTTTCCAGGAGCGACAAAACCAGAGACGTCGTCCAAGAGTTGACGCGATGTGCCTCCAGAGATGGGGACCGTGTATCGCAAATGCCTCCAGGTAAAGATGTCCGTTGCCGATGGCGTATCGAGTTTTGGAACACTGGCATCTGTCCGCGACGGTCCAGCAAGTTCAGGGTTGGCGCCTTTCTCTTCGTCCTTGGACTCATCAACAGCCTCAGCAGCGCGCGTACCCTGCTTGAAAAGCGTTACAGCAGTGTCAAATGCAGATGCGGTGTTAAATTCGGTCGCAGTGAGCAGAATAACGAGGAAGCCAATGAAGAAGGCGCAGACGACACCAAAGTTCTGAAGAACTTGATTAGTGAATCTCCATGCCAAGAACTGTCAATAGATTTACCCTCCAAAGGTTGCTGTAGTAGTAGTCATAGGACAGTGCCGTGAAAATATTGCCATCGACAAAATTTTGACCCGGCTGGGCACCGACCGTAGAGCAAACCTGGTTAGCCAACGAAACATTTGGATACGCAGGTCCTGATGGAACAAGCATCGAGCAGGTGCCGTTCAGGGTGTGGAACTCGTTTGTCAGTAGAGCCTCAAAACCATAGCGCACAGGCTGCACACTAGCAGTGAGAACACAAACCAACAGTTACACTCCATAGACTTACGTTGATATACATGATCCAGCGGAGGGCACCTGGAATGTTGGGCTTAGGAATGGTGTAACCAGTAAAGAGTGCCACCACCACCACCACGACACCAGCAACGGATGTAGCCGCAGACTCAGTCTTAAAGCACGCGGAAACCATTCTAAAGAACGCCTTCATAGTCGTAGTCATAGCAAGAACGAACAGGAAGAAGATGCTGTATGTGCATTCAGCATGACTCCACAGCTACATTAACGGCAATACTCACAAGAATTGAGAGGCCGTCCTCTGAAGGCCGACGAGGAGATATAGAATAACCACAAACCCAGCTTGAATAATGAACGTGAACGGGATATCGACCATTGTGTGTGCGAAACTTTCGATGAACGGGTAGTACATCGCTGCCTTGTGGTGCCGGAGCACAATCGGACGCTGAGCGAAGAGAGCCGGAATTTCTGCCATGGACGACAAAGCACCGAAGAAGAGAGCGCTGAAGACAAGTGAGACATGCATTTCAGTAACTTTGGAGATACAATACGCACAAGAACAAGACACCGCCACGGGAGAAGAAACCAGAGGTTGCATCAGGTAACTCCAAGAACACGGTACCCATAATGATAGACTGGAAGATTTGCACACTGGAGCAAAGTTGACGGTCAGGTGATTGGTAGACTACAATTGACGGCACACATACGCAAGTTGGACGACTACAGTGCTCCAGTCTCCTTTTATGACCTGCAAGCGGCGCACCATGACAGCTCTAACCTGCATAGGAATCGAGATAGTGTACGAATGTGCCTTTGGTGCCGTGTCGGCGTGCTCCATTATGGCACTCTGCCTGTATGCATCTATGCGCTCGGGCTTCCCGACGTTGTGGGATCGGTAATTCTCGATGGAGTCGCGGTTTGCCTGACCAAGAGAAGACGCCAGGAACACAGCTGCCATCTCCTCTGACGTTCTGGGAACTTTGCCTTCGAAACCGTCACGGATCTTGCGCCCGCTTGGGTTAGTCACTGGAAATCACCGTATAAACAGCTCAATCCCTTCCAGCTAATATAAAACATACCTGCCACGAGGAAATCAGCAGTGGTTTGCCTGTCTTGCGGTTCGTATCCCATGTCAATGAAGTACTGACGCGCGTCCCTAGCCGGGCCAAAGTACACCATCTTGCCCTCTGCAATGACACATACTTTGTCGAAGAGGTTGTAAAGTTGCTCTCCCGCTTGGTAAATAGACACAATAGTGGTAAGACGACCTATATCCGTGCCGATACGTAGTGCCTGAACAAACTCGAGTGCAGTTGACGCATCCAGACCACGAGTGGAACTGAAATAACATTGTTTATGAGCACCGTTGCCAATGAAGAACAAACACAAAAACTCACTTGTCCCACGCGCCAATGAGGGCACGGCAAGACAGTGCTTCTGCGATCGAGACACGTTTTTTTTCACCTCCCGAAACACCACGAATGGCAGCATCACCGACAACAGTGTTTCGGGCATGACGAAGACCGAAGATGCGCACGAGGATGTCAACCACAGCACTATTAAACTGTTCACGTGACTGGTCTGTGAAACGGGCATGTGGAGTTCGCGTTTTGATGGCGAAAGACAAGGTTTGCTCGACAGTCAGGGTCGGGAAGTGGACATCATCCTCAGGACAGTAGATTACATCTCCGCGATACTGCCTTGCGATATCTTCGGGGGTGAAGGAGTCATAGCAAACTTCACCATGGACAGCGTGGTATTCACCACGCTGGTTTGCAATAGTCTTAAGGAACGTGCTGCAACCGGAGCCAGGTCGTCCGAGAACCACTGTCGCGAAAACGTGATTAGCGCGAAAATTCAAGCTTACGTTAGTTCAAGAAAATGACTAACGAAGCATTTCACCAGGTGCAACAACACCCTCGAATCCCGAGAGAATATCCCTGACTGGCGGGTTGCGCATCGTTGAAATGTTTTTCAAGATGGCGGCAGGATTAAACATAGAACCGATGGTGGGCTGCAAAGAAGCACGTGCACCAACACCGACAACACGAAGATCTTTAAACATAACGCCTAGCTCACGGCCCTTGATAGACTCTTCGCCGCGACTAGTAATATGTTACCAAAGACGACTGAATTTTTATTTGTAGAACTCACCGTCTGACAAGGTCTTTAAGCGTAAGTTCAAAATCGAAAGCATCATCAGCATATGCGGAAGTGACAGAAGATGAACTTGGGGTGTTGACCCCCTTAGGTGAGGAAGGCATAGAAGGCTTGGGTGGACTTGGCCGGCGATCCACTTGAGAACGTGTAGAACGTGTTGTCATTGTGCGTTTCAGTTCGCTAACACCGACTGGGTCAAAAAAATTGACTGGAACGCGAGAGGGGGATGAGGTAGTGGCTTCGTGAATCTCATCTTGAGTGGGCTCATCCTGAGGAATATTATTGTCCAGCTGAGGGGCCGGAAGGCTCATGATGATGAGGAACGTAAAGTAAGGGAAGGGAAAAAAAATGGTAAGTGAAGAAGAGAGAACTGGGAGACTAAATAGTCTACCGGCAAAGAAGGCATTATTAACGGGTCAGGGTAATTGGACCGAATAATACGACACCCTTTCACGAGGATCACAATACATTTACATCATGAGACATAAGAACTCGCGGACTCTAAAATTAATGGCAGCACTGCGTCACATCCATGTCCGGCAGCATGACCGAACTTTGCGTGGGCACCCCGAGCCATCCCCGAACGCTGCGATGGAACGTTGCAGGCAAGCGATTTAATCATCTAACACATTCTAGGCTCATGCATCCTTGGAATCATTCCGCGCCAGGCTGCTGATGCCCACCTCGCCTTGTCACCAACATAGACTTTGATGAACTAAGGGTCAAACGAATAGAACACTCTTCACCCCAGGTACATCGCATACACTTCTGTCATACTGGGTTTCAAACCTTTTATTATCTCAGGATGTTACCCAACCTCAAAATACTCTCGGAAACGTTAAACGCTATTACCTCGGACCTCTGTCGTCTCCGTCAAATCCACAAAGCAACTCTCATAGTGCTTCAACAAGTCGTACTCATGACCTTTGGCTTCAAGATGGCCCGCCTCCTCGCTGCAAACAACATCTCGCTGAAATAAAATCCCGTATGCTTGTCCTTGAGTTTGGTGGCGCTGCCGGGACACTCGCCACTATTAAAGACGGTCGTGATCTCAAATGCCAAGCAGCCCTCGCCCAGAAACTACGTCTGATTTTGCGTGGCATACAGAACTATCGCCGAGATTGGCAGCTTATCACGGGGACCTGGTTTAAATTCTCCACGGACGTCAAGCTCATGCAAACGGAAATCGGAGAGGTCTCAACCATTCTATCCACATCGCGGCTCCTCCTATGCTACAGAAACACAATCCCATCTCCAGCGTTTATATCACTGCCATGGGTGCGACTGTCGGTAAGTTCTGCAGAGCTGTATGATGCCATAGTTGAGGATCACGAGCGCGCAACGGGGCCTGGGAGATTGAGTTGATCGTTCTTCCACAGATCTGCACTCTCAATGCTGCATTATTGCATACGTGCGAGCTCATTACAGGGTTGCGGATGCTATGAAGAGAAATTTGGAAATCACAAGAGGCGGCATGGCAAGTGGGGCCGTCATGATGGGTCTGTGTAGGCAGAGTGTCCAGGAGGATCTGCCTTTGTTGATACTGCTCTGTGCAGACGATAAAGTCCGGGAGGACTATCGAAAGAGGAGCTCGAGGGCTCTGCGATCCAACCAGTTGCACGGTCCGTGGAAATGGTTGCAGATACCCTCACAGTCAGTAAAGTTGGTTTCTGTGTAGGATTGCAAAAGCGTCCAGATTAGCTATCACTTATCGTTTTCCGTGTTTGCTGGTTATCACACTAGGTCTTACTAGCTATAGTACAGGCAACTATTATTATAGGAAGGTTCAATGTCCTACATGTGGGGTGAGGCTTATCTCGGCAACAGGGTCAGTCCTCGGTAGCGAGTGCTGAACGCAAATTTTCACCGAACCGATTGGCTGAGCCTATTAGAGCGAGTATCTGGCGTCCAACATCATCTGTGCTCAAGGTTACTGGCTATCAACGCCGACACGACCTAGGGTGGTTGGGTTTGACAGAGTGAAGTTCAGGATGGGGAGCGAGCAGCTGGTCTGCAGGGTGGGCAGGACACTGATTGCGATTGTAGGCTTGGATACATTAATCGAATTATAATGAACTAAGATCAGATATGACTGCGCCACGAAACGTGCATGAGTGAGAAACACAAAAACAGATTCTGTAGAGTAGGGAGAGGAGGATGAGAGCAAAAAAAAATCCGAAGCGAGAACGAGTTCGAGCTCGTCACAGCTGGGTGCCGGAAAGCATCCGCAGGCTCCAGTTTCGAGCATCGTGCTAACCCTGTTCCAACTCGGAACCTTGATCGGTTCTGTCAGTACATGAGGGCAACCTAGTCCAGTGTTGATAAGCTAAATTTTTCAAATTTTTTCAAAATTCTCTACCAAATTGACTGCGGGAATTTCTTATGTCGGCGTTTATTTCATGATTGCGTCCTTTGTTAACTCGTCTGACATGTAAGTATTGCTAGTTCGCACTTTTGAACGCATGACTTGCCTGACATGCGGGAACACTCAATATATGACATGTTCAGCTCCGAACTTGAGGCGATACACAAAGCGCGGCTTGGAAGCTAGCGCGGACGCCAATGTTTGGGTGTAACACATTTTATCTCTGGCCCCGGATAATGGTTTGCCTTCGACTTTCCTTGCCCTCCTTCTGCTTCAACCGCCACCTACAGACCCCCAATGCCCGTCATCGACCTACTTACTGGTGTCTTTCAACGTGCTGAGCACCATCACTTGCAGCTGGTATGCGACCTTTCTCTGTTTGCCTTGCTGCACTTAGTGCTGCCGCCATTCAGTCTCGAACCTAGGTTCGAACCTGAACTTTTGTGAACGGAACCACCGTTCGGTCGGTGGTTTGACATACAATACAGGACCAGACCCTACCTAGGTTCTTCGTTAGGGCGGTCTCGGATGGATGTCAGACCCGTTTGCACGAGTCTGAACCGGTCCGAACACATCATCCACATTGTAAGTTCTCGCATCGCAAAAGACTACCTTGCTACTCAGGGGTCTGTGGTTCCATCTGAATGGACATTCTCAAGTGGTGGCATCACCAGGATCACACGTTGTAACTCCTTGCTGCCGAGGACTTTCGAGGCACTTCAACTGTTGAAGAGTGTGTACCGTCAAGGCCATATCTCGGCAATGCCGAGCTTGTTGCTCCTCAAAATTTTGTTAAATAGTTGATCATACCAGCCTACAATTGTTTGTAGCTCCCAGTAAAATTTACAAAATATTTTGTTGCGTTCGGCGGGTCGAACTGGTCCGAACATGAACCTGACCATTGTGAACCCGTTCGAAGTGGTCCGGCCCAGAGTCTATTGATGATGAATATGGGCGCCGGTCGGCGAAGTCGGGAACTGGCACGTTCGCGGCCTTACGATGAACGAAGCGTTGTCACATGACAGCGAATGTTGAATATCAAATACGGTGTCCGTACAAAAGCCATGACGTGGCTGCGTGCTTTAGCATATATACATCCCATGGTAACAATTGGGTCGTTCTGACACCCATAGAACCATTTTTGCCATTGGATCGCCATATTGTCGTCGCCGCTCTTTTCGTCGGAATGCTACTCCAATTAACACGAGGCAGCTCCAATCTTCCAGTTGTCGGCGGTAGACCAAGTTGACGCATCAGAGCTTAGTATTTTCATCTCGCATACGAACGAAGCATTATTATGTGCGGTCAAAAGAAATTGGCATATGACAGTCACAGTTGCCATATTGTTTCCTGCAGCGGTTCGTACACATGTCATCATCATCGGCATTGACCCTACGTGGCAGCTAAACTCAGAGAGGTAAGATATTTTCTAACCCCCCCTATGGTCCAAGTTACCCCATGTCGTCAATTATTCTACCGGTGTTGGTCAAGCATTATGATTGCACCAACTCATTATATGTTGGTTGCGGATGAAAGCTTGCCCAGACATGATAAAACGAGCAAGTTGTTATCGCATTCCTGTTTTCCTGTCACTTCATCTCCGAAGCTTGTCAGACGCCCCCCCCTTGAACAGGACAAGCTGGAGAAACTGTTGTCTCTTATTCCATTGAATCCGCCACACCCTTCCTCAAGGAGAAAGAATCACTCAGCCAGTTGTCATCGATGGTGAAGGCAGTGCCGTACCTTTCTGCTGTTCAACAAGCACTAGCAAATTTTCGCGCTCCCACCCATGCGGCACCAACCCCCGCACTTTCCCTTTCCTCCTCTGTCAGTACGACTCCATCCGAAGACACCACCCTCGATGAAGATGATGACAATGACTGTCTCGTGAACCCTCATATGCCGCCCGCGTCCAAGCAGGTCTTCACTACCCCTCACACAGAGTTCGGTCACTGTGCGAATGAGGCCTATCGTTACGTCTCTAAGCATGACTACACTAAGCCATTCCAGGAGCACGCCGTTGAGAAGCCCCCATTCTATATTTACTTCACTATATACCTAAGCACCCTCATTCTCTACGTGTTGGCTCATTCGCGCGACTTCTTTGGAAAGCGTTTCGCCAAGTCTCATTTCACCTACTTTATGCCCCATAATGTATGTGGCATCTTCTGTCCTCAACCTTGTTTGTTACATCTAATTCATTTCGTTCCATATACAGGGTTACGCGCCGTTAAACTCGGATTTCGATTCCATCTTCCTTCGACGGGTCAAGCGTCGCATGGATGACTGTTACAACCAGCCTATCACAGGTGTCCCTGGCCGCACTTTTCTTGTCCTCGACCGTTACTCCCCCGATTACAACCATACCCAGATCTACACCGGTGGTATGACACGCATGTTGAACATCTCATCGTACAACTACCTTGCTTTTTCTCAAGGCCGCGGCAGCTGGGCAGATGCAGTCGAGGAAAGTGTCCGCAGATACGGCGTCTCCAGCTGCGGCACACATCTTGACACTGGAAGCAACGATCTTCATGCGTCTGCGGAAGCCCTTATTGCACATTTTTTGGGTACGGAAGACGCATTGATTTGTTCTATAGGCTTCGCCACCAACTCCACTTTCATCCCTGAACTCGTGGAGAAGGGGTCCTTGATCATTTCCGACGAGCTGAATCACACTAGTATGCGGGTTGGAATACGACAGAGTGGTGCAGAAGTCAGGATATTCAAGCACAATAATATGTCAAGCCTCGAGTCTCTGCTGCGTGAGGTGATAAGCCAAGGCCAGCCCAAGACGCATCGTGCGTGGAAGAAGATTCTGGTCATTGTTGAGGGTTTGTACTCCATGGAGGGGACGCTCGTGAACCTCCCTAGGATTGTTGAGCTCAAGCAGAAGTACAAAGTATGTAATGCAATTGCTGTTGTGACACGCTGTTTAGTTTTCATTGAAGTTCTACCTCTACATTGATGAGGCGCACTCGATTGGTTCGCTCGGTTCTCGGGGGCGGGGTGTGACAGACTACTTTAACATCCCTCCTGGTTCGATTGATGTTCTGATGGGCACGTTTAGCAAGGGTTTCGGTGCTGCTGGAGGATACATCTCTGGGCCAAAATCTCTGATTGATGCTCTCCGCCTTCGCAGTCACTCTGGTCCGTATGCGGAAGCCATAGCGCCATCCGTGATCGCACAGGTTGTTGTGTCTATGGCCAGCATTATGGGTGTGAGTCCGGCACAACAACCAACCAAATCCACTCCTTTTCCCAGCCTTGGTAACTCGCTCGTCGCGCCGAAGGAAAGTGCAGAGGAGCTCCTGGGAATGGTGCCTGCAAGCATGCTGCCGATGTGGATGAATCTTCCTCCGTCTCTCGCGGACGGATCTGAAGCTCGCACGCGTATGCGCCGTCTTGCCTTCAACTGCCGCTATCTTCATTCGGGCCTTACAAAACTTGGCTTCATTGTCTCCGGACATCCTTCCAGCCCGATTGTTCCTCTGCTTATCTTTAGCCCCGGAAAATTGCCTATGTTCGTGCGTATGATGCGTGCGCGCCCCATACCAATCGCTGTCGCTGTCGTGGCGTACCCCGCCACTTCGCTTTTCATGGGTCGTGCACGGCTCTGTCCTAGCGCGTCGCACACGAAGGAGGATATCGATACCGTGTTGCGGGCATGCGACGAGGTGGGCAGCATTTTAGACATGAAACATGGCTCATGCGAGCGGTGGGGAATTGATGAAGTATGTGAGCGCGCAGTGGAGCTTGTGCACTCTGTGTGAACGCCTGCATGACTGTGTCATCAGGTGTCTGCTCGCCCTTTCTCTATCTGTTGCTCCGTGTCAGCTAACATTTGAGCGGAGCATTTACAAATCACTGCACTTATCGTTCAATTTCAGTGAGATACCGCATTAATACAACCAAGTTGCCACGACGTTTACTTGTACAACGACAAAATAGAGATTTATAATTCCTGACAATACTCACAGCTTTTCGAAAACAAGTTTTTTAATCGCAGGCCATAATAAAAATGCGACTCTCATTTTTCACCATTCAGTTCAGCATGCTTGACAGTGCATCAGACACAGAAAGCACGAGGTGCTCACTGGTCAGAAGCTTAAGGTTCGTAACCTCGACCTCGACGTTGTCATCGGTGGAACTACTCGTCGTTATGCCAGCACAAAAGCCATATCTCAGAAGGCGTAACTCATTGGTGTCCAATATATACTGGATCCAGTGTTTAGTCAATGAAAACCTGGGAACACATCTAGCACTAACACTCCTGTCGACCTTTGCCATCCACGCTTACAACTCGTCTCAGGAGTTACAAGACAACGACTACCTCGACTTATGGAGCATTGATAGCCAAAAAACCTTCAAGGACATGCACACACCCAGGATCAACATCGCATGCACCCACTTCCCGTCGATAGTATTCGAAGACAGCAGGTCAATAATTGAAAGGAGGGTTCCGATGATCGGAATTGGGAGGGAGATAGCACACTTCACCTGCATCGAACCATGCAATCACGGCGTAGGACGACGTGAAAGCCCATCGCTGAATCCTGAAAGCAATTGTATGGAAATATGCAGTTCTTTTCTCTAAAAGAAGTTTCCGACATCGTACATACCAGACGTCGTCTGCCATAACATAAATATCTTGATCATACAACTTTTCATACAGCTCCACCTCCACGGACAGTCAATCGCAATTCACTGAGCCAAGTCGTCGTATTGCTCAGAATTGAGCCCGGCATGGCTGAATACAAATATATCAGCAAGACGGCTGCACCAGATATTGGCACATACGTAGTAGGCGGTGCTGTAAAATAACTTTGATAATTGTTTATATCAAGTCTGCCTTCATTCTGAGAACGTTTGTAGACCCGACTGCTATCATGAACGGGTGTAACTGGCTAAATTTGGTAATAAGCATGACCTCTGACTCCGAGACTTCATGCTTCAAATGCAGCCTGCAGGCCTTTCTTCTCTCAGTCACACTTTCATCTTTTGTTGCATTTTCTGCCGCATAGTGCATTATAGGTTCTTTCACTGTCTGGCATTCTGGCTGGACTCGCACAATCGCATCTCACTCTCGCGATCATCCGCTCGTTGTATCAGTCGAACTCATATAAAATGGATCAGCTCTTATATGCGCTTGGTATTGCCTTCAACTGTGGTTCGTATGTTTGCACTACAAAATACAATGGATTCTTCATTTTGTGTCGTACCGTGCCAGATGAGTTCTTCGACTCGGGACGATACCAGTTATGAATAACTTGGTGGCAAGGAGCCTATCACAGAAAATTTCGAGACTCACATGTCCGCTCCAGCCTCCTGTTAGTGCTGATCAGCAGCCTCCGGCCTTGGTATGCTCAGGTTACTTCGCTGACGTGACTGACCTTGACATTGACTTACGTCCACTTCATTGACACACGTCGTTGCCGTTAGCCTGTATATTTTGGTCTAGGACGAGGGCCAGCGTCTATGGTACCGAACAACAATCGGTGTACACGTGTAGCACCACTCGAATTCCCTCGGCTCTCTATCGCCTTGACTCCATACATAAACCTCATATCGTCTTATCCTACTGTTCGTTCTACCCACCAAACACTTAGCCTATCCCCTCTTTGACATTTCTTGTCATCATGGCCAGTGGCTGGGAAGGCCAATCTATCATACTCAAAGGTCTGTCTCTCCGTACCCCCTCAGTATTGTTTTCATGACCCTCACGTTCTGTTTACAGTCATTGGTGGGAAGAAGATCAATGTCCCCTCTGGGCGGACACCAGCAGGTATCTACGTGTCTGTCAATATTGACTCGAAAAGATGCTGGAAATCAGCTATCGGAGTGTTATCATCCGACAGTTTTGTGGTGTGGGGCGATACTGTGACCTTGTAAAGCTTTCTACATGTACTTGTAGACGCGATTCTGGTGCTCATTATTGGCTTGCAGAACACCAGATGTATCACCTAAGTTATCGGTGGAGATTCGGGCATCTTTTGAGCTCGGCCGAATGCTAGGTCGTGGGGAACTGATTGGAAAGTTTGAAATGTCGTGGGAAGGGTTGCTCGATCGCGGTAACGAGCCTTTCGGTGAGTGATCTGCTTCACTCTCATCTACGTCTCCTCACTAGTCGCAGACCTGTCATTTCCACCTATTCGGGGTGTCTGCCCTTCTCTTGCGGTGAGAGTTGCTTCTATAATTTCTCGTCCAAATGATGGCAGTGTACTGTTTGATGTGAGCGATATAAGCCTTCGTGCTGTTGGCTTTTGCTGACGGAATACAAATTCTAGTCCATCGATGACTGCAAGATTGCTCGAGACACAGATGTGGGCCACATGAGATTATGCGACTACATGAGAGGCAGGGGCGGAGTCCATATCTTGGATGATGCCATGAACTATTTTGAGTTAGTTCTGGATCAGTGTCCGGTCGATCACCCAGACCATGCAGCGGCTCTCACCAACCTTGCGTGGGCCCGCCTTCAAGGATATATCCGTAAGGATCTTCAAGGCATCTACATTACTACCACTCTGTTATGCGATGCCCTTGCACTGCGCCCGCGAGACCACCCCGATCGTCCCCTTTCTCTCTATTATCTCGCCGAAGCATTGATTTGGCGCTTCAGCTATCATGCTATCTCCGTTGATATCTTCAAAGCTGCCCAACTCTGTCATGAGCTACTGTCCCTCTGTTCTGAAGGCACCCATCTTCGTAGTATCGCGGTCGGCAAAAATGGTGTCGATTATGTGGTACGCGCGTGCAACAGTCTTCCTACAGATGCATCCGATGAAGACATCCACCTTCGACGAATCGTGCTCACATTATGTCCTCCGGGAAATCAACACAATTCCAGCGCCATCGACAAGCTTGCCAAGGCAGTGAAGGCACGCTTTCGACAATGCGGCATTGATGATCTAGATCGGAACATACAACTTGGTCGCGAAGTTGTTTCTAAGTGCCCCGAGGAAAATCCCAACCGTATTACCTACTTGATTAATTTGGCCGTGTCCATCCGTAGCCGCTTCGATCACCATGGGGGATCTCATGACCTCGATGAGGTCATTTCTCTCTATGAAGAAGCGCTGCCTTTGCGCTCTGTTGGGCACGAACATCACGATGCGTCATTGGACGGCCTGGGGCGCGCCCTCCTCACCCGTTTCAATGAATGCAATAACATTGATGACATAAATAGAGCTACCGGCCTCTTTCGCAAGGCACTGGCGTCATGCTCACCTGGCCGCCCAAATCGCGACACTAGGCTCAACAACCTTGCCGCCGCGCTCATAACTAGATATGATAAATTGCATGCTAGCGATGACCTTGATGAGGCCATCGATCTATGCCGCAAATCGCTTCTGTTGCTACAGCAGGATGATCATCCGGAGCGCCATAGAAACCTATTCAATTTGAGCATGGCACTCTGCTCTCGTTTTGCACAAACACGGAAGAACAAAGATGTTGAGGAGGCCATTGGTCTCTGCCAAGATTCGTTGGTGGCTTTGCCACCACTGCACCCAGATCGTTATTTCAGCTACAAATGGCTCAAGGAGGCCTATCTGTCTCGTTATCGGGTCCTACCTAACGCTGTTGATTTGTCACTCGCAATGGAGAACTTCAGGTTAGCTTCAAATCACCCTACTCAGGGATTCCCAGAACGCATTAAGGAGGCTGTCCAATGGGCTCGCCAATCAGAAGTCCATAAACACGAATCTGCCCTTGAAGCATACCAAACATGCTTAGACCTTTTCGACAACTACGTGACGCAATCCTCGATTATCTCAAGTCGCAATGCTGTAATCGCCATTGATGGTGCACAATCCCTACCAATGAATGCAACATCATGCGCTATTCGTCGCAATGACCTGCAACGAGGGGTTGAACTTGAGGAGCAGGGTCGCGACCAGCAATGGTCACTGGCCTCCCGACTCAGGACTTCGCTGGACGATCTCAAGTCCATCAATATCCCACTAGCTCACAAACTTTCGGAACTCAGCAAGAACCTATCTGACGCTCAGAATTCCGCAGGCAATGTGGACCGGGCTGCTGCTGATCGGGCAGAAATGGAGTACAGGAGACTTACGACGGAATGGGACACTGTAGTGGCTGAAATCCGCAATCTGCAAGGTTTCTCGCGGTTCCTGCTCCCGCCGTCGTATGAATATCTGCAAATGGCAGCGTGCCGCGGCCCGGTCATTATTCTCATTGCTAGCGAATACTCCTGTAATGCCATCATTGTTCCAGCGTCAGGGCAGCCCCACCACGTTCCCTTCCCGTCTCTTGCTCTCACAGATCTGGAGATGCTCCAGAAGCACTTCGCGAATGTCATACGGGACACGGCTCGCATGGTCTCACAGGAGCCGAGGACAGCGCTGATAGCACTGCTGCGGACGATATGGGACGAGATCATGCTACCTATTGTCAATGTACTACAGCATGATCTTAAATTGCCAAGTTGCTCCCGAATTTGGTTATGTCCAACAGCAGCCTTTACATCCATTCCTCTCCACGCAGCTAACCCATTTCGGATGAATGCAGATCGCTCTGGGCGGGAACCATGCCTGGAGGACCTCTACATTTGCTCTTACACTCCAACACTTTCTGCTCTGATCAGAGCTCGTCAGATGACGACGACACGTGTCACTCCTTCCTTCGCGGCGATCGGACAAGATCGGCCTGGTGCAAGGCAAGGCACAGTCCTCGCTGCTATCGACAGCGAACTTGAGCTTGTCCATAAACATGTTCCTCCCACCGTCAAGTTCACTCACCTTTCTGGAAATGAAGCGACACAAGCTGGCGCACTCGAAGCTTTGCGATGCAACACCTGGGTGCACCTCGCCTGCCACGGCAAGCAGGATTATGAACATCCCTCTAACTCACGTTTCGCGATGAGAAATAAACCTCTTACGCTCCTCGATATTGCAGAAAACGATGCACCGCAACCCGAATTCGCATTCTTGTCGGGGTGTCATGCCGCCCGCGGCGATGAGAAGACGCCGGGCGAAGTCATTCATCTCGCAGCTGGTGTACAGTTTTCGGGGTTCAAGAGTGTCGTTGGCACTCTTTGGGAGGTCGATGACGCTGTTGCAAAACATGTCGTTGAAGCTTTCTACGAGAACATGTTCAAGGATTTGGACGAGGGTGCCATGGACTGTATGAAGGCGGCCTGGACACTCAATAAGGCTACTTACACAGTGAAGAACAAAGTGCCGCTTGAGCAGAGAATCGGTTTCATTCATATTGGACTGTAGTTCTAGGACTTTTCGGGGGATGGTGTTGATGTCGGATTATTTACCAGAACAATTTGTGGCGTACTTCAAGTTGTCATTGTATTGGGACTTTTTTTGATAACCTTGTCATCTATGTACTTACTTTAGCATTTTCTCGTTCTTATGTACTTGGTCTGGTCATTTGCTTGACAAACATTTGGATGTCTGCGGTACTAGTAGTACGTCTTCTGTCGAAGCTGGGAATATCGAATGGGTTCCCCATAAACTATAATTCGAAGAATTTTTACATCATTCTCCCAATAGTGGTCTAGATAATCATCCCGGACTATCTACTAGCCCGGCGAAAATGATGAGCGGTTCACTGGGGTATAAGCAAAGACATGGATATCACCATAAGAGATGGCTCATCGAAAAACCCTACTACGTCACTAAAATAGATGGTTGTTCATATCGGCATGCAGTTGTAGATTGTTGTAGCAGTCTGGTGTCACGCAGGTCTGTATTTCTTCATTCATTGTGGGATGAGCGGAGCAGAGGCGGGTGGAGAAGCGGGTAGAAGTGCTGGTCACGGTTTTAGAAGAGATCTCTTCAGTCTCGAACAGATGCTTACATAGGGTGTTGCATTAGCGATAAGCGTTCATCGGTCTATCATTTATGAAGTAGAAATAAACGATGAAATATCAACACTTACGAAATAGTTAGGAGCATGCCGGGGCGTTCAACGACCATGTTCGAGAACATATAGACGAATGGATATGATCGGAAATCTGCGCACATGTCATAGCACCAAGAATTACTATGTATCTTCGTGACGGGGATGGTAGCCATGCGCGGCATAAATTCAACAAATACAACAATTGTAGAGCTTCTTCTGTTACTCGTGTCATGCGGCAGCACCAACCTCGTACAAGTAGGTACCCAGGACCTTTGTCTATAATCGGACCATAAATTATCACGGACGTCTTCCTATTTGACCCACTCACCCCTTCAATGAAATTCGCTCGATCCAGCTTCTCGTTGGTCGAGCTGGGGAATATGTCAACGAGAAAATAGGGGCCATGAAAGAATCACGTACTGAGCTCCGTCATCTGCTCTGCCCGTAGGCAGCAATAGTACGTTTACGCCCAGGCTCTCCGCAAATGTCAGCGTCACCGGGATCGAGCCCCCCTCACGCGTGTAATCTGGCGTTTTCTTATACACAGCCTGAACGAGTTCTAGTTTGTCACATGGAAGAGGATCGGTGTTTCGGACGCACCTCGATAGCCTTCTTTGCAGCTTCAAAGTTCCAGTGCCTGACGTCTGCAACCCAAGGTTTACCGCCGTGTAGGTACTCTACCTCCATCTTGTTCTTGCTGTTGAACTTCGCAAACTCGGCTTCGAGGTATGCATTGACAAGGGGTATGATCTTCTCCGGAGTTTGCGGGGGAACGAGGCTGATAAGATCGGTAGAGCGTAGATGTCATACCGGAAACAATGAAATGAAGCGAAGAGCCACTATCAGCGTGCGGAGTTAATGAAGTTAGGAATGGAGTTACCGAATACTGAACTTTCCGCCTACTTTGGCAGGGATGACAGTTTTAGCACCGACCGCTGAGAATGCCCCCTCGATGCCGTGCAGGGAAAGGGATGGCTGACGCATCCGGCCCATTAGCACGGTAGTCTTTTCTGATGACAGTGCCACCTTTATAATTCAGTCAGATGTGAGCAATTACAAAAGCAGTGTGACTTGCCTTTCCACCAGCAGCCTCTTCGATATCATCCGTCGTATAGTCCATCTTCTGGTAAAGTTTCCTGCATGGAATAAGTATAGATCCCAACGAAAAGTCTGAGCGCGCACAATTCCTCCTCATCATGGGGTGGGACCATGTCGTCGATGCCAGGAATCAAAATGTCTCCGTTATGATCCACAAGCTTGCTCATGAGTTTGATCAAATCCGTCATGGGTTCGTGCACCGTCCTCCCAAATAACCCTGAATGAAGATCTTGACCGGGCCCAGTTATTTTGATGCTGAAATACGCAATACCACGCAACCCGTACGTCAATGCAGGAGTTCGGGTGTTCAACCAGTAATTGTCACTCTGTCTCATGCGTCAGCACAATGGCATATCTCCACACTGGCAAGCGACGATCACGCACGATGCACACGCAATCAATTCCGTCAAACCATCCATCCTTACCCTTCTTCACCTCCTCCTGGATGCATTCATCCAACCCCTCACTCCCATTCTCTTCCATGCCCTCAAAGCAAATTCGCAAATTCACAGGCATCGCAATCCCTAGGTTCTTGTGTGCCTCTAGGACATTCAACCAGCCCAAAATCGGGCCCTTATCATCTGTCGAGCCACGACCAATCAAGCGACCCGAATCCTTGTCCACCACAAGCGTGAACGGATCCGTGTTCCAGCCGTCCGTCTTTAGTGCCTGTTTTCTGCTGTTCAGTACCACGCTCTTTAGCACAACACACCGCTACAAAGGGCTCACAGGCTGCACATCATAGTGTCCATATATCAACACCGTCTTCTTTGCAGGGTCGCTCCCCAGGCGTCCGATGATGGCCGGGGGGAGCTGCAGAGTCTGCCCCTGCATCTCATGCGTGCCGAGATCTACGAGCTTAGTCTCGACGCCAAGGTCATTTAACTGGCCATTTAGCCAATTTCCCATCACAATGACGTCCTGACGTCGATTAGCATCGCTACTGATACTGTATGCATAGGAGTCTTGAATTGAATTGGAAAGTTGATTGTATACGACTGCGGTACCTACCTTTGAATAGCAACGGCATCGCCCAAACGCTTGATGAATGCATCTGCGTGCGTGTCGATGTAGTTACTGAAGCTTGCTGGAGCTGGCATTGTCGTTGCTGATGAAGAGATACCGTATGATCTAGGCAGGTCACTGGACCGATGCAACCTACTTATATCGCTGTACTGCGGCCCGGATCTACGAAGGCACGGGCGCTATATAGTCGTCTATTTATTACCGGCTCATCGCCAGCATCACACACTCAACCTTCTTCTCATTCCTGAATGTCCACCGCCATCAGCAATAAAACGCGAGACCAATAATATATCTGCAAGAAAAAGGTGGATAAAGTGTTTTGAACTGAAGTGGCAGCCTAAGACGCAAGTAAGGACGTCGTCGTCGTGTGGTAGTGTATGTACTGAAAAGAGCCAATATCCAGAATCCTCGTTAATGTATGTGTCATTTTTCTCGTGGCTTTCGTCATCTAACCTGTATACGGATCACCTTGTATTACTTCGTTGTGGTACGAAGTCAAGTCGTCGTCAATAACTTACATGGAGGGAAACAGCAAGGGAGACGGTCGTGCTGGCATTCACACAGAGTGTACAAGCTCCACTGCGCGCTTGCAGACCTCGTCGATCCCCCACCGCTCGCCTAATCCATGCTTCAGGTCCAGGATACTGCCCACCTCATCGCACGCCCGTAACACCATATCGATGTCCTCCTTTGTGTGCGATGCGCTAACACAGAACCGTACCCTACTGGTAACAAGCGGTGTGGCAGGGTACGCCACGACAACGACAACGATCGGCGTGCTCCGCGAACGCATCATGCGCGAGAACATGCTCATCTTGCCCGGATTGAAAATGAGAAGGGGCACAATCGGGCTGAATGGATGTCCGTAGGTGATAAAACCGAGTTTCTTGAGGCCCTGGTGGAGATACCGCGAGTTGAAGGCAAGACGACGGATACGCATACGAGCTTCAGAACCGTCTGCAAGAGCCGGATGGAGATTCATCCATGACGGCAGCATGCTTGAAGGTGCCATTCCTGGATGCTCCTCTGCACCGTCCCTTAGCGTGACGATGGAACTAGCAGGGCTGAGCGTGAGTGCGGATTTGGTTGATTGTGATGACGGAGCGACGCCCATGATGCTAGCCATCGACGAGACGACCTGAGTGAGAACGGGGGGCGTCATAGCTTCTGCATACGGCCCGGAGTGACCATGCAACCGGAGTGTATCGATAAGGATTTTAGGCCCCGCGATGTATCCACCAGCAGCACCAAAGGACTTGGTGAAAGTGCCCATCAAGACGTCAATTGAACAAGGAGGGATGTTAAAGTAATCTGTGACACCGCGCCCACGGGGACCCAGCGCGCCGATTGAATGTGCCTCATCAACAAAGAGGAAGAACTTGGACGAAATATCAACATCGTAATACAACACGCCAACTGTGGTACAAACCTTGTACTTCTGCTTCAGTTCGACAATTCTAGGCAGGTTCACGAGAGTGCCCTCCATGGAGTACAAACCTTCCACGACGACTAAAATCTTCTTCCACGGACGATGCGTCTTGGGCTGACCCTGGCTGACCACCTCGCGTAACAAGGACTCGAGGCTTGACATATCATTGTGTTTGAACATCCTGACCTGCGCATTACTATGGCGTACACCAACGCGGATACTAGCATGGTTCAGTTCATCGGAAATGACGAGGGATCCCTTTCCCACAAGTGCGGGGATAAAAGTAGAGTTGGTAGCGAAACCCATCGAGCTGATCAATGCATCTTCCATGCCGACAAAACGTGCAACAAGGGCTTCGGCAGATACATGAAGCTCGCTGCTTCCGCTCTCAAGACGCGTGCCGCAAGTGGAAACGCCATACCGACGGATGCTTTCCTCAACTGCGTCTGCACAGCCGCCACGGGCCTGGGCAAAACCGAGATAGTTATACGAGGAAATGTTCAGCGCACGGGTTTTGCCACCAGTGAGGATTTGAGTGTGATTGTTGTCCGTGGAATACCGGTCGAGGATAACAATAGTGCGTCCTGCAACACCGGTGACAGGCTGGGAAAAGCAGTCATCCATGCGACGCTTTAGCCGACGGGTGTAAAAGGAATCGAAATCCGAGTTCAATGGCGCGTAACCCTGGGTACAAAATGGATTAGGTGATGGGGGACAAGGTTAAGGAGGAAAGAAGATTGCAACATACATCATGGGGTATAAGGTGGGTGAAATAAGACTTGGTAAAACGTTTTCCGAAGAAGTCACGCATATGACCAAAACAGAGGAGAATGAGGTAACTAATATAGGTGGTGAGGAGGATATAATATGGAGGCTCCTCGATGGTGTGCTCTTGCACAGGTTTGGAGTAGTCATGCTTGGAGACGCAACGATATGCCTCGTTTGCACAGTGACCAAACTCCGTGTGAACGGTGGTGAAGACCTGTTCAGAGGTTGGGGGTGTAAAGGGGTACGCGAGACAATTATTCTCATCGTCCTCGTTGAGAATGGTGTCTTCTGATGAAGCCGTGACAGAAGATGATAGTGAAAGTGCAGGGGTTGATGAGACCGAAGAATTGTCATGACTGCGAGCGCGCGTATCTGCTTGGTGAACAGCAGAAAGGTAGGACGCTGCGGTCGTCATTGACGACAACTGGCTGAGTGATTTTTTCTTTTTGAAGATAGACGGAGAACGTGATGGCGGATTCAACGCCATTGGTGAAGGCATCTTTCTGGTGTTGGTCAAACCACAGAACGAGCACGATGGGGAACGGGGTAACTTATAACGACCTCGAAAAGGGATGTTATAAAAACTTTGCTTATGTCAGAAATATACACGCCCCCCCGCCCCTAGCGCTAGCGCTGATTTCCGGTCTTTAGTTAGTAGCACTCCGGTTATCTTACTCACTCTTGGGAACATTCTTAATTCACCATCTCCCTCTGTTTGACGGTCAGGTCGGCTGTTTATTTGAGCATCATGACAGAGGACAAATCCTCCGATTGTGCCATTTAGACATTACACCATCGACAAGGGAGGAAATTGACCCCAAGTGCGGCAGGTATACTACCACGTGTCAAATCTATCATCATGGAGGATGCTCAACACCATGTACACGCTTGTCATTATTCAAGCGAGTTTAGCACCTCCTGTCCGCACAAAATCCCAGAAGGAACGGCTATCTTCCTTTTTGAACTAGCTTGGGAGAGCAAGAGAACCCTTTTGTGTATGATTTGGAACGACTATTTTCCTTCGTCTATATATGTCTACTAAGCTGAGGGAGACTAGAGTGAGATTCTCAGGGTGACAATCGCCAATACCGTCTTGCCTTGAAGTCAGTCAGCACTTCAAACTTTTGCTTTTGATTCCCTTCCTTCCTCTGCTCACAACTCGACGTTACAGATCCTTTGCGCACTTGGGAAGCGATGGCTATGACCACCTTTTCAATATCGATGATAGGCATTTGAAGCTTTGCATCTGGTCCTTCTCATCAATGCCACCCTCCCTCGGCTCGTCACGTTCGGAATGTTCTCATTCATCACCCGACAGCAAGCGAGTCCATTGCGTTGCAACAGCGCTCAAAACTTAGTCTTTTCACCTTGCACACTGGCGCGTATAGCTTGTAATAATCGTTGCTAGAAGAAAAAAAACAGGTAAGCCGCGTGTGTTGAGTGTCCCTCTCTCCGCCATATACACAACGGAATATCCAGAGGGTCTACGTAGCGCCTCCTCCCTGTGAAGACTAATGTTCAGGCTAGTCAGTTGTCCTCTGTGACAGTTCAACGTGCAGCGCAGCACACTTGACATCCCAGCTACAGGCCCAGAGGGCGATATGACGACTTGCTCGAGAAGACTGTGTTGTTGTACTCTGGTGCATTCGATGTCGCACTCAACTACTGTCTCCGCGTGATATGACTCTTCTATATGTGATGTGTATCTAGTCGAGCCATCAGAGTCTGAAAGATATTTTGAAGCTCGCTGTTTTGTCCTGAGGTGTATTGAGAAGTCGGATCGAGAGTTCCAAAGACTTGTACATACAGTAGTAGTTGCCATGCTCTCCAACTCAAAAGTTCGTCGCATCATGTTGGGGTTAGATGTATACAAGAAGAAAAAAATACAACACTTGATCAATAGCAAAAGACCTAGCTGAAACACGAGTAAAAATCAACTCGAAGTCCGTGGTAACGTACTCGAAGATGTGCTGTTCTGGTTCTTCCCATTCCTCCTGTCACGAAATCCCTTTGGAGGGGAATCATTGGTCCAACCCACCCCCTTTTCCGCATCTGACGGACCTGTAGGGGTACGCAACACCGCAGACGCTGCAGATCCAGTATCTGCTCCCTTACCACTACCGTCCCTCACCCCGCGTCGGCTTTCCGGGTCATCACTGCCACGCTCGCTTGCCGTTCCAAATATTCGATCGCGAGCTTCTTGATATTGAGCCTCACGCTCAGCAAGAGTGTTGCGCGTCTGCGAAGAGAGTGAGGTGGTGGAATTCGAGGCTGATTGGGAGGGAGAGGGCCGTTTCAGGATGCGCATCGTCGGTTGGAAGGCAGCTGGGGGAGGCGGGACGACGCATGTCCCGGTGCTTGAAGGGGATATGATCAGCTCTGGCATGGGTGCTTTTTTATTTCTGCAATGTGCAGGGAAGTTAACACTGAGGGCGACAGCTGAAGAAAAATGGTAAACTCACGCGTCCTCCCAGACTTTGACATTGTCTTCTTCCTCTTCTTCATCATTGTCCCAGTCGTCTGGGACAATCTGTTTCGGCTTCCGCTGTGATTTAGTTGCAGGGCCTAGGCCAGAGTAATCCTAGAAGAGAGGCTCTGTCAGGTCATGATTACCCGCTATCAAATATCATCACTTGCGCTGGGCTGGCCCCAAACGTCTGCAGATGTGGATCCTTGAGAACTGGTATCGATCATGTTCTAGGCTCTAAGATTCAAGGATCCAACTCTACCATGAAGCTTCTACGATAACCCAAATCACTGTCGGTGGCTCTGCAAGCTGCAAGCTCCGCTGACAATGAGCACGTGCCACTGACTTGCGTGACCCAAAACACCTACTCCGACTCTCCGACTCTCCGACGTGAACAACTAGACTCTAGAGGAAGGACGTTGCAATATGTTAGATCCAGATAATTCAAATAATAAGTACGCATAATCGCAAAGCAGAATGTCGACTCGAGTAGCTTGTCAATCCAAGATGAGGCGCAGGTCATTGGCAACAACCAAAAAGGAAAATCAAACATTTCGTCGGTCGTCACTCGCTCAGCACCCATGTAGATCAGCAAACATTGCACGCAAGTACGAAATAACATGCAGATCAAAACAAACGCGATAACAGCATGAATGCATATAAACCCAAGACCTCAATGTGTCCAGCACGTACAAACATTCAATCATTCCTCGTCGTCATCATCATGGTTCGCCCCGGGCCTGAACAACGCCAACAGATCATCCATGCCGAGTTTCATATTCTTCATCTTCTCTCCACTCAACGCCGCTTTCGTGAGCTCGCGTTTTTTCTGTTGAAGCTATATAGCGCCGTCGCTCAATTACAGCTTTAACCGCAAATGTTACATAACTTACCTCGAGGATCCGCTCTTCGACAGTCTCGGGAACAGTGAGCTTGAAGATATTGACTTCACGTGTTTGCCCGAAGCGATGAGCACGATCGAATGCTTGGTCCTATCTCTGCGGTTAATTTTGAATTCAAAAGTGAACCTGGGACGGACCTCAAGCGCAGGGTTCCACCACATGTCAACGAGGACCACATTATTGCAGCAGGTCAAGTTCAACCCTGGAGCGCAAAGGTTATGAACTCATTATCACTGTGAGGTTGAAAGGGCGTACCAGTACTTCCGGCCTTGAATGAAATCAGGATACAGCGCGTGCTTTTGCTGCTTCTGATTTTCTCTAGTGATGCCTCACGCTTATCCTTCGTCATGCTTCCATCATCTACATCACGCCATCATAGCAAGTCAGAAACCTCAAGTTCAAGAGACGAAAAGTCAAAAAGACATACACCGGGCAAACTTGATCCCCTCGGCAGTCAAGAATGGTTCGATCAGGTCCAGCATGCTAGTAAACTGAGAAAATATAATCGTTTTTTCAGCACTCTCGCTTCGTTCATCGATATTCCGAAGAATTTCCAGCAACTTGCGAATCTTCGCCGAATCCGGAGGTAAGTTGGGATCACGAGCGGTTGGTGCAGCCACAGACTTGCGGCGGGCCTTGGCAGCGATTTCAGTACAATCGGGGCAGTGATCTGAGTCGGACGAGGTAAGGCTGCGCAAAGAAGACGGGTTAGAATCCATACTGTATGTCAGCGAAGGTAACATACTCTGTCTGACACAACTGGCATTTCTTGCCACTCGAGACACCCATCTGTCCCAAAAGCGTCGCGAGCTCGTCGGCATCTTCATCAGCATCGTTCTTAGCAGGGCGGGACTCGGTGGCTTCTGAGTCAATGCGGTAGTCCTTGTACACGAGGGACGGGTGGTTGCAAGCTAGTGAATCTGTATTAGCATGCGATGCAAAGTCAGTACACGAGCCAACCCACCCTGTCTCAGTCTCAGAAGCATAAGCAACACGTGAGTATAATTCTTGGATGCTTCGTTGGCCTGAACAAGTTTGTCAAGTTCGTTGGTCATGCGTTTCATGAGCGTGTTGTAAAATGCTTGCTCGTCTGAGTCGAATTTGCATTGAACAATAGTCAAATGCCGTGCCGGAAGGGATATGATAGGTTTTCCGTTAAGGACGAAATCCTTGGTACGTCGGAGCATGATGGATTGGAGAACGACCTGTACAAGATGTCGAGTTGTAGGGCAAGTAAATTAATGCGCATGAACAAGAGGACGCACATGAAGTCGTTTAAGGGCACGCACTGGTCGCCCAGCCTTAATAGGCTGAGCGATCTGTTCGTTGAAGTTTTGCCAGTCGTTTAGCGGACGTACACGAAGAAATTTGAGAAGAGAATACAGTTCATCCACTGTATTTTGCCTGAAATTTTTTTGTAAGACTGCCTTCACATGGCGCGAACTTTGGACGAACATGGGTGTGCCTGTAAGACACCAGCGAAACTTCCCATCTAGTTCGCAGCATGCAATAGCCGCTTTCGTATTTTTGTTCTTGATATTGTGTGCTTCATCTTTGTGTACATGTTAGATAATTATCCAGCAACTTGGGCGGCAACGTACCAAGGACAATTCTAAACCATTTCACGTGGAATAACGCGTCCTTGCCTTTCGCCTTTCCAGGCTTCTTCTTCGCGGCGACCTCATCAGAATCTAAGTCCGAGTCTGATTGGGATGCTGCCTTCTTAGATTTTGACTTGGACTTTGATTCGTCCTTCGCGGGAGGTGCAAAGGTCGCGTATTCAGAAGCGACAATGGAATACGAAGTGACTACAACGTGAGCAGCCTTGAGTTTCAGAGGGTCTGTGCTGCATTTAGTTGGATGTCATTCAGAGTAGAAGGGTCCTACCTGTAGTACGGCTTTGGCCATGATGTTCAATCACACGTAATCCCACAGCCATCTTCGCGATCTCGGAGGCCCATTGAGAGACGAGTGCAACTGGACAGATAACCCTAGAAATCACGAGATTAACAAAGAAAAAAGCGAGGGCAATTGAAGCCTACAAAGTCGTGGCAGCCCAACCGTCCGCTTTATCAGATTTTTTGGCACGACCATCAACAATCCGCGTGAGGGTCTGAATAGTCTTTCCAAGACTGCACAAAAAAAGCTTGACTACACGCTAGTAGCAATAGTACTGACAGTCTTACCCCATATCGTCTGCAAGTATTCCGCCTCTCTTCTTGCCTGTTTCTTTCTCGCGCATCCAGGCGCGACCAAGGACCTGATGCGGGAGAAGCGTGATACCATCTTGGAAGCCCTCCACAATAGCTTCCTCCATGTCAATCTCAATTTCATCATCAGGGGTAATACTATCCTCTACAAGAGCGCGCAACGCCTTTTCAGTCTCGGTAGCGGACATTCGAGGCTCGTAGACGTATGCCTGATGGGGCTCATCCACCGCCGGATTAAGGTTGGAAGGGCCTAAAAGAATATCACGATTTGAAGGAATGTGAATGGGTGCCGGGACTTGTGTGCGCTGTATAGGAGGCACTGGAAGGGCCTGTTTCAAGGTATCCATGACGAAGTTGTTACGAGCGGCTGGTGGGGGTTGAGCAGAGGGTTGCGATTGGGTATCAGGTCTACTCAACAGCATCGCCAAAAATTTTGTGAATCTCACGCTACTTAGAACAGCTGAGGAGAGCGAGTACGTACATATCCTCGCTTTCTTCGTCAGATGATATGACAATTGTTGTTCGGCCTCTGTTTCGAACTGTCGGTGCCACCGTCGAGGCTGCAGAAGATGTCGAAGAGCTTGAGGAACTTGAGATCGACTACATAATATCGTGGTAAGTTGAGAGATGAAGTTGAACATGAGGACGTACGATTACGCTTGGCGGTTCTGTAGTCCTTCCATTGGTTGGCTTCTTGAACTCTGGGTATAAACCAGGGTCAACTGCCATCTGTTTGCGACTGAAAAGTTGCTCAGGTATTTTTCAGGATCTTAAACATGGTACATACAGGCGTTCCATGGTTGTAGGTGGGTCAGTGTATGTATGTATTAGCTGAAGGTAGTTTGATGATCGCGGTTGAAGAAGACGTGTAATTAAAACAACGCGTCCTAATTGATCGTCACGTGGTCGTTTGTATTACATACTCTCAACAGTCGGATTGCTTTCACGCACCACTGACATGAGCTCGCAACGTGCACACACGCGTTCCGATTATATTTTCTTCCTGTCCTACCGAACTCGCTGGTGCAGTCCACTCTTACTTAATGACCTCACATATTTATGAAACTTAACCCATGTCAAGGATCGACAACGATCAGTACTCACACATCAACAATTCCGTCTACTACCATCTCTTTGACTCTGTAGTAAACACTTTTCTCATCCAACGATGCGGACTCACCTCTGATTCTGCCCAAATTGGGCTGGTGGTCTCGTCCCATTGCCAGGTAGGTACTAGTGCGAAGCCGCTCTCCGCCATGATCAGGTGTTTACAATTTCAACCATAGTTTTTCTCCCCCCTATCATTTCCTCAGGTCCTGGACCTCGGCCTTCGGGTACTGAAGCTCGGTTCAAGTTCCGTGACGTATGAGGTCGCGGTGTTTGAGGAAGGAAAGGATGTACCCGCAGCTGTTGGGGGTTATACCCATGTTTTTGTTGAACGAGGATCCAGGAAGAGTACCCCCATGAGTGAACTTCTGCGGGAAGGTCTTTCAGGCCTGTTATCGACCAATGAGAGCTTGGAATCCAAGCTTTGAAGTGCGCTTACTCTAAATCTTTTTGGAATTCTTAGAACTGAGTCACGAATGAAGAACCTCGAGGGTGCTGCATATGACAAGCGCACTTGCCTGATTCTAGTCTCTGAACTCATGCTACGTCTCTAGTGCTCGCGTGCCCTGCATGACCGATGTGATCGCTGTAGCGCGGCCTTCCGATCATGCCTAGGCGATTACTTTCTTTCTTGGCTAATGCTATTAACTATATTATATTTATGTATGCGGCTGCCCTGTTCTAGATCTGCGTTATCGCGTCGTCTAAGCGATGCGGCTCCAAGTAATTTCAATAGAAGGTGTCTTCAAACCAGGTCTGTCCCGGAGCTTCTTCTCAACGCCCAAGGTTCATGTGACCAAGCTCTCTCGCACACGGTTGACAGGACCGTTCTCAACGCTGCGATTAATGTCATTGCAAACCAAGCACAGTCAGCTCTCCTTGGTACATCCGTCTGCAGATAATTCGCAGATTGGTTTCAAAGACGAACTGTGACCTCGGAGTCCAATGCATTGTGTATAAAGAAAATTCAAACTACTAAAATACATTTTAGACGGCACAGAAATTCGTTGACCAGAATTAGGTTAGCTACGCAGCGGAAACCTACACGCGACTTGACTGTCCTGATGGAGTCCATCGTGATCCGTGTGGCGAACAGCATCCTGTCTTTGGTGGCGATAAGCGGTCATGAAGCCCATTTACCTTGGCTCCATGAGTAAAATTACAATGTCTCTTGACCTGGAACAGGTACTATCTGACTTCGGAGACAGGACAAGGGCGATGGAGGCGGTGCGCAAAACGAGTAGCGCTCAGGGACTCGTGCACATGTACGTTGCATAATATCAAAGCCAACTTTACGGCCCCGACAAATCACAGCAGGCAGCTATGATTTTCCGACCCAGTGATGTCACGAGTAGCCCGCAACAGCGGCCCGAGTATGCGATATCTTCGTGTGGTGACGCACTGATCGGCGCCCATTAGACATCCCCGGATGGAAGGTGACAAGGGCCACTGAGTGCATAGAATCATTCAACTCCTGCCATAATCATCATTGTGGGGTTCGGTCTTATTGGTAAAAGAGAGGCCAGACCAACATGGAATTGATAATTCCTGAAGCTTGCTCATTCTTGTCCCCCACGCCTATCAACACGCAGCATCAGTGGCAATTTTGCAGAATGACGGCGATGTCACCAACTGGGTTTAAGTCGTATACGATTTTGTCCACTATGTCATGCAGCAGTGGTTCGTGCCCTTCCTATCTATGTGATAGAAGGGTATGATGGAAGTATGATGCGCCCCATTCGGAGGTCTGCATGCTTCGTTAATGATGACAATCGCTCCTTGTACTTGGTGCTCGTCGTGAAGGGATTTAATCGTGCCCCTTGATCACATAAAAGTTCAGTAGGAGTGTGGGCGATTGTCAAGACGTCACTATCAGACAGCACCTTCTTCTTCAAAAGGAGATATGCTACAGCTGGCGCAGCTCTGAGGCATACTGACGCATATGGCCTAGCTCGTACCCGGGGCCCAAGTATGTTTGGACTCTGGAGGGCCATCGGTAGCACCGTGTACTAGTGCATCCTAGTGCCCAAGAAGGGTCGAGTTCGATGAGTGCTGGCTACGAAACGATAGGTGCAATGGCACTTTCGGCGCATGCTTTCAAGAAGTGCACCTTCCATAACATTTTTTTTCCGACTGGGGTATGTGACGATCATGATATCTCGGCTAGTACTTGTTGTGGGGGCAGAACCGCTCCCAAATAAAACCGTGGGAGCAATTCCGAACTTTCGGGCACAAGCTCGTCACTCGGCACTAAGCCCGTGCTGGACAGTCCGATTTGACCATGATCAGCTCTAGACTTCAAATTCGTTTCGCTCTAGCGATAATTTCGAATTGAACATGGCCAGTGATATCTAAGTCCGGATATTTTCGCAACGCCGTCAAAATGTGAGTTTTGTCTCGGATTGGCAACACCACAACAGCTTGAGTTTGATCACCATCGAGTATAGCTTGATAGCCTTGTTGCTTGCCACTGCACCCAACTGATCATCGATCATCACTTATATCCATCATGTACTGATCCCCTCTGATGGCTTCCCCAAATCGTCCTGCGCAACGAAGTGCACGGCAACGGCCTGTAGCAGCACGAACTTCCCCGAACTGTGCGATGCTTTACCTCGTCCTTGAACTCAACGACTTGCAGATCATCGATGAGCCAGAGTACTGGACCCAATCACGTGCCATGTTTCTCCATTGCTTTAGGACTTGAGCCTCATCTGGTGGAGAACTGTTCATCAAGTCGATCTCCCATAAGTGGGGCCCGGCTGGGGGATCACGGTAAATGCGTCGTCTCCGATTGGCGTCGCTATTCTTGGGCTATTCCAATTGAATTGACTGTCTCACCAGAAATCCCTACAGACTATATAATCTTGTCTTCTGAACCTGTCACCGTACGCCGATATCGGGTACTAGTCAACGTGCGACCAGCGGCTCCTTTATCATCTCCAAAAGTCTCAAAAGGGTTTGGTGGATGGAATTTTCTGATTCTCTTTGCGGTAGAACTTTGGGGTCACTTTCTCGAGGCTGCTAGTGCGGCAGGCCGAGGCTCTCAGAGAGAGCCGCTTCACAAGCTATAACCCTTTTGAATTGTTTCTTGTAAAGCTCTCGTTAGACATATACATGCTATTAGCTTCAACCGCCGCCATTACTCATTACTGTATTGCATTTATGTAAACGAAACTTCCTGTGCCTCCATATCAGCAGGCTCATCAAGCACCGCTCACAAATTAATCTGAGATCAAAACGCCGAATATTAGTGTGGGTTATTCCGCTGCAGCTCACCCTAAGAATACCAGTGCTCCAATTGTGTAACTTCCAGGGACCGTGACTGTGCAACTTATCCGACCAGTCACATGTGAGCGACATTGTTCGCTTACAATCTTACAGTTACACGTGCCATCAACTCATATTATCGTCGTCGATCATGTAGTTCCAAGATATCTGTACATGTTTCTTTTTCGTGAAAGCCATGAAAAAACGTTCTAGTACTGTATGTAATAAATAAATAATCATCACATCAATTACGTGCAAGTCAACTAAAGCAGTGTCATGTCCCAAGAACCTCGCATGCCCAAGACAGCTGATCATAAACCCAAAACGAAATAGGATAGCAGGTATCTCGCCAATTGCGTCCGCATGAAACAGGCGTAGGCGTCTCTTCAGATAACAACAATATACTGGAGGATCAAGCATCAAACTTCTTGGCGAAATCAAAGATGACCCTGGCGATATCAGCCTGCACGATTAAGGAGAGTGCGGAATATAGATTTGAACCTTGACGACGCTCCAGCAGCCCGCGGCGATTTCGGAGTTGGAGGAGTCGGAAAATGGGGCACGGTCGGTGAAGCAGGTGCCGTCTGTGGTCTCGGACGTGGGCGCTTCAGGCGTGCCGTGGGCTTCGGAGTCGGAACAGGGATGGGAACAGCTAGAAAAGAGGGTTTTACGAGGGGCGAGGGAATCACCGGAGAAATTTCTTTAGCGCGTGGTGCGGGAACGGTCGGTGACGCAGCGGTGATCGTGACCATAGGAACTGTCCACATAGGATGGACATTAGGATCCGGTGCTTGGTCTTGACCGTGAAACCCATTCCTGGTATCTAGAGCAGCAGGTGCAGAGCCTGATGTGCCATATGAAGCGAATGATGCGTAAGAGGTGACAGTGCAAAAGGAAGATGACGATGGTTGTGATTCTTGATCATGCGAGGCATTAGGGGGGTCGACACAAGTTTTGGATGCATGTGCATGTCCTGAGTCATCTTGCTGGTCACTGTCAGTATCACTGCCCCACTGCACTACCATGCTCTGCTTCAGGTTCGACGGAATTTTGGGAGAGGAATATTCTGCGCCACGAGAAGTAGTTTGAAGGCTCGAAGCATTGATAGAAGTAGCACCGGTATCCCGCGACCCCATGGTACTACTACCATCAGTCAAGCTTGAACTAGAGTTTCCCGCACTTGATGATACACTGGAAGAAGACGTGATAGGTGGAGGAGGCAGCAAGGTGATAGTAGTTGCGCTACCTGTAAGACTATTATCTATTCCGTACCGGGAATCAGTTTCAGGCATTCTTTGCCGTGTGTCAGTCCTCATGGGAGACTTCACATCAAGGCTCTGTGAGGCCAACTTGGGTTGCCTGTGAAAGGAGGGGGAGGGGATGAACTGGAACGTCAATCGACGACTCGGACGTTTGTTCTCCTTTCCGTTATCTCCTATCTCTTCTTCAGTCGGCAGAACATCTTCCTGGAGGGTCGCGTCCGGTGTGGGAACATTCGGAGTATTCTGTCTTGCACTAGCTCTGAAAAACGGCGAAGAAGGTCGAGGTATCCACGGTAATGAAGCGGCAGCCAACTGTGCTGGTGGTACCTGAACAGGTGGTTTTCGAGATTTGGTAAGCTTCTTGCGAGACCTGACGTGTGCTTCGACGGATGGTGTGCCTGACGCCTTCAAGTCCACCTTCGATTCAGGAGTCGCCTGCTCGGTGGATATGTCACCGGAGACAAGTTCTTCACGGTCATGGGATGTGCCGGAAAACCTGCTGTCAGACACGGGGACAGGCGAAACTTCGCTGACTTCCAGAATCCTGACCACTCGGGTGCGTTCTTGTGATGCAGTAGGTTGTGCCGCGGTGTCCGCCATTAGCGGTTCGCGGGTAGGTGCATCGGATTTCTTCCTTCTCGAGCTCGCCTTTCTGAGCACCCTTCGAGAGTTTGCCCTTCTGAGCACCCCGTCATCCTCTGTCACAGATATCTGTCGCTGACGAGGGCCAAGATCGTCGTCCATATCCAAAAACACGGTATCCCCGCTTGCCCCGCTCATTTGCGAAAGGCGACTCACGGCATCCACGAGACTGATGCGTGAATGACGCTGGGTTGGGTTGGGGTAAGACTTTCTCCGTATTACGCCGGGATCAACCGTAGATATGACGGCATTTTCTGCCTCGTTCTCAGACGATAATGAGAAGAAGCTGCTGCTGATCGAACTTGTCTCAGACAATGCGGATTCCCGAGAACCTGGGGAGAGAGATACATGGGATACCCGTGAGGACGGAAGCGAAGGAGACGAGGCACGCCGGGAAGACCTATTTCCGGATGGGGAGACGGAAGGGGAGGAACCGGAGGCCTCTATGATATCAGGTAGTGAATTTACACCTTCCTTGCCGAAGACCGGTGAGCCAGATGTAGCCGAATACACCGTGTTTGTCATCATGCTGGCACATTTTCGTCTGCGGTATTCCCTGGCACTTAGGGGCATCACGACTGGTTGTGATGATATTGATTGCCTGGAAAAGCGGGGCGTAGACGCAGGACCAAATGGAGAAGATGACATCCAGTTATCATTCGGATTTCGGGACACTGAAGGTTTTTGGGAGATTGGTCGAGCCACACTTGGTGAGTAGGCTTGTGGGACATGAGCTGGCGTGAGAACTGTTTGTGATGGAAAAGATGCTGAGCGACTATGTCCGAATGATGCTTGGGTAGGAAGTGGCGCTGCTGGTTCATCCTTGGGATGGCGTCGAAACAGACTAAGTGTGGGGATAACGCTCTTTGTTGGTCCCGTTGTGGGAATTCGGTGTGCATGCGAGGAGAAGGAGGATGAGCTAGCAGAACCAGTATAAGAAACGACAGATGAGGGTGGGGAGCGCGAATATGGACGGGCGTCTAGGCCGAGGGTGGGAATAGCACCGGCACTCTTTGACGGTCCGACTAAGGGTCTGGGAGCACGATGGGCATGCGAGGACGTAGTCGCAGAAATAGAACCAGTGTGAGACATGACAGATGAGGGTCGTGAGCGAGAATATGAACCAACGTCAACGCTGAAAAGGCTCGGGCATTGTGATTGACTTGAATCGAAAGATGCGATCGATGGATTACTAGAGAATGCTAGCCCAGCGAGAGGAGAAGAGCGTAGTGGACGGGAAGCATGGAGAGATGTTGGATATCCTACGGGTGCAGGTGTACTTAATGGTTGACCTGCACGTTCGCGCAATGCAGGGCGATGTGCCACCGCCACAGGCTGTAATAGAGAAGGTAAGGTACGACGAGCAGACAACCGGAGAAAAACTCACCTCATCGCAGGGTTGGGACATGGCAAGTTGGGAAAAGTCTTGAGGGGGAAGCAAGTGTACATATAGGAAAAACTTGTGACGCGGGTTAGGATCAGACCGAGACCTTGCTCAGGTTAGTGCCTCGAGGCGTTTTCGAGGCACTGATCGGTAAATCGTAAACTTAGCCAAGACTAATTATAATACAGGTATTAATCAAAATCACAATTCCGACAACCCTTAATAATAGAATGACGGTGCACATGAGCACTGCCCGAGGGCACCGGTATCTTACAGTCGTCGCAACGTTGACTATACCTGTGAAAGACCAAACCTTGACCTCCACAAAGAACGGATATCTTGTCAGCGGTGAGATTTTTTTGATACGTAAAGGATATATCCATGGTTTACTATCAATGATGCGTGGACTTCTTCCCATCCACAAACATGTTCCGAGTGGCACTAGGCAGTGTCGCTATCATGTCGTCCATTTCGCGAGTTATATGCACTTGACATCCCAGTCGACTCGTGTCAGTTAAACCGAACGCCATATCCAGCATGTCATTTTCATCGTCAGATGGCTCGGGGAGTAAATCATAATGCTCGGGCGAGAGAATAACATGACACGTCGAACAAGCAACTGACCCTTCACATGCTCCTGATGGATTCAACCAAATAAGTTCAGCTGACCAAATGACGTCAAACGAAGCACTACTCGCGAGGTACCTTCTAGGTCAATGTCATGCTCATGCGCAACTGAAAGAATGTCATCCCCCTCGTTCGCTTCGATGGTCTTCAACAGTTTACCCTTCGAATCTTTGAAATGCAATTTAATTCTGAAGCAGAGTCAGGGTCAGCTCGGGTCGTGTTTCCGATATCCTGCGTACCCAGTACCAGGATCTGGCCTAGTCACATTTCCGTGACGCTGTACTTGACGAATCGTGGTCGGTTTAATATTCAAAATAAAAAAGTGAGATACGTACTCTGCGAACCGTGTAACCATCTCCGCAAGCTGGGACTCCCTAAATTTTGTTTGTTTGACCGCGTCCAGTGATTCAAGAGCTGCACTGGACGCTCGCGGGCAACAGAAGATATTCGCACAGAGCGAAATACGTGGAAAGATGACATTAATGATGAGGGACACAGAAAGGGTGTGGACAATGTTAATATTAATATTGACAGTGAGCAGCAAATGTCAAGCGAATTATTACATAAGCTGACTTATTCGGTCAGCGTCCGCCGTGCGAGCTTGCCGAGGCATCCTCCTTTACGACGTACTACATACAATGGACGACATTTGTCATTTGGTAGGTCGATGCTAAAGACTGTAAACACGAAACTCATGAAATACGTCGTAACACAGGATAGCGACTGGTTTGTCAATGCACTCGCCACCTTTCTTATCATTGGCCTCGTTGTATCCTATAGCCCGCAGGTAACGCGAACAACATGCGAAACAGTAAACATCTGACTTTTGTGCAATAGCATCTCCGAATAATACAGATGGGCTCTTCTGAGGGCTTTAGTCCTTGGTTCCTCTTACTTGGCAGCACGTCTTCTGCCGCGGGAATGCTTAATATGTGAGCCGCCGATGGTATTGACGCTCGGTTTTTCTGATGAACCGTCTATCAGGATTGCATTAACCTGGCCTACTATTCAGTGCTGTAATGATGTGGTGCGTTCTCAGATATTGCCTGCTTGACGCCACTGAGAATCTACGGCTTATCAGAGCGTGGGGAGATGCCTAGAAATCACTGCTGGAGTAACACAAGTGGTCTTGCAGTGGGTTTTATTCACGGCTATGTATGATTATCCCTTCCAGTCTGGCAGTTTAACTAACATGAAATGCAGCCTGGTTTTATACATGATCTACTATCCCGCCCGGTTGAAATATGTTGACATTGACATCCCTGCACACGGCACTCTCCCACCTCAGCATGTCAAGACAAAGCTTTTGAGTAACGACTGGCGTCTTTCTGTGAATGTCTCGTGGGTTGTCACCATCCATCTGTTTGAGTAACCCATTTTACTTTCTGGCTCTGTATTCTGATATGTCCTGAAGTGTCCTCATCACCACCGTCACATTCTTTCTTCTGTTCACGCGCATCCAGGAGCCTGGCGGAGATGTTCCACGTCAGATATCCTTGTGGGCGACCTTTCTCGGCGTCAGCTCTGCATTACTCGCAGCAATTCAATACGCCCCACAGTTGTTGCGGACTTATCGTTCGAAGCTTGTCGGTGCGCTCAGTATCCCCATGATGATATTGCAGAGCCCTGGGGCATTTATAATGTCCGTATCTATTGGACTTCGGTGAGCAAGTAAATTCGTCGTATCTGACATTGTATTCATGTTTATGCAAGCCCTGGCACTAACTGGACAAGTGCGTTTTCGTTTGCTGTTATTATTAACATGTTAATATTGTCTCAAAGGTTGGGCGATGTATGCTGTGTCCGGCATAATGCAAAGCGCTTTATTGGTTATGTGCATTGCATGGAAGTTCCGTCAGCGTAGGCTCAAGATTGACGACTTTGGTTACTCACTGGATAGCAGCTCGTCCACTCCATTGACAGACGACGTTGACACCGTTGTTGATGAAGTTTCAGTCCCCCAGGTTGGTGACATGTCTTTCGACAGCGATTCGGAGGACGCCCGAGAAGATGTGCCACTACTGGCAAAACCAAGACGTTCAGGCAGGAGCTCTAGGTTTTTTAGTTGGCTGAAGGTATGAGTAGATATCTGGTTTGGGGGCTTTTTTCTTTTTCGTCGATAATTAGAACCTGAACTTTGGGCTGTTAGAGTAGACCTATTAGCTAAACCTACTTTCGTGTCGCAATGACAGTGCAGTTTCACTATGAATCTCAAAAAGGCAACTCTACTTTAGCGCAGTTTCGCGCCTGTCATCCACCATGGCCAGCCTGATCGCAATTCTCGACTTGAAGGGGAAGCCTTTAATACAGCGCTCGTACAAGGACGATGTGCCGTCGTCTTATATCGAGCGCTTCTTACCACTTGTACTAGACATCGAAGAAGAGGGACAGCAAGTAACACCATGCTTTTCAAGTCAAGGCATCAATTACATGCACATCCGACACTCCAATCTCTACAGTGCGTCTTGACGTGTCTTGTGGCGGAACCGCCTCCCTGATGCTTTACACCGCAGTCTTGGCTTTATCGAAACGCAACTCAAATGCCGCTGAGATCATCATATTCCTCCATCGACTGACTCAAGTCTTGATTGAATACTTCAAGGAACTCGAGGAGGAGTCTATCAGAGACAACTTCGTTATTATATATGAGTTGATGGATGAGATGATGGACTTTGGGTTCCCGCAGACGACAGAGAGTAAGATATTGCAGGAGTGCGTATGAGGCTTACTCGTATGTGTTGGGTGCTAATGCCGTCCTAGGTACATCACCCAGGAGTCCCACAAGCTTGAGATCCAAGCAAGGCCTCCAATGGCTGTCACGAATGCTGTTTCATGGAGAACAGAGGGTATAAGATATAGGAAGAATGAAGTGTTCCTGGACGTTGTTGAGAGCGTGAACCTCTTGGTAAGTGCTGCGCACTGTGCAACCAGGCTCGTCATAAATTGCCTACATAGGTCAATTCGAACGGCAACGTGGTCCGATCTGAAATATTAGGTGCCGTTAAAATGAAGTGTTACCTGTCTGGTATGCCTGAACTGCGACTCGGGCTGAACGACAAGGTCATGTTTGAAAGCACTGGTCGAAGTATGTGATCATAGTTTTATTCTCCTCTCCTTGTCTCTGATATCATTTTCATCACAGCTGCTCGTGGCAAAGCTATCGAAATGGAGGACGTCAAGTTCCACCAGTGCGTCCGGCTCTCCAGGTTCGAAAATGACCGCACAATATCGTTCATACCTCCAGACGGCGAGTTCGAACTCATGTCTTACCGACTTTCGACGCCTGTCAAACCTCTTATTTGGGTGGAAGCTGCCGTGGAAAGCCACAAAGGGAGTCGCGTGGAATACATGGTAAAATGCAAAGCGCAATTTAAGCGCAGAAGCTCTGCAAATAATGTCGAGATCTATGTTCCCGTCCCGGATGATGCAGATAGTCCTAAATTCAGAGTTTGTGGCCTAGATCATCGAGATAAGTTCCAGCTGACGCGGTCTGCTAGGCATCTACAGGCAGTGTGCAGTATGCTCCTGATAAATCTGCATTCGTTTGGAAGATCAAGCAGCTTGGAGGTGGCCGAGAATATCTAATGCGTGCTCATTTCGGACTTCCGAGTGTTAAAAGCGGCGAGTGACTTCTAATTCTCTGCATTCGCTTTACTGATTGATATGGCAGAACAAGACATGGAGAAGCGCGCGCCCATCAGTGTGAAGTTCGAGATCCCCTATTTCACAGTGTCCGGTATCCAAGTTCGCTATCTGAAGATTGTAGAAAAGAGCGGATATCAAGCCTTGCCCTGGGTCAGATATATAACCCAGAATGGCGATGATTATAGGTGAGGAGCATCCATTTCACTCCATTTGTGTGAGAAGTTGACTTGAACCATTCCAGCCTTCGAACTGCTCTTGAGAAAGGGAGTACGCCTATTGTACAGCAGATGTGAACGCATTATATTTTATTCAGGAAATACCAGTATTTCATTGGCGCTTCAATTAGGACTTTGATTTACATAAAACTCCTGAGATTGGACCAGATGTCTCTAACTGTACGATCCTATGACATCGATTGAAGTGTCCTACAAACACACGAATCATGTACAGGTTTGCATGATAAATAACAGTACGTTCTTAGCTTCTTGTTCGTCAAAGGTTGACCAAACATCGATGCGTCAACACTCAACGGACTTTCGAATCTTCAGTGCGAACGAAAGAAACTCGGGCAATTTTGGTATCGTGTTTCCGCTGTATTCTCGAGATGATTCACCGCGACTTGATTTCGCAGGCTTTTTATACTAATCACTGACGTCGCTCAAGAACACGTTTGTACAGCGAATGAGTATAAGAACAGCACAGTGCAAGACTAACGACGATTTGAATGTGATACATCAACGGAGTTATGTATAGGGAAGGAAATCATTGTAAATCATTGGAACGACGAAATTAAGCTAATGAATCAAGTGCCACAGAAGCCCAGCTTGACACCTCGGTAGGGAAAGGGAACTTGGTTTAAGTCTGATTGCACGCCATGCTATAATGTGATATTTCAACAGATGACAATGACTAAAATTCAAACCACGAACCTCGCAGCACGACGGGAAGAAGATGAGGCATTATGCGCTCACATACTAATCCTGAGGATTTTGCGCGCGCGACATTGTAGGGAGAGCTAGCTTCTCCCAGTTGTCGGCGCAGAATATGCGATTGACTGCCAAACGCTTTGCTTATATCATCCTCCAGCTGGCAAGTGATCAGGAATCGGAGGTTTCTAGGAAGCTCGGCGCCTTTCTCGACGAGAACGCTCAATACCTCCTTCCTTGCGGCTTCATTCCCCCCCATCTCCAGACCGTCGATGATTACCAGATATGGTCCGTTCCAAACGACATCTCTAGAGGGAGCGATGATAAATTCCTCAAACTGCGTCTTCGCCACCCGTGTCTTGCGCAGACTGGTCTCATTTCCCACGGCCCTCCAGAGATTCTGCTTGAACTGAGCATTACGATCTGCCAGATCAAGGGCAATTGTTGAGAAAAGGTTTGTGTAACTCCGGGTGTCGTTGTGCCTGGTGCCTCGAAAGCAATATGAGGAACCAAGGCGTAACGCGAACTGAAATCGTTCGCCAATCAGTAGCGCGATGGCGCTGCACAACTCTACAGGTCCGGACAAGACGCAGATCCTTTCTGATTGCTTACTGTCTCCAATAACCCAGCTCTGTAGGGATGAAATGAGGTCAGCCGGGGGTGCCGCATAGTGGGTCGGTAGATGAATGGGACATGATGCGGCACATCTGGCATCTATAGCGTAAGGCATATCGCGAAAATCTGCTTTTGCACCTATTTGAAACGGCATGAAGATTGAAGCGGGAAAAGAATAAGATGACTCACCAAGATCTCGAACATCTTCTAAGATTTTGAGTACAGTGAGCTGTGTAGAGACAGCCATAAAGCTCTGAAAACTGCGTTGCAGGTCTTTGAATGCATTTTCGAATTCTTTGATCTGAGATTCCACGTTCAGTACTGAATTCCTGATCACTTGCGCAACTTTTGTGAATGGCGTCCGACGTCAGCTAGAACTATGCTACTACACCTGAAAGACTCACAGCTGCCTCGAGTATCCACATAATCGCGGATAAAGAATGCACATTCAATTGTTTGCTGCACCATAGCTTCGAGAACGTTTTTTTGTTTATGCAGATGCGGGAGCGCATCGACAGTCATAACGAGATCGTAAGTTTCTTGCATAGTGTGCATCAGCCGAATCACGCCGTTTTCGCAGGCGATCTGTTGCCTGATGACCTGATAGCGATGATTTTAGACCTCATAAGCATGAAAATGGTGTGCTCGAACCTCATATCCTGTTGCCAGTATCGAATATGCAATATTCGCGTATGGGTGAAGCTAAAAGATCGATTAAGCTAGTTCTTCTGGGTGCGTGTGGTGTGCCATACCTTAGCCAGTCTTTCAGCTACCGAAATAAAGATACCGATCTTTACCAGAAGAGGATAAAGGTGTTCATCGCCGCCATTGTCTCTGCTAGCCCGAGAAATTGCATCTTCGATGATTCTCTTATCTCTATCATAGTCTCTTGGTTGGTCGGGTTGGACATTAGTTCGGCAGTACGGTTGACTGCGGCAGAAAGCTCCTGCGTGAAAGAACCCAAGGACCTTGAAAGTGACATAGACCCTGTAAATGATGTGGCACCAGCTCGTGCTGCTCTGAAAGACAGAGTGGGGATTCCATCTATGTGCACGGATGCTGCAGAGGATAAAAATGGACGTCTAATCACTGTTGGCGCGTTCATCGTTAATGTATTCGTCATCGGAAAACAACACTGACGACTGTTTTGCTGTAGAAGTTCATCGACTTCGAAGATAGCAATACCGATAGGGATTGGATCGCTTTCTTTTCCATCGTAGCCGAGAACACGAAACACGAGTCGTGATGTTTGAGAAACGTTACTGGGATGCCTAAATCATTGCGCAACAATACGACATGAAAGGACTTACAATGTGAATGTTGTGTCCCATATCAAGCACTTCGCCCCCTGTTGTCCTTGAGATATGATGTTATAAGACTCTCCGTCGTTCGCCACATGGATTTCGAGGACGAATCGATCATCCCAAGACAGCTTTCCGAATTTAGGAACGCGGTCGATGTCCAGGATAACGGCTTTCAATGCACCATCAGCAAGTGGAAATCATTGGTATCAATCGAGATATACCAGAAATGTCCAATGCATCGATTTGCTTTATGGCCAGTTCGTTATTTTTCTCGACCATGGGATCGGCAGCTTTCTCAACGTCGAAATTACCAGTGGCGGACATACCCGCAGTCTGAGAGACCTTGAATTCTGTCTGAATTCTTGCACCCCTAGACTCGAGAGTCTTGCGAACAACTGCGGAAGTTGTGAGTGGGCGGTGCATAGGCTCATAGATAACTTACCGCCGTTGGGTGCAGCGAGCCATTCCTTCACGGAACCTTCCACCACAGCTATCGGTTTGTTTTTGTGGAGCCAACGTGTCGCAAAAATTTGTAGCGAAGCATGCGAGTCGAGTTGGAATGGACTATCGAAAATACGTCAAACAGATGTACATGTCCGGCATCAACCAACCTACAAATCATATCCGTCTGTCCATCTGGAGCGTCTTTGATGACTGGGCTTTGAGGGGCTTTCCCAGATAGTGTCGTCTATAGCCACCTGAACACGGAACGTGTCATGATGGACAGAGGGCAAATCTTGCAAGTCGATGTCTACAGGAATGATTTGAAAAAATAGCGCCAAATAGAGTATGCTTGGCGGCTCACAAGAGATAGACAACTTGTTGATGGTCGACGATTGGATGGGGGAAATTCTAAAGTGAATCTCAATTTCTTGGCCTTGTGACCCATACAAGGCGATAGTCCGTGTAATGGCTAGAGGTGTGTTATATGTGCTGAAGGGGAAGCATCAACCCCCACTTACGACCTGAGCATTCCAAAAGCTTTCCAACGGTGTCTTCAAGATTACCAATCCGTCGGGAGTGTCGGAGATCACAGGCATCGACATTGAATGTGACTTTGGAGGACTCGTCGACTTTGCTTGTTGAGTGCCACGTATGGTTAATTTCCATAGAAAGCTCATGTATTGATAACTCACAAGCGATATGTCTTGTTCCATTTGTATGACCGCAGTGCCCAACCAGTTGTCTGCAACTGGTTGCAAACACTGATGCGCACGCAGAAAAAATCATCCCACGAAGTCTTCCCGACTTTCGGTAGGTTTCCATATAGAGAGATATCTGCACAATGGTGAACCTTCCGTATTCACTGCTATCATATACAAAGAAATGCAAACCAGATATCTCTATCTCAAGAGGATTCGAGTACGATTTGCTAATGGGCACCGATCAGTTATTCGATATCACCATTCACAGTATGAAGGTGAAGCTTGCCGATCACTACGCAAAGATTTACTGCGGTCAAGATCCCTGGGGACTACGTGAACAAACCGCATGTGATTTGTTAGCTAGAAATGGTAACGTACGATGGACTTGAGGTATCACAGTCATCATACCTCTTCATCATTTTTGACAGTGCGATCGTGACCTGCTTTCAGTTTCAACTTCAATGAACCAGTACATCTTGCGGCAAAGTATCATACCGTGAGTATAAAGGAGATGTGTCAGCAAGAGTCGGAGCTGAATGGTGTTGCAGGAAACTAGAAGTGAAATCAGCACTGGTATATATACCAGTGCTTTATTTCACTTGTCTTCGAATGGATCGATAATTGGTGTGAGTCAGCTGGACACATGCAACGCTCGGAGAAGCAATACCTATGAGTAGCCGGGCTATCCCAGATATCGATTCGGCGTTCGATGGATGTCCTATGATGAATGGGCCAAACATAGACCGAAACGAGGATGACACCTGGCGACATTAGTACGTTATACAATATCAAGTTAGACGCTACGTCTCGATTATGGCAGATGCCCTTGCCCAGGGCTCAGGGTTAAAAACATCTGATGCTTCTAAGTAGCGCCTAGGAGATGTGACAAGCGCCACTTCAACCAAATGACCAGTTATCTCGGAACCAGCCGCTCAGGCTCGGGAAATTTACCTTCACGGATCTGCGGCATGATCCGATTTTCTGAGGTCCTCCAGTCCTCACCTACTTGTCAATTAGAACTTGAAGGTCCTTTGGCGCATAAAGACACTCGCAGCATCTGCCCCTCTCGATGGAGATAGGCCCTTTCTTCATCAGCATGCCCCTCAGTAAGCTGGCGCTTTTCGATCGCATCAAGGGACAGCTGTGAATCTCCGCACTTCGCGCGGAACCTGTAGTATATGCAAGTTATTGTCAAGTAAGGTATAATGAAAAACCCAAGAAACTTACATTTTAGGTTACCTCATGGATGAACCGGCATGATCAATTACTTCTTTGTACGCCCAAGCAATCAATGTGCGTGCGGGTGTTAAAGCGAGGCCGCATCGGTCTCAATGCTAATGTATTGATGACTGACTAACGCTGCAGGGGCTCCAAGTGCACTCAGGGCCAGATAGAGTAAAGGCTGTTGTAGAGGAGACGACGTATAGGAGCCGGCAATCGATGGAGCTCTGATCGTGATGGAAATGCAAAATAAAGGTAGAATGCCTGCCTGAGCTGGCCTGTTAGCGTCTGAATTCCAGGATTAAACCAACCCGAGATGAGACTGCAAGCACAACGTGCAACGGGTCTCGAGGGCCACCATCTCATGGGTTGTGGCTTCAGAGCGCCTGCCATGACACATGATGCACTGCCAGTAGATTATCATGTGCTGAATATTCAACGACATTTTCATATGGAGGTGCACAGTAGGACTTCTGAGTCCATTGCGGACAATTATGAATACATCATAAGTACGAAGTTCTGGTTGTTACACAAAATATGATTGTGTTGTTAGTATAAGTGCGATTGTTGTGCTGGCACCGTGTACCTTGATAGCATCACCTGATGAGATACGACGCAAGCAAATATCCATCCCTGTTAACTTGAAAGACAATCAGATGGTTGTTTCTGTGGCACTGACGAGACACAGCATTACATAGATTATTCCCGAACTCCACACCTCATGCAGTCAGCATGTAACGGTTCTGTGCTTCTTCACTTTCCTTTAGACGCCCTGCGAGGCGTATCCAAAAGCATCCCAGTGATACATCTTGCCTCATGGAAATGATGGAATTCGAAGCCGCTGTTCGCCTACGGGATGTTGTTGATTGCTTTCGCAGGTTCCACTTCCAGGAACAGAGGGACATTCGCTTTCGCTGCAATATTCTACTATGCCGATTTTACCGTGCATTTCCACTAGAGCAGTAGCCGTTTGGAGTCAGACCTCATGGCCAAATTTTTGGGTGAAAAACCCATTCCGTGATATCCGGTTCGCACGGTTCCGAATGGCTACGTCAACGAATGTTGAGCGCTGAGCGTTCATTTTCTACCTTTTCAATACCTTTTTTTAACGGACTCTCGGAAAAGTGGAGAATAAGTGACATATGGCCATCACTTTGTACGGTGATCCCATTGGTTACTACTATACCAATACTAAGTACTCGACATCCATGAAGAGACTGATCAGACGCGCACAGGACACTCTACCGAGAGTGGTGATTTCCATTTAGTTCACACGGATGGGTAATATGTGGCAGGGTGATCATATCCACAGAGATATCGCGCAGGGCCCGGTGCACGACTAAGAACTTCTTCGTATAGGCTTCGAGGTCGACAGTCGGCAAGCAGAAAAACCGAAATCCATGGTCTGCTGGCCAGGAGTAGCAGTGAGGAACAAGATGGTCCTGTCAGAAGATTGCAGGCCAATGCAGGGAGGCTTTGAGCTCGGGGATACCACATGAGACACCATGATGGATAATGAGGGCGTCTATGATACGACTCGGACCGCTAAGGCACACGAGAACATCGCCGGTGCGGTACCAGCCACCTTCAACAAAACTTGGTTTACGCGTTGTTGTAGTAGTATAGGAAGATCATCATGATCGATCCGCAAACCTGGAGCTCGCCGCCCGCTCGGCCAGGTGCGTACCAAAATCGTTGATCAAAACGCAAACTAACCTCGGATGGGCCCTTTCAGACTTTTCAGCTCGGCGTGCAAAGCTATGCATGCATCCTTCTAATGAACCTGTTAAAGAACGGTGTATCCCTTACTGTCGACAGCTTCGACTGATACGTCGAGAGATGATGATTCGGCCATTGAAGGCTTCTCAACGTTCGATGCCGCGATCAACTCTATCAAGCACACGAACGAGAAGGGAAAAAAAGACTGACCTAAGACGTATTCAGGAACACCCACCTGTACTTGTATCAAACGCCTCCATTTCGCGACCCCTCTGGTTGTATCTGTGTCATTAACACCGGTATAATCACTTCAATTTTGCCGTTCACTCGCATTTGTAGCACTCGCTTCTCGCGACTCGTCTGTGTAGGATACTTATATTTCTAGCACCAATCGATTTGTGTTATGACCCAAAAACCGACCGTAGCGGACTCTGCCGCGAGCAGCCCGAACAACTTCAAATTCAAGTTCGATAGCAGATATAGGATTGACATAGAACAATGCACTCGGTATTACTACAACGGGATCATTGGCAAGCAGCGCTAGAAATATCGATTTAGCAACTACAAGGGACAATCAAGGCTAAGAACTCACACATCTCGGCAATTCGACCAGTGTTCTCCATGAGGCATGCGGCTCAGATCAATATCTAACCCACTGGGCATCACAAACACAGTCCCAAGAGAATAAAATGGTTTTCGAGAAGCGGGCGGTACCCAGAAAAGCAGCTGACGATGGGCTCCTACCATCCATCCATCTTCCAAAGAGACAGGATTCGGATTAACATGAGGGGTGTCCTGGAGCAGCTGGGCAGGGTTTTGCAATGCATGTTCCAAGCTTGATGCGAAGCAAATGGTGCGATTGTTCTGAGTGTTGGTCAACATGATAGTATCCCGTTTGCAAGGTGTGGCGGAACATCCGTCCAAAGAGAATGCAGAGGAGTGGATCTCAGTGTGCTCTTGAAATTGCTGTTCTGTCGTCGCATTCCAGAGCCGGACAGTGGAATCCCAAGAACCAGACACGATGCGAGTGCCATCAGGCGAGAACGAGGCTGACGAAACGGAATCGGTGTGCCCTTGGAAGGGCTCACCCAATGGCAACCCGGTTGCTGCATCCCACAGCCGGACAGTGGAATCTGCAGAACCAGACACGATGCGAGTGCCATCGGGCGAGAACGAGACTGACAAAACGGAATCGGTGTGCCCTCGGAAGGGCTCACCCAATGGCAAGCCGGTTGCTGCATCCCACAGTCGGACAGTGGAATCTGAAGAGCCAGACACGATGCGAATGCCATCGGGCGATAACGAGACTGACAAAACGGAATCGGTGTGCCCTCGGAAGGGCTCACCCAATGGCAAGGCCGGTTGCTGCATCCCACAGCCAGACAGTGAAATCATCTGAACCAGAAACGATGCGAGTGCCATCGGGCGAGAACGAGACTGACCAAACGTAAGAAGTGTGCCCATTGATCACGGTCTGAATAGCTGTCCAGTTCACAAGACGTCCACGCATCAGACGAAGAGCGTTCGGAAACCTTGCAGTAAACTTTGTAGCTATCGTGGACTTGTTGGGGGAAAATGGTAGTGCTGATACATACAGATGCGGCGTGCTGTGCAAAATCATGCCACCAAAGACCTGGACGAATCTCTGCACATCCATTGCAGTGGACAAGACATTTTCATATCCGGATTGGCCCTGTGTTTGAGCATAAGCACTCCGCCTGACACCACCACGGGATTCTGTTCTCACCTTCAGCCACTGGGTAAGGAGTGGAAGCACGGTAACTGCGCCGCTGAGTGCATTGAGAAGGCCGAGTGCCTCAATCCAGAAGAGTAGTCGCTCGTTGTCGAGGAATGATCTTATTTCCTTGGCGAGCTCATTGTCGAAGCCCGTTGCTCGGACGTGCGTAGCCCAAAATTGACAGGAATAGGACAGATGCAAGGGAATGTTTGCTGCGACTCTATCCGGCAGCCCGGTATCTTCACTATTGGGGAGGTATGAAGACTTTAAATTACACATATTGAAGCGAAGGTCGTGTTCCATCACTCGAAGTGAGGCACAAGCAAGATTGCGTTGCGAGTTCGACATCTCCACGAAAAAGTCTCCGCTGGATGATTTGTCTGTCAGAAATTCGCGGAAGGATGCATGCAGGGGTCGGATGGGGCTAGATGAGTTGGTGGTGCCGCTTAGCAGGGATCTCATATCTGCTACCACAAGTTCCACTTTGTAATGCTCGCTTGGGTCTGGAAAATGGCACCGCATGGCGTTCAGGGCATCTAAAGAGAGAGGTTTGGCCGAGCCAAGCATCTGTCCCATCACAGAATGAAACTTCGCCAGTGCTCGCTGGTAACCGGCTTCTGTGGTGTGTCTGTCCTTCCGCATGTTTTCGCCTAAAATGAATCTATACATGCCATACAGCAAGTTTTCCTGCTCTCCATGATTCTGAGACATGACATCGTTCAAGCGATCAATTGCGCATGAGCCAGTAGCGATGTCTCGGATGTAGTCGCATGCAAGACGTGCCCATTCGAATAGTCCATCAGCTTTATCGGCGAGGTCTCCAAACTCTTTGTTTCCTAGATCAGACAGCTCTTTCAGCTCCTCAGACACAAAAGTGTGGATATCGCTTCTGGCAACTGCTTCTGGAATGTTGTCCATGGATAATTGTAGAATATGTTGAGCACCGTGAAATGCATCATCGATATCACGAAGTGGGCGAGAGGTGACAAGAATCCGAAAGTTGGGAGGGAGTTCGGTGATTTTTGGAAGACCTTTGTCTTGAAGTTTACCGGAAAGTATACGGAGAAGGCTACGCCGTGTCTCGACTTCGCCGCTCTCATCTAGCGCCTCGATGACTATTAAGACAGGTTCCGCACTCGACCCAGAACACTTCTGTAGTGGTTCCATCAATAGCTTACACCATTGCTGGATGATATCTGTCGTGTTCTTGAGCGCATTTGCATGTTCGACTGTATTTGCCAATGTTCGTCTCATCTCCGGATCACGATCAGCGAGGTCACGAGCGATAGTGGAGAAGATTCTCATGACGTTTGTCGGTTTGGTTCCGGTCGAAGCAGAAACATGAACCAAGCCTTCCCAAGTCATTGAACCAGTTAGCGACTGTGTGAGCGATAGCTGATTTGCCCGTGCCCGCAGGGCCAGATAGCCACAGCACACTCTGGGCAGTATCTCTACTGTCGTTGATCCATTCAGTGATCTGGGAGAGAATATCCGCGCGCGTCCCTGGTAGGCATTGTTTCGTAGTATTTAGTCCCGCGCCTGCTGCGTAAGGCATGCCACCGAGATTAAGTTTGTCACCCAGCTCGTCACCTGAAGGGGTATAAGTGGATGGAAAGTTAGAAGCACATCCGAATCCTTACTTGTACACCGGACAAGATCGGCTATGTTTCGAAGAGCTTGGTCCCGAAATTGTTGCATAAGCTCATCCAAAGTCTTGTTGTATCGTGCAATCAGATCATTCGTATCCGAGAGGGCATTCTCCCTGAGTCTGTTCCCTGTGATAATGAAATAAGTTTACAATATGCGCAGTGCAATAGCTCGATGACTTACAAAAGCCCTTCTTCTGCGAGTAGTCCTCGATGAAATGCGCGCACTCTAGAGTCTGCTGGGCGATCCGTCCGGCAATAATGTGCTGGGATAAAATCTGGCCAAGAGTATCATCTTGTGACATGAAGTTGTAAACTTGTTCTAATTTCTCAAGAAGAGATTGTATCGATTGGTCACGTTTCGTTTGAGCAAGAATAATCTACATAGAGTGAACAACTGCTGAACGGGAGGGTGAAGCTACACGTACTTTAGATGCAGCAGACAGCACACCCAGCACCATCTTTGCGTAAGGATGTACCTATGCAGCTTGATTAGCTCGCTTCCAACCAAGAAGAGTGACCTATACATTCGCAAGATTTTCAATGACAGCATCAAAAACTTTGAGTGGTTGAAGGTATGTGGTCTGGAAATCGTCTGCGGCAGTGAGATTTTTGGGCCGTCCTCGACTTTAGATACCACGGAAGTGATATGTCCCCCGAGTAGTCTCATACTTTCCGTACCCTCACGGGCTTTCCGAAGTTCTGCATCAACTGATTTTGGATCCGGAATCTGCATGACCACCAGAATTTAGAGATGAAGACTAGATCGTTTGGCGTAAATACCTTCGAAGCAGGTTCGCCGGACGCTCCTGGCTTCACACAGCCACTAATATTCTTAGATGTGGCGGGCTTGTCATCCTCGGAAGGATGCAGACGCGACGCCTCCTCGGTGGACCTCAGATAAATTCAAGATCAAGATAATGACTACTTACCTCGATATTCTGATTCGATGAAGCACCTGCATGATCGGCGTTCTGGACGGCGGGGATTTGGCGGCGGGTACACTTGAAGTGTTTCTGCACGATATCAGCTATATTCCAGCTCCCTCACCATTCAGGTCGACGTACAGAAACTTTTTTATTCACATTCTTCTTGAATTTCCGTAGGGTTTGACGGAATCCGTTACGGGGCTGGGTCTGGATGAAGGATGCGTAAGAGGCAGCGAGGATGTTATTAGCGCTCGTCGACACCAATCTCGTGAGGGCACATACCGAGCTCTCGCGAGCAGTTGTTTCTCTGGATACAGAAACCTCTGGAGGAGGATTCGGCCTGCGGTCTTCGCTCATTGCAAACAGTCAAAAATTGGGGGAAATGTATGCAAATAATCAGAGGGAAGGGAGAGTACTTCAGTAGAACCAAAGTTTAAATAACAAGCACCCGAATACGCTTGACCACAAGCCTCAAGGCAGCGCAGCGGCGCTAATCATTCAGGCAGTGCAAGAACGAGCCAGTGGGTCATTCAAGCGCTGATAAAACCTTAGCATTAATATTGAGATGTTCAAATCATGACATCAGAGAACCGTTGAACAAACGAGAAAGATATTTGAAGTAATATGTAGTAGAGCATGCATTTACAAATCAATATACATGATCTTGTGTCACAGGAGCAAAATTGTTTCCTCTTTAGTTCCCACGGCTACCATGGAATGCATCGGATGGAACAAGCTTGGTCTTATGAGATACACACATATGTGCATGGGCGCGACGACTGTTAGCTGAGTTAGGATATGGAAAACGGGAGTGATCACAGGCACCGTGCTGAGTCGGCGTGTATTAGGCCCTGGCGTTATAAATAATCAGTAAGCGAGAAGTCGTATAATTTTGCAATTGTGTGTTGACTGCCTGTGTTCAGGTTGGTCACGAGGACGATGACCACACTTACCTTTGGGACGGGAAGTTGCATGTATGGGCGACCATGAATTTCCCAGCCCTCACAGGTGGTGTGTGGCAGCTGGTTCAAGGGGAAAATGGGAGGCATGGGACGGGTGTGTTGTGTTTCACGACAGACCGCGGCTAGTTATTCTTCTCGATATCCTTCAACATGATGCTTGATGCCACCATAGGCACAATTCGACATTCTATCCATGAAAGTCGCTACTTACTCCTCCATCTCATCACCCTTCCCGCTGCTCGCACCAAACGTTGCCCAATTCTCACTCCACCGCGGATACACGCGCTTATACAACGACATACACACCGTATCCATCTGGTTGATGGGCCCATCGAAATGTGTTTTGAAATACCCGTGCGTCCATCCCGGATATGTCCCGTCCGCCCATGTTTCGTGAACAGCTGAATAGGCTTGAAATACTGGATGTCGTCTGTGCCAGGGAAAATTTGTGAGCAAGGGGAAAAGAACGAAGAAGAGAAACAACACAAACCTGGGTAGAAGAACATGTACCGCACCGTAGCGGTTTTTTTGTGTACTTTGAACGGGTGGCCCGTGAGGATGACTCGCTTCGCGATAATACGTGTCGTATCGGGGTTCATGAACATGCCCGTCGCCACAAGCTCCGGCGCTGTTCGTGTAAATTAGTTAATCACTTATCGTCTCTCCGTTGGGAGATAGGCGCACTTTGTGGATTTTGTGTCTCACGTAGGAGCATGCATGGCTGCTTCCCGAACGCAATAGGTGCATATACGCTCGCCACAGTCGTAATGCCGTGCCATAAGATTCTGAATCAGAATAATATTAAGAACCTCTGACGAGTTGGTTATGTGTGGGGTCGGGTGCTGATTTGGCTATGTAAATTCATCAGCAAAATGGATGATCTTGCAAACAACGCACGTTGCTGTGTCACTTGAGTCGCCTGAGGCTGAGACTCTAATCGCCCTGCCGATTGTGGCTCATGCTTGACAGGTTGGTCTAATGCTGTGGTGTAAGATATCAGACGACAATACGCAGCACGTACAATATGTGAAGACCGGTGGGCTCGCCTTCATCTCTGACTATCAAGGTATTTAGGATTCTACCCTCATTCCTACTTGATTTTCTTACCAACAAAATAGGCAATACAGAGCTCTTGACGGACCCACAGATCATGATGGATCCATCAGTGAGTGATGGAGATGATATCTTTGGGGAGGGGAATATTAGTGAAGCGGTTAGTGAATTTGAGAAGCGTCACATTTGCAACAACTTCTGCAAATGGCCAGGGTTTGGGCTCAAGGCATTTGGGGCTTGAACTCAGACATTTTTTTCAATTGCAGTGGAACTCGTTGAAGTACATCTCGGATATTGAACAATTTGTCATGGACATTCAGAGCTTTCATCCATAAAAAAATCTAGATATGTACCGGACAACAGAAACAAATACACAAGTATGGTGTTCGAGGTCCGACTGCCATATGTAGTAATTGTGGCTTAGTAATTGAGCGTGTCCGGGCTTCCATAGCAACGTTACTTAATACTCGGGCAGGAGGGAAAGATAGGCTCACTCTCGACATATAGTGCCGTCCCCTTGAGATTTGACCACACAGCAACCTAGGCAGTCACACGGTGTGTATCCATCAATGTACCCTAAGGGACTGCACCAAAACCCGTAATCCGCTCCTTTGTTAAAGCCTTTGAGGTTTGATCCGCATTGGTATGTACCTGTGGATAACCGAACTAAGTAGGCAGCCTGCATGTAGTAGGCTGCAAAAGTGCCTACCCTTGGGCGAGCAGAGTAGACCATTGGGTGTTGTATCTGAATTAGATGCGATAGCTACGCCAGCCATCGCTGCGGCAGATACGACAATATTGGTGAGTGAAGTGAATTTCATAGTTCATAGTATTTTCTGGGCTGCGTAGGTTGGCTTTTATACGCGACCGGAGTCATATAACAAAAGCTTTCATGCGCTCGCATCGCCGGATGCTCGGGAATGAAACATATGCCAGCTCATGCCCTGTTGCATAGTTCTCTTCTAGTCCATTCTTTTGGTGCGGGAAGGGCTTCGAAAACCTCGATTAAGCTCGATGACTTGGTCACAATTCTATCGTCTCTGAAATGCGCTTGATTCTTTACTCATTCTAAATCAGTTTAGCCATCGTTTTCTTTTGGTATTCATGATGCGGTACCACGGCGGGCGTACAGACTATGTGCAAAGCTATTGCTAGTAGGTGTTTCTCAGAAGTGTCGTTGCTCATCGATTATTCGAATCCAATCATCCTAGTTCCTAGCAGGATTATGTCGATCTAAAATTTCAATTTCTTTGTTTTTGGTTCCTCCTCCCTCAGAAACAAGTCAAAGGCAGTGATGCGTAACTTACGGATAGCTTCTTGCCGTAGGCTAAACAATACAGATTGTCACACACCAGAGCCCGCGAGAATAATTATGAAATATGTAGGATGATCTACGCCGCGGGCTGGTACATAGTCCAAATGTCCACTACATCCACCACAATGGATGATTTGACAATTCAATTTCTGGAGAATGAAGCAGGGTTGCTAGACAACGACGACAAAACTGTGCTGGTTGTTGCGGCTGCAGCTGTCCTTGTTGGTATGGAGCTAGCTATATGATATATTCATCCTGGCAAGACCACGGCTATTTATTCTTCTCGATAATAGCAGATATCCTTCAACATGATGCTTGATGCCACCATAGGCACAATTTGACATTATATTCATGAAAGTCGCTACTTACTCCTCCATCTCATCACCCTTCCCGCTGCTCGCACCAAACGTTGCCCAATTCTCACTCCACCGCGGGTACACGCGCTTATACAACGACATACACACCGTATCCATCTGGTTGATGGGCCCATCGAAATGTGCTTTGAAATACCCATGCGTTCCAAGCGACTCCCGGATATGTCCCGTCCGCCCATGTTTCGTGAACAGCTGAATAGGCTTGAAATACTGGATGTCGTCTGTGCCAGGGAAAATTTGTGAGCAAGGGGGGAAAATGAAGAAGAGGAAAAATACAAACCTGGGTTGAAGAACATGTACCGCACCGTAGCAGTTTTTTTGTGTACTTTGAACGGGTGGCCCGTGAGGATGACTCGCTTCGCGATAATACGTGTCGTATCGGGGTTCATAAACGTGCCCATCGCCACAAGCTCCGGCGCTGTTCGTGTAAATCAGTTAATCATTTATCGTCTCTCCGTTGGGAGATAGGCGCACTTTGTGGATTTTGTGTCTCGCGTAGGAGCATACACGGCTGCTTTCCGAACGCAATCGGTGCATAGACGCTCGCCACAGTCGTAGTGCCGTGCCATAAGAACCTCTCGAATTTGTGGACATTGTTCGTGCCTTTTCCGCCGCCGCGAGTGTGTTGAGAGTACACGGGGTTCACGCGCAGCCTGCGGGGCCCGTAACACAAGATCAGGGGGTCCTTCGGGAAGCTCAGTCGCAACAGGAAAAGGATCGACAAACGACAAACCTTCGATCTAACAGAACCTTCACACTCTGTGTTCCGCTGTACGGTGAAGTGTAGGACTGTCTTCTTGTGCTCGTGTTTCAACAATCCATATAGTACAAACGGCGACTCAGAGGGCACGCTGGCTTCGTGCGGGACACCTTCAATAAAGATTGTTACGCGCCTTCCAGGCTGCAGTAATGTTTTTAGCGATTATTTGGACAGCAGCGAGATTCCCAACCTCAATACCGTTATCCTCCAATTCGCGCCACATATCCCGTTCAGTACGCTTGAAGTCCTCGAACTCAAATATCCGTGCATAATCAGCAGGCAGGTTCTCATACGGGTCCCACGGACTCGTGCGGAGGGATCGAAGCCCACGGAAGCGCGCGAACCGCGTGCGTGCAGGGACGTCTTGTGGGGTATCGATTTCATCTGGAAAACTTTGAGCATCTTGTTCTTCCTGGGAGCGCTTGCGCCATGATGTAAGTCTTGATTGATCCAATAATTGTCACTCTTGCGAAATAAAAACTTAGGAAAAAGAGGACGTACTGCTTTTGTTCTTCTTCCATGTCGAGTTCTTGGAACGCGACAACGCTTTTGCGCTCACTTTCCATGTCCAGCGCATCATCGAGTACCATCTCCTCGTCCTCATCCATTCGCCCTCCACCCTCTTCCTCATCGTCCTCATCCTGGTCCTCATCCTCGCTCTCATCTACGATCCACGAAGCTTGATACTCAGTCATACCCTTAGGAATGCGCTTGATACGCTTCGGCGTCGTGCCTTTCTTTGCATCTGGTACCTCACACTCTCCAGTGCCTTGCAGCGCACCCGTCATCTCCTCCTCCGTCGGCCATGTTTGTTCGTTCGCCATATCGTCTGCAACGTTTGTGCTCACCAGAGAGTCAGCGGAGGATGGGACTCGTTCAGCGAGGAGCACAGGCTCAGCTTCTACATCCATACCACCAGGTCTGGCATGCTTCATGCGAGGAAGTGGAGCAGACATGATCTACAACCCATTTTAATTCCACCAGACCGACCGACCGACCGACCGACCCATGACTCACCTTCGAAACTAGATAATCTCCATGGTTAGGAATATGTATGAGCCGATCGGGGCTAAGTCTTCCCCCACGAACGATACCCGTCACCTTCAACACTCCGCCCTCTTCTCGTTCCACACTCTCGCCTACCACCCACGGTCGCCCTGCGCGCCACTTGACCTCTCCAGGACACCCCTCTGCGAGGGCTCGCAGGGTGTTGAGCGAGTCTGCTGGTGCACTGAGATCGAATACTCGGCGCTGAGCGGGGTCAAAGTATTGTATGAAGGAGAGGAGGCTTTTGAGTACTGCTGGCCTGGCCTTTGCATCGAGGTATTCTGTGGTCGTTGGCGGGATAGCTGCGATGGATGTAGGGAGGCCTTGTGCTTGGAGCATGCGGAGGAGGGTGTCACCTGCAGGGGTAACTTCGATAGTCGGGGAGAGCAGGAGGAGCGTATAATCTGCGGCACGGGCTGCATCCAGAGCAGCGAATGGGTGAGCAAAGGGCACGGGGAGGAATTGGAGGGATGTTTTGAATCGGGATGCTCTGCATGTGTGGTTCGATCAGTGTGAGATGATGAAAAGGAAGAGACAGACTTCATAGTCCATATGTTTTTTTTCTCGTTTATCCCGTGTATCTCTTCATCTATGCATTTTCCGAGGGTTTCGATACATGTTCGGGTATCAATGTCTTCGGAAAGGGGGATGATGGCGACGATGCGAGGGGCGCCGTCGATGCCGCTGAAGATGCGGGTCGCAGCGACGAGGGAGGCGCGTTTAGTGGCTTGGGCTTGCTTTTGAGTGTTGCGCCTGTTTATGCGAGCCTGTGTGACAGTGCTTACTGCCGGAGATTTTGTGCTTTGGCGAGCGGTGCGACCTGTGCGAGGCAAAAAAAAGTGCAGAAGGACTTTTGAGATCAAGATCAGTAGATAATCGGTGAAGCGCACCTTTTGCGATGTCCTTGAGGGCGGATTTAGTGGCATGGTGGGATTTGAAGGGTTTGTTTTTCTGTAGTAAAACTAGATGAGATCTGATTTTGAATGAAGGAAAAGGTTAGATGGACCTGCTTGAGGGTTGATCTGTGATGGTGTGCTTCTACAACCATTGCGGATGTGCGCACGTCTCTAGGTGCAAGCTCTTCTTAAGTAGAGAGGAGCTGGTGCCAGGTTGTTAAGCTCCTGGTGAACGCGATACTGGTACTACGCGATATCGAGCCTCGAGTCCAAATCTTAGGACTCACTATATCCGGGAAGCGCCGGGCCGCAGCACTGCAAAATGCAAAATATTTTCATTGCATGACTCTCTCATGTTGCTCGTTGTAGCTATGTATATAACATCTGTGGATCTCTAATACGTCCTCGGCGGTTGAAGGAAAGTAGTAGGGTATACAAACGCGGGCTGTACAGGCATGTACCCTTGTGGAAACTGTGGAGTAACCATTCCTTGGTGCGAGTAAGCCTTTTGCATCTGTGGTGGCCATCCATACATCAGAGGCGCGCTGCCCGGTCCATAGCCCATTTCCATTGGGAGGGAATTGTGCCGCTTGTTGTACCACGATGCTGCAGGTTTTTTTCCGTCATCCACGGGCGAATCTGGGTGACGTCGGCGGCGGGAGGAACGGCCGGGGAAGTAGGCATCGACGATTTGCTCGTGCTCGACCCAGGGGAGCTGGTCGAGGCTGTGCAGAAAGCGCTTGATGCGCGTAGGTTGGGGAGGAGAATACCGGTCAGGCGAGGGAACAGTGACATAGTCGGTCACGGTGAAAGTTGTGTTGGGGTGGACAGGTTGAACAGTTGAAGAATGAGTTTGTGAATGTGAATGTGAATATGAATGTGAATGGGCACGCGTATGAGTACGGGGAGAATGAGCGTGGCCATCGAAGGAGTGTGGGTGCGGATGTGTCTCATGTGGTCCAGTCTGCTCGCTTGAGCGTTCATCAACTGTTGAGAGGACTTGAGGGACAACATCCGCTCCAGGGGAATACATTGGCGATGACGCTGCTGGGGGAGGTGGTCTATGTACAGGCGACTGCTGCTGATATGCATGATGCTGTGGCGATGGTCGCGGGTACGACGAGGGCTGGGGCATGTCCATCAGCTCTGCAGTCTGCGCTATTCCAGTAGGTGTGAGTGGGCGCAAGCGCAAGCTCGCTATATTTGGAACTTGCACATCATTCTCATGATGAGCACCAAGAGAAGATGCAAAGTCATTCGACGGCGATGGTCTGTGCGAGGATTTGCGCAGTCCAGGGAACTTGCGCAGGCCCTTGACGAAGCCCCCAACCCAGCGTCGCGCACCTTTCGACCCATCTGTGTGGTGTTGAGGAGCGTTAGAGAAATCAAAGTCAATCTCCTCATTGTCCTCCGGCAGTTCTTCCCCGTCGACCTCAGGGTCCTCCACGGTCATGTATTCTCCGATCATCGGGGAGGGCATTCTCATGCCAGGAGACGGAGCACGCCCCATCATGGGTGAGGAATGTGCCATGGGGAGCGGTTGGTCTGGGAATACGGGTGTGGGGAGGTCTACGGGGTCTGGTGGAGGCGGGTACCATCGCGCGTATGGGTCATTGATTGGGGATGGAGGCTGTTGGCTAACCCAGGATACGTCTCGAATTCGCCTGGGATTGTCATATCTGTTTCTGTGTATTGAGCCAGAAGCATGCTCCCCGGGATCAGGGTAGTAGCGTGTGTCTGGATGACCATGGTAGTCATGATGGTAGCTGGCTTCGGACATGTGCGTTGATCACAAGAAGTCGACGCTGTTACTGTCAAAGTGAGCAGTTGGTAAATGCGGAGGACACGATGTCGAGTTGTGAGACGTACTATGTATAACACAAGTGACAAGTACCGTTGCTGAGTGACCCAAGAAACCCAAACGCAGCTCTATCTGCGCAGTTTTGCGCAGTTACGATCTGCGAAACGAGATTCAGAGGAATGAGACAGCACCTTAAACAGCAAGGACGTACTAAGTATATAGTAGTCAAGTCACTGCACCACATATATCGTTCACATCGGGAGCCTAAGCTCAAGTGTCTTTCCAGAACTGAACAGAATTCCCAGTACTTAGGCATCCCAAGTACATTTTGGTAACGACTATCTTCCTAGTATGAGGGTTGATTTCGTTAGGAAGTCACTGAAGGGACAATTGTAAAATTATGCATAGTGCGCGCAGACGACCATATTAATGGTCTGATCTTATTATGCATATGGACAGCGCGCTACGTACGACGAAGGAAATTATGTATTTTCAATTGTCCTTGTATTACATAAAGGCTTAGTCGAACAGTTTGAAATTCAAATTAATATTAATGTTAGTTCTTAGTACTTACCTTACCTGACGCTATGTCCGCTGCTGTCCAAAAAATTCTTGTCGTGGGTGGTAATGGGTTCGTCGGTGAGGTTCTTAACTGATTCTGTCCAGCTATTAGTACCACTGGCAGATGGCCTAATCCAGTTCCACTCTAGGTTCTGCGGTGTGCAAGGCCGCTCTTGCGCGGGGCATGGGGGTCACCAGTGTTAGGTGCGTCTGTACTCGTTCCACTCTGTCTGTCGACGCTATATTGCATGTTCAGTTCATCTGGGACACCTTACCGCACCCCAAAAGGTCATACCCCAGACTGGGTGGAAAAGGTGCGTCGACAACTCCTTTTCATATTGTATACTCGACGCTTAGAGCCCACGAGGTAGAATGGCGAAAAGCTGACGCCATGAATCCCGACACATATGCTGATATTCTGCCTGACGTCAACGCGGTTGTGCATACCATAGGCACGCTCCTGGATAACACGCAACGCAATAAACAGTTCCACGACAAGGACTTCGTAGGCTTGCTCAAGTCAATTACTGGCATCAGCCCGGTGGAAGCACGTCATCTAGGAGGCTATGAAAAACTTAATCGCGACACTGGTAAGCCCGAGCTGCCTTCACGTCAGCGACGCGTCGTCATATGTTGTACTAGCCATCCGCATGTGCAAGGCATTCACTGCCAGTAAACCCAGCCAAGGAATCACGGATGTTCGCCCGTTCGTATACATCTCCGCGGAGGACTTTGGCAGGCCTGTTGTATCAGTGCGATACATAGAGACAAAAATGGCGGCCGAGAGGAAAATCGACGAGATCATGAGAGATCATCCACAGTATCGAGCTGTGCACGTTCGGCCTTGTGAGGATGAATCCTCAGACGGATGGTTCTAGACGCTGACTCGTCTTGTCTAGCTTTGATATACGACCCAGAGACGAGGCCGGTGACCATCCCGGCCAAGTTGTTTACCTTTTCTGCGTGGATGCACGCAGGCATGCCGTCGTTTGTACCGATGCCAGCATCCATCTTGAGGTGGCTCGGCACAAGGGTGTTTCCAAAGGCGACGGAGCAGACGCCTTCTGCATTGGTATCTATTGCCACGCTGCTGAGCGTGCCACCGATTCGGGTCGACCATTTGGCGGAAGCTATCTGCAGTTCGCTAGATCCTGCTAAAAATGTGAAGGGACCCATCGGTGTTCGGGCTATGAGGGAGCTGATTGGATGGTCGAAAGGGGGGCCTAAGACTTCTTTGTCGCAGTCTTGATAGAACATTGTCGTCTAATTACAGACTTTCACCGCTGATATTGCTGGTCCGACAATTGCAAATCCCATTAGACAAATCATGTTCTTCTTCCATACGCATGTTCGGTATCTGCAGATATGATAAGATTGGACCGAGTCCGGGTCCTTGATGGATCACCTATCAGTTCGCCTGTAGAAGAACATTGCGGTTGACAACATTGATGGTTCGCTTTGGACATTTGCCACTGTTCGGTCCAGTGTTGCTACAGCGTGTCAGAAGATGGGATCACGTTGGACCGGACAGACATGACTGAATTCATTGTCACATGAAGCTCAGTTCCGTAGAGAGGTCCGTGCTTTCATTCGTTAACCAATCGATACTACATGCAATTATCGGACTCATCTGGACAACTGTAATTCTGTTCCAGGAGAGCATTTATCATCCAAGATAGTGATTGCCGGAATGAACTGCTTTGGGACCCACGATTACGGCTGATGAGATCACTGAAAAGTTTTAAACGCTGTCAACACCATGACTGCTTTACGTAATCCTGTGTGAGGTGTTAGAATCGATTCCAAATAAGTTGTCCACCTTTCGACCGAGACTATATGCATCAGCAGCTCGTCCGTATTCAAACGATGAAAGCTTGAAGCAACTGCAGCTCGAGATATAGGACGTGAGTCACGTGGTCAGTCTGTATGACTTCTGTGATCGGAACGTTCCGGGAGGTGTATGTCATCGCAACCAACCCTGCCGCCTTCGTCAGCCACCATCACGCCGTCCGATCCATATCGTCATCCTTGTCAGCTTGCCGTTATGGCTCTAGTCACCTGGAGGCAGGACATTGAAATTGTAGACTGGAAACTGCAGACAACGATATGGTGTTGGCAGGCGAGTAGACAGACAGGTAAGCGTGAGTGACTAGAGGCAAAGATCCTGATAGCACCATGTCCATTCCGAAACTTTAGATCGGCTCTATCGATATAGACTTTCAGATAAGCCATGTTTCCATATGTTCAACTGACGCCATTAATTTACTAAAGGTTGGACCCCGCAATCGAGCTCGCGGATTTTGCGCAAAATATCCTCTGGAGTCAGTGCATTCCATTTGCTCAACCGTGAATTGGGCAAAACCAGTTGTTTTGTCCGGGGTGGCCGTGGCAAACGACCATCCTAACGATAACTTGTTGTCGTCCCATCCGTTTTGTTCGACCCATTCCGACTCCTTAAAATCAAAAGCATTTCCCTCCTGCACTTGGACTTCGTTAAAGTTCTGAACTTTTTCAGTCTTCAACTCGAGAACGGCAAATTCGGCAGCAATGTTGTTAAGCGGACCGGCAAGAATGTCAGTCCATCGGCATTATGAGGCTCGGTCGAGAGCAAAGGTGCCCACGCCAAGGATGCCTAAAGATCCTGTGCAGTCTCTACCACAATGTCAACCTTTTCACAAGTGTGCATGTGAACATGCCAACGACTAGTAGATTCCCAGCGCTGTGGTGTCAAAGGTTTGCACGACTTTTGCTGGGCGTTTCAATTGTGTCAACTGAAAGATCAGACTGTCGCATGGATTGTATTGTGCCCAGATTAGGTGCGCTCTACTTCGCCTGCATGCCGTAGAATTGAGTTAGCAAAGACTTTGAGTCGGGAATGATCAGAAGGTTTTTCCATCAAGAAAGGCCGCTCGGCCACCAGCTCATGGAGCTACTGACTGATTCAGGTAATCCGAGAGCCTTTCGCGATCATTATGTCCCATTTCTTGTGCTTTGCAATGCCACGTGCGACCTCGACCATGAATTTCAAGGACCTACCTGTGTAACAGCAAGTTTCCAGTTACATCTCCGCAAGTCTCTGCTACCCTCCGCGCGAGTTCTGCCGTAAACCAGGCACCAGCAGTTTTGCTGGCAAAACTTTCTAGTCTACCTCCAGCATGCACCATCTTGATTTTGGGAAGTCGATTTTCATGTTCCATTTAATTCAAACTATGAACTAAGTTACATCTCCGCGTCGCCCGAGTCTGGAGTTTTGCCAGGTTTTGCCACCCCGCGCGTGAGTTGTGCCGTGGACCAGGCACAACCAGTTTGACTAACAACATCTTTGCATGCCTGTAACCATTGACACCAATCTCGCTCCTGTCCATTCCTGGGACCTACAGCCGCCGTTACTGTCGATTGATTTCTTTTTTGGAACAACACGTTAGGACTGGGTGGCACTTCCGCACCAAGGTCTAGCACTAGATCCTCATCACGCTAGTCAACATCCCCTCTCTCCTTCCCATCAATACTCCTCGTCAGTTATTCCCATTGGTGTGACTAGCCCTAAGACTTCAAGTTGGTTCATGATTAAGATTTCATCATCATGATATGCAAAGGGAAAAAAAATTGTCAAGCAGAGACCACACCACACGCCCAAGTTCTGTACGGGGACGGCCGCCCCGATGAATGTGCTCGACGGTGACTCCAATTGGTGTCATGGCATCCGATGTCCATATGTGCTGATGTCAATAGGAAGTGAAAGCGCGGGGGGCAGCATTCGGAGCAGCAAGCCCAGCGATGGACGTGCCAAAACAGCGCAGGATAGGTACGTGCGAGGGCGGTACCGATGAACTTTGACTGAAAGATGGCAAGGAAATACGCTTACCGAGCAGTGGTTGAGGTCTTTGGCGCTAGTACCGTTGAGGAACTCGTGTTTCCCACAGAAGCTGACCCGATTTTGAAACCCAGCTATGTATGGCTGTTATCTTTCCTCGGCTCTGTTCTGTTCGGAAGGATTCTCCCCTTTTTCATTGACTGTGGCACGATGTCAGGCTGGCATATCGTGAATATTTTAATTTTATTACTTTGTCTTGAAGCGAACAAGATGCAATATAAAAACCCGTTCTCTTTCCCTCTTCCACCGCATCTCTCTATTTGTCTAATTCACCATGGAGGTCAAATCAACAGCTGTCAAGCAGCATGCTCACTCGTCTCCGTCTTCGGACACAACTTGGGTGGATTATTCTCCTTCAAGCATACGTCCTTACCTCTATCTGGCACGAGTGCATAATCCTGCTGGAACACTCCTGCTGTTCTACCCATGTGGTGGGTAGCTTCTGTAACGTTGTTGTCTCTGCCATTGACTTGAATAATAATAATCAGCATGGTCGGTCACCATGGCCTGCTACGCACACAGCGCACCGATGTCGACGGTGTGGACCTATGTCGGATTGTTCCTTGCTGCCGCCCAAGTGTTCCATGCTGCCGGCTGCGTGATCAATGACATGTGGGACAAAGATGTCGACGCTGCCGTTCGTAAGTGGTACATTTCAGTCAAGTGGTGGCTCTTAGTAACCATTCACTGTCAGCGCGAACAAGTACGCGACCTTTGGCTTCGGGTGATGTCTCGATGTTCCAGGCATTCGTGTTCCTTATTCCACAGCTGGCTCTTGGCGTGTGGCTGTTGATGCAGTTGAATGAATACAGGTGTGTTGGAGTTTCGCAATTTTTTTTTTTTTTTTTTTTACGTTAGTTCTCATGTTTATCATTTTTTTCTGTCTCAAGCTTGCGACTTGGACTTTCGTCCCTGGGCCTGGTCGTGTTGTATCCTGCCATGAAGCGGGTGACCAATTGGCCGCAGGCAGTGCTTGGTAAGTTATACTGAGTTTCAAGACCGCAGCGGTTATTAATGTCGTCAAATAGGCATGTGCTTCAACTGGGGAGCACTACTAGGTGCGGCTTCAGTTGTTGGAGCAGTTGACTGGCATGTGTACATTCCTCTGTACCTTGGAGCTGCCTGTTGGACAATTGTATACGATACTTCTTATGCTCGTCAAGTAAGGATCCTCCGTTACTGTCCGTGCTCATCAGCTGATCCAACGAAATCAGGACAGAGATGAAGACGCCAAATATGGCGTGCGCTCCACCACCATTATCTTTGGAGATCAGATCCGCCCTATTCTCGCGCTGTTCTCCCTCATTGTTTGTTCTCTGGTGTCGTACGCTGGATACTGCAATGGCCATGGCTTGCCATTCTTCGCCGGCGTTGCTATGGGCGGACTTCATCTTGCCCGACTCCTTGCCAGGACAGACTTTGAAAACAAGGAGAGCTGCGACGCTACTCTTCTCAGTAACGCTTGGTTCGGCTTCTGGGTCTGGGCGGGAGCTTTCGCCGACTTTGTTCTCAAAACTCAGCAATTCTAGATGCAATGCTTTTCTTCGATATTTCTGATTTTTCTTTTACTCGCAATACACTTTATCGTGCGCCGTAGAGATGTATTTCATGGTGACGACCATGACCTCCATGAGGTCAAGCATATAAATCGGAATGGCACCATCTTATGAGGCACCCGAACTAGGATTGGCTGTACAAAAAGTATCAAATTGGATAGATCGATTGAATGGCGTAGATGATATATATATATTGTTTACGTTCATGTGCCGAGTGATGCGGGGTGATCAAGACACAGCATGTACGTTTAATTGCTCTGAGGTTGCCAGGTTCCGTCTTTGTGATGTAGTGTATATAGGCGATGGGTATTACGGTTGACCGGTGGACGTATACATAGCCATAAGATTTAATCTGGAGTCTGCAATCCGATAGATGCGAGCCTGTGCGAGGTAAGTACAAGACTCAATAATGAGATACGAATTAAAGAATATATGTGCCCCACTTTTAACCTAAAATATCCAACCAGAAGCCAGTTCAGGCAGCCCGAACTTAGTACGTCAGTGGTCACTGGAAGCGATTACGTATTATACACTGGACATTCATAAATTCCAGGGAGTGCCCCAAGATTGATCTTCTCTGTCTAGGATCTATTATGGAATGTGTCGGTCGACACACCTTTCGTCTTGAAATCCTTGTTCGCGCGCATTTTCTGCTGCCGAGGCACCGTGTTACACTGAGTGCACGGTTTGCGAACATCTCATCGTCATTGTGCAAGCGGTTGATACTTTTGCATGGCATTATCAAGGAGGCGCTCCAGGCATGTCTTCTCCGGGCTGCTACTGCTGCAATTTCTGTACTGGAAGACTGCAACGAGTGTGACTGCCATCTGCATCACGATCTTTGCGTGTGGCCAGCTTGCACTCACTTTGGTGGCGTCTCTCGTAAGTAATTGTTTCGGCGACTGCAAGCTCACTTTGCATTTGTGCCTATGTTGGACATAGCCCTATTCGCAAGAGGCTTACTCCCGCCTACCTTAGGTGCTTGTCATGTCATCAATAGAAACCTGAGTTACTGATACGTTTTCTTGTGGATTATATAGTGACATGTCGAGTCCGTGTGATGAGGGTGACCGTGCTTGACTTCAAATCTTGGCCTTCGCCGTTTTGGGGGTAGGTTTGACTTCAGGGCTTTGTATTTGCCATAGCGGATATCAAAGATACATTACAGGTGAAGGACTACGACGAGCAGGCTATATATTATTGATTTATGTTTCATCAAGGTCGGAGCAAGAGGCGTTTCAGCGCTTCACTATATGCACACCATGCTTCACACGATTCATTCATTTGATGCTGGATCGTCTTTCGGAACCAACTCTCAATTGCCCAGTGACTCCCCAATAAGTTCATATGAGCCTGCTTCAACAGCGCCACCGTCAACTTACCTCGTGCTTGCTATCTTCTCGCGTGTATAACTGAAACCTGCCCATACAGCCATCAGCCATGCACTATGAGGGCTTACAAAGAGAAGAGCCGGTAATGCACATTGGTAGAGACAGTAAAAAGCCTTCATGCACCGCAGACAAGCTGCCAGTATGACAGAAGCTGATTTTACCTGTGTTTCTAGTACTACATAGTACAGCCGCAACACACGAGGGGGGGCAGAAGCGTGTCAGTCTTCTAGCAGGTTCCTTAGGTCATAAAGGCCTAGGTAACCTAATTCCTGCGAGCGCCTATCACATACCGGGGGAATCAGCACGTTACCTCTTACAAGATTTTAATCAAAAGCAGATCTGGACCGTTCCAGAGCACTCTAGCAAATGTAATTTTACTAGGTCAGTTTCCTCGCTGTGTCATACGCGAGGCTTTCCGCAGCACTGAATTGATTGCCGCTTATAACGGAGAGACCTGAAATGGAATGTTTTCTGCAAACGAACGTTTGAGCGCTAGCGCCGAGCAGCTGGTTTTGAAGATCCGAACAGTGTACGACTCAGTGCCGGCGCTAGAGGATGGGTATTTCAGCCCACCAACATCTCGCCCACGGGTAAATACATCCCCCCAACAGACACAAAACTGACTAGACTTTTACTACCTGTTCCCTGACATGTCATTCAGCAAGACATCAAATACGGCAGTAGACGCTGATCATGAGACAAGTTCGATTCCAGTACCAGTGTAAGAGCTATCATCCTTCCTACCATTCATATATTCAGGAAGACGTGTGCTTGATTGGTTCAGATATCGTCATGCAGCGCCCTCTGGACCATGGCCTTGGTTGGATTTCAACGTCGACCTTGCATTATCTGAGCCGCCATTTCGAAAGGGTGAACATGAATGGCGCGGATACCCACAAGAACTTTTCGGCAACTGGAGTCCAAATCCAGTGAAACGAAGCAAGATGTTAACGCAATGTGCACTCAATAATGAGACATGCGTCGTGTATGGCATTGACTTGACAGGCGACGGTGAATTCAAAACACGCGAGAAACAGCAGGTGCCGGAAGGGAATGAAACCAAATTCTGGTCAAATTTACAGAACGAGGCAAGTATTACCTTCACCCAGAGTGATCGTGACTACAACCACTAGCAGGATCGGAAGAACATCCGCGTTCGAGCATTATTCGTGGATAACTTGTCGGAACCCGTTTTGAAGATGTTGGGAACAAAGTTCGTGCTCCCGGGCCGGCTTGAATTTCGGCACTGAAATATCCTTTTATAGGTATATCGTCGAGCCTTTCTTCTTCTCATCCTCTACAAACTGGATCCCTTCGCGATACCGGGAAGACGTTCGACATGGGTCTGGGGATCGTACGTCTGATGACTGCCTTTTGATCCAGAGGTTCTCAATTTATTTCTCCGGGTAGATATCACAGTTATCCTTCCTTTTATTCGAACCACGGAGAAAAGGCCTTCTAGCTTACCAAGTATGTGTTTGTTATTTGTTCAATAGTTTGACTGTTTCTCATCACAAAACGTACAGAACAGAAAAGAAGGAGGGATACCATAGATGTCATGTCACCCCTTCACCTACACGACGGTAACCGACCCTTGCCTTTACCGCACGGTTTTGTCTGACTCCTTTTGTTATAGGCGAACATGTTCAAATCCTTCTCATCGACCTTCTGGCGATTCATATGATCCGTGACAAGAAATCCTCCACAATCATATCGTATCATCCTACGCTGCCTGATCGCACTACCGCCGAGCGCTTGTATCAAGTTATGGAGCGCGCAGGTGGAAGTGTTTACTGGAGTAAAATATTCAAGGCATCCGAAGATCCAACCTTTTTCTTTTTGGCAATCTTGTGGTACGCGCTATATGCGTGGGATGAAACATTTGAAGTGCTATATAACCACATCAAAGAGTTGGTATGTATGCAATTTGTTCGAGTTGCGGAGAAGGCTCATCATTCCCAGGAGGTCATATTGAATGACTACAACTTCAAAGCTATGGACGAACTCAACTATGACCTCCATAGCCTTCTGGCGCACCTCCTCCAGTACCAAACTCTCCTTCATGATTTCGAGATATCGGTCAAATTTGTCGAGGAGACGCCGAACCCTGCGATGGAACATTCAGACAATATGCGCACCACAAAAGAATTGATGGAGCGAGAATGCAAGAACCTTCTTGCCGAAATCGACAGGTTGCACAGGAGATGTGGGATGTTCATCAGTCGATTAAAGAATGCCACAGATTTGGCATTTGCGACTGTAAACATCCAGGATAGCCGTCAAACATCCACGTTAACGAGGGCAACACTTCGAGACTCTGCAGCGATGAAACAGGTACGCTGGCAGCTACATGCCACATGTACACTGCCAAAGCTCATGCCTTCTGCAGATATCATACCTGACCATGATCTTCTTGCCCGCCAGTTTCACTGCGGTATGTATTTGGATGTATAACACACACAGAAGCACTCACTAATTGAACAGTCGGTCTTTGGAATGAACGTGCGCGAAATTAATCCTGGTTCTCTAGAGTCGATCAAACGCTACGTTTGGGTGTCTTTCTTACTGACTCTTGTCACGACATGGGTCGTTGTCGCTGTACAACCATACACTAAAATACACGAGGATGGAGCTGGCGTTTGGCGGAGGGCTGCTTGGCCTGTATTTTTCCTCTCTCGTATCATTATTGAGTACTTCAAGTCTTTCTCGATCAAGGGCAAGAAGACCTCGCCACAGGAAGATGACATCCCCTTGGGTTCATATCACAACAGCAGAACTCGTCTTTCTTCTTCGTTGAAGTTAGGGGACGTTGTTCTTGAACGGGTTACAATTGGCGGTTGATCGTCTATGTAGTGACTCGTGAGTGTTTCCGGGTACACACTTCAGAATGCGAGGGACCCGAGTTGACCATTGCAATCCACTTAACAATTACATAGCAGGTAGAACACATTGCACGAAATCTGTACATACATCACAAAGATCCTGATATCATTCATGTGCCCCGACATTTCATTCTACATGACCCTTATGTTACAGCTTGAGTGAAGCAAAAGATCACCCTTCCGAATGTGAAATACGTAGGTGGGAGTAGAGTAGGGTATAGCACGCGTATACCCGCGGGTCGGAGGATTAACACCATACCGATACTAATAACCTGCGGGTACACAAACAAGAAATAGTGATACTACCTCACCTAACGCTCTCGTCTTCTCATTTTCCAATAGACGGCTGAACACCGAGTTTTCTTGAGTGCGTCTGTGAGTGAAAATCAATCAAGGTCCATGCAGACGCGAGCAGTGAGTTCACATACTTAGATCAGCTTCGTCATCCTGTTCGCTGGCAGGAGCTGCATCATTGTCATCAACATCAATTACTTTCGGAGCCGCGTAGTGCAACTCGGAGGGGGTTGCTTCGACCTGTGGAAGGATAAACCTGACACTTTTTGCAACATTATCCGCTATGGACTGCAGACTCGACGATGATATGTTTGAAGTTTCTGAACGTGTTGGGGTAGACTCAGCGAGCGAGGCCATGTCATTGGCAGTAGACTTATTGACCACAATGATGGAGTGAATGGTGGGAACATTGAGAAATGTAGAGTCTGTCCTCACCCTATACTGTTGAATCACCGAGTTATCATTGAAGCAGCGAGAGATAGGATCAAAGCAGCGGGTCACGGTTGCAGTCAACGACCTCCGAAAAATAAGGATCACAGTGAGTGCCGAATCTTTGTCATGTCCAATGTATAACACTGCGGAGAAGTGCGGCAACATACCTGTGAACATAGCCGTATACCATGCTAACGGGTATGATATGACCGGTACCACATCTCTACACCGCACCCGTACCCGCCATATCCGTGACCCCTATACCTGCGATGTAGCATATACCCGTGCTATACCATGAGTGAGAGTGAAAATTGCAGCGACCTTGAAAATAAAATATGTTCGTGAATACCCAGGGTGACTCGGAGTAACAAAAGACACGACTCACATTAAACACGGTCATACCAACATCGTGCCAGTGGTGAGAATACTCGATATTGAATCCAGTATACATGTACTGGTCTGTCGTCTGGATTGGACAGTAGAGGCAGTTTGATGTCGCATCGAGGCTTGCTAGATAATTGCCCGCGTAAGGGTCCATATCATCATGTGGCTGAAAACCAAAAAGTATGTTTTACTCAAATAACATGCATGTTTTTATCAAGGTCAGAGCAAGAGGTGGAGCGCCTCTTGAGGTGTTTCAGCGATTCGCTACTAGTATATGCACATCATATTTCACACGATTCATCCATTTTTATGCTGAATCGTTTTTCAGAAGCAACTCTCCATCCGTGAAAATCGCTCAAGTGACTCCCTAGTAATATCATATGAGCCTGGTTTGATAGCGCCACCATCAACTCACCTCATGTTTCTCGGGTCCCATTACAACCTATCTTGGTCACATGTATCACTGAACCTGCCCATGCAGCCACCAGCCATGGTCTCCCTGCTTATGAGGGCTCAGAGAAGAGCTGCCAATACGCATTGGTAGGGACAGTAAAAAGTCTTCTTCATGCACTGCAGACAAGCCGCCAGTGTGACAAAAGTAAATTTTACCCATGTTTCTAGTACATAGTACAGTCGCAAACAATTTTTTTCAGCCCAGGGGCAGAAGCTTGTCAGTCGTCTAGCAGGTTCCTTAGATGATAAGGCCCGAATAACCTCATTGCTGTGAGCGCCTATCACAAAGTGGAGGAGTCAACACGTTACCTCTTACAAGATTTCAATCAAAAGCCGATCTGGACCTGGCTAGAGCATTCCAGACCTAGGGTAGAGCATCCCAGAGCACTCTAAAATTCCTTTTGAACGTAATTTCACTGGCGGCAAAGGGTAGTAAAATGTCAGTTTCCTCGCTGTGTCACTGCAACACTGGATTGATTACCGCTAATGACGGAGATACCTAAAACGAAATGTTCTTGAAAACCATCGCTGAATGCTGCGCAGCTAGTTTGATGGGTGATCCGAACCCTGCAGTATGTGACCCAGCGCTGGCGCTAGTGAATGAGTATTTCAGGCGCACCAACATCTCGCCCATGGGTGAATACACCCCTCCTAACAGACACAACACTGAGACTTTGACTACCTGGCATGTCATCAAATACGGCAGTAGACACGGAGACAAGTTCGATTCCAGTACCGGTGTAAGAGTTCTCATCTTTCCCATCATTCAAATATTCAGGAAGACATGCCCTTGACTCTTGGTTCAGATATCGTCATGCAGCACCCTCTGGACCATGGCCTTGGTTGGATTTCAACGTCGACCTTTCACTCTCTGAGCTGCCATTTCGAAAGGGTGAACATGAATGGCGCGGATACCCACAAGAACTTTTCGGCAACTGGAGTCCAGGTCCAGTGGCACGAAGCAAGATGTTAACGCAATGTGCACGCAATGCGACATGCGTCGTATATAGCATTGACTTGACAGGCGACGGTGAATTCAAAACACGCGAGAAAGAGCAGGTGTCGAAAGAGAATGAAACCGAATTCTGGTTGAAGTTACAGAACGAGGCAAGTATTACTTTTACCCAGAGTGATCGTGACTACAATCACTAGCAGGATCGGAAGAACATCCGCGTTCGAGCGTTATTTGTGGATAACTTGTCGCAATCCGTTTTGAAGATGTTGGGGACAAAGTTCGTGCTCCCGGCGGGCCGGCTTGAATTTCGGCGCTGAAATATCCTTTTTTAGGTATAACGTCGAGCCTTTCTTCTTCTCATCCTCCACAAACTGGATTCCTTCGCGATACCGTGAACTTGAAGACGTTCGAAATGGATCTGGGGATCGTACGTCTGATGATTGCCTTTTGGTCCAGAGATCGTCAATTTGGTTTTCCGAGTAGATATCACAGTTATCCTTCCTTTTATTCGGACCACGAAGAAAAGGCCTTCTAACTTACCAAGTATGTGTTTATTATTTGTTCGATAGTTGACTGTTTCTCATCACAAAACATACAGAACGGAAAGGGAAGAAGAATACTATAGATGTCATGTCACCCCTTCACCTACCCGACGGTAATCCACACTTGACTTTACTTCACGGTTTTGTCTGAGCCCTTTCATTATAGGCGAACATGTTCAAATCCTCCTCATCGACCTTCTGGCAATTCATATGATCCGTGACAAGAACTCCTCCACAATCATATCGTATCATCCTACGCTGCCTGATCGCACCACCGCCAAGCGCTTGTATCAAGTCATGGAACGGGCAGGTGGAAGTGTTTACTGGAATAAGATATTCGAAGCATCCGAAGATCCAACCTTTTTCTTTCTAGCAATCTTGTGGTACGCGCTGTATGCATGGGATGAAACATTTGAAGTGCTGTATAACCGCATCAAGGATTTGGTATGTATGCAATTTGTTCGAGTCGTGGAGAAGGCTCATCATCCTCAGGAGGTAATTCTAAATGACTACAACTTCAAAGCTATGGACGACCTCAACTATGACCTCCACAGCCTTCTGGCGCACCTCCTCCAGTACCAAACTCTTCTTCATGATTTCGAGGTATCGGTCGATCTTGTTAAGGAGACTCGAAATCCTGCAATGGCAGATTCAGGGAATAGGGACATTACAAAAGAATTGATGGATCGAGAATGCAAGAATCTTCTTGCCGAAATCAACAGGCTGCACAGGAGATGTGAGATGTTCATCAATCGATTAAAAAATGCCACAGATTTGGCATTCGCTACTGTAAACATTGTGGATAGCTATGAAACGCATGAGATGACGGAGGCAACCCTTCGAGACTCTGCAGCGATGAAACAGGTACGCTGGCAGCTACGTGTACACTGACAAAGCTCATACCTTCTGCAGATATCATACCTGACCATGATCTTTTTGCCCGCCAGTTTCACCGCGGTATGTATTTGGATGTATTACACACAGAAGCACTCACTGATTTGAGCAGTCGGTCTTTGGAATGAACGTGCGCGAAATAAATTCCGGTTCCCTAGAGTCGATCAAACGCTATATTTGGGTGTCATTCTTATTGACTTCGGTCACGACATGGGTCGTTATCGCTGTACAACCAAACAAGACGATCCACAAGGACGGAGCTAACATGTGGCAGAGGGCTGCTTGGCCTGTGTTATTCTTTTCTCGTATAATTATCATGTTCTTCAAGTTCTTGATCATGGGCAAGAAGACCTCGCCACAGGAAAACAATCACCCCTTGGGTCTATATCGCAGGAGATGAGGTCGTTCTTTGCTAGAGCACGCCGTTTTTGAAGAGGGTGCGATTGGCGGTTGATCGTCCGTCCATGTAGTGACTCTACGGACAGGATTACACTTCAGAAAGCGAGGGATTCAAGTTGACCATTGCAATACACTTGTCGATTACATAGCAAGTAGAACACATTGCACGGAATCTGTACATATGTATACAACACAAAGCTCCTGATATTATTCAGGTGCCCTGACATTTCATTCTACATAACCCTTGTGTTACAGCTTGAGTGAAGGCAAAAAATTACCCTTCCGGATACGAAATACGTAGGTGAGAGTGAAAATTGCAGCGACCTTGGAAGTAAATTGGTTCGTGAATACCCAGAGTGAGCAGTAAAGGATGCGACTCACATTAAACACGGTGACACCAAGCATGATACCAACGTCGCGCCAGCGGTGAGAATACTGAATATTGAATCCAGTATACATGTACTGGTCCGTCGTCTGGAACGGACAGTAGAGGCAGTTCGATGTCGCATTGGGATTTGCTAGATATCCGCCCGCATAAGACATGAAAGGATCCATATAATCAGCACACGTGAGTCCCGTGGGAGGAACAATCGGAACAAATTCCGTTGACGCGCAAACAATCTCCTGTCCGCCAACCGCTAAGAGGGAGTTGAGCTCAATACCGAAGCCAGAACTAAGTAAGTACAAACCTTGACCGAAAAGGCCTTCAATGAGATAGGTGAAAGGTGAAACCCTATACATCCACCGCCACCAACCCAATGCACGGAATGGCTGCAGGACACCGTTACTACACCATAGATCAGCAAACAGCGATGTTATCCGTTAAGGAATCTGACTTACAATATCACGACAAATGAGAAGAGTGTGCTGAACAACAACGAGGCAATAAATGCAGTTGGAGCCATGGAAGCAATTGCAAGTGCGACTGTCGTGTAATAGAGCGGGAATACGACGCCATACATCAGATAGGTGTATCCGGCCCGGTCGTTGTGGAATCCGACTGTCCAGTACCAGCAAACAAAGAAGATCGACGAGCAGAAAATGTTCCAAGGTATCTCAACGAGGATTTGAGAAGTGACGAGAGCACTCCACTTGTACATCCTACTCTGGCGTTCCCGGACCTCGTAAATTGACCGAATGTCGATGTAGATCGCCTGCATCTGTTGAGAAATGGGGACACACAAAATCGTGGCCAAGAAAATTGACTATGAAACTGATTAGCGAACAAAGCTGGTTCATCTAATGTCGAAAGTCATACGAAGAGTTTGTTTTGTGTACCCTGGAGGGAGTCTTTCGTCTTGAAGAATGTGAAGCCGATCAATAGCCCGCCAGCGATATTGAGAACGAGCTTTGCCATCAAGTAGGTTGGATTCCGCCAATATACTTGGAAGTTGCGTTGTGTAAGAGCAATGGTCTGGTGCTTCCATGAAGTAGCAAACTGTGTGCGTAGCTCTGTCTGGACAACGGGACGAGATCGACCTTCAGCATGAATGCGCCCAAGCTCTTCTTCAAGGGCGGCAGCTTCTGGCGAAATTCGCCAGACGTTATGCCAATCAATAGATGTGCTCGCGGTCGCTCCAGCACCAATGACATCAAGCATGTATTCCGCACTGCCATAGCTCAATTTCACGAATGCCTCTAAACCAACAAAGAACTTACGGGTTCGCATCCTCATCACAGGGTGGGGCCCCATTACACTCGAAATATTTCAACATCGTAGAAGATTTGTCCCCAATGTCACCAAAATAGACGGTTTGGCCGCCCTTGCGAAGGAGGAGAAGTTTGTCAAATAACTGGAAAAGCTCCCCGGAAGGTTGGTGAATGCTAATCGAGTTCAGAATGAGAACGCTATCAGACACATACAAACTCACGTGCACAAGATGGCTTGTCCACTATCGGCAAGCTCACGGAGGAATGTTATGATGGCCCAAGCTGATTGGGAATCGAGACCAGACGTAGGTTCATCAAGGAAAAGAAGAAGCTTGGGCTGTTGGCAGGCTAAGTTAGAAGAGGATGCTACATCTTCAAAGACGTACATACCTTCGCGGCTAGTTCAACAGCTATTGTGGTGCGCTTTTTATGTTCAACGCCTAATGTGCCCACAACTGCGTTTGCATAGGATTGGAGACCACACATTTGGAGGCACTTGTCAACGCTGAATGGTGTCAGTCGGAATTGTTAATGGTGCAACGTAGAAGAGGGGGACATACTGGGCTTGAATCTCCTCCATAGGGACAAATTCCGATTGTCTAAGATGAGCTGAAGAAAGAATGGCTTCCCGAACAGTGGCTTGGGGTAGATGGGTATCCATCTGTTGACAATATCCCCTAAACCAGTTCTTAGTGTTGCCCACTGACGACTTGGCTTTCACCTACGTTTGCGCTTGGAAATCTGCGGGAAGTGGTTGTCCGTTGATGAAACGGTCGCCTGAAACGACACCAACATCGACGCGCTGGGCAAGGACATTGAGCAGAGTAGTCTATCACGTTCTGATCAGTCTACAGCGAGGTTGAGCAGTAATATGACGATAACCTTTCCTGCACCCGATTCGCCCATGAGGGCGGTGAGCTTGCCAGGGGCGACATAACCAGAGACATCGTCTAATAACCTCCTCTCTGATCCCCCTGAAATTGGTACGACATACTGCACATGGTGCCAGGTGAAGATATCTGGAGGCGCATGTTTCTTCTTTCCGTCAGATGCCCTGCTCTCCTTGTGTGCGTTTTCATTAGGTGGTGCTGATGGTTGCGCTTTTTCCTCATCTCTGCGTACACTGGCGGGTCCAACAGACCCTGCGCCCTTTGAAGGTTTGAAGAGAGTGACAGCAGAATCGAATGCAGACCCGGTGTTGAATTCGGTTGCGAAGAGCAACATCATAAGGAAGGCGACACCGAATGCACAGATGATACCGTAATCCTGATAAAAAATAAATTAAGCTGTCATGAGTCACATTAGAAGACCATATTGGGACCTACGCGCCAAAGATCGCTGTACTTGTAATCGTAAGATAGGTAGGTGAAGGTGTTACCGTTGACAGTTGGCATTCCAGGCTGAGCCCCAACTGTGGTGCAGACCTGATTAGCTAGCGATACATTTTCATATCCAGGACCCTGAGGGACTAAGGTGGAGCATGTCCCGTTCAAAGTGTGGAATTCGTTCATCATCAATGATTCAAATCCGTATCCGAGAGGCTGAAAAGATGTCTCAGTATGGCACTTGAAAAAAATAAGTCATCCTACATTCAAGTAAGTGATCCAGCGCAGGGCGCCCGGGATGTTGAGCTTAGGAATAGTGTAACCGGTGTACAGCGAGAAGACCAAAACACCGATTCCAGCTACTGATGTAGCACTAGACTCTTCTTTGAAAGCAGCAGCGACCAGCCTGAAAAATCCTTTCATGGCGGTCGTCATCGTGAATACCACTAAGAAGAATATGCTGTCGGAAAAGGCGTATCAAATCAGTACCGTAAACTTGTATACAGGAAACCACTGACAAGAACTGCGATGCTGTCCTCTGAAGATCGACCAGGAAGTAGAGAAGTACAGAGAAAACGCCCTGGATGACGAACGTAATTGGTATATCGACAACTGTGTGAGCCAGACTCTCGATGAATGGATAATACATCGCTGCTTTGTGGTGACGGAGAACTATGGGACGTTGAGCATAGAGAGCAGGTATTTCTGCCATAGCGGATAAAGCGCCAAAAAACAATGCACTATAGCCTTATTAGGAACATGGTGACCAGAAGAATACAGAAGAACAAACAAAAATAAGATGCCCCCGCGAGAGAAGTAACCAGAAGTTGCATCAGGGAGGTCGTAGAAGACGGTGCCCATCACGATAGCTTGGAATATTTGTGCACTTAGGAAGCATCAACACGTTATGTCAACATAAGCATATAATTGGTACGCACACAAGTTGCACCACTTGGGCCCCGACATCGCCCTTTATTATCTGAACACGGCGGACCATTACTGCCCTGACTTGCATTGGGATTGATATCGTATAGGAGTTACTCTTAGGTGCAGAAGTTGCATGCTCCATCACTGCACTAAGTCTGTATGCCTCCCTGCGTTCGGGTTTGCCTACGTAGTGGTTGCGATAATGATCGATTGATTGACGGTTTGCTTGCCCTAGCGGAGATGAGAGGAAATAAGCTGCCATTTCCTCGGCCGTTCTGGGTATTGATCCTTCAACATCAGTGCGGAAGTTTCTCGCATTCGGATCCGTGACTGGAAAATCTCAGATCACGATGAGGACCATTACACTGATACGCACCAGAAACAAGGAAATCAGAAGTCGTTTGCCGGTGGTAAGGTTCATATCCCATATTTATGAAATATTGGCGCGCCTCTTTTGCTGGCCCAAAGTAGACCATTCGGCCTTCGGAGATTACGCATACCTTGTCAAACAGATTATATAACTGTTCACCGGCTTGGTAAATAGAGACGACTGTCGTGATCCGACCGATATCAGTGCCAATACGAAGTGCCTGAATGAACTCCAGCGCTGTCGACGAATCCAAACCACGGGTTGAGCTAGAACTCATCAGCGCTCATCACAGACAACGAATCAAATACGACAAACTTGTCCCAAGAGCTGATTAAACTTCTGCATGACAAAGCCTCTGCGATAGAAACACGCTTCTTCTCTCCACCTGATACACCTCGTATCGCGGCGTTCCCAACGACGGTATTGCGTGCGTGGTGCAGTCCGAATATTCTGATTAGGATATCGACCACGTCGCGATTAAACTGTTCGCGGGACTGGTCGGCGAACCGCGTATGGGGGGTACGTGTTTTGATTGCGAAGGATAATGTCTGCTCAACTGTGAGGGTCGGAAAATGGACGTCATCTTCGGGACAGTAGATGACATCGCCGCGATATTGCTTGGCTATTTCCTCAGGGGTGAAGGAGTCATAACATACGTCACCTTCGACAGCTTGGTACTCCGACGTCTGATTGGAGAGCACCTTCAGGAACGTGCTACAGCCTGCACCAGGACGGCCTAGAACAACTGGGGGAAGTCAGCATACAATGATCAAGTCAAACACAAGCTAGACTTACGCAACATCTCTCCTGGCATTACCACACCTTCAAAGCCTGACAGAATGTCACGGTTAGGGGGATTGCGCATTGTTGCGATATTTTCAAAGGCAGTCAAGGGATTTAGCATCGAGCCCATTGTGGGCTGGAGGGATGCACGTGCTCCAAGGCCAACTACGCGTAAATCCTTGAACATCACGCCCAACTCACGGTCCTTGATAGACTCTTCACCCCGTCTACAATACGTTGTTACAGCCAGTGATGAGATGGTAGCGAATGACATACCGTCGAACGAGGTCCTTTAAAGTTTGCTCAAAATCAAAGCCATCTTGAGCACTACTGCCACTTTCCATGGCAATAGATATCATGGATTTGCGATTATCGGCCATTTTAGGTTTTTGCAAAGGCGGAAGAGGAAAGTTTTCTAGCGGACGGTGGGATCGAGTAGATCGTGCTGTCATCGTTCGTTCCAACTCGTGCATGCTGGCTGGATCGAGGAAGGTAAACGGCAGGCGAGGTTGGGCTTCATCTCTCGAGGGAGCGTGGGCAGACTGATCATGAGTTGCATCCATTTCTTGCGTTTGACCAGGGAATTCCATGGTGGGTGGATGAAGAACTGTTGATATTACCTCTGCCGTCTAAATAGCAGAAGGGCCGAGGCTGATGTGATCTTCTGAAACAGAAGATCAAATTTGGATGATTCCTAGGGTAAACAATCAACGGGACGATAGTGGAATGTACGTACACCGCAGGAGACCGACGACATATTATGAAATGGAACTTTATTCCACGAGAAAGACTTACAAAGTAGAACTACCCTTGTGGGATTCGGCCACTGTGACCATGCCCGAGCACATAAACAACCCCGCAGTCCATTTACAATAGAGATAACGCCGATCCAAACAATTGGGCTTGAACTGCTCCTCACGGTCAGAAGGGTACAACAACCAATCAGGAATCAACAATTTGCTCGGGGAGAACGTCCTTCTACGTTTGCCCGAGGGATGCCCGACGTTGCACTTGCGTCAGCACGGATCATCCGCAGTCAGCAGGATGGATTCATTCAGTGAAGAAATTTTTAAACAAGATGTGTTAGTGTAACGTTAATACCAGGAGAGATGAATTGGATACGCAACTCTATTTTTCACAAGGACGAGCACTACACACTTAGCTATGCTGAGTTCGGAACCCTTCGAGAGAACAGTGATGAATTAAACATACACAGACCATGATGAGGACCACATATCAGAGTCTTTCATCAACTTGAAGCTGGCAAACACAACGAGGTGTCTGTGACTATTATGTCACATGTTTGATGTGACTGCAACCTACGTAGTTACCATCACGCCGCTTGCAACTCCATCTGACATATGTGCTGCTTCGCGATTGCAGCAACTTCCTTCTGCCAGGAAAAATTACAATGGGCCCAATATGCAGGTTGATTATCCCTGCAGGTAAGAGATCTTGGACAAATACATGTGACCCCAGTTCCTGATTATCAGGCGTAGTCGGATGTAGGTAGGGTTGGGTAGTTACTATAGGCAATACTATCCAGCCGCCCTTAGACCACAGAACCTTCGCTGATTATTGAGAATTACATTAGCTAGGAGTTTAGGGGGTTTCCTGAAAGGGTTTGGAACAAAGGAAAGCCAAACAAAGAGCACGCGTCCAGCAGTGAACGATAATATACTGAACTTCGCGAAAAGCCAACTCTAACGAGATTGTTCAGAGTAAAGCAGAGATGTCCAATATCGCCTCTCTTCTTCAAGCCTCACTCCAGCCTGCTTCCAGAAAAACAGCAGAACAGCAACTCCATGCACTTGCATCACAGCAGGGATTTCTAGCTCACCTCCTTACACTGATCCTTGACGGATCCTACGATCACTCAACGCGCTTGGCAGGCGGAATATATCTCAAAAACATTTCTAAACTACGATGGGAAGAGGTGCATGATAATCTGTCTTTGATCACAATCATTCATCTCATCTATGGTTCAAACAGGACGATGCACCCCTCCCGGAAGCAGACAAAGCAGCACTCCGATCCCAGCTCGTCCCAGCCATGATTGCGCTCTCGAATCCTACAGATAAAGCGATTCGTGCTCAAATTGCCGAGGCTGTCGCTCTGATCGCAGAACTTGACTTTCCAGCAAAATGGACTGATCTCATCGACGTGCGCTACCCGTGTCAAACTACGGGCTCGTTGTCTGACGTTTCCATAACAGCAACTCATCTTATCACTATCAAAAACGGACTACAGCATCAATGTCGGGGTCCTACAGACCGCTCACTCGATCTTCAACCAATGGCGAGCCCAAGTTCGCTCGGACGAGTTATTCACGGAGATCAACTTCGTGTTATCGCGTTTCATGCAACCCTTCCTTGATCTTTCCAATCAAACTGCGACCATCCTGCTTTCTTCCCCTGCCCCACCTAATATCGCTATCGTAACACAAGCCCAGATCATTCTCGTCGATATATTCTATGACTTTACGTGTCAAGATCTACCCCCGGGTATCGAAGATGCTCATGACTCCTTTTTTGCACCACAAACGGGACTCTTTCAGCGTTTCATGTCATGGGACCCACCAGAACTTCGATCCGATGTGAGCAACGTCTTTGCCCTCCATTGTCAGCTACTGACCTATTATTTAGCCTGATGAAACACAGCCATCGCTGCCTGCTCAGTTGAAGACCAAGATATTTGAGATTGGCGAGGTTTGCAGCAGGTCGGAAATAGGCGAACAAATACTAACATATGCAACAGCTTTACATCAAGCTTTTCCCAGACCAACTATCACGCTCGCCTGCTGTCGAGGGCTTTGTCCAGAGCGTATGGGAGCTCATTGGATCGAACAAGCTCCCTGGTGTCGCGGACGACTCTGTACGCTTTCAAGTTTTTTGTTTTATTTTCTAACGACCTCATTGGCATCGGCTTACCAGCTTGTCTCTCAATCTTTGCGTTTTATATCCACCGCAATTCGGTCGGGTTACTATAAATCGCTCTTCTCTTCGCGCGATACCATTGCGTCTCTCGTACAAGGCGTCATTATCCCTAATATTGGACTACGCGACCATGAGATGGAGCAATTTGAAGACGAGCCGCTCGAGTTCATTCGGCTTGACTTGGCTTTTGGTGGTAACGCATCAGAAGTGGCAACCCGGCGTCAGGCAGCCGCAGACGTGCTGCAAGCGCTAGTCAGCTCGGGTTACCAAGCCGAAGCTACGGAAATTGTGGGATCTTGGATCACCTCAGGATTGCAGCAGTACAATTCGAACCCTGCGCAGAACTGGAAGTCGAAGGATAGTGCTATATACTTGCTCACTGCTGTGGCGACAGAGGCATCGACAACACAGGTGAGCGAGCGTCAGTTTTTGTCGATGAGTGCTACGATCTAACGTCAACGAAAGCACGGTGTCACGTCGACGAATGCATTGGTGGATGTCGTGAAGTTCTTTTCTGAGCATGTGTATCAGGATCTCCAAGCACCGGCTGGCAGCATTCATGAAATCCTCTATGTTGATGCGATTCGATTCCTTTTGACTTTCAGGAACCAGGTATTTGCATTTTGATGCGAGCTAACGTTTCAGCGCTAATACTGCTACCAGTTGACAAGAGATCAACTTCTGTCGGTACTCCCTCTGTTGGTGCGACACTTGAATGCGGACCACTATGTTACATATACATATGCTGCGATCACGATTGACCGTATATTGTACATCAAAAAGGGGACACAATTGTTGTGCGTTTGGATTTGTGTGACAGAGGCCTTGCCTTATGCTCTGACCACAGATTCTCTCAAGCCGATATCCACGATCTCGCTGCTGACTTGCTCAATGCACTCCTGAATAAGATAGAAGCTGCCGGTCCTCCTGAAAAGGTTGCCGAAAATGATCACCTGATGAAATGTAAGTAAGTCACATACTGTGCTGGCTAGTGCTGACTCCCGTGTGCAGGCGCGATGCGCATAATCGTCGCCGCACGTCAAACTCTCGCCCCTGTCTATCAACAAGTCCTCCAGCGACTGGTCAACATCCTTGGTGTCATTGCAAAGAACCCGAGCAATCCCAATTTCGACCAGTACATCTTTGAAAGTATATCGGCGCTGTTGAGGTAGGTCTTCGCTTCATACTAGGAATCCTGGCCAATACCCTGTTTGTAGGTTTGTTGTGAGCGGTACACCTTCCACTTTGCCTACGTTCGAGCAGACGCTCTTTGGTCCCTTCACGTTTATTCTTCAACAGGACATAGACCGTAAGGAGCTCAAATCTGGCTTATCCCTCATCTCTGACTTGACCACCTAGAGTACATCCCCTACGTTTTCCAAATTCTCGCTCAGATGCTAGAAGCTCACACCACTGGCGTGCCATCCGAATATCGCTCCCTCCTCCCCTTCCTCCTGACGCCTACATGCTGGCAACAAAAGGGCAGTATCCCTGGTCTCGTAAAGCTCCTCAAAGCATTCCTTGCCCGCGACGCTGCCGAGATGGTCAAGACAGGGCAGATCACAGCTGTGCTGGCCGTCGTCCAGCAACGCCTGATACCCTCCAAAATCAATGATGGTTGGGGCTTTGAACTTCTGCAGGGTGTCGTGCAGTATGTACCTCCGTGAGTTTTTGTGTTCTTGCTATATGGTGAAATGAGAATTTACGGCACTGGCTGGTTAGTGTGCAGCTAAAACAGTACTTCAAAGCAGTCGTCATGACGCTGCTCACAAGGATGCAGACAAGCAAAACGGATAAATATGTATATCTTTTTTCCCACTTCCTTCTCTTCACAATGGCCATCAATGTTGACGGACTTGGGCCGGACTACGTCATATCCGCTATCGAAGAGATACAGGCACAGTAAGGCACATACTGGTCTTCAAATCTGTCACATCGTTCATCTATCTCATTTTGCAGGCTTTGGTCGCAAATTCTCGTCAACTTCATCGTCCCGCAAGTGCCAAAGATGCCACACAAAGACAGGAAAGTTGCAGCTGTCGGCCTTATCCGCATGCTTACGCAGAGCACGATCATGCTTACACCTCCGAGCACGCACAACTGGTGAGTCGCATCACCTCACCTCACTTCCCCATCTTAACACTAACTTGCGTCCCTTTCACAGGCACCCAGCCTTTGTCTCCGTCATCAAGCTCTTCGGCGAGCCACAGTATCTCGGCAAGTCTAAAGACGAAGAACAAAGCACTGGCATAACAGAGATCGACTTCGAGGAGCAGACTGCGGGGTATCAGGCTGCATATTCCCGACTCGCTGCCGCAGACGGCGCACATGTGGACCCCGTGGCATACGTGCGCGATCCGCAAGACTTCTTAGGGCAGGCGCTGGTGAAGGCGGATCCACGCGTGAGGGGGTTGCTAGCTGCAGGTGATCAAACGGTAGTGCAACCGTTTGTGCAGGCGCTTATTGCGTCTGGGTATGCGGTCCAGTGAATTATATAGTTGTTATGTCTTCGCAGTATCATTTGTATGACAGGGTGGACGACACTACACTTGTGCTAGTGGATTGTAACGTATGTAGATAGCTGGGCAAATGATACCGATTTGACTTGAGCAGTTGCGTAGAGTTGCAAGTAAAAAGGCATGGATGCGCGCGATTGACCTAGGCCCAGGCAGTCAAATACTCGTACAGCAAGCATCTTACATCGAAGCCGAGTTGTGCACGAAAACATGGGACGGGTAAGCCGGCATTTCAGAATAATCGTGCATGTCGAATACCAATAAATAGCGTTAAGCATCATAGCGCCTTCAGGGCCGAATACATACTACAACGCTGCGGGTTCCTTGAGCTCAAGACCTGGCAACGTCGGAATGTATATAAAGATGGTGAAGATGTTAACTCCGCGCCACCATATTCGTGGAACCTCCGAGGCTGCTAGCCTGAAGAACGCCCGTGCTCGTCGAGAACAATTTAATCTAAATGGACTGAAAGAGTTAGAGTTGAAAATAAGGTAATAGTGATGGAGAGCAAACGCCCAAGTTTAATGTAACATGGCATCAGTTGAGGTGGATATGGAAGACGTTTTCATGAAATAGATCCTAGGGCAGATCGAGTCGTCGGGGAAATACAGGTTCCGAGGGGCTTTCAAGTAACATTGACGAGTAACGGCCTCCTAGTGCTCACAGAAGTTGCGAGTGTATGACCAAATGTCGGGCACGTCAAAGAAAGGCGTAGGATAATACATTGGCATGCCGTGGAGTTTGACGAATCTAGTGTAAAGGAAGTCACATTCCTTTACCCCATACTCGTCAAACTTCAAGAGTTGTAGATGCTTGGAAGTAGGAGTGAGATTCAGGTTGTCTGTCACAATGTTTGGGACTAAGTGCAGCTGCACCGCGTGTTCATCTTGCATGCCAGGTAGAAAGGACGATACTCGTACCTGTTCGTGAAAATTGGAAGCATCACGGATGCTGGCGTACAGTTCGTCAGCAGCACTGGTGGATACTCAGCAATGCAGCTCTGAGATGGCACGATCGTACGAATATCACGCAGGACGTCAGAGGTAGGCACAGGTGTAGGATGATGCTCCGAATGAGCACGGACTCCTCCAAGTTGCTGACGTCGTCTAATAGAGTGTTTACATCACCCGGAGGAATTGTTATGCACCGAGTCACAAAATAGAAACCCATTTTTGGTAAACCGCTTTTGAAAGCACGATAATCTGACTTATCGGCTGAACATCCTCAGCCGCATACCTATTTAGATTTCTTGGAAAGTTTTCCTCGCCTGCCCCACACTTGCCATGCGGTATTATGAACAAAGATATCCAGAAGTCGACGAGCTCGTCATGGTCCAAGTCCGCCAGATTGCGGAAATGGGTGCATACGTCAAACTGGTCCGTACCCATTCGCTCGTACCCTATTCGTCACGCTGATCCATCCATGTCAAAAAACAAAGCTCGAATACGACAACATCGAGGGAATGATTCTCCTTTCAGAGCTTTCTCGTAGACGTATCCGATCGATACAAAAGCTCATTCGTGTTGGCCGTAACGAAGTCGTAGTGGTACTTCGTGTGGATAGGGAAAAAGGTGTGTCGGTCTTCCTGCCCTAGCTATCCTCAAATGAACTTAGTTTGATCCCCGTGTACAGGCTACATCGATCTATCAAAACGTCGTGTCTCCCCTGAGGACATCATCAAGTGTGAGGAACGGTACATGAAGTCAAAAGCTGTCGCATCGATCATGCGGCATGTCGCGTCAAAGTTGCCATCTATGGATGCAGACGCTGCTATTTCACCAGAGGACGAGGCGGTGGAGAAGGAGACGAAGAAAGTTAGGCGTGCGGCGAAGAAGGACAATCCTGAGGAGGCTGCGGCTGCCATAGCTGCTGAAGAGGCCGCCGCTGTGCCGCACGATGGCTCGAACGAAGAAGAAAGATTGGAAAAACTGTATGAGCAGGTGGCCTGGCCACTTGGTCATAAATATGGACACACATACGATGCGTTTAAGCTTGCTTTGACGTGCGTACTTGGTATTCCTTTTTTGCTTGCTGCAGTGGCTGATGAGACTAGCGAGCAAGAGACTGTATTTTCCTCCTATTCCGAACCCTGTCTCACCAGCAGCCATCTCCATTCTTATGGGCACCATCGCACGGACGGTTGACGCCTCAGCCTATCAAGCTGCGCGCCTGATATCGAACTGACATGCTACACCCCTGCCGGTATCGATGCCATCAAAAAGGCCCTGAGGGCAGGTGAAGCACAAAGCAACGAGACGGTGCCGATCAAAGCCAAGCTTGTAGCCCCTCCACTATACGTTCTCAGTACAAACGCAACAGACAAGGTCTGCCTTTATTCTTCCTTGATTACAAAGCTGTCTGAGAGAATCTGTAGTATGCTGCTGTTGATCGTTTAGAACGTGCGATCGAGTCGATTCTGAGTACCATCGAGGGTCAAGGTGGAAACCTAGTTGTGAAGATGAAGGTCCGGTGCAATTATATACTATACTTCATCTATATTCTGACTCTCTTCCCTATTTTCCCTTCCAGCCAAAAGCTGTCTCTGAGACGGAAGAGCAGGATCTCGCACAGCTCATGGCCAAAGCAGGTCAAGAGAATGCAGAAGTCTCTGGTGATGAGGATGACGAGGAGGGGGTCCAGTAGCTGCAGTACATTTCTCGATTCTTGTTGGCAAGCCACGGTAAACTGGACGAAGCTATCAAATCACATCTAACTACATCATTTATTTATGGTTCGCGTCAAGCTTGGCGGATGCAGCGTAAGCGGCATATCAAATGATAACTTGTGATTTTCCTGCACAATTCAATTGCAGGTTATTGTGTAGGGACTTTCCGATCTTCGACTCAAACTACCGTTTGCTGATAGTGAAAGTGCATACATGTATACAGCCATCCTGGTCTTCACATCGATTGCCATCGGGCACGATGGTATACGACCTCGCTTATTTCCCCAGTAGCTTGTGCCCAGGGGACAGAGTAGCCAAGTAGACCAGCGGATCTTAGTACTTACGAGATCAACGATTTCGCTCTGGAACCCTCACTCAGTCCAAACTTGTTTTGATTTCTGCGGTAGACTTTTCCGCAATGAAACGGAGCGACCTAACGAGTCGTTGTAGTATACATATATACTTGTCTGAACTCAATGTCCCAGCGGTATTGATTTTACTGGAAGTTCAACTTGGATGCGTTTGGTCTATGTGTCTCGGTTGCAATAATGTACAGTGCAATGTTTATGTCCTACAAAAGGGTTCGGCTTAGGATTGTATTAAAGCAGTCTCGCAGTACACTCACAGCTAGCTTCAAAACCTGCCTCAATGGGCATCACACAACGTAGCGCGGGAATAATGCTAGAGGGACTGAAGTTTACATCATGCCGATTCTGAAGCGATGGTGTAGATGCTGGGACAAGCGTACTGCGATGGAGTCGTCAGGTACAGTCAGCACCAGAAAATATTGGGATCGCCTACATCGTCGTTATCGACCAGTTCCCGTAGCTCAAGACGAGAGTTGAGACTTGTTGGGGTGAGACTTTGGTTATTGAGGTGAGAAAATGGACTTACACGCTGAGAAAACTATTTAGATAACCTGCAATGCGGGTGGATAAGTTTATAGTGAAATATAAGCGGTGAACTCACAGTGGCTCATGAGGATGTACGGTACAAGAAAGGCGCCATTGCGGGGGCAGACGAGAAACTAAAAGGAGGAGTTTGTGAGTGCCATCGCTTTCCCGTCGAGATGCGTACCAGTATGAGAAACAGTGTGACATCTATACTGAAATGACGAGTCAGTTGTGGAACAGTGCTGTACGGGAGACACGATTACGTAGTTATCAAGCCTACATTTACAACAAGCACAGTCAATCTAGTGATGAGACCGCCGAGTCTTGACAAAAATAAGTATGTAGGACTGAAAAACAATGGACGGGACGGACCTTCCTATCCCGGTTCGGGACTTGTGAAACAAGTACACTTGCGTAGCAGCAATGAGGAAGTCACATGCCATCGAAGACAAGTAAAAACTAGAAGCGGGCAACTGAGGGTCGCGTAAGGTTGTGGAAGTTGATAGATTTGAAGGTGAGCTTACGTTGCTAACGTGAGTGCTATCCCACAGGGGATCACGGACACTTGAAGATATGTGAATGAATGTCAATTAGTCCGGTATTGGACCGAGTAAACTCACGTTTTGACAACCATCGCTGCGACCGGTTTGAGCAAGAGATGACATAAAGCGGAATTTAAGCGTACCTCCGCCAGATCCTGTAAGTCATGTGAATCAGCTATGTCACGCTCACAGTAGACGATTATTTCTTTACCTAGCGCAGCCAATGCCAAAAGGACCTGGAGAAGCCGATACATTGAGTAAACTAGGAGAGGAATAGAGACTTTGGAGACTTACTATGAAAAACGTGACTATAATGTTTCCAAAGCTAACTAGAGAGTTTTGAGTGTAAATTCTCGAGATTGTTGGGTTAGACCTCACGTCGCCATATACGGTGAGCATATGTCCTAAAAAGCGGAATGGGTGCTTATCAGGAAGTGAAGATAAGAGACGACGTACAGTTGCACGAGAAAAGCTATTATTGACTATGATAGAATGAGGACGCTTCTGATTGAAAGGGACGTTGGACAACTTACAGTAATGCCCATTGATGCCTGTAATGAGTTGTTACGATACTGATATGATGAAAATAAGAAGGGCTCACCTCGAATGTTCTAGTCAAAAATGAATATAAGTGGAACGGCAGGTGGGAAATGACATACTTTGATACATGTGATGACATTGTGATGTCACCTGGCCAAGCTATGGTATAATGATATAGTGATGCGGCGACAAGGGCCAGCTGTGCCGTATCTAACACCCTAGGGAACTTGATTCAGAGTGCAGAACGAGGAGTTTCAAGTGACGAACCACAAAAACGCTACCTGAAAAAGAGGCTTGAGATTTGGAATTGGGTATGGTGATGTTAGGTGCTTACCAAGGCCTTCATTGACGATCTGTCTTTTGGAAAAATTCGGAAATATCGCCAGGTCTGGGCGAGAGTAAAACCATAGAACCTAGTGAGAAGATAAATATGAAGGGTGTGAGGATAAAGTGTAATAAGCTCACATGCTAGAGACGATGACACCTGATAGTAGGGGTGAGTAGGATGTGATGAAGGGAAGGAATGTGATACTGACCGATGAAATGTGAAGCGAGGACGGAGAGAGTATCGTTCATGGTGGGGAATGTAAGGAGGGAGAGGGGATGATGAGGGCATAAAAGACAAGTTGAGGATCATACATGCCGTGGTCTACGGAGCGCTTCGACGAACGACATGAACGACTAGAGAAGTTAAATTACATGGAAGGGGACCGTAATATCATGAATAAAGCCTAATTTAGTTACCGTCCGAGGAGCAACTTCATTCCGGCTAAATCCGAAAGTTTTGACCAGGTACAAAGTGCACTTGACCGTCCGAGCGCTAATTTTGTTGACCTGAATTAACTGTCCTTGACGCATTCGGCAGGGACTAGAACGCATCACTTCCCATGTTCCGCGACAGTGCAAGTTCAGCCCGGAGGTAGACATAGTGCTCTGGTACCAGAGTTCTCTACGACCGCTGCTCCAGAGAGGCTTTCTCGCGACTCGATCTTCTCTCTTAGATCTATTTCAAATAGAAAACACGATGAATACTCTCGGCATCAAATTTATCGACCTATTTTCATATAAAACAAGGGGTCCAAGCTATAAAGTATAAATCCCAGCCAATAAGGTTTTAATTTTTTGAAAATGTTATGCCTCCTCCATATTTTTATAATGAGTAGAGCAGTCCTGCCGCTGTTATCGACGATGCAATCACAACGTTCAGAGAACGCTCAAGCGTACCAGAATACTAATTCTGATTACTCAAGGCTACTGAGGATCAGAGTACTCTCTATGTTCGCCATTCCCCTTTTGCATACCGCGATGATCGATGTTTCAAGACGAAACATATAAGAACAATATCCGAGACAGTGACAGAATCCACCTTCCTCTACCCCAAGACAAGTCCAAGAATAGGGTCCTGGAACAATGACAGAAAAAAACATCTACCCCGTAAAAGTGGCCAGTCGCGGACATACCATATGATCCATCCCATCATGGCCTTCGACCCTCGTATTGTTATTGGACCGATGCAAGTTGGTTCGCTCCTCAGTGCAGTATTCTACGGCTGCCTCGTTTCCCAAATTTACTTGTATTTTAAACTGTTCCCAACAGATCCTCGAGGCTTTAAAATCTTCGTAAGTTGTAACCGATTTTTTTTATCAATATTCACATTTAGCTGCAGGTTATAGCTCTTGGGTACGGTCTCGCCTCTCTACCAGTCTCCAGGTTGTAACTCGCATACGTGTCTTAGAATTTGGCAACTAGGCCACTTCATCTGCTTGGTTGCTACGCTATGGTCCATGACAGTGATAGCCTATGATCACCCATCCATACTCGATACTCTTCCACTTGGAACAAAAATTATCCTCTTGCTCAGCAGCTTCACGTGCTCTACTGTGCAGGCAAGTGTCGACAATATTCTCAACAACACAAGTCATGTCTTGTTTTTAGGCATTTTACACCATCAGGCTCTGGAAGATTTCTAATATCGTCATCCTACCACTTGTCTCAGGAATGTTAGGTATAACTGCGCAAGTTGCAGCTTTCATTTTCGTCGTCCGCGCGTTTAATATGGCCAACCTCGAGACGTTCGGAAAGGATCAACACTTCATCATCACATTCGCAGCAATATCTCGTTCGGCATCTGACATTTTCACTACCATCGGTATAGCCGCAACAACCCTGAAGAAGCGATCATTGTACGTTTCGGGCGCTACAGCGACAACTAGGTTAGCTGACCGGGTAATTGCGTGGATGCTTGGTAAGAGTATTACATTATGATGTCGATTATAATGACCTGGCGATAGAAACATGTTTGGTAGCTAGGTAGGTCTTTCGCGCCAGGCCTTTCCAGTTTTGAACGTCTTTGAAGTTTGTTGACGTTTTCGATCGCCGTCCTGGTAAGATATGCTTACATCCGAGCTTGCTTATATCGCTAAATCAATGCTTCAGCTCCTTACTTTACCCAACAGTTAGTTGCATTTTTTCGTGTTTTTTGGGGGGGAATTCATGCCTATTAGATTCCTGGTTTGGTCTATATCTCATCAACGCCAACCGTAAGTCGTCGCTCAAATTAATGAAGAAAGTGATGCTAATTATTCAACAGTAATTGCGAATTCGCTATTGGCATGGTAAGACAAATCAACTTTTCATGCTGTAAAGATTGATTTATTCTGAAAGGCTCAATCGCCGATTCATGTTCATGCGTGAGATGGACTTAACAGTATGCTCGACTATCAATTTCGCCGAATGAGGTCTGTCTAGACAAGGCCACCGGTCTCTGAAATCTGTCTTGTCCCCTCTATTTGACAGGGGAGATGACGACTCATAAAATTCCTTACATCTCTTTCCAAGTATCACCTCACTTGTATCACTAGTAGTTCTCGTAGTCGAATTGTGTATCACTCCCTGTAGCACCAACTCCCGTGGCGTTTATGCATCCCTCGTGTATGACTAACTTGAAAAGCTGCGTCAACTGTTCCTCTCAATCACGTGGTGACATCATCGGCTGCCAGCACAGTGACCGGGATTCACATAGCCGCAGAGTTTCAGGCGGAATTTTCAAGTTCACAGCAGATAAATTTCAATTCGGAGACCATCGATTCTACAACGCTTTCGCCTCTACCATTATGAGCTACGACCTTGGAAAAGCCGTCGGTTTCAAGTCCCAAGATCAACCAGTGCGTTTCAGTCTTACAGTAATATACTACTACTTGCTCATAGTATGTACTAGGTTTCGTGGACTCGTAAAGACATCATCACGTATGCTCTAGGAGTAGGCGCGAAACATGACGAGCTGTCTTTAGTATATGGTAAGTAAATGCGTATCCTTGTTTGCTCCATACATGTTGACCCGACTTCATAGAGCTTGGTAATGTCACGGTTGTTCTAGGCATGCTTACGTTCGGTCATTGACGTTTTCTGCAGACAAGTCATGGGGACCACTACCGACATATCCTGTGGTGCTTGCACTTAAAGGTGGGCTCGATTAGACTTCCAGGTAGTGGACTAAAGGCGTTTACATCAATAGGCGATGACCAGGATGTCACTTTATTCGCAGCCAGAAAGGGCGCTAAGCCTCTTCCGGGTCTTCCGAAGCTGAACATCAACAGGGTGGTGAGTAACTCGCGAACTTTCTCATTCAATCCGTCTTCACAAGGCATGCAGGTACATGCAACCCAAAGCATCGAAATCCTGAAAGAGCTTCCGGTGGCCAGCGGATCAGGCTGGAAACTCTCTCAAAGAATAGTCGGTGTACACGAGAACAGTGCGTTCATGAAATTTATAAGCGCATCTTCTAGCTAACAATATTTCAGAGTCTGGAATCATCATCGACAATGAATCCATATTGCTCGACCCTCATGGTGTTCCTTATGCGAAGCTTTATGTGAGGCGCTCGCCCAAGTTGAATTTTCGCTATGCTGATCCCGTTTATAGAGTTCAGCTTTTTACCTTGGTTCAAAGGCCAACGGAGACAAGTTTTCTAAAGTTATTGCAGCCCCGCCTCAGGCGAAACCTGTCCCTAAGGACCGAAAGCCGGATTGGGTGGTTCGGGACAAGACAACACCAGAGCAAGCTCTTATTTACAGACTGAGCGGCGATTACAACCCTCTGCACATTGGTAAGCTCTTTGCATATGTAATGGTTTTTTTTGGACTAAGCTGCCTATCAGACCCGGAACTTGGCAAAGTGATGGGCTTTGGTGGTGTGATTCTGCATGGGCTGTCAAGTTTTGGGTTCGCTGCAAGAGGTTTGATTCAGGTGATAGCTAACGGGAATTCTCGCGCTCTGACGGTCTTTGGCGCGAGGTTTACGTCGCCCGTAAAGCCTGGCGACGAGCTCGAGACGTCGGCATGGGAAGTTGGACCTGGTCCGAACGGCACCTCAGAAATCACGTTCATAACGAAGAACTTGACATCTGGCAAAGTGAGATGCTTCGTTCTGTTTCTCGTCTTGTTCTAAACAGTTGGCGCAGGTTGTGTTGGGCAATGGTGTTGCCTTTATTAAAAAGGCAGAAAAGAGCAAGTTGTAGTCGAAACTTTCTTTTTGTTGTGTTGGGGGTATGCATATATGTATATATTGACAACAAATCGTGCTCATGTAAATTCTTTTCAACTTGTACATGTTAGTTTATATATCTGTCGTGTTATTCTTGTGTTCGATGATGCAGCGACCTAACGACTCCTAGAGAGATTCCTTCTCAAGCTTCGTCCTCAACACCCTTCCCCGATCTAAAATGGCATCGGCTTCGAGATAACAACCCTTCAGCCACCGAGTCGTTTCACCATACGCATCCGCACCAGAGCCATCATCAGTGAATGAAGTGCGTGCGTGCAAAACCCGCCGATTGTCGAATAGGACAGCATCGCCTTCGCGCAGGGTATACTCTAGCATGTTCAAAGGGTCATCAAGCAGAGCAGCGTAGCATCCCAATGCGTCGTAAAATGCGGGAGGAGTCGAATCTAACAGCAGAGGAGCTTGGAAAGGCGGCGAATAATTAATGTGCTTTATTTCTGGCATTGTCGGCGAGTCAGTGCGTATTGCTGGGGAAGCGAGTTCGATAGTGGAGTGCTCGTAATGAAGGTGATGTCCATCGTTGATGTAATGGAATGGAACCGGTGTAGTAGCCAGGGTATCAAAGTCCTCTGGATGGGTCTTGCGCAACGTCTCTGCAGCGCGGAGACCATCAACAAAACGCGAAGCACCACCTACGACCCGATTGCGAAGGCAGTGGAGAATCTGATATCGAGGAGGATGTTCAAAGTATCTGTCAGATCATGAGAACGTCATCGAGGCAGCGTACCGAAAATACATACAGGAGATCCATATGCATACCTAGGTCAAGATTAGTATAGGCGATATTTTTGCTGTTACGGATGTTCTTGACATCCCACAACTCCCCGTAGAAGGTTTCGCGCAGTTCGCCGAACATATTGGCAAGTTTGCGGAGCTCGCATGTCTTGTTTGTGTGCTCGGTGTTCGGGACACCTGTGACGAAGAGCAGTCCATAGCGCGTGAGCTGTGTGATGGCAGAGAGAAGCTGGGAAGGCTTGTTTATGGCTTCGTAGCTCATATAGAGGTCGGGTACTTGGGAGATGGTAGATACATTCCAAGATATCGGTTGCATATCTTTGTGAAAAGACGACAGTCGCGGAGATGACGAGTAGCGTTCCAAGAAAGAATGCTCGTAGAACGATTTGTGATTATCTACCCATTCGACGTGTATGCCACTGTCCTGGAAAGTTACGCCATAAGGGATGGGACAAATATCAGCGGGAATGTCTGATGTCCTATGAAGCTTCTGAGATGTAGAAGGATGCACGCAGGCTGCACATTGGCAGGCGTCTCGCAACCATCTATGAGGAAAAGAAGCACCGAGAGCGGGAACAATCAGCTTGGAATCTGTTGTCTGAGCTTTAGCTTCAGTATATGTACGGCGGAAGGAAGGAATAATCTGTCTGGACAAGCCTGAAGTCAGGAACTGATGTGCACGCAGACCGCACTGATATCCCTTATGCATCTTTGGTGTTATAAAATTCGGCTCCCCGGCATCTAATTACATAACGAACTTGGCTGAAGCAAGTTGTTTGGATCCAAAGCCTTTGCCAAACAACCGCCTTCCTCTTTCGGATAGCACATTTATAAACTTGTTAGCAACCTAACTTAGTTCAGTCCACTTCAACTCGAACGTAGCAACCGTTTCCTGTCTGCTGCTAATTTGAACGCCGATAGATCTTTCCTGGTTGTTTTATCATCAGGACATTTCTTTCTGTATCACTGTTTTTGAGGTGTCACTATACCACAGCAAACACTCTGTCCAGTTGCCTCTAGTCTGTCATTGACCAGATACCCGTTTCACAGTCACCGATGCTCAGCCCATCTGGCTCCGAAAACTCCTTTGTCTTTCTTGAAGGAAGTCCGAAGCCAACCCCACCTCCATCTTACACACAGCCGGATCCACTTTTAGACAAGGTCTGAGGCTTTGAGCTCAGTGTAATATCAATGTCCAATGCTAACTGCGATATCAGATTCATCCCTCTCTGTTGCCCTCATACATACCTGGCTCGACTCGTACATACGCGCATGATTGGTCTCGAACTGGGACAGGAGGAGAAATAAAGCTCAACGGACGGCACTTTGTCGATTCCTATGGGCGTATCTGCAATTTACGTGGCGTCAACGTGTCTGGTTGCAGCAAAGCGTAGGTTTTGTTCTTCCATGCATAAAAGACAATGCTAAACATCTTGCAGCCCAATGAACCATGACCATGGTGCATTTCCTGGTGACCATGAAGTCGTTACATTTGTTGGCCGTCCATTTCCACTGGAGGAAGCACCTGAGCACTTTGCGCGTCTTAGAAGATGGGGCTTAACCTTTAGTACGTCTTCATGCAGTCTGATATTCTGCTTGTTAACATTTCGCTAGTTCGCTTTCTCGTGACTTGGGAGGCTGTCGAACATGCAGGACTGTACGCATTAAAATAATTTCTCGATCATATCATTAATGCAATCCTTACAGTGGCATATATGACAAGGAATATCTGACATACGTTCGCAAGCTTCTTTTATTGTTGCCCTCGTTCGGACTTAGTGCGTTCGTCGTCGTCCATCAAGACGTTTGGTCCAGGTATTCGGGTGGTTCTGGCGCGCCAGCATGGACCCTCGATGCCGTTGGATTCGACCTACACGCACTAGAAGAATCTGGGGCTGCATGGTTGCTAGGAGTAAAAGGTGGCGGCCACGTCGAAGCGGAACGTGGTATATGGCCCTGCGGATACCAAAAGTTGGTCGCCGCAACCATGGCGTATGTTCAGTCTAATCTATTGCTGCAATTATGTTGACATGGGATTTTATTCGACCAGCACCTGCTTCTGGGCTGGTGATACCTTTGCGCCCAAGTTGAAGATTGTCATGCCTGATGGTCAGACAAAACCAGTCCAGCAATACCTCCAGGACGCATTCTTGGATATGTACGCTACAGTCGTACAGGCTCTAGATGGTTTAGACGGAGTCATTGGATTCGAGGCAAGTTTGTGCAATAATTGAATTTCATAGTACTAATCTGAAACAGATTATGAACGAGCCACATAGAGGGTACATAGAATTGCCTTCGTTGCACAAGTTTGACTACAATACAGATCTGCATCTTTCACATGTCCGTGCGTACGCTTGGATTATATTTTGCATTTAAGCTACTAATGACTGGCTATGTACAGCATCCGCTTTCGAATCTTTTCTTCTTGGCTCCGGATACCCTACTCTCGTTGCCCACTGGACGCGCTCGTTCCCTTTCCCTACTCGTCTCACTTCTCGAAGTGTCCTAAATTCTGCTAGTCGGAAAGCATGGCGCCCCGATGGTCCGACGCAAGGCATGTGTGTATGGGAAATGCATGGCGTCTGGGGGTGGGACAACAGCAAGAACGAGGGCGTCGTTCTGCGCGAAAATTATTTTGTCAAGGACCCTATGACTGGTCATAAGGTGTGTGCGCGCGACGGACCGTACAGTAGATGCTTACACGCTTGAAGGTCGATTGGTACACCGATTTCTATTACCCATTCCTTAAACGGTGGACAGATCGCGCCCGGAAGGTGATGTCAAGCGATAAAATGTTTTTTGTAGAGCCAATCCCCAATGAGGCATGTTGCGCAATATATCTCTTATATTTGCTGACAACTTTTGCAGTTTTGTCCACCATCATGGACAACGGAACATCAACTTCCCAACATGGTGTTTGCCCCACATTGGTTAGTGAACTGTTGTCTCAAGAGTACATTGCTTATCTCGGCTATAGGTATGACCTTAATGCGTTATTCAATAAGGCTTTTGGGGATTTCACGGTGAACGTGCAAGGCTTATCTAGGGTATTATTCTCGGTAAATTATACATGAGTTTTCGACGCTTATATTGTTTTCTAGGGAATGTTCCCGCTGAAAGCCTTGTACTGGGGTCAACAAGGCGCGAGAGAAAACTATTCACTCCAAATCCAGAACATCGTGGATCACGGCTGTAAAGTACTCGGCAAGAGGCCTATTCTGATCGGAGAGTGTGGTATACCCATGGACATGAAGTAAGTCTGACGATGCCATTAGTATCTATGCCTGACGATGAACGGTCACAGTCACAAGGAGGCATTTGAGAGCGACGACTGGAAATGGCAGGAGAGGATGATGGACGCCATGATGACAGGTCTCGAGAGATCCCTGGTCGGATTTACGTGTGTGCCGTGCTTCCTGCATGATCAATTATTGATATGCTTTTAGCCTGTGGAACTACAACCCCGACAATAATGACATTCAAGGTGATGACTGGAACGGGGAAAATTTCTCTTGGTTCAGTCGAAGGCGAGGATTACCTCGATCACTGCTCGATTTGGACCAATTCTCATTCACGCTGGATAACGGCGCCCGCATTTTGCCTTCTATCGTCCGACCATACGCAGCAAAGACTGCTGGCATACCCACCCGGTTCGAGTATGAAGTGAACACGGGCACGTTCGTTTTCGAGTGGAGGTCGCCCGAGTCCAAGGACAATATCATTCTTACTGCTCGAGAGACTGAAATTTTCGTACCGTCCCTCATCACCTACGGGAGGAAGCTAGTGGTCTCGGGCCTCAGCGCCGGCGATAAGTATACTTATGATGAAACTCGACAAACTCTTTTCATCGTCCCTCAAGATGGTAGTTCGGGTAGGATGCACAAGATAGCCGTCTCGGTGGACCCACCGCTTCGCCCTCAATTCAAGGTCAATACCTTTTGGGGTGACTTCGGAGAAGCTATCTTATCTGGACTGGTGATATTTGTGATTCTGTTTGCGGTCATCAAGTATTACTTTTATATGTGATGCTGAGGTCACTTGGAAGATTTTATATCTTATCTGTCTCCTCAATTTTATCGTTATATCTGTTGATTACGAGTGCAAGCAAGGACCCTACGACTGTCATCCAGCGATTCGCAAATTCCGAAAGTTGATCATTAAGTCGGCCGTGAGACCTAAAGTAAATCCTGCAGCAGGCTATATTTGGCACCCAGTATCGATTGGACCTTAGGAAATCGGTGTGAGGACAGAGTCAGGAATTGCGCGACCATGTGACAGTCGCGATAAGTTCATTGACGTGGGTGGGAGCAATAATGAGATAGAGATATAAGGAGCCTTCTTCAATACCACTATCTTCATTCATTGCATTCGCAAAGTACATCTCCTGCGATGGTGGAACCAAAGGTAGAACTTGCATCGATCTCGCTCTTCCGTGCGACGCCTGCACAAATTGAAGAGACACGACGCCGAAGGTGGCCACACTTGGGTGGTACCCTGAGTCTTGCGGAGTACATCAAGCGAGATGAAGATATGGATGTTCTAGAGCATGCAAAGGAGGGGAAAATGATCACCTGGTAAATATGACATTTATCAAACAGAAGAGAGCTAATGAGGTTGAAAGGGTCCTGGCACCACGGGAGGACCCCACGACACTCGATTTCATGTGTGCTTGTAGGACGTAAGCGACTCGAGTACCCTCGACGGACGAGCGGATTTCTAATCTTTACGGGGCCAGATATAAGCGAACAAGTCTCGTTGCTTACCCTCCTTCCTCTCCTTCTGAACCCAACTCAGTGCACGAAACAACCTCATACGGCGTTGCCGCAGTCTTCACCCCGCCCTCAAAACGCGGGCGCGGCTATGGAAGACACATGATGCGTCTCCTGCATTGGGTGACCGCCTCACGTGATAATCTTCCTGGATTCCCAGAGGCGTGGGGCACACCACCGGAAGAGGTAGCGGATGCTGGTGCGGGGCTATTCTCGGTGTTATGGAGTGATGTTGGAGAGGAATTTTACCACTCAGCGGGTCCTGGGGGTGAAGGAGGGGGGTGGGAGAAACGGGGACCGGTGTCGACTGTATGGGAGGTGGGCACGGAGGAGGGGGATGACGAGGGATGGGAGTGGCTGACGCAGGAACAGCTAAAGGGTCTTTGGGACCATGATGCTAGGTTGATTAGGAAGGAGCTAGAGAACATGCTGGTGGAGAACACGCTGTACGATGTGGGGCGCCCAACGGCACTTGTGACATGCTTGCCAACAAGTGGTGTCGCAGCATTTCAAATCCCTCGAGCGACGTACGGCTCGAACTTTTCTATGGCAGGTGGATTCTGGGGTGTACGGTCCTTGAGGAACCCAGACACATACGCAAGCTGGAGCGTTGAAATGCAGCCTCACCCACCCACGTTGATCGTCACGCGGCTCCGGGCCAGCAAAGACACGTTTCCTGGATTGATCGCAAAAATCAAGCAGGCGGCTAGACGAAGTGGAATTCGGAAAGTGGAAGTGTGGAATTTGCAAGTACGATTGAGGGACGCTGCGGAGAAAACAGGTGGGCAGACCTTCATACGAAGCGAACATTTGCCACAGATTGTGTGGTATGGACCTGGGATTACGAAGGACGTGGAGTGGGTGCACAACGAAAAGTAAGTGCTGCTATAAAAATGACGCGTATACGTGCTTAACATTTTCCAACAGGTTCTGTTGGTGTTGATGCGGCATATTTCCATAGGCTCGTGTGCTGTTGCTTCTCAAAAGTTTTGATAGATTGAGATTTTGAGTCCTGGTCACTAGTACCCCTGGACTGCCAAGATCTCTAGTGCCAGTGGATTCCAGTTTGGAAAACATCAATCTCAACGTCAGAGATCATTTCCAAAAAGGACCCGGCACCCTATGCACACGTGACCTGAATTAGACTTTTCACTTCGTAAAATATCGAACATGCTTGTCAACTTCATCATGATCGAGTTTCGTCGTAAACTACACGACACAAAAATTGGGACGTCGACTACAAATTTTTAACTCAACGGAAGATATACAATCTACGAAAGGAGCCACAGGCAACGGTTGATTTTCCTGACAACCTAAAGGTTTTCCGAGATGTATTGAAACAGCCCTGCGCTTTGTCGCTACAGTTGAAGGTTATCAATGCGAATCTGTCCTGGAAGCATGCATGGTACGTGCTTAGACTTATTTGACAACCGTGATGCAGTCCTCAATCGGATTCATGGAGCAGGGCCGTAGCCAGGAGAGCCCCATCATATCCCCTTCTTACACACACAGTTGTCGACACGCCCAAGGACACCTTCGTTAAGGAGATACGATAGGCAGCTCTTATGGGCAATATGCCAAAACTGTGTTCTATGATAAAATATTGCCCATGTGCGACATTTCGGGTTTCATCGTAACATAAATAAAACACGAAACGACTACGCAACTCTAGTTGTGCGAAAGCAAAAGATCGTCTAATATACAATTTATTCTAATTCCCATCCATCATGCTGGCATGAATGATCTCTGTCTCCTTTGTGACGGGTACAGTCATCGGTTCATGCTCCAGACCACATCGCGTATACCTGGCTCTCTGAAGAGCCACTATTGGCGCCCCTTGGTTCAAGGGACCGTGTCATCATGGACTTGCCGCCTACTTGGAAGTGTACTTGCAGGATGGTGAGGCAGAATACAATTCCCTTTAGAAATGTTGTACAGCCGGCGTGTGTCGAAAACCAATTGAACCCACCATAGTAGGAGACACAGCGTCCAGCACGGTATATTGACCATTGGATCCGGACAGGTATGCCAGAAGAATCGAAAGGACGCCCGTCGCATATATAGCGCCACTTTCCACAATGACGATCAAAATGGGTAAATACATCGCAAATCCATCTGACATGAAACGTCGAGTGTGATAGATGCGCCAAGCGATCAAAGCTACGAGTCGTCGTCAGAGCCTGCAAATCAGTTATGGGATAGACGCACAAGTGCAGGTGACACTTGTAATCATAGTCAACGTGAAGAATGTGGTGATCCATGAGTGAGCAGTGGTGAAAACGGTGGATGAACTGTTGGCCTTGGAAAGGGACCACACGATGATGTACCCAGTCACTGCGAAACGTCATGGGTAAGATGATGATCGAACAGTACCCTTCAAGATGCTCACCAGTGTTCGTACACAGCACGATTAGACCAGGGATTGCGACGAAGAGACTTCTGTGGTTAAGTACGTAACATCGCCAAACCTACTGCCCTATCACTGAGACAAGAGAACAACATGCCAAGCAGAGAAACTCACAAGGACGCAATCAGCGAGAATGGTTTGCGTAACGTAAAGTACAGTTTTTGCGTATTCCAATGGCGACGCAAGGTTAGCATAGTAGGCATTTGCACTCATTTTGCCCACATTGAATACGAATGCCTCCATAATTCGAACAAAATCAACAATTAGATGCTGAGATTAATGATGTTGAGCAATTCTGACAAAGGAATTGAGTAATACACTGACAGCCGTTGCCATACAGAACAGCACAGTTGCGATTGGGATGAGTAGTCGCCGATTTGAGCCAGTGTTCTTGAGCAGGACGAATAGTGTTAAGCAGTACAATACCAAGAACACGCCTGTTTGAGATGGTGAGATTCGGCACCATTACCTCCTTCGCCAATCGACAACGTACCATAAAACAAAGTTTCTAGAAACAAAGCTAAGAGTGAAGCTTCATCCAAAGGTATGCCCATGATTACGATCGGTGGTATGTTGAATCAGGTCCTGAAGGATATCAAGCCAATGAAGTTATTGGGTGGATGTAGTCCTTCTTTAAGTACGTACTTTCGGCCAATCAACTTGTGAGCGGTTGGATGATAGACATTTTGCAATTCGACGCTGTGTTAGCGACTAGTCCGCAGTGCGCATCTGATGATGATGGGCGTCTGTGCTATAATGCATTCAAAGAACACTGTTGGTAAGGCGACCGGTACCACATAACTTGTAGTTGTTGTACCATCAGATCTCAATGAGGCCCATCAGCGAAGCTGTGCATATATCTGACCGTTTTCACATGGATCGAATGTGTGGCATTGTTGGCAATGGTTATAGAAAGACCAATTTGCGGCCTACTACAGTAGGTTGAACATTATTTGCTTCGCGACCTTTCTCACTTGGAGTATCTAGGCACAAGTAAGAATGGGGACAATTTTATGAAGTCAGACACGAAACATTACGGACCGAGACTGAGACTAAGAGAAGCTGAGACCGCCGCATCATGACAGAGTAGAACGGAGTTCAAATTGCTTTCATGATGTGCATGTACTCAGATGTTTGGATGTGACAACATAGTTGATTGCACCTCATCAGTGAACGCGATATGATATTGCATGTTGGGTGAAGCGGACTCGGAGGAGAAAGCACTTGATGCGACCAAGATGCGACGCGATACTCGCGACCTCACGCGAACGCCGAAGATCAGCACAGTACCAATATGGTAACAACTTATGTAACCGACACAGTTCTGCTCCTTGGACTCGAGTTCATACAACAAAGTACTTTTACCCTTATCGGTTTATGCAATCCCTGAGACCTGACTCGGAGCAAACAAACAAGGTATGGACAGGGACCAACCTCAGGTTGGAAAACTAGAATATCATGACAATCGCGGCTTGCTGTAAAGCGGTCATGGTTCAACATGCACAAACTGCAAATTATGTCCTGTCTGAAAGACTTGGAGCTCAAGGCCTCTTCGAATATGATCGGCTGTCCGATTGTTATGTACGAACACCTTCTCTTTGGATGATCATGCTAGAGCAAGAATTGATCTTTTTTGCAGAGCGAGATGAGGGGAATCAGCATCGCTGAAGGTGACATTTTAGGTTGGTAACTTTTAGCCTTCTCCGGTGACGTGATGCTGATTAAAGATTCCAGGAACTTTCCATGCGTCAGTGGACCACATCGATCTCGGCGCCAACCAAAGACTGACAGATAAATTATAGGACTCGTTGCAGATACATTGGCGCAAACGTACAAATTACCTCTCTCGACACACCCAGATGGGCCACTTACGATGCATGAAATCTCGTTATTCGATGAGGCAACTGAGACAGTTTCATTCTCAGCCGACTTTACACAAGCGTTCATGCAATATGTGCAGCCGCGCTGTCAGCTGATGGTCGAATCATGGGACACCGTATGGCCTATGACGCAGCCGTCGACCAAAGGGTCTCCCAAAGTCTCGTCGATCTGTATGTCGTCAACGCGATCAAGACAGATGCCGCGTGGTACGTAGAACATGGCGTGTTTACGCACAAGGCCATCGTGCATATGGAGGATGCAGCTTTGTCGGCAGCTTTGCCTCGCCTAGATGAGTTGCTCGCTGGGATGGAGGTTGAGCCATATGTGTCGTCGCCCATCATATCGGATAAGTGCTGGGAGGAATTTCGCAAGACGTTGCCTGTCTACAGCTCCCCTCATGCTGAGGTGCCAGTACAGCCTACCTTGATTTTGGAGCAAGCTCGACTTTGAAGCTCTGGGTCGCTATCATTAGCCTTGCACAAAAATATGATGCTCGTAATTAGTTAAATATCTGGGAAACGCCAATGGCATGCTCTACGTAATGCTATCCGGGCCTAAGATAGATACTCGTCCCATGAATATATTCGCCGGAGTGTTTGCGGAAGTTCCCAGCGCACTATGCACACGTTCATATGCAAGTTTCTAGAGCTTTGATTGCCCTAAAGAAATAGCGTACTTCCTATGCAGAAAGTCGGTGATAACTTGCGCTGTATGAACAGTTAGACAATCGATTAGTCCTTTATTACAACATACCAAGCTCTTCTGGAGACTCCTGAGGAATCTAAGGAACGATTGTGTTAGTTATACAAATATTTGAAGACGAGATACAGACGAGATGGCCAGACGACTTGAATATGACGTTAGCTGAATTTGCAGGCCTGCGCCAAGCACGCTGCTTTCTCACTTCCAATAGCATCAACCTGTCAAATAATGCTTATCAGTTAGAGAACTTGGTCCCGCCGCCTTGGCTTACACATCCTGGCTTTGTTCTCCGGGAAGAATCCACAGTAACTCAATCTTTTCGTCAAGTGTTTCCATCAATTCCCAGGTTTCACGGCTAGCTCTTGTGTGCGCCATGACGAGAGCCTCGTGAACAGGAGGCGTTTTCAATCTGACGCATCCACTTTCATCTTCGTATAGCCCAAAATCAACATAGAGCCCGAAGGACGTCAGGATGCCAAGTGGAGAACATGGGCGAGCATTTAAAGGAACGCAAGGCTTCCTCCCTACAACCATAGTCAGTAGTACTCAGACGCAAGAGCATTGTGAAAGTTTGAGCACCGTGATGGCCATTGATCGCGTCTTATCAACGAAGCCCCAGTCAAGTACTGCGTGCGCTCCCACACAAAGTCTCGGTAAGTATCAATCATCGCATCGAGGAGTATCATCGAGGAGAACAAGGCAGGGAAATGCAACGCGGTTAACGTCCTGTGCGATATTGTAAGGTTCAGCAGGTCTCTGAACCACCAACGACATACACTGAGCAACCTCCATACGAGTGTCCTGCCGCCACCAAGGTCCGGAAGGAGAAGCCATACGTTTGCCGTGATTCACCGATGGATGCAGGAAGTCGATGGAGTTGGATAGGGAGAGCAGATGCTTCTACCTCTTCTGGCATGTAGTTGACGAGAAAGTTTGCAATGTCTCTCGCATTGTCAGTCCAATCAACTGCTGTCAATTAAATTCAAGCGGGAGGTCTGGAAAACGTCATCTCACAGCTACCACTGAGATTCTGTCTGTTTAGCAGAGCAGAGTCCCCATGTTGCACGGACTCCCATGACCATATTTCATCTACGATGTCACAGGTAGCTAGTAGATAGCATAAAGTGGTCTCCCATATCTAATAAATGATTAGATTAGATTCCTAGCGTGCATGTACAGACATCACAAGGCTCACTTCCTTCGGAAAACCCGTTGCATGCACAAGGAACAAGGTGATCCCCTTCGTTCTGACTTTGTCCTCCTTTTCCTTTTTCACGTATCGATTGACACAATTCCACAGTAACCTTTCGTCCACGACCCCAGAGTTGCCGTCCTCCACTTGCCGGACCTGTGATTCCATGAATTCAAGTCCTAGTTTCTTGATATACCTCTCGGTCCTTTTCGAAGAGCGAGGAGGTGGCTCCGGAACTGGAACATCTGGGGTGACTCTGGGAGTAGCTGCAGGTATGATATGCGTGCTGATGTTGTAGATGCCAAGTAAGTCATCGGACCTGGGCTTGGAGGGCAGGGGCGGGACTTTGGCGTGTCCTTCATGGGGTTTGAATGGCACCCATGGGCGCGGTTTCACGGTCGTCCGGAGTGTTGTAGGTGTGTAGGGATATGAGAATATCATAAGTGTCAATGACCGTGGCAGCTGCCTGTCTTTTTTCTATGATTCCGATTACGAGAAAACCGGATTAACTATGTTGCAGAATCAGAATTAGATGCCATCGTGGGTGGGCTATAACCACCCGAGTCTTGGAATAATCGGCCGATCCAAAGCTTCGGTAGTAGGTATGTGTGTTCAATCATGATGCACGATGGATACATTTCATGACACGATCACCACCCGGAAAGGCTTCTGGGCGTTCAAGACTTCAAGTTGTGATTCAGAAAGCATATGATGGAAGTACACATCCAAAGAGCCGCTGACTAAGTGATCCTTAGAAGGTCTTCGGAATGCCATCTACTTATAAGGTTATTACGGCCTATATTATCACATTCTCATCATATGTAGCCTGGTTGCATGTGTGAAGGCCTGAGCCTGGTATACTATCATTTTATATATAGGAGTATTCAGCAGGTACGCATAAATCATGTCTACTGTTGTACAAGCCTGACGATGGGGAAGACTGCGAGTCCTACCCTTCCTGTGTTTAAACAGATATTAGCAATGCGAATCAGACTCAGCGTCAACTCCTCCCTGACATGGCATGTGTACCGGTTGCCCACACTAAATTCAGGACGTGACTGAATCAGAAAAAAAGCAGTCCACAACAGAAAATAATCACGCAGTCACAGTCGGACCCAATAATATATAGCACGATAATCACGACTTCAAGTCTACGACGAAAACTTGATCGCGCCAGTCTTAGCATCCGTGAACGTGAACATCGCACCGTGCGATACGAGCAACGCAAATATCGCAGTCCTAAGTAAAAGTAACGTATCCTAAAGTCAGAACTTTGCGCACAGCGCACACGAAGAACTCACATCAGAGCCGTCCAAGGCGTGCTCCCACCCTCCTTTGTCCGAATAGGGTGCTGGTTCATAAAGCTGCTGAGCGCGAGCAGGGCTACTGGCCATGCTAGGTACCTGTGATGGGATGAGTACAGGGCAAGAGCAGCATGAAATTATGGCGTACCTATTTCTGGAAACTAGCACTAAGCCAGCGAGGAACATGCCCATCGAGCCCATAGTGTCTGTCCAGTCAGTCACAAGTGAGTTCTGTGGAAGCGAGCGCATGTGGGGTACTCACCAGCGGATTCTGCATGCCATGTTTTTGGCAGAGTTAGCCTGGTTTCTCGAGTCGAATCTCTTGCGTCTGTTGACATGTTAGAACAAGCGTCGAAGCAAAATGCACGCCGGCCATCGTAACTAACCTACTCACGTGACTACTACTTCCGGCCAAAGCACAAAGTACCAAGTCCATTTCTCCTCCTACTACGTAGGCTCCTGCCTAACATCACCAACCATGTTCCCCACCCCCCAGGTCCTCTCTTCAGCCCTATCCAAAATTTCCACTCCCTTCCGCCGCTCCCAACTCGGTCTCTTCCACGGTAAAACCAAACAATACGGAAACAACGTCCCCCATTCAAAACACAAAACCCGACGCACATGGCTTCCCAACGTCCACACTAAACGCTTGATGTCAGATGCGCTTGGGCGTGATCTGAAAGTAAAGCTTACGACGCGTGCGCTCAAGAGTATCAATAAGGTGTGTCTTGTGTTTTTTCGTGTTTGTATCTTGCATTCTCATTTTGCTTTTTGGGAGTAGCATGGCGGAGTCGATAACTACCTCCTACGGACCAAACCCGATTTATTGGGTATGGAAGGGATGCGTCTTAGGATCTTGGTGCGCGAACGGTTAGACGTTAAACGTGCCGAAGACGAGGCCTTGGCACAAGCAGAAGCGAAGGTCCAGCTCGAGAAGGAGAAGAAGGAAGCAAAACAGAGACGCAGAGCGCAAGCTGCGAATGCACGGAAATCAAGAGAGGTGAGGCAGACTATCACTGGGGGGATATTTGGGTCGGTGGGGTCGAGCTCTACGCATCGAGTTAATGCGTCATAGCTAGTGAGTCAGGGTTATTCAGTGCTTCTTGGAAGATATCTGAGCTGGTAATTATGTTGTCAATGTTGCAGATCAGTGACGTGCGTAGCTGTCTGTAGCATATACTCCTAGATAATACCTCGAATTTCAACGACCCCCAAGTTAAACTCGCGCGTATAACATTTCATTTTGAACGTCCAGCGCCCTATCGCAAGAATAATCCTACTAAGGCATGACTATATATCATACCGTGCAATTTATGTAGTGAAAGATGAACAAACAGAACGACGTGATAGGAGCGTGATGTGATTATAGATATAAACGAAAAGCTGATTATCTGAATCGTCCCAGAGTGCAGTGCAATAACGAATCGAAAACCTGAATAACAAATAACAAGAGCAAGAAAAAAACGTGGATTTGGACGTAGGAAAAATAATGACCCTTACGATCATGATGCAACTCCCGCATGGAGCACCTTCCGCCACCACACTCGCTTCTCCACAATAGCCGTATTCGACACAGCAGTGCTCACTCCCACTCCATCATTGACCCCCGATCGACTTGCGGCCATACTTTTCACAGACGGCGCGCGTAATGAGCCAGTCCACTTCGAGTACACACTTTGATAATCGCTCTCCGAGTCTAGACGCGCTGGAAGAGGGTGACTCAAGTCCACGGAATTCGAATTCGAATATAGAGATTCGTCTGCGAGTCTTGCTTCATCCTCACCCTCCACATCGACTCGGACGTGCTCGTCTTCTGTGGTGGGATCTCTAGAGTGGACAAGCGAGACCTCGTGGAGATATGTGAAGGGGGTGAGTTGCCCAGGAGATGTGACAGGTACAGGATTAAACAGCGCTTCGATGAGCTTTTCTGTTCCCCGGATACCACGAGTATTGGGGAGCTGGCTCGCATCCAACGGGTTCTTTTTCCGTTTGGGCCTGTGTTTTCCAGAAGAGTGGGTCGAGATGGTGGATACAGAGGAGGAGGATGAGTTTTCGTGTGCGTAGAGGTCGAGGGTGCGTGGTCGTGTTCGAAAGATGTCGCTGTCGAGTAGACCGGCTACCCCGCTTAAAATCTCTCCTTTAGGGAGAGGTGGGGCGATGTAAGATGATTCGCCGCTGATGTGTTCTAATTGAACGGTGAGCTACGAAGAAATGGCGGGTAAGTCAAAAAAAACAGAGAGATTGACGGTGGAAATACCTTGAGTGTAGCATTAGTCTTGCTCTGCCTAAGCAAATAGCGGCGAGTGACGACTCCAGCGTCCACGTATTGAGCGAGATCTAAGCTGACGGTGCCAAGCCTAGGATTTCGAGGTGCATCCGGATCACCCGGAATAACTCGCTGGGAAATATAGTGAGGAAAGATTATAAGACAGAGCTAGCACGAAAAACGGACCTGCATGACGACAAATTTTGCCTCACAACATCCGAGCTGGTTGGTTTCCCTGGTAATACCCATCTGCACCATAACATCGAGAGTATGTTCCCAGACCACACTGTGTTCCTTGAGCTGTTCGAACATAGTGTGACCTTTGGCAGGGGCATACGCATTTGGAAGTGATTTAGCAAGGGAAGGGGATGGGTCTGGTGGGGTAGATTGTGGTAACCAATCGGCGGAAAGATATTGTGGTGGCACATGTTGTGAACGAGATGATGAACTAAGCGTGGTGCGCGTATCTGAAGTTGAAGCAGGGGATACGTGTGTGTTTGAAGATACTACGACTGAGGGGATGGATAGATCGTGTGAGTGGGAGTGGGATGAGTTTGAGTTGGTGATGCTTTGAGCATCAGCGTCAGGGTTGGGTGGGTCAACTTCGCATTCGTTGAGCTTCTCCTTCTCTTTTCCTTTAGCTGACGTGGGACTTGCGGTTACCCTGCCCTTGCGATTGCTCTTCACCTTGCCCAATAGACCACCGCCAGATGTGACCCCCTTGAACTTCCAGCGTACTTCGAATTCTCCATTGACGAAGGGGACGCTACTGAGCTGATGTATTGTAAGGCGCAAGAGAAATATAGCATGACGAGGCAGGAGATGTGCAAGCTGAGCACGAAAGCTAGTATGGGTAGGGCTAGCGGGTCGAATTGGGGATTTTGGACGGGGATCAGGCGGAGGCCGCTTGTGATGAGCTGACGAGAGACAAGGTTTCTTAGCGGTTGATGCACGTTCACTGACTGGTGGGTGTCGAGGCATGAGAAGACAAGCATCCCAAGTAGAACTAGTCCAATACTTGACTTGCCAATTCTAGATTACAATGCCACATCAATTAATTACATATCCACCCGTTTAGCGCGGAGTCACTATAAAATCCACAATTTACGTCTTGTCTTCCACTCGGAGCCTTAAGAACTCAACAAGGTCGTCTACGGGTACTACAAAAGGTTAGCAGTCTCGGTCACAAAATAAAAATGCATCAGAAGCATGGACTTCATTGACGTAAATTTACCTCTTTACAAGGAATGCCACGTTTGAGCTGGTTCTTGATGAATGAATTCTCGGGGATGGCCAAAAAGAGGTGAAGGTGTCTAACTCACGTCCTTGTCTAACAGTGGTGACGGCGCGCTGGCTTGAATTAAAGGATGTCGCGGAGGTCGAGCAAGGTTTGCTGGGAATTACCAAATGTGTTTACAAAGGAATGTCCAAAAAAGCGTCAAAGAGAGTGAACAAGCTCGCTTGAAGAACATATAATCCTTGTTCTGAAAACGGTTCAGGTTAATGATATAAAGCAATTCGCCAATCTCTTCTTTAACTACATACTACTACTACTTTTCTTCACAATGTACCAAGTTCGTCCTGCACACCCAATCCAAACAAAAGCCATCTGGGATTACGAGGAATCAGCAACTCCCACAATGGCTTCACAGCAATCTTATCCTTCAAACGTTCAGCTTCCTCGCAAGTTGCAACGGCCACAATACCTCGAGGTCCCTCCTCAAAATATCGCTGCTATCGATTCTGAACTCTCTCATGTCCCAGTCGACTATGTACGACGTGGTCTCAGGAATCAGGCAAACCAGTCAGTAACATATTTTAACTCAAAATTCAATCTAACATATCATCTCTCAGGATGTTTGCTGGTATCGCAGCCCTTCAATTACCTTCGACCATGCATCGTTCCCAACTCCACCACACACAAACTCTAACAATCCCAATTCGGCCATCCGGCCCCTCCTCTTCCTACCCTACGCACATACTTGCTCTCTCTAGATCATCCACCTCTTCCGATTCACAGCTCACTCTCGTAGCAACTCACGCACTCATACTCGCATCAAACTGTGCTTCACTCCCCCGTCTCCCCCCGTCTCCCCCATCCCACGGCGTCACAGCCAGCCTCACCCTCCCAGTACTCCCTCTCACCATACCTGCCCCGGCAGCATTCCAACCCTTACACACATTCCTTTACACCCATTCCGTACCCCAACTTATCTCCGCGCTCCTCCCAGCCATCCCGGCCTCCTTCCTATCCACCCTCACATCCTCACAAGCACTCCGCGCTACACTAGCCTCCGGACCTGCCCTCCACACCCTATCCGCCCACCTCATGTCCTCGGCCCCCGGCATGGGCGCACTCACAAATGTCGCTCAGAATATCGCTGCTGTATGGAGAAACGCGGTTGCACTGGGCATTCATGATCCTGAGCTCTGGCACTGTCTCGATTTGGCGTGGGAGGTCATTCTGGGTGCTATGAACCTTGGTGCCGGTGCGCGTTAATACTAGGATCGATTAATTCTTTGGACTCGGCACTGGTGGCTGTCCACGAACGAACTCTGTTTCCTTTTCCTTGAACTTCATCACTGTATTCCTGGATCTCTCCGCATCTCATCTCATCGCATATCTATCATCACATATATGCCCGTGTATCCCTGACCATTTCCTCTCTTCTTTTCCACTTTTCTCTTTTCATTATATCAAGACATCTATATGGCCGCTGAGATACAAAGTAATTTACCATCGAGACTTAATGTGTTTGAGAGTTTGTATCTACTATGTACCAGAACGATCAATATACCCCCCTGAGTTTCATTTTAGCTGAGCTCCGAATTGGCTTCAACCCATGGGATGTTCATTAATTGTGCCCAGACATGATCATCAGTTCTGTCGTATCTGTTCTTTGAGTGATGCGATTATGGGCGCTTCATCTTACTTTGAATCCCACTATTAAATAGTTAAATAATTAAATATTTGTAGCACTACTTTTTGAAAATAAATTCTGGAAATTACCGCCGGCCTCTACCAGCCTCTACCATTATGCAAATTGCTGTAACTGTCATACTAGACGTGTCGTGGACCAGAAGTTGATTTGGTCTGAGGACATATCATACGTTTATGGAGATGTATTTTCTATGCAAAGTAGGTACCGATGAAGGACTGCCATGGTCGTGAACTCAAACTCCACCTGCTGTCTCTCTTTCTCCTTCCATCATCTCTCCGCATAATACGTCATTTTTAAATCAAGAATGCCTGCCTCGCGTCGTGAAGTGGTAGCTTCACGCTAACTACTGGTCAGACAGTCGCCATTCGTACCCGGACGCAAGATGAGGAAGACCTCCCGCATGCAACAAAGAAGTACGCAGAATCACCGATCATACTTGACACATTGGTCTTGCCTTTATTATTTTGTGAAATCGCAGGACGATGGCTGACCACTTGAGAAAATACGAGAGTTGGTCAATCGTCACCCTATGATCAGGGGCTCCAATGATGGATCTACTGAATCCCCGTTGCACAGGTTCACACTCACACCGCAGAGGATGCGGATGATTGTCGAGGCTTTTACTGAGACGCTCGAATTTGGTTAGAACAAGCCCAACCAGATTGTAGTGCGTAGGTACTTCCTGCGTTCATACCGAATAAGATCACCCCCCTGCGCCTGTTGTTCAAACCCAATTCATCTTCGCAGTTGTTCATAGGATGAGACGATTCAATCTATGTCTCGATGTTCTTGATTCTTGACGATTTTCGCATTTACTTTCTGAGCGGTTTCCGACCGTGTGCTTAATCAGTGCTTGTAGCCTATGATTCCGACGCACGTGTTTGGATGGCCAACAGGTCAGGAGAAAGGAGATTTCCTTGCTCTTGATCTTGGTGAGTGGTTTTCCATTTGTGCCTTTTTGCTGAGCTCTAAATATACTCATGCGAATGCATTTCGTTATAGGTGGAACAAATTTGCGTGTTTGTCTTGTGACCCTTCAGGGAGAAGGAAAATTCGAGATTTCCCAAACCAAATATTGTTTGACTGAGGAGAAAAAACAAGATGATGGGCAGAAATTGTTCGATTTCTGTGCTGAATGCTTACGTACCTTTGTTGACACCAACACGGGCGAGGACGCGGGCCAACTGAAGCCTGGTCAATCCCTACCTCTTGGCTTTACCGTAAGTCAATGACTATCCTCACGTCATCCTTCTAACTATGTATTCAGTTCTCCTACCCTTGCTCGTGAGCGCGCATGATGCAATTGCTAGTTTAGTGCATACAAAATTATCTTGTTTTCGGTATCCAGGCAGGAACGCATCGATCACGGCGAGCTCATCCGCTGGACCAAGGGTTTCGGAGCTGGAAATACGGAGGGTAGGGATGTTGCCGAGATGTTCAAGAAGTCCCTTGAGAAATACGTACGTTCTGCCTATCTCATGTTTCTATTCCTACTGACTCGCATACGAACAGCAATTGCCCGTCAAATTGACCGCTCTCATCAACGATACAACTAGAACATTGATAGCATCACGCTATGTAAATCCTAAGACGAAGATCGCGGTTATCTTCGGAACTGGTTGTAACGCGGCTTACATGGAAAACGTCAAAAATATCACCAAAATAGAGCATTTGGGTATTGATTCTGGAGCTGAGATGGTGATTAATTGCGAATGGGTCTGTAGGGTTTGATCCTCATCTCTCTACATTATATTGACGAGTTTGGCAGGGTGCCTTTGATTCATTCGAACACGAGCATCTGCCTCGCACGAAATACGACACGATCGTCGATGATACTTCAAATAAGCCTGGTGAACAGGCGTTTGAATTGGGTACATCTTATTGTGCGGCATTATTAATGTGACATATCAACTGTCCAGAAACTGATTTCTGGCCGATACTTGGGCGAGATTTTGCGACTAGTTCTTTGCGAGCTCATCGACGAATGTGTACTCTTTCTGGGACAGACTCGAGAAACTATACTGCTTCGACACAGCATTCTTGTCTCTCGTGGAGAGGTACCACATTCCCACTCGAGTGAAAATGTGCATGCGCTCATTGTGTTCTCAGTGACGAACGGACGAACCTTCTCAATGTGATCGGAATCTTCACACGCTTCTTCGCCCTCGAGATGACGCTCGCGGAACGGCAGTTCTTCCGGGCTCTTGCCAAACTCATTGGAAGACGTGCTGCTCGTTTAAGCGCTTGTTGTATTGCCGCAATCGTCAGCAAGATGGGTTATCTCGAGGAGGGCTGTTCGGTTGGGGCGGATGGCTCCTTGTACAGGCGTAAAAGCCCTCTTTTCTGTACGGGCTGCAGGATACCAAGAGCCAGGAAGGAGCATGATCTGTCTTTCATGGGCGGGTGCGTGCGTCGTCAGCCTAGAAAATCGTATGACCGTCTTTATGATTATCACAGTTATAGTGCCAATCCTACCCCCCAGCCACTGTTTCAGCCGCCTCATCCACCGCCTGAGCTCAATCCTCTTCCAGATGGGCTTCCATATCCTCGACTATTTTCCTCTCCTCCAAACAACTTCTCGACCCTTACACGCATCACGGACAAACAGAACCTACTATTAGTCATCGGTATGACGGTGAAGGATGTCTGTGCCGTACTGGACTGAGTAGCGATGATACGGCATTATTCCTACGTTACTTTTTTTCTTTCGAATGGTCCTGCTAGCTACTATGAAGTGACCTGCAGATCGAAGTCTCCAATCGCATTTTCTTCCTTCCTCTTGCGTCTTTATCTTACGCATCGCAGTTCTCGACAGTCTCGTTCGTCGAAAAGCGGATGGAATGCATTCGTTGATTAGGTCAGGTTGGACCGATGTGTTTCATCCGTTGTTCCAAGGCAGCTCACATAATTCACATCTGTGCAGAAAACTACCTTCTTGGACATCGCTGTCGTCATTTGAGAAGCTACTATTGTCTGCACTATCGTCCTGCTCTCTGCCAAGGTATGACAACTGATATGAAATTGACTACTTTGCAATTACCTGACTATGCTTAATATGCACTTCCTTTCCCGCCCCCCTTAAACTCAGAAGCCTCGATCCGTACCCACGTGTGCAAACTGATCGGACACTTTGGTTCTTTTCTACGATATCAATAGCAGTATTTCACTCCTGGGTTCGGCGTGGCACCCAAGCACCATTTCATGCACACTCCTGCAGCAGGCATCGCATCATCTATGGCATCTTCAGACGGTCACGCCGAGGTATGTCCCTGTCGCCTTTCGCTTATCGCTCGATCTGCGGGTAATACTGAGCTTACTCATCCTAGTAGACATGCATGTGTAAGAACCAGCCTTTGTTCACCCAGATTTTATCAGTTCGTCCTGATGAAATTTTGAATGACTCGATCCCAGGATAGAACCTATTCATACGACATTCTTGTCTCCACCATGCCCAATGGTCGGACGCGAGTGGTTGACTGTGGTGCACACGTGCGCCCAATGCACAAAACGGCATGTATGTACTTTTCACTTTCTCTTGTCGAGCTCCAACTCGACGGTTAACCGAGGCTGACATAGAAATCGATTTGGACGACTGCATGTCTTGTCAAGTGAATGAGTGACAAACGGGAGACTAAACTACGCAGATTTTAGCTGATACGTATTTGAATCCATTTCCACCAAGACAAAAAGTACGCAAATTCGCCTACTCAATATCGCCCCTACTCATTATCCTATGAATTGTTGGATCAACCACAGTGCTAGCAGTACGAAAGCGGAAACATGACTCACCATGTCGTTGCTATTAACATGCAAATCGGCCCGCTTAACGGGAGCGTCAATCCAGAAGTTTCCCGGTTTGTTCTGATTTTACAAAGCGCGAAAGGTAAGTCGTCAGATGAAAACTGAATGCAAAAAACTGCGCCTACAAATAATGTACCGCAGGTCAACATCATACCGCGGCAGCAGTCCTGCTGGGCTTGGCAAGGATCGTATTCCAAGCCACATGCACTGACAGACATGAACGTTTTCAACGCAACAATAACAGCAGTGAAGGAGAGATTCATTGTTTGTTTGAGGTGTTATGATCTTCTACTGAGTTTGAATAATTTCTGGGGGAAGATGAGTCGCTTTTATATTGCGAAAAATAGTACTATGGCAGAACTCAGCCTATCGGAATGGTTGCGCCCAACTTACGATTCTGGAGAGCGAGAGTTTAGCAAGAATATATCTGCTCCAGATATGTCAGAAAAAGGTAAACGAACTCATGCCGCCGGCTTACAAGTCTCATGTGTCACAAGGTGCCTTTTAAGGACGGCGGAGAAAATATAAGGCCTTGTCAACACATGTGGCTCCCACAGAGATGTTCACTTCTAAAATGTCGTCGTCAATGTCGATTTGACCCTACGGCCGTCCTCTCATAAACTACTTACGCGGACCCTGAACCTTTCCTGATTTGGCCTACGAGCAATGCGATAAGTTCCGGTATACATGAAGAGAATGTGATAGCTTCAAGAAATGCGGGGTGAGCGAAGTTCCTCGTTTTCCCTAAATTGTCCAGTCCATAGCGCAAAAACTAATCAATATCGAGTTGAAGAAGATATGTCGGATGAATGAAGCGTTTTTGCGTACTTTGTACTCTTGGTGTGAATAGAGCCCATAAGTCGGTCATAAATCAAATCTGTGGCTAAAAAATCTTGGTTGATTAGTCGCTTGATTGATAAGGCAAGTAGTCGTTCGTACCGTTTGTGTCTGGCTTGTCCCGTCAAGTGAATGAAGTATAACCTACCGTTACATTGTCACCATTATTATGAATCGTGGGATCATACATGGCCCGACGTCAGTCTCGTTGATGCATCAACATGGTGTCACTGGAATATTTATTATACCGAGTTTGTCGTACCGTTGGAGTGTAAATGTTGATGCGAAGGTGGAGATTGAAATACCAACCATCGATCTGCTTTCCATAGCGCTAGAACATCAGCGAGATCGATATCCGATGATGTATGATCTCACGTCCCATAATTGTGAGAATGTGGGTTATATTTTATTCATGTCTAGTGGATTAGGCAGAACCGTCCCCTCCATAATCGCTGAGTTGGTGATCCTTGACTCATTTACTTATAAAACTCGACAAGCAAAGGCACGCACCTAGGTCCTGCTGTCAGGATATTTGTGCCACGCAGCCTCTCTTTTGCCATCTAGCACTTCGAGCTTGAGAGCTCCCCTCAGTCATAGGGGCTATTTTCAAGAACGTTGGTAGTTCGATCAGTCTGCACGACGAGAGTTTAGGCAGAACCTATGTATAACATAGAAGAACAGATGCCATGTACATGCCCATGTGAAAACAGAAGCGCTTCTGCTACCAATGTTGTTTTAATCCCGAACGTATTCCCTAAGTGCCGTGCGGACCTCGACGTTCGACTGTGACCGTACTTTGTATTTGCATTTTAGTGGCGCACACTCAGATGCCACGCACATGCCCATTTGGAAACGAAAGTGCTTCTGCTACCAGAGTTGTTTTAATCTTGAACGTATTCCTTACGTGCCGTGCGCACCCAGTCCCTAGGGTGAGGTGTGTATGCGAACGAGTGATTGTGTGTATTGTGTGTGTCTGTGTGCGCAAAATTGTTGAATAGATCCAGCGTCATACATTCTGCCTGAACAACGCTGCCCAGAATCACGCCGCTGCACGTAAAACATGCCTGTTCTGCCAAGTCTACAACACTGAGAATCAATTGTTTTGGTAGTATGAAAGCGAGTCACCTTCCTACCTGCTTGTGGAAGCGTGCTCGCACTCGCTCAATTGCAGGACTTGTGGTGGCATGGGCTTTCCCACAAGCGGACTTCAGCCCCCACTGAGAGTGCCGCTTTTTCAAGAGGTCAATCCTAGGTTATGTATTAAGCATGCTTTCAGCTAGAAAATAACAGAACTCACGAAGCATTGTATACATCAGCATCATAGTGTTTGCGTAGGCGAGAAACGATTTCAGTGTTACTGTACCCTTCGCCACGAAATACTCAATAGTCAACTTGATGAGATCATCAAGAACTTGAATAAGCGAAAATCAGCCAGGAATGAACTACTAGCACAGAAACCCTACTTACGGGAAGGAACTCGATCGTTCTTTCCAATTGTATTCGGCATCTGTGCAAGTAATTCAGCAGGAAAGGCAGATAGTTTTGGGCCATCCATTTAAACATCATCGCTAAAAACTTGTCCGCGGTTCGAGGAGGTCCTTGGTTACAGTCTGAGACCTACTGGTCCTGGATCCTCTTCCTTCCGAGTCCAATGAACTGTCTCGAAGCATCCGTCCTCAGATCGTTGACTGTTCACACCGTCCGGTTCGGGTTCCTGCCATCTTAGTTAGTTAGGGAATGGTGAATGGTAGTAAGTAGTGCAGAAAGTTGCGCCGTCGTGACGGAAATGCCTGGGCAGCACAACATTTACTAGCCATGAAAATTTTTACTCGATGTCGTTACTACTAATTCCTGACTGCTATCAAGTACCTTTTGCAAACAGCGGCAGAACTAATTAATGTTGGTATCGAGCGGCTTAGAAATACAACAGTAAATACAACGGACTTTGAAAATGTACACGGCAGCCAGGTGAGTAAGTTACGTTAGGTCACAATCAAAATGTGATGCGTGACACTTAAGGTTTTAAAATTTCAACTCTCCATGCGGTCGCAAAAAAGTAGCTTCTGCCTCATCTAGCCAGCTTTCTTCGGTGTGTTTTCCTTCGCCACACTTGCGCCTCGAAAAATATTGAATGACTCAGCCACTGATCGACTTGCGGACCACACTGTACGGGGGACGTTCTCTCTTTGCTATCCAACCCATTATCGAGGGGACCAACATCTTTACGTGCCAAGTTCCTTGTGCGCATGTGATTTACAAAGATTATCGCAGGGAAGTCTGTGCTCAGTGTTTCGCTTATGCCGCAAGTAATTCTCGAAGTATTGATGATCCACGGACTTGGGGTATTAAAAGCTGTAGGACAAATGCAGAGACTGTTTGGTTCTGTACAGACGAATGCAAGGTCACATGGGAAAGTGGGGTGATAGGTCCATTGATAGCAGGTGTCAATGCTCTTCTTGGCAAAGCAAAGATAGCCACTCGGAAGAATCCAGACAGGGACGGCTACGATCCGATATTGCCAAATGGTCCTCCTACACAAATCACGCAAGATTACATCGACAAAGCATGGGCGGACGTTGAGGAATTGGTTTCCTGTCGTGCCCGTCTTTCTTCATACTGCTCGACGATGAATTTAGAAGATATGGAACTCGAAATATCGCGCTCAGTTGCATCAGCCATCGTCCAGCGATATGTATCTGATCACCGTCTCGCCAGCCTTGCGACTTCTTCGATAATAACCACCTCAGATCTATGGAAGGAGGTTCTTGATCTCCAGAGCAGCGAGCTCCCGAACGTTAGTCTGCGGCCTTACATTCTCGCGGCGCATCTACGTGTATATGCTTTTCTGTGTTATTCGCTTCCAAAGCATCTCAGACAATATGTTCCTACTGTTCGACATATTCTTGCACGCGATACCGGGAATGCTTTCGGGATTTGGGATGGAGATAATAGAGACGAAATGCTGGGATGGGGCCTTTGGGCGGGCGCGAGTTATTTTAATCACAGTAAGAACCCAACTTCTTCGTAAGCCTTCTTACTTAAATCATCGGCCTATGAAGGTTGTTGCCCAAATGTCAAAAAGACGCGCGTCGGACGTACCATGCACTTCACCACCTCTCGCTCAGTCGAAATTGACGAGGAGCTCTGCATTAGTTATATTGATACTAATCAAACAGTTACGCAGCGCAAACGGGATCTACAAAACAGTTGGTTCTTCGCATGCCGGTGTCAGCGTTGCCAATCAGAAGAACCTGATGAGGCATCTCCGCATTGATGTACCTTTTTACACAGACGCAGCCAAGTCATGGATATAGGTGGTTGCGGCCGTACATACACTGGGGTTTTGGATGGATCCATTTATGCAACTAGGAGTCCATGCGGCGATACTAGTGGCAAGCTCGTCACAAAAATCGTAAGATGTGGGACTTTAATTGCAATGTGCGTGTAAGAACTTATGGCCAAATGCTGGAAAAGCGCATCAGGTTATATTCAAGGGTCCTGTTGTGACCTTGGCACTCATCTAGTCTTCTGTAATCTTTTATACAAGCTTGCGACAAGACGAAAAACAACGCGTGATAGAGACTTGAGTTACCATAATTAAGCGTTCCTCTAGTTTAACGTCTTCAGTGCTCGAGCAGGGTAAAATTTGTCCACTGTGACAGCTGAGCACTCAGCAACGAACTATTTACATGTTCGAGTCATGTCGTCGACCACAAGGTGAGAACGGAAACACGACTTACTGTAGCTCGATGAGTTGGCACGACCCCTCACCCTGAAGAGGACGGTAGGAAGACGTCTTACTTATATGTTCTTAATGACGCTCTGTGCACCCCGAAATACTCTTCAAACAGATGGCATTTGCATTGCCAACGCACCTCAGGCCTCAGGTTTGATTTGCCTGGCGGTAGAACATTAGGAAATACTGGTGATATGTAGTAATTCTAACTCGTTGTTGCATACGGCCTGCGATAAGTGACACGATGATTCCTGGAGCTGGTCTCAGGAGTCTGGAACAGTGGAAATTTAGAGTCTCATCACTGGCATGCATGAAGAAACGCGGAGCATGACTGGATACCGGGAGATCATCATGGTCGATCAGCAGCAGGCCTGCTGTGCATGGTGGGTGAGGCAAAAAGAATCTTGGTGATACGCAGATGTACTTTAGGGTGAACTCGCATGCTCTGTTGAGAAACGTTTGAGAATCCATTTTGCTGCGGACCTGCTTGATTGAAAGACGGTATTGCGCGAAAGCATGATGAACGTTTCTGACACAATAGCACCCGATTCCGGCGGTTACTCATGATTAAGCGCTAAACGCTAGTCGGCCCTTTTTGGACCTGCGTAGCTATAGGCCCAGAGTACTGCCAGATTGAGCTCAGCAAGCTCTACTCTACTCCTCCCTGACGATTACTGAATTCATGCCGCTTACGGAAAACGACAATCCTGCCCCATGTATCAAGGGAAAAGGAAAGGCCAGGCATCTGAATCCTGAACCTTCAGAGCAAACACCTCTGCTACCACATCATAATGATGTTGCTTCTAGTCAACTGGCACGTGTTGCACACGATGAAGACGTCGACCTTGAAAGCAGCTTGGACGCTCGGCGAAGGCTTTTGTCCAAGCTTACATTTGTTTTCCTGGCATCTCTGTCTTCCTGCATCCTAATATTTCTGCTGCTTGCTCTGTTGGCATACTCTTATGCCGCCAGGTTATCGGACGTGTCCCCAGAAGACATATTAGAGAATGCACTGGTAATACAAGGGCCGTACCAGGTTAGCGTACTCAATGTCACAGCAGACGGCGGGACATGGATACAAGTACAAGCAAGAGTTGGAATTAATGCGGGATCAATCATGGGAATCGATATGGATGACGACGAGGGTACATTCAACGACTTGTGGAAGTCGCTCGGTCGATGGGGCGTCAAGTTTCTGGATAGAGTGACAGTGGAGTTCTCTGCTGCTGAAATCTTCTCTCAGCGACAGGCACTCTTAGCCACGCTCGATTCCCCACCATTTGAACTTCCTCTCACCGTCAATCCCCCTTATGATGACTCGTGGTTATCCTCGTTGTCTTTGACTCTTTTTGTCGTCCCAACCCAGAACGCATCTGATATAAACCAGTTTGTGCACGACTCATGGCATTCAAGTGCTGCGTCTGTACATGCCGCTATTCCTAGCATGCTCGTCTCTGGGGGCTCGACGAACAAAGGCGGTTGGAGGCAGATGCTGAGGCTCCAGAGATCAGATATACAAACTTATTTATCCATGAAGCGTGAGTCTTTATTATCTGTTATTTTGTTAAAAGTGCTACAGCAATACCGGTAGTTCCGCCAATCCCTGGCTTGCCCACCCCGGGCAAGGACGTACCCCTACCATCCATTTCGCAGCTGATCACGTTGCAGTCTTTCAGCGTGGAGTCTGAGGCTAAAGACGTAACTGTGCATGCCCTTGCGACTGTCATCAATCCCGTACCACCTACAATGAACCTAAGTGCACCCTCACTTCCGTTCATCATTTCGCTCCCCAGCGAAAATCATTCATCAGTCCCGATAGCATCGGTCCACACCAACCCGTTCACGCTGACTCACCCCAACATCACGCTCACTATCTCTGGAAGCGTTCTCCCCCTCCCCCCTCACCCTTCCGCACCCATTTCGGCTTTCATTAGCAGATACCTCTCCCTTGAACCTAACCCCGTTTCCATCGCATGTTCACTATTCCCATCTTTTGTGCTAGACATGGAATTCCCGCCCCCCAGTTCCAAACCACAAATACTCCGTAATGTAACGTTTCACGATATGAAGATCAAACCCAACTCCGCCAGCACCGGTTTTCTTGCGAGTGGTTCGGTGTTCGCTCACGTAGTGCTTCCTAAAGGAATCGACCTTACACTCAATGTTACCCGCATATTTCCCGATGTTCTGGTCTTCGACGGGGAAGTCCATGAATCGCCTTCACTTCTCTTGCCCAACCAGAAAGAAGAGTTACCGGATCCACTTCCAGATCGCGCATTTGGTCGCATACGACCTGAAGATTGGTTGGAAGCGACAAGTGTTCAGATCGATGCCGAAGGAGAAGGCTCCATATTCGCAGTCAGCGCAGATATGGTCGATGTCCCGTTGGAGGTCCTTCCTGGTAGGCAAAAACAATTCAGCAATTTCATCAGCAAGGTGTGTACGGTACTCTTCTTTTGCGCGACCTTGTTCATGCAGGATTGGTTGCAGGTTGTATTTGGTACCCATGGTGCATTGGCTGGCTTGCAGGGAACTACTGATGTCGGGGTGTATATCCTCGGATTACCGTCCCATGGTCACGATGGCACGACCACAGGAATGGACCTTTTGGGTCTGCCCTTCCAAGGGAGTGTACGTGTTGGAAAGAAAGAGCTGCTGGTATGACGGCTACACTTGATGTTTAATCTGGAGGACTATATTTAATTTATCGTCATGCATCCACGACCGCTAAGCCCATTCCGATACATTAATATTGTTGACATAGCTTATATAGGCTAGTGATACCACTGGGCGCACGTTGAATTTCAGGGATGATCTCACCTGTCTGTACTTGAAATAGTCCACAGAACAGGCTAGTGATAGATATTATCCATGTATTGTGCTATTTAATATCAGAGTGATCTAGGACTTCTGCCTGCTTCTACCAAACTGTGTTGTCCGTAGAAGTATACTATTGGCATGGACCCATGTTGTCATAGCGGTTCAATTGGATGAGATCCTTCAAGTTGCATCAATATTTGTGCACTAGACCTGTCTTGTATTCATCGACCTGTACGTCATCAATATTTTTGTGCAACGTTTATCGTACAAAATGAGACAGAAATTGTAATCATACAACCTGCAGCATCAGTCGTAATGTTTGATTATCACGCCGTGGATGATCTCTTCCTCTACGCCATCCTCTTTTCCATTCTTCAGTTTCGAAAGACCAAAAGCCATCGTCCTCGCTTTCCTCCAATTTTCCATCGTCGGTGCCTCGCTATCTTCGCAACGTCTCTGAATCCCTACTCTCTGCAAGACTGGACTTTCAACCATCGGCACCAATTTGATATCGTCGTTTGGCAGGCAAAAGTAAAATAATCCAAGACGAGTATAGTTTCGCTGGTCCACCGCGGGTTGGATAACGCGATGGATCGTGCCTTTGTAATACCCGCCAGTGAGGAAGTCCATTGCATCGCCTACGTTAACCACCTATAAACCGCTCGTCATATCATGGATTGAGACACAGGACATGATCAACTCACAAGCGCATTTTCTATGTGACGGATCCAACGCCATTTGCCTTCACGGGTCTGGATTTGCAGTGCGGTGACAGGCTGACTCCATAAAATTGTAAACGCTTCCGAAGTCTTGTGACAATACTGTAAGCACGGTTTCTTGGTAGGTAGATTACTGACCCGTGTGGCCCTGCAGCCAGACATTCTTTGTTTTGGATTCTTCTTCCTCTGTTCGTGGGTAGCTACACTACATAAGTCTGTGAAGCGTAGACATACAAGAAAGTACTTACTACTTGATGAACCTAACTGATGAACGAGTCAGTAATCGCACAATCTGTTTGAAATGTATGTACCGGCTGTCTCGCCGGTGGCGTCAAAGACATGTTTTTTCAACAGTGTATCTTCTGGTAGCTCAAGGCTGCGGGCGATAAGCCTGAGAAATATATATATATCAGAGTCTTCACTGAGCACACCGGGACATACGTTTACCTCAGGATAGGGATGTAACACGTTGAAGTGGTTATGACTGCTAAACTCCTGTATCTCGGGGAGGAGAGGGAGAAGGGCTTCTGGGTGCCTTCGCTTGGTCACATCGCGATGGACTAGAGGGAGGTGAGGTGAGTCTATAAAGATGAATGCGCACCACTTACTACAGTATTGGTCAAGCTGGTCGCGTACCCGACCATCGTTATCCTGTTGGATTTGATCAATTAGATATTCCTCTGTTGCGTGATATACGACTGTTACGTACCACGTACTGCACGTGTGGTATATCCTTGGAGTAGTCCATCTTGCCTTCTTGTCGAAGCATAGTTTTGCTTCTCATCGTCAGCGACAGCCGAAAAGGGTACGTCTGCAATGTCAAACATGCGAGTCGTCTGAGCCGAGATATGATTAACAATCTACGTGATGTGAGAAAATGGTCTTGCTTGAGTTTGCGAATATCCATGGTTCACGACATAGAAAAACCCGAGGTTCAGGAGAGCCTCCCTTAATTCAATTGCGAGCGCAGCGCGACCCTCTTCGGAGCTGGCTTTCGAAATGTCGATGATCGCAAGGTCGGCATACTCCACTGTTGATGCGTACGTCAGTGTTCTGCATTAAGCACAAGACCTCGCACAGACAATTTTCCTTCGTAGGGGGTGCAGCAACGTAGTACGGTACGTGTGGCAAGGTAATGCTGGGCATTGGAATCAAGAACACCGAGAGGTAGCAGATCTAACGAGATTGAACTCGCCGTCCTTATATAATTAAGCCTTGGGGCCTTGTTTAAGTTAGCCTGATAAGGGGTGAGCTATGATTACATGGTCACGCACGAGGCCATTAACGAAAGAAAGTTGTCGCCGCACGGTAAAAATAAACACCAGGGGGGTGTACAAAAAATAGGTTCAAGGTTCCACTGCATCAATGACGCACCAACTTGAAAAAACATTCCGGGGAGACATCGGGTCAGTCTTGACATAGTGAGCGTTTGAGAAACCTGTCTCGAAACATCGCACTTCACTTGACATAGGACGGGAGTGCTAGTGCCAAGGTCACGAAGAAATTCCTGTGGAACGCTTCTTCCGAGTCGGAAGGCTAATACTATTTGAAATAGCTGTAAGCCTGGGTGCGTTACTGGTACATTGATCGTGCGGCCTTTACGTCGTAACAGGATGAAAACCTCCCGATGTATCGTTTTGCGGCCGACTCGGAGTTGGTGAGTAATGCGATGCTACGTATGGGCTCCACCTTGACTCAGCCTGTAGTCACCCTCCATATGTAATATGGTCGTTCAGATAGAAGAGTTAGATCGTGCACAGTCACGCGTAGCCACGTCGAGTTTTATCGTGTCACTTGATGGATACGATATCATAAGAACTTGATCCTGGAAATCGGAATCAAAAAACTGCGCGTGGACCAGTGCGATGGGGCGCACTCATGGCCAGTGATAATACATAACCTCCTTTGATCGGGTCTACAGGTAGCAGGTTGACTCCAGAACGGGGTGCGGTGCTGTCTGCGGGGACCCGGCCTGACGTGTCCTTTCATCCATTACATAATCATTTGTTATGGGATGGGCCCCATCTGCATTCTTGCAAATTGGTATAAGGCCATGACGACGCTCGCGCGTTGCACGTTGCATGGAAAAGTAGCATATTCGCTCCTCGAACACGCATTCCTTCTATTTACAAAAGAAAGATACATTGTCATGTGCGACGCATGCTCAAGGCGTAGCAGTGACCCCTTCAGCAAGCTTCTTCTGGAGCTTAGCCTGCACGAAAAATTAGCTGCGGTACATATATTCATACCCATCACTTACATTCACCGCATCCATGTACTTGTCAGTGACGACCCAATGTTCTCTCTTCATATTCTTGCCGTGGATAGCAAGAGCAAGATCCTTGGTCATGATTCCATCCTTGTCAATCGTTTCCACACATGCAGCCTCAAGATCCAAGCAGAACTTCCTGAGTTCTTCATTGTCATCCAGCTTAGCACGGTGGAGAAGTCCACGAGTCCATGCAAAGATCGACGCCACCGGATTGGTCGATGTCTCGTTGCCCTTCTGGAACTCACGGTAATGTCGGGTGACCGTACCGTGGGCAGCCTCACTCTCAACAACCTGGCCGTCAGGAGTGATCAACTCTGAGGTCATCATACCCAAGGAACCGAAGCCCTGAGCGAGGATGTCACTCTGTACGTCACCATCATAGTTCTTGCATGCCCATACGAAACCACCGGAGGACTTGATCGCTTGTGCAACCATATCGTCGATAAGGCGGTGCTCGTAGTATATACCGACCTTCTCAAAAGCGTCCTTGTACTGGGACTCGTAGATCTCTTGGAAGATGTCCTTGAAGCGGCCATCATATTTTTTCAAGATGGTGTTCTTTGTTGACATGAACTAGACGTAGTCATGTTAATATGATGTGTGTGGGTCGGTTAAATTGGGACACACCAAGGGCATCTTCTTGAGGAGAGCCATTTTAAATGATGAATGCGCGAACCCGATTATTGACTAAGAATGGGCATAGTCAGTGGTCGCATCAGGACAAAGAACTGCTCGATTTACCTCATCAGTGTTGTACATGCTCATGGCGACACCCTTTCCTTTGAAGTCATACACGTTCATAACAGTCTTTGCACCTCCATCAGCAGGAGTGTATACGAGCTGGAGCTTCCCTGGTCCCGGTGCGACGAAGTCCGTGGAACGGTACTAAATCCACATAAACACGTATACCATTCGCGTTGAAAATCTCATACCTGGTCACCAACTACAGCATTGTCAGGCTTAGCAATTACGAGATAACAGACGGAGTAACGAACATGCATGACGGCCAATTACGATTGGCTTCACCCATCCTGGAACCGGCTTGGGGATACGATCCAATATGATGGGTTCACGGAACACAGTTCCGCCAAGGATGTTACGGATCTACGTCATCTGTTGAGAAGTTGACGATAATTGCTTGTCAGGTACAACACTCACCGTGCCATTCGGGCTCCTCCACATCTCTTTGAGCTTGAACTCCTCCACACGAGCCTCGTCGGGCGTGATTGTCGCACACTTGATGCCGACCTTGTGCTCGAGAATGGCATTGGCAGCTTCCACAGTTACTTGATCGTTGGTCTTTCACGTCATGAATATGCAAATTAAAGTGAATTGATAAAATGGGAGCGTACCTGGTCACGGTACTCAAGGCCAAGGTCGTAGTACTTGATGTCCAGTTGTAAATAAGGAAGAATAAGCTTGAAGGAGCAATGACGTCCGAGTTAGAGGGTAGCAGAAGAATTCAAACAACACGCACCTCCTCACGGATCTTTTTCCAAATAATCCTCGTCATCTCATCTCCATCAAGCTCCACGACGGGTTTCGCCACCACAATCTTCTTTCCATATTCTGTCAGAATCAGATCAGCGCATGGTATGTATGGACCAAGAGAGTTGCAGAAACAGCACGTCTACTGCAAAGGCGTAGCTCGAGCTTCGAGCTACCCCGTCTACCGGATGCAAAACTAGTAGACCACTCACGTAAGCTCATTGAATTTGCAAAGCCTCGTGCCAGCAGTCTGCTCTGCGGACCCAGCGAGCGTCTAACAGCAGTGAAGAGCGTAGCTCCTTGCACTGGCATGGCTAGTTAGCAAAACGAAGAAAAGCACTAGTGCGTGGTAGAATCAAGATAGATGCTATTAATGAGTGAATGTCTTTTGTAAGCGTGGGCTTAAAAGATACACACGGCGTGCGCGTGGGATGTAGCACACTAACAACGAGCCAGCGGCTGCTGGGGAAGATCGATGCTTCGTAAAAACCTTACCTTGACTCAGAGTAGAAGTTCAAGCTCAAGCCCTTGCTTGAGCTGGCCCGACTGGGTATGGCATATGGAATAACGGCGCCCCGTCACGGCTGATTTAGGAGCATATGCCAGCGCATGCTCCGAGTGCTGCCAAACGATAATCAGCTGCTCTTGGACAACGCAGTAGAGGAATTTGCGGGTTGGTATAGTTAAAGACGGCCGAAACTCGTGTCAGGCACTTATATGCTGAACCAGACTTAATCGCTTGCAAACAGAAGTGGTGTGATCATTGTCTTGGGAATTCTTCCCAAGCATTATAAAACGTGGGTTTCGATTTAATCGATTACAGTATCCGACTCCATTTATGAGTTTCCTGGGACAAGCTCGACGATACACTCGACGAGACTCCTCATCACCTCTGCCTTTTGTCTCCCAGTCTCCAGGACTTCTTCGTGAGACGCAGTCCCCATGGGAGGAAGCTCGATGCGTTGACCAGCAAGCTACAGAGGTCACCATCGACGGAGCAATCAGTATCGGAGTATTTATTCTACATGGTCACGTACCTCAGCTTCAACCTCTGCCTTGATGCTCCTGTAGGTATCAGGCACGACCACCATGTTAGTGACGAGGCTCAGCACCATGACCTCGAGCTTCTCTTCTCGCGCAGCCACTACTTCAGGTATGGTGCTCATACCGACTACGTGCGCACCTGCATTGCGCAGGAAACGACCCTCGGCCGGGGTTTCATATGCAGGACCTGCCACCCAGGCATACGTTCCTTCAGCCAACGCAGATGAGTCAAAGTTAAGATAGTGGGAGGCAAGGAAGGCAAGGCGTCGTAAACGAGGGGAGTATGCGTCACCCAGAGGAATAAACCGGGTATATTCTGGCGATATGAGGGGTCCAAACGAGGGGTTCATCCCTGTTAGGTTGGGAAGGGCGAGGTGGTCACGGATCACGACGACTGCGACATTGTTCAGCCTCAGGCTTGGTACAGGTGCAAGATCATACTTGTTCCAACGGGTATCTCTGGTGTCAATGACCCAGCAGCGTTTGTTACTATATTGGATCAGACATATTGTCCTGTGAGTCAAAAGTGGGCTTACTGATGACATCTTTGACGCCTAATCTCTTCATGATTCTGATACCATACGTTACGACTGTTGGCTTGTGGCCCTCATACGGATGGAACTGTCATAATTTCTCTTTTAATAAATTCGCTGGCGAAGTGGTGATCCACTTTACTCACCCGCCCAAGCATGGTGACAACAGGCACGTTATCTTTGCCCATCAGTCCGAATGCAAGCATGCTTTTTTGGCCAACAACTGAGTAGATGATCTTGCTGGGATCAGCGATACCTGATCGTCCTTATTAGCGCATACCTGTGCTCTCTCCGAAACCCTGAAGTTGTGAGTACGGAAGCTGCACCACATCCTTCAAGCTCGAGACAAGGGTGCTGAGACCAGATCCACACACGATTCCGATGCGTGGCTTTAACAAGCGAGGATCGGTAACCAAACGTGAGATGGTTGCGAGAGTTTGCGTGAAGGGAAGTGCTGGGGTGGCTGATGAAGACATGTCAGTGTCAGAAAGAACAGTCGGCAATTGTCTTACATATAGGACGTGACTCGGATCATGATAGTCACTTGAATGATAAGCAAGTTGTCGCTATTATTGCCATTGCATTGAGCTCGAGATGATTCTTCGTCGAACTTGTCATGTTTGCCAATGGCTGCAGCCGGGCGGCAGATGCCAGCTTGAGCATGCTTCTTGCGATCCTATTCGTTTCAATTTGCTGATTTTGCTCTACGTCTGACCATGAACAAGCTCAGAAAGCCCAAGCCACTCGCCACGATATGCAATCCACCGTCAAGTGCCCAAACAACTCGATCGGACAATCATAACCAATGCTCGGTCTCTGCTCCTCCAGTATCGAGAACGATGCAGATCGCGAGTGCTTCACTTGATGCGGAAAGAATTCCTACGGCTAAAAACACGCTGGATTATCCTAAGACGACATGGTTTTCTGCGCCTGCTACTGCCAAGCCTCGCACATTCGTCGAGCAGTACTGGGCTGCGCGTGCACTGGTGGCCGAAACGGTGCTGACAACACGTGTTCGGTATCAGAAGGAGATGGTAGAGGCGAGGCTAGGGAAGGAAGAGAAGCAGACGGTGAGTATTTGCATGTCTGAGAATGTTCTCGGTGATTAAACATGACATAGAACCAACTTGCGGCTCTCGTGCGGGCGAGCGAAGAACGACAGAGCAGGCTCGAAAAGTTCGTCGTGCGTTGCATCAACTTGCTTGTGTTCCTGTTTGCAAGTTCACTATATTCATTCAGGTAGCACTTTTAACATGCTTCATGCTTCTCTTCCTTGCGTTAATCTATATACTGCTGCGTGATTCCCCGAAAGCCAAGGGTGCCTCGCACTTTACGATACCGATCCTCTCCCCGTTTACTTCAGTGGTAAGCCTTCGTTAATCGCCGTTGCAAAGTTAAAGTTTGGATCATTTTACTATCACTAGGTCGAACATGAAACAGGCATCATCAGTGCGAGATCCATATCATTCTTTATTGTCGTTCTAGGTATCTTATCATACGCCATCTTCCGACATTGGTTATCGAAGAAAGGATAGCGTGTGGTATAAGATTTGGGGTGTAATCCATTCCGTAGTCATGAAGACCACAACTTCGCTTCCGGCAGCACAAACTAGTCCCTAGTAGGAGGGGTTATTTTTTGCCAGAGGCACCGTGGTGTAGTAGTTTGTATGTCCATTCCTCGTGCACATTAGATCCAAGTCAACTTTAAGACTTTGGGCGCGAATAAGAATCCGAGTCGACTTTATAAAGAGAACACGAATAGCCGAGTAGTAGGAGTACTAATAGTATTAGTAGTGGAGGATGACTGAGAATTAAACGACAAACCGAGGTAATGGGAACGTGGGAAAAAGGGTGTTGTTCACAGGATGGGGTGCAACTTTGTACCAAAACGTTTTACCTTGGTCATTCTTCTTCACGCACCACCACTCCTTTTCTCTGTCCTGACCTCGGCAGTCTCATTCCTGTTGGCCTGTTAACTCAGGAAAACAGAGGTCAAGATGTACCCTCAGTCTGCCTCGCCGACAGCAGATCACGCAGATCCTTTCACTTCTTCAGCGGGCGGTCCTCGCAGATACGTTTACAGCGACAACGACTCTGATAATGTCGACCCTTACGGTCGTAGAGATACTTATGCCTCAGACAGCAGCAACAATGGCCTCAACGATGCAGAGCGATACTATGATCACAACGGTAACTACGACCCATACGGTTCGTGGAGCGGCTTGCTGCGCTATTCTCATACTCACACTTGTGTTATTTTCAAGCACAACCTGACACAGACTCGGACGTCGACATCTATGGCCAGCGGTATCCTCCAGCATCCTCGGAATCTCTAGGACCTTCGAGAATAGGCGTGTCAGATTCGAACGCAACGACGTGGGCCGAATACGCAGGACCACCAGGCGCCCGTGAGGCATATCCCGCCTGGTCAGCCGAGCGTCAAATCCCACTCTCCAAAGAGGAAATAGAAGATATTTTCCTGGACTTGACTCAGAAATTCGGATTCCAGCGAGATTCCATGCGGAACATGGTAACCTTTACCTTAATAAAAAATTTTGTGGATGTTGACAACCGATCAGTTTGACTTTTTGATGCAACTGCTGGACAGTCGGGCATCCCGTATGTCGCCCAATCAGGCACTTCTCACCCTACATGCAGATTACATCGGTGGTGAGCATGCGAATTACCGTAAATGGTATTTTGCAGCCCAACTTGACCTCGATGACGCCGTGGGCCACGTTCAAAATCCTGGTCTTCAACGCCTCAACCGCAGGGCCGGCGCCCGCTCGTCTAACGAGAAATCGCTTGCAACTGCTATGGAGCGTTGGCGCCAGGCCATGAACAACATGAGCCAATACGATCGCCTCCGCCAGATCGCGCTATACCTTCTTTGCTGGGGTGAGGCTGCCCAAGTGCGCTTTGTTCCTGAGTGTCTGTGTTTCATATTCAAGTGTGCGGACGACTATTATCGTTCGCCTGAATGCCAGAACAAAGTGGATCCAGTGCCTGAAGGTTTATACCTGAAATCTGTCATAAAGCCCTTGTACCGCTTTATTCGGGACCAAGGCTATGAGGTTGTCGACGGGCGATTCGTGAGGCGGGAGCGAGACCATGCAGATATTATCGGATACGATGATGTCAACCAGCTTTTCTGGTATCCAGAAGGTATTGCTCGAATCATACTCACCGACAAGGTACGCTGCCATTTGCTACGTACAGCTATATGCTAACCCGTTTTGCAATTCAGACGAGACTTGTGGACCTTCCACCTCCGCATAGATTTATGAAGTTTCACAGCATTGACTGGAATCGTGCGTTCTTCAAAACCTACTATGAAAAACGCTCTTTTGGACACCTCCTGGTCAACTTCAACCGAATCTGGGTCATTCACGTCTCTCTCTACTGGTTCTATACCGCATTCAACTCCCCTAAAGTATACCAGATTTCGCTTCCTTTAAATAAAGTATACAACTCCCCGGCATTATCATGGTCTGTCACCGCACTTGGAGGTGCAGTTGCAACAGTCATTATGATTGCAGCGACACTCGCTGAGTTTTCTTATATCCCCACTACCTGGAATAACACCTCTCACCTCTCCCGCCGATTGCTATTTTTGTTTATCACCCTCGGGCTGACATGCGGCCCAACCTTCTACATTGCCATCGCGGAAAATAACTCTGATGGGACCACGAGTTCACTTGCCCTCATCCTCGGTATCGTGCAGTTCTTCATCTCGGTTGTTGCTACGCTCCTCTTCGCAACTATGCCGTCTGGACGCATGTTTGGAGATAGAGTCGCCGGAAAGTCGCGGAAGTATCTCGCCAGTCAAACGTTCACCGCTTCGTATCCTGGGCTGCATGCACAAGCGCGTTTGGGCTCAATTGCGCTCTGGGCGCTCGTTTTCAGTTGCAAAGCCACGGAATCTTATTTCTTCCTCACACTTTCTTTCCGTGATCCCATTGCAGTGATGGTGGGGATGAAGATCCAGGGTTGTAGCGACAGGTACTTTGGCTCCAGTCTGTGCACTAACCAAGCTGCGTTCACGCTGGCCATCATGTACGTGATGGACCTAGTGCTGTTTTTCCTCGATACGTTCCTTTGGTACATCATTTGGAATACGGTGTTCAGTATCGCGCGGTCGTTCATACTTGGCTTGTCGATATGGACGCCATGGAAGGATATCTACACTAGGTTACCAAAACGGATCTATGCGAAGCTGCTTGCCACGAGGGATATGGAGGTCAAGTACAAACCGAAGGTTAGTTTTCTGCAATCGCTACCTGGATGCATCTTGACGATACTTTTCTATAGGTATTAGTTTCACAGATTTGGAACGCAATTATTATCTCCATGTACCGCGAGCACCTACTTTCCATTGAGCACGTGCAGAAACTGTTGTACCACCAGGTTGACTCGGGGCATGATGGTAAACGCAGTCTCCGTGCGCCGCCGTTCTTCATCTCCCAGAGCGATAAGGGTTTTAAGGGCGAATTCTTCCCTCCGGGCAGTGAGGCTGAACGCCGCATCTCCTTCTTTGCACAGTCGCTCACGACTGCTGTTCCGGAGCCGCTTCCTGTGGATGCCATGCCCGCATTCACGGTCTTGACGCCGCATTATAGCGAAAAGGTCCGTGGTTCATTCATCTTATCCGAAGTTTTCCTGACCTAACATTCATCCAGATTCTCTTGTCGTTGAGGGAGATTATCCGCGAAGAAGATCAGAATACCCGCGTCACTCTGCTTGAGTACCTGAAGCAGCTCCACCCCGTTGAATGGGACAACTTCGTCAAGGATACCAAGATTTTGGCTGAAGAATCTGCCATGTTCAACGGCACGAGTCCTTTCGGCACGGATGAGAAGGGTCAGTCAAAGATGGACGATCTGCCATTCTACTGCATTGGTTTCAAGAGCGCTGCCCCCGAATTCACCCTGCGAACGCGTATATGGGCTTCCCTGCGTGCGCAGACGCTCTACCGCACAGTCTCCGGTATGATGAACTACGCCAAGGCGATCAAATTGCTCTACCGCGTGGAAAACCCCGAGGTCGTGCAGCGGTTCGGCGGTAACACAGACAAACTAGAACGCGAGCTGGAACGCATGGCTAGGCGCAAGTTCAAATTTGTCGTCTCGATGCAGCGGTATTCCAAATTCAACAAGGAGGAGCACGAGAACGCTGAGTTCTTACTGCGTGCATACCCGGATCTTCAGATTGCGTACCTGGATGAGGAGCCACCCCGCAAGGAGGGTGGTGAATCGCGGTTGTTTTCTGCGCTTATCGATGGCCACTCTGAATTTATTCCTGAGACTGGCCGTCGCCGCCCCAACTTCCGCATTGAGCTCCCCGGTAATCCCATTCTGGGTGACGGCAAGTCGGACAACCAGAATCACGCGATCGTATTCTATCGTGGCGAATACCTGCAACTCATTGATGCTAACCAGGATAACTATCTGGAAGAGTGTCTTAAGATTCGCAACATTTTGGGCGAGTTCGAGGAGTACTCGGTGTCAACTCAGAGCCCATACGCACAATATGGTCATAAAGAATTCAAGAAAAGTCCTGTGGCCATCGTTGGCGCTCGCGAGTACATCTTTTCGGAGAACATCGGTATTCTTGGTGATCTCGCCGCCGGCAAGGAGCAGACGTTCGGTACGCTGTCCGCTCGTGCTTGGGCATGGATCGGTGGAAAGCTTCACTATGGTCATCCTGATTTCCTGAACGCGCTCTACATGAACACTCGTGGTGGCGTGTCGAAGGCACAGAAGGGTTTGCACCTTAACGAGGATATTTATGCTGGCATGAACGCTTTTGGTCGTGGTGGTCGTATCAAGCACACTGAGTACTACCAGTGTGGTAAAGGTCGTGACCTTGGCTTCGGTACCATCCTCAACTTCCAGACTAAGATCGGTACTGGCATGGGAGAACAGATGCTCAGTCGGGAGTACTATTACTTGGGCACGCAACTGCCTATCGATCGTTTCCTTACGTTCTACTACGGCCACCCTGGTTTCCACATCAACAACATGTTGGTCATCTTGGCTGTCCAGTGCTTCATTGTGACAAGTGCGTTTTCTCTTACCGACTACGCGTGAGTTGCAATTGATTGTGTTACGCAGTGGTGTTCTTGGGAACGTTGAACTCTTCTATCTTGGTGTGTCAGTATTCTTCCGCTGGCACTGTTCTGCCTGGCATGGATGGCTGCTACAACTTGACACCCGTATTCGACTGGATTCACCGTTGTATCATTAGTATCTTCTTGGTGTTCATGATTGCCTTCCTGCCGCTGTTCATTCAGGGTACGCATGATTCGCTTGTCTTCAGTGAGGCGTAGTTTTGACACTTTTACAGAATTGGTGGAACGTGGAACTGGTCGTGCCATTATTCGTCTTGGAAAGCAGTTCATGTCCCTCTCCCCTGTCTTTGAGGTCTTCTCTACTCAAATCTACACACACTCCATCATCACCAACCTGACCTTTGGTGGTGCCCGATACATCGCGACAGGACGTGGATTCGCAACTACCCGTATTTCGTTCAGTATTCTCTTCTCTCGTTTCGCCGGACCGAGCATTTATCTGGGCATGAGGACCTTGATCAGTCTTCTCTATGTCACTATGGCACTTTGGACGCCTTACTTGATTTACTTCTGGATCTCCATTCTTGCCCTTTGTGTTGCTCCTTTCTTGTTCAACCCGCATCAGTTCGCGTTCGCGGACTTTGTGATCGATTATCGGTCAGTTGATTGTTTAGTTTGTTTGCCTGCCTTGCTGATGAATGCTTTGTAGGGAATTCTTGAGATGGATGTCTCGAGGAAATTCGCGCTCGCATAATAATTCTTGGATTGGTTACTGTCGTCTGTCGCGGACTATGATTACAGGATACAAAAAGAAGAAGCTTGGTCTCCCTTCAGATAAAATGTCGGGTGATGCTCCACGCGCCGGTTGGAGAGCGGTCATCTTTTCGGAAGTTATCTTCCCTATTGTGATGGCCGCCCTATTTACCATTGCTTATATTTTCGTCAAGTCCTTCCCCGATTCGACTGGCCAGATTCCACCAAATCCGCTGATCCGAATCGCGATCATTGCCCTCGGTCCCATCGTATGGAACGCTGCAGTCCTCCTTGTGCAGTTCATTATCTCCATCTTCCTTGGTCCAATGATGGACCCCACATTCCCGAGATTTGGATCCATCATGGCAACCACCGCTCATGTCCTTGGCGTCATTGGGATGTTGGGTTTCTTTGAGTTCTTGGTGAGTGTATGCAGCGCATCTACCATCTAGCAGTTCTGATACAGTCCGGTCTGACATTGAAGTGGTTCCTTGAGACGTGGAATGCATCCCATGCAGTCCTTGGCATTATCGCGGTCATCGCTATCCAGCGTGCGGTTCACAAGGTTCTCATCGCTGTGTTCCTGTCGCGTGAGTTCAAGCACGACGAGACGAACCGTGCGTGGTGGACGGGACGCTGGTATGGACGTGGTCTTGGCGCCCATGTCATGTCACAACCTGCCCGTGAATTCATTGTCAAGATCATCGAGTTGTCGTTGTGGAGCTCTGACCTTCTCATTGGTCACTTCCTATTGTTCATGTTGACCCCACCCATTCTTTTCCCATACGCGGATCGGTTGCATGCGATGCTGCTTTGTGAGCTATCTATCGCAACATTCTTCGTATATTACTGATATCGTCCAGTCTGGTTGCGGCCCTCCAAACAGATTCGCGCTCCCCTCTATTCTTTGAAACAGAAAAAGCAACGCCGCTGGATAGTGAGTGTTTTCGAATATTGGCAGTCAAGTAAAAGGATGTTCATACATGACCCCAGATCATCAAATATGGCACTGTTTATGTGATCGTCATCATCATATTTACAGCACTTATCGTCCTTCGTGAGTCGTTATCGCTACTCATATGTTTCTTGTTTATCGATGCTCTCCCTAGCTGCCGCCTTCCGCAATAGAATTCATTTCAACTGCACCCTATGCAATAATCTGTAATGAATTCATCTCTCATCTATATCATTCGCATTCTTTAGATTATCCACCATTACTTGTAGTTTTTTCTGATCCTGTTGCGCGCTGGACATTCACAAGAACATTTGCCTCTGCCGTTGTCAACCCGCCTCGTACTGCATGGACACAATTGGTGTAATGTACTACGGATACCAAACGGATACGATTTTTCAAGTTGATAAATCACATATTTGGGTTACATACCTATGACGATGGGAAACTTACGCTTTTGCAGTGCTGACAATTTAACTTTATGGAGACAATGGTTGTACTGTGTCGGACATTCGATGGAGGACATGCTGCTATGTACACCATTTCCACAGATTTTACACCTGTCACATATGTTAGATGTATGTACGAAACGTTTGGTTCCGTGGAACCAAAACGCGTGACCCTCCTGTCTGCGCTCCACTTAAGCTCCTCTTCTAACATATGTATGTACGAAATGTTTGGTTCCGTGGAACCAAAACGCGTGACTCTCCTGTCTGCGCTCCACTTAAGCTCCACATGATCTGCCTTTTGTTTCACAATTGGCGTCTCTCTCCTGTCTGTGCTCCACCTAAGCGTCACATGCCCTCCCGAATATGAGCTAGCATACCTTGGACCCCCGAATCCCCGACTTTTACCCTGCCATTCAATCGAGAGTACTCTCCCCAACTGTGTCATCATCACATGTGCTTGATAGTCAAAGCCAGACAAAGTCTGGTCAAATAAGAAGCCGTGAGGGTGAAATGCCAACGGATATTGAAATAAATGTGTGTAAACGTGAAAACTTGAACCCACATTCATAATGACCTTAGAGCGGCCCATCCGCATGCCAATCTCGTATACTTTTTTTCCCCAAGAGGCCCGTAATTGGCACCCTAAAATCCAGCGTGACAGCATCCGTGCAATTGGCCACGAACTGAGGTTATGGAAATGCATTTGATGGTAACACAGCGAGGAAACCGACATTTTTCCGCCAGTGAAATTACATTCGAAAGGTATTCTAGAGTGCTCTGGAAAGGTCTGTAGGATGTTGGGTTTCCCATGGCAGCTCGCTGACCGCTGTTCCGATAAGTTGAAACAGTGGTATCATGGTCGACAATCCCGAATCGCCTCTGTCAGAGACGTAGTCCAAGTCCCACTTGGTGTGTGACCATGAGCGCATTTAGTAGGTCTGCTCAGTCGTTGTCTGAGAGAGGATGTAACAGGGGCAAGATGACTGAGCGAGAGCGACAAAGGCAGTAAGTTGATGATTAGACTTGTGAAACCCTGAAAGGCGAAACTGAAGTTAGTGGAAAACAACCGGATGACAGTATGGACGTACTGTCTGCATATAAACCCCATCGTAATCAATGCATTTTTAGTCGTCTTACCACAGATAATGTTCGTAGTAGACGGTAAATCGAAGAAAAAGACAGACCTTTTTGATTCGATGTATTGGTGGGACGACCTCCGACTCGAAGGCTGTCTAATGTGTTCAAGTGCTAGAAGTGATTTACGCGATTCGTAGACTGTGGGCTCGACATCACTGGCACGTGGTCTGAGTGTGTCGCCGCCATGTTGCTGGTTCCATGAGTGCGCCAAAGCGTCGGCTAAAATGGATAAGTTTGACCATGACGCCATGATGGCTGCTATCATTTCCACGACTTGTTGGGGGGGAGTAGTGTCCATCCATGCAGGCCTCTGGATTCAGTTCAGAGTTCAGTTCAACTCAGCGCGAATAGGGTAGCGCAGCACAGGTGGAGTAGTAACGTCACGCAAATGGGAATTGCGTCTCCATTTAGCTTCGACCCAAGATCGTCCCAGTGCCAGGAGTGGCATACAGCATTGTGTACGCTGACCCCGATTTTAAGTTGTGCTACAGTGTTATCGAAACTTATCAGTCTGTTCCGAACACAACCCTCATTCGCCCAACTTTCACTGAGGCTGCTTGCACGTAGCAATGCAAGACTCAACACGTCGAGCTACTCTTTCATACATCAACGTACCCATCCATTTCAGTTCTGGCCAATTCCGAGGAAGATGCGTTCGTGCTGAGCTCGTCGAGATACAAAAAGCAGACCTAGGGCGAAAGTGAAATCGGTGCCTCCTTCACTCGCTTCCATGTGGCTGACCATTATCATGCATGCAGGTATGCTCGTGTAGACCGACGCCCTCTCGACCCACCACCAGTGGTCCAACTCAGGTTATACCACATACACAATGAGGGTACTGACCGTGCATCCGAACAAGAAATCCAAGACTACGAGTAAGTTGTTGCTACTTACGTTTCCCATCATGCTCCCAATAATTCTTATCTTCTAGCGATATACAATGCCTTGGATTACTCTGCAGTGTCGACTTGTTTCCAGTGGCTACTCAGTCTGATAGCTCATCGGAATCAGGCTCCCTCCACCATCTTCCTCACCAACTTTCGCCAGTAGTGCAACCCTCCTCTGGCGGCTATCCACTACCTTCAAACCTGGCTAGAGATCAATTCCCTTCCTCAAGCAGTTCGAGTAGGGTTCTCGTTTCAGATGCTAATGCTAGGCTACTCCGTCCTCCCTATGTTCATCTCGAACCACCCCAAATTCCCGAAAACACGAAGTGTACTGCCGCACTTTCAGGCGCCACCTTTGTTCAGCCAGTTTGCATAGACTATGAAGGCAAGAAGGCCCTTGTCTTTCCATTTGCTGTACGTCTTTCATCATGGTTGAGAACTTGCTCTTACACGATACGTTCACCCATACAGGACCTTGCGGTTAAAATTGAGGGCGACTTCTACCTCCGCTACCGCGCTTTCGATCTCTTTTCGCGCACGGTAGATCTAGCAGATGTACCGGTGCAGGCTGAGTGTTATGGCGGTTCATTCCACATATATTCAACCAAAGAATTTCCCGGTTTACAACCTTCAACAGAGTTCTCCAAGGTGACTTGGCACCATTCAAAAAGCAAATTTTGATTGAGTTTGTCGGATTTCTAGCAACTCGCCAGATATGGTGTACGACTCAATACCCGCGAGACGGAGCGCAAACGCAAGAAAAAGTGTTCTGAAAGTAGCGCCATTCCATCTCGAGCAAGCAAACGCAAAGTCGCAAGGATCCCGCAGAGCGAGAGCGAGTATGATTGAGTTTGGTGGATCAGGGCGATTACGTTCAAAGGACTGAGTTGGCATGTTCGTTTGGTTTTCTTCGGCGAAAATTTATACATCTTGCAGTAGCATATATATGTACACATACACAGATCGAACATATACATGCTGTTTTGCTCATAACTTCAAGTTGATCGGTTCTGTTTGTGTGAGGCCTATGCTAGCATGCTCACTGTCCATACGAACGGAAGATCTGAGCCACTGTGAAGGTACCCTGGTGAGTCCACAGTCAGACGGCGGGGAAAAAATCGCTCACTCTTTGCATCAGCATCGTCCTTCGCCATGCCATCGAACGCTCCCTCTTCATAGGGGTACCAGTCATAGTCACCACATTCACTGGCAATCCAATCACCAGTCGACATGCCAGCTTCAGCTGCTCTCGCTTCAACTTCTCCAACCACCCATTGTTCGAACCGTTCGTCAGGCACCCATCCATCACAATCACATGTATTGGTAATTCCGCAACTTTGTTCACAAACTTCAGGTTGAGATTGCCCGGAACCCCTTTCGGTGGCCCTAGCGGGCATCGTCTCCGCTCCCTGCAAGGGCTCCTTTCCTTCCGGCGTTTGTTTCGTGGGGGCACTAGCACCTGCGTCACCCTTGGATGCAGCTTTGGGAAGTAGCTCGTCCCCCACTTTCCCCGGAATATCCTTCTCGACTGACTCCTGTCGGGAGATCTGTTGATCCATATATGAATTCTTGACCTAGAAATATTCCTCACTTTAATTATCGATTCTGCAGGTTGCTCCTCAGTCATAGTACTGGCCTGGAGAGCCTGAGGAGTTGGGGTGGAATCTTCTGAACTGTCGGGGAGGATACCTGTTTTCGTACCAGCAGACTTTACCTTGTATGGCGGCTGACGAGATAAAATGCATGTTATTATGGGATGGGTTCAAAGCAAGAGTGATCTACTTGCCCTAGCTGCCGTATTTTTCGGAGTCGTACCCTTGGGCATAGTGATTAGTGGTTCTGTGTTGATGGCAGGTTTCAGTCAAAAGTACTGAATTCAAGTTGAGTCATATGCCCCTGAGAATCGTTGGCTTTGTAATTTGTACAGAATATAGGACTCGTGCAGTACTGTATATGCTACATGGTTAGTTGTCTAAATTAAGCACCGTGTGCGGAATGAAAAGGTATGGATGAGTAGGATATCAATGCGAGAACCTCCGTAATGTCCTTCACATCAAATGAGACTTTGGCACTGGGGACATACAAACACAGGGGAGCTTTTCCTCTTCGGGGGAATAGCTGCTTCTACGTCCACCTTATCCTTCCAGTCAGTAGGCAAAGAAGAACCTTCAAGCAAACTGCAGTAGATCAGTTGGCGAGCCGCCACCACCGCTTTCACATTCCCGACAACGCCACCCGCTTGCACGCCTTTTACAATCTGTTGCTGAGCCGCCTTGACAAGCTCTTCCGGAAATTGCTCAAGGGGATCTGAGATCGCATATTCAGGTCTCTTTCTCCTTTTACGACATTGCTGTGAGCCGACTACGTCTTCGATAGATAGCTGTTCATCTGTATCGGGCCAACTTTCGATAAACTTTCGGGCTCTGGCAGCTGGATCTAATCTTTGTGTCGGTCTTTGCAGACACTCTTGATGGTAGGCTGCGCGGCAAGCTGGACGTGGGCAGAAATGCATTACCGGGTCTCGATCGGGATTATAAGATACACCGCAGCAACAAGCAGAACGTGTAACATTTGGCTATCGAAAAGATGAATGTAATCACTTCCACTTCAAGTAATCGAGGTATACTCACGAGGATTTTCCGGGCGCGGTATTCCAAGTCGTAACGACAGTAGAAATCATCGGAGTCAAACACCTCTTGGCCGATAGAGCGTTCATCGTACCTCATGACAGCTGCATGATCTACATGGACAGAGTTCAAACTGATGGTGTAACACGAGAAATAAAAATTTACCACAGAAACTTGCTGTGGATACATAATCGTAGTAATCTGACATGATCCGTTCATATTGACCGCAGCCACTGACATCACTTTGATACTTTAGAATACATTGTTCTCGATGTCAACTCTCTGCGCACTTACAAAGACTTGATCACAGAGTTGACTTCCTGAGGCGACCAGTACCACTGTACGAGAGCCCAGACCTATGTCATGGCTAAGTGAGGATAACACCAGAGTCAGTGATGAAACATACATCTTCATCGTTTCTTGCTCTAATTTGTTTGATTCTACCAATCCAGTACGCAGTTGGATGGTGCATTTTGTCCGGAAGCACCCCTTCCGGTAGAATAAATGCGCTTTTGAAAGTCAGTATTTGCTACTAGTAGTACGTCCTGCTATAAAGTCAGACACGAACGTTTCTTGGATGGAAAATGTATGCTCCTCTCCCTCTTCATCAGCAACTAGAAAGCACCGGTCACCACGTCAAGCTAAAAAAACAGTAAAGATATCGCACCTATAAATGAGGCAAAATTTGGCATCGTTTTCCATTCGCTATCGGTGGGTATGCCCATTGTATACTTTGGTTTTGATATTTTTTTACGCGTAAAAAGTGATTTCTTCTTACGCCGAGACATGTTGAAAGGTGAAGTTGAAGACGACAGTTTAACTTTCAGTACTCAATGTCTTTTGATGTTGTTCGAGTTCAATCTGTAAGACGCGAAGAAACGCGTCTGTGGCACGAACATCGAACAGTTGATGATGTAAGCATTCTATGTAAAGCGATTTGGAATGCTTTTTCACCCTTGCGCACAGTGGCACTTTGTACAAGTGCACTGATTTTGTTGTTCTGAGATACTGCACAATATGCTCTTCTATTTGACATCTTGCATGATTAGGTATGTCTTCATAGATATCAGGAGAGCTACACACCCATGCAGCGTTTAGTTCGGTCGTCGTTTTTCTCTATCCTGGCTATGCATCCTACAAGACCCTTTCCCAGAGACCAGCCTCTGACGAGGATTTGGAGCGATGGCTCATGTACTGGTCAGTACTTGGATGTATCGTCGGCGTCGAGTACGCTGCAGAATGGCTTATTTCATGGTCAGTCGGTTTACATCGATGGTATCAGTGCCAAGGTTTTGACACACACCTTGCGCGTGTAAATAGGGTACCATTCTACTTCCTCATCAAGACCATATTTCTTCTCTATCTAGCACTCCCGCAAACGCGCGGCTCTTCCTACCTCTACATCAACCATCTTGAACCATTCTTCCACAATCATGAATCCCAGATTGATGCGACGCTCGCATCTTTCAAAGTTCGCATTTATGCCTTCATCCAACAAAAGTTTCGCATCTTATGGGACGCACTCGCTGCAGCAATCGGCCAACAGCAACAGGCCCAATTTGCTCCTGCAGGCGGAGTGACAGACACCGGTGTGCCCCCAACTTTGGCTGACCCGGCGTCAGGGCCCGCTCGACTTGCTATGGGGCTCTGGCACTCTTACGGCCCCACGATCCTTGCTTCTGGTGCAGCACTGCTGCGTCAAGGTGCCGCAGCAGCGGGAACATCTGCTGACCAAGCCTGGAATACTCCTGCAAACACTTTCACGAGGCGTTCTGACGCAGGTCATCAGGGCTCCTTGAAAGATCGCAAGCGCGAGCTTGAGGCTGAGCTTGCATTCATCAATTCGGCAGAGCGTCCTGCTGTCCTGACTCCCCCCGCTTCAGGCTCTATCCAGTCATCCTCCCGTGTACCTTCGGACTATGAGTTGCGGGAGCGTGGATCCAGCGTTGTTGGGCGGTTTGAAGAAGTAGACGTTCCCAGCGATGCAGAGGGGTATGACATTGATGGTGACTCTGGTCGGGAGAGTCGTGATAGACCCGAGGCAAGGAAGGCTGCCAGCTGGTTTGGCTGGGGAAGCACGGCGCCAAGCAAAGGCGGAAAGTCAGATTAGTTGGAAGCTTAATCAAGAAAGTTCTGGGATTTGTGGTGATAGTTATATTTACATTTGCACGAGATCCCTACATAACTCGCGGGACATACTCGGTAATATTTTCTGATCATGGTTGTATCTTTTCATGTACTCACAATCTGTACCATTGTTATATTTATTTCCCGCGTCTGCTGCAACACCGCCAATACTGTAGTTGAACGTACATGAATCGCCGTCAGGGAAAGCGCCGATCCGATAGAATGTTCCAGGTCGCGCCAAACAATCTGATGGATCATCGAGATCTAATCAAATACAGGGCTTTAAAACGTAAGTTGAGTAAGTATTAAAATCACTTCTCCTTCTCCGTCGTAGATGGCAGGGTGGCAGTGGAACAAGCCGAGGAGAATTCATCTTGAAGTCGCTCTAAAGCCAGGAGGCTATATGAATACATATCGTACAACTTCTTCTCAAGCATATACTTACAGCTCGAGGCAGAATTGTCGCAGTGGTGGCGACAACGAACCCTGAATCATAATGCATGATGCATCACGGACCCTGGGTTCCAGCCTGTGGAATACATACGACAGTATCAGTATTATCCGGCCCAGGAAAAGAATGCATACTGGCAAAAACGTGTACGGTGAGCTAATCATTTGGACGTCTGCGTGCCATGCGGCTGACATGGAGCTGGATGAATCTGGATTGGCAGCACCGAGATCATGATGGATTCTAAAAAAGCCGACAACGCGGCCAGACATTGAAAACGATCGAGTGAGTTGCTATGTCTGTGAGAAGGCAAAATAAGCATTGAATGATAGAGTCGCCACGGTAGTTGCAAGTTTGAAGAACACTGTCATCCCAGCTGACTTGTAGGAGGAACCTCTGAATGTGAGAGCGGAAGCAAATTTACGTAAAACATGCCATTTGTAGTTCAAAATGAAAGTCTTAAAGTTAGGGACGCACACAATGCAAGATCCTTTGCACTCCTTTTCCTTTCTTCCTTTGCGCAACTCTATCGTCTCGGCTGCGTCAGATATTCACTCAGCCTAAAGTCATGCCTCAAGCATCCCGTGGAAGTGCTCGTCAGCCTGACTCCAGGGAGGCCCAAAAGGCCATGGACAAGGAGCAGAAAAGGAGCCGAGGAGCTATGTCATGCGCCGAATGTCGAAGGTGGGTGCTCCATCCTTGATTAGATTTCTCCTCATTTTTTTTTGCGCCTAGACTCAAATTAAAGTGCGACAAAACTGTTCCGTGCTCTTCGTGCAAACGCAGAGGCTGCTCAGCCATCTGTCCTAATGGTATGTACATGTGTTAATCGGCTGTAAGATGTCATCTTATCAAGGCCATGGGCGCTAGGTTCCCTCACGACTGGTCAGGGAACTCGGTAAGTCTTCTACGAGTCATGTAGGTGGCTGAGGACTCCATGTTAATGTTGTACCTCGTTTCAGGTTCGTGCTAGCAGATACAGAAAAATTGCACCAGAAGATCGCACAAATGAGTGACAGGATTCGTCAACTTGAGGATGCACTTTCCATTTTCCAAACTAGTCCTGGCGAACAGCATCCTCTTTTGCATAGAAATCTTCTTGACATCAAATCAATCATAGATTTACACGCTGCTGTGGATGAGGAAACGGCAAGTAAATCCAAGCGTGAGGTCGATGATGACTCACAATACATCGAATCTTTCGGGACGCTTGCCATACGGGACGATGGAGCTGCAACTTTTTATGGCCCATCCGCCGGGTCGGAGGTGAGCATTGTATTGTTATCTTTCTTTACAACGACCAATTGAATCACACCAATGCCTCAAGAGTTTGCTTATCGTACGTCACGAGGGTCCTGTCAACCAATCCTAAGACTAATCATGTGCCACAGGGAGAGTCTGCCGTGTCATCGACACCCGGTTTTACTCAAGGCGACAGGACTCGGACACAGCATACTGAACATCTGTCTCCCAGTGTCCAGCATCTGTCCAAGACTTTCCCTCTGGCTCCAGTGTTTAACGATGAAGTTGATCTCAACTACCTCATTCAAAATCATCTACCTCCTTGGCATCGTGGTCGTCACTTGAGTGAGCTGTATCTCCAGCAAGCACCATGGTTCTTTGGAGCGGTGACAAAACGGCAACTGATGGAGGAGATCCTCCCTTCATGGTACGCAGAAGCATCAGATCTCAACTATCTGGGTTCCGTAGCGCCATCAGTGACCTCGGGGAATGATACTTTGAGCAAAGGTCCTCATGAACTCGCCCTGATGTTCGTGATCTTCTGCTTTGGGGCACTGACGGATTACAGATTGCCCCCTGCGCCAGACAACGAGGAAGCCGACATGTATTTCAAACTTACACGCGCTGCATTAAACTTGGAGCCCGTACTTGACCGTCCACCATCAGTAGCAACCATTCAGACGCTGGCTTTACTTGCCATCTATCAGGGCCTTTGCAGTGGAGAAAACAGTATTGAGAGTACCTGGGGGATCTTTGGACTTGCAACGAAGTTAGCTCAGAGCGTAAGTGAAATTGATTTCTTGTTTCTACTTCCTGACGTTGTGTTATAGATTGGACTGCGTCAGTAATTGAATCATTTGTATCATCGGTCAAATCAGCTCATCATCCACTGCCAGACCGTGATTGCGCCCGTTGGCAGCTGTCTCCACAAGAGGTGCAAAAACGCCGTGCACTATTCTGGGAGCTATTTATCACAGACGGGTGGCAGGTAAACTTGACTTTGTAATTCTGTCGGGTGTTATTAACATTCATAGTCCTTGGCCACAGGTCGTCTTGCTACGTTTTATCTGCCTTTTGTAGACTGTGAACTGCCTAACGACCCCGATTCCACGGTGGATGAAGACGGAAGTGTTCTGCTAAGCTGTAAGTCTTATATTTTTCTGTTTCATATGTTGATCTCAACGATAATAACTTCAGTCCCGGCATGGAAGGCTCGCTTTGGTTTCCATTGCATATCTGCAGTCATCCAACATGCACAAACGGCAAAGGTCCCGAAGTATTCTGTTGTCATCGAGCTGGATCGCAAGATTCGCGACATGGAACTTCCAAAATACGCCCTGCGATCTTCCAGAGAAGGTGCTGAACTTGGAGAAGCGATGAAGCATTACATGCCCCATAACTACCGACATCTTAGTAAGCGATTTCAGCATAGTCTAATATCAAAGCAATTTTGAGTTCGTTCCAGCTCTGCTATATATTCATCGATGCTTTTTTGCGGAAGCTGTATCAAGCAACCCCACAGACCCCATGAGCAGCCCATTCGCTCCATCGTTCCTTGCAGGGTACCGCAGTGCCTGTGAGCTGATTAGCGGTCTTCGTAAGCAGTTCGATTTGTTCCCGGCACAGATCGCCCGTTTTTGGGTTTTATGGACCCATGCGTTTTCCTCATCTGTGAGCACACTCACTGGCATAATCGTCCCAAAATGCCATGTTAACGCTCCAACATATTTAGGTGTTGCTGTCTTCGGTTGTTACGCATGCATCTGGAAGCGGTTCTCGGTCGAAGATCACCACTGCAGCCTTGACCGAGCTGCGGCGCGCTGTCAGTCTTTTCAAAGAAGCATCTGTTTTTGGAGGTCGAGCTGGAAAATTCCTTGTACGTGAGCACTGGCACTGGCATACTGAACGCTAGACAATGCATGCTGATGTCGATGCCTTCATAGCCTATCCTTGAGAGGCTGTTGCAGAAAGCTGAGCAAGCATACAGTACTGCCACTCCTGCCGTGACTCGACGAGATATCTTCTCGAACACCGGTCCAACGAAGTCGAAGGATGAACTTTCGATTTTCAGTGGACAAATCAACAAGATTTCCACGAAGGCTCCCGTACTACCGTCTTCAGGACGGTCTAGCCATTCACCTGGAAGCAGCACCAATTTAAGTCAAACTAGACCCCCGGTACAGGTAGAAGGCACTCCCCCACAGGCATTCAGCCACATACATCCATCGCTGCGTGAGCAGTGGAGCAGTTTCGATGGGGATCTCAATACTCAGCTTCACAATGCTCAACGAGATGCGTATTACACAGAAGACGATGATTTCATGGTGCCCGCGTCTACTGAAGCATTATCTGGAATGGTCCGTATGCATGAGGGCACATATCAAGCCCGACCGACCCAACAGCAGCCGCATCCAGTTACACAGCCGCCACAAGTATACCATAACCACTTTTCCGCTTCGCCACATAGTTTTTCTCAACCGGTCGAGGCACAGAAGTCTTTCCGAGGCGAGATTCAGCGCCGGGAGCCTGTGTACTCGTCTGACAATCAAGGGCAACAGTATCAGCACGAGCCGCAGTATGTTCAATCGCCGCCACAATCTTACCATCACCAGCCCGACAATACTCAATACCATGCGGACCCTCATCAGCAACATCCCGGGCAACATTACCACGATCCCCAGCGCCAGCAATACTACAGCCAGGAACAATCTGGTCACCATGATCCATACCAGTCATCATCATCCTTTAGCACTGCAGATCCTTACGCGTCTGATGACTACAACGCAAGACCCTCCCAATCATATTGGGAATCTGCACAGCAATCGTATCAGGCGCAGGAAAGTACTGCGTATTATCGGACCCCGTACTATGACAATCAGTACCAAATGTCTCAACCACCCCAAGCTCCTGCAGAATATCCGTCGCTTTCTCAGCAGCACCTGCAAGAGACGTGGCAGTCGTTCAATGTTTACGTCGGCTCGCCTGGTCGGCCGACGTAGAATGCGCGCGCGCGCTCGTCTGCACTCCAGTGCTTTTATTTGGCCATATAGCATTCATTTCAGTTTCGTGGTATCTTCTAGTGCAATGTGTATCATCACTACTCAAAATGTTGTATGTAAACTATACGATATCAAGCCGCCAGTTATTTGCGCTTGTGTATTTCAGATACGTCCTCTACTCCTCAGCAGATCGCGGACCTAAAGCCCCTGGCATAAGTACTTTCCCCTTGCAACTTGCGCTCTACAAAGCTCCATTTCCGTTGGTACGGCGAGAATCGAAGCCAGCAAAATCCCAGAGCTATCGGCAAAACCAATAGAACCTATCTTGAACTCCCGCTCCTGCTTTATTACCTCAGGGCTGTGTGTTGAGGCTGGATCCGGCTGTTCTTGATTAATACAATAGAACACGTTGACGCTAGCAATCATTTGATCAGATCATCAACCTCTATCTGGATAAAAAATAAGACACACTATGCCAAACCGCCACATACGCCTTCGATACTGATAAGCACAAAAACCAAGAATATACTTCCTACTTCACGATCTTCCGGAAGTAGCCCAACAGCGGATTCAAAAACTAGCAGGAGCAGTATCACGAACTGGATGATAGCCGGAGCGGGGAGGAGATGGGCCGGAAGGGTTTTCAACCCCAGAGATATGCTTGAACGAGAGAAAAAGACTGTGGTTTGGTAGACTAGCTATGAGAGGGTCGTTATCAGGAAGTGTTTCAGGATCATGGTAGATGATTATACAGACCTGCCAAAGTGGATAGTAGTCGCGGGTGGAATGAATGATCTTGCTGATGAGGCCGTGTGACGGAACTGTAAATAATAAAGTCGGTGCGACACCCTGCATGTATTCAGAAAGACTAAAGGTGCAAGGATAGGGATAATGTACCTGGTTGATAGTATACTCGAGCTAGGTTGTGCATGTCAGAAGGTATGCTCTATGCCTAAAAACATCAATTACTTACTGTATAAACGCAAACTAGTGGTAGATTATTAGACGCATAAGGATCACAAATGATAAAGATAGCTCACAGAGTGGAAGCATATACTTCAATAACATCGGTTTGACTAGACGCCATTTATCCGCGGCTGATAAACGGACGGCAACCTTGTGCTCCACGCGAGATTCTACGTCATCTTGAGCAGACAGATCATCATCAATTTCAGTCTCAAGGTCGTCAGCAGGGACGAGCGTGTACGACGCAGAAGATTGATGCGTAAATGCTGCTGGACGGGGAAGCAGGAAAAAGTATGCCAGAGGAAGGATGAATGGAAGAACCTGTGATGTAGTATGAGAGATTGTTTAGTCGCTATGCCTATATTGTTACCGCTGAGATGCCAACACCAGTACTGACGCCCAGGCCCCTGAGTTCCCACCACATGAATGCTCCGACAATACCTGCAGCCCCTGTACCTGAGGCGAAGTACCTGTCAAGTGGAATCAACATGAAATAGCTCGAAGGGTAAGACAATGCGGACCCAACGCTTCGACCTCCTACTGAACGACTGTATGTTGTCGAAAGTTGCAAAAACGTCATTTCTCCCAAACCTATAGTTTGTTGTTCACATTAAGATGGGTGTGCATGATGGATGTGTGAACTCACCCGACGAAAACGACGCAATACATATTCCCAGAAGCCTCGAATACAGGCTTTCATGGAAGGCAACGACCTGTGTGTTACATGAATCGCGATTCTCAAAACAAAGCTGTTGTCGGATTACCAGCATGCCTATAAAACTTAATGCGCAGCAGGCGACAATGCGTCGGGCATAACGTATGCGGCCCTTGAGAAAGTACGGCCACCCGAGCTTCGCAATTAAGGCCGGAGCGATATTACAAAAGGCAATGATGCCCTTGGGTGTTGATGGAGGGACGAGGTCGAGTGCGGCCGAAAGTATGATGACATAGAGTACTTTATGATGATCAGAGCAGCCATTTGGGGGAAAAAAATGGCACACCATTGTTTATGAGTCCAAAGAGAAAGAAGGAAACCCCAAGCTTCAAGGACAATCGTTTCTTGCCTGCCGAATAAGCCTAAATCAGTGAGGTCTCGTTCTGCATTAGAAAATGGCGTCATGGTGCAATGTAAGTACTAATTCTAGCTCAGCCCCTGCCGGCGTCTACTTCATCGGTCAAGCTTTGCTATAATCAACACAACACTTGCCATGCATATCGAACACTGACCTGTGCTTGGTATAATAAAATGACCCTCGGTATGAAGAGGGGATGTGCTGTGGGTTTCGACTGACATCTCCGAGAGAGTACCGGTTTGCCTGTAGTGGATATTGGGCACGAAGAGAGTTCTGGTGCATAGACTAGAGTTCCAGATTATTTTCAAGGCTCGGATATATCAAAACCACGATGAAACACTGCGACTGTGGGCCTGGTATGATAGCTGGTCAAGAATAAACGTTTACACACGCAAAACACGATGCATGAGGATCTCAGCTCACCCCTAAAGAGGGGGTCAGTAAGTTGGGGGCTCATCGACACAGTTACACCAATTAGGGAGGTCCGTCCCGCGGTAGCGACTCAGCAGATTCACCCGAGAACACTTTCATGTAGAAAGTTTTCGTGCCATCATCAAAAACACCCAATTCTGGATTCGTTGCAGAGCAGAGCTCTGACTCCAATCGTGTGCGACAGGAAAGCTTTGCTTGCTCAAGCACCAAGACTGGTGCCACTGTGACACTGTCACAAGACACCGTTGTGGGAAAATTCGGAGTCTAGCTATGTAGGACTGACGTTTGATATATGCTAGATACATTCCTCTAATTTAACACCTGCAATGCAGGCTGAAATTTGTTCACCATGAAAATCCAGCACTCGGCAACGAACGGCGTCTGACTCGTGTCAACCAACCACACTGCACCAGGCAAGACCGGAAACACGACTTATTGTAGCCCGGTGAATCAGTCGTTCAAACTTTCAAACACACAAAGACGTAAGACTGTCGTGCCGGTAAGCCACCAGGTCAGATGAAAACTACTCATACTCACATTTAAGCCACTCATTATCATTTGACATGAAGTGCCGGCGCAACAAGGAACAGTGCCGCCGCAGTTGATGGGACAGTCATCACTGACTGGCATAGAGGCTGTCAACTTGAAAGCAGCAACAACAGCGAGGATGACGGAGAGACGCATTATTTGTGATATGAGCTTCAAAAACAAGGATGAGGGAGACGGTAGGAAGACAGCTGGCTTTTATGTCCTGATCAATGTTCTGTGCACCCGAAATATTGACTCCTTCAGACAGGTGATAGCTGTATTGCCAGCAGACCTCAGGTTCGATTTACTCTGTACTCGACATTCTCTTGGCGGCCTAGGAGATGCTGGTAACATGTAATTCCAACCAGGTGACACGACAATTCCTGAAGCTGTTCTTAGGAATGTGAAAAAAGTCCACAGTGGATGATGACAGAAATTTAGCGTCTCGTCATGTACGTAGGGGAAACGCGAAAATGCATACTGGGAGATCAGCAGCTACTTAGGAGATCTCAATAGTGCTCCCAGGCATACTTTCATTTTCGGAACACATGCTATGCAGTACCGTATAGTGCGGAACCCAAACCATGCCATACGTAGTTGGTACTGCAGGAGATTATACGTGTCTGTATCAGTGGTGTTGTTGGCAGACTACCGCCATTCGGCGTTCGCTGCGTCGCATCGTTCATGTCGACCAATGATCGACGAATAATTTACCTCCTTTGAGCTTTGCCTGGTTTTGCTGTGGCACAACCCTAGTTCCGTTTTCTGCCCACAGCACTACTATCTGACGTAGACTCTGGATTTGATTATCCGCCAAAATGTAAATTCCATGGCAGGAAAGACGTCGTGGCACTAGACACGGTTTATGTGAGGGGATACTGTATCTCCATTCATTCGGTCATGAGAATAGTCGTATACCTTCGGTCAGCTCTTCGATGGAATATCGTATTCCTACCATTGACATGGCCGTGTACAATTGACCGTGAGGAAAGGGATCCGTTCAAAGGTTGAGCACGGTCCGTGCCAAGTCCGTGCTAGCGTCAGTCCTTGACAACCCGCATTAACTTTGCGTTCCATTCCATTTAAATCATTAGTGATTGTGAATCGAAGATAAGTTTGCTCTACGACTTGAGTATGCAACTACGTTTGATAGGGATGCAGTGGCTGCTAGCTTTCGAATGTATTGAAGAGTTGAACTTCAGCGAACCGACGTGTCTGAAGGTCCTAAGGCAAAGGCAAAGGCAAAGGCAAAGAAAAGTCGCGTACATCAGTGTCAGAAATGAAGGGAATGTGCTTATTTTTCTTCTCGTCGATGATAGGATACCACGCATCGCATCTATGCCAGTTCAAGATTCAGCCTTCAAGGTCGAGGGCGAAGTGGATATCCATGCACCAATTGTGACAAGGATCTTGTAGCTGACCAGGCTCTGGCCGTAGCAGTGATGGTACCAGTGACCTGGAGGATGCGGACGCCGAGTAGAGAACTTGAATTTTGGGTCACGTGATTGTTAATAATTTGGGTTTAACTTTATTTATACTAAGCTAATGGGTCGCGTGATGTGTTAATAACTTGCTTGTTATTATTCCCATGTTATTTAACCGTGTTATTAATTGCTCGAAGAGTTTTCACCCGTAAATGGATTCCATGTTAACCCCAAAATTCTATCTTTGGGACGATAGCACCCGAAACCGGTTGTCACCCTCGCTTCATGGTCCTCGCCATCAACCCATGGGTGCGTCAATTATGCATCATGGAAAATAGTCGTTTGGTCCTGTTTAAGCTCAAGCGCCATACCGACTCAATAACAAAGCTCACCTATCAGGCCACCGTGTCAGACCCGCTGAGTCACTGTCACAACGGATAATGAGTTGGTCCTTCAAGTGAATGCACATCACCCTGGCCACAAGTGCGTTATCGGTGAACGTCGACTCGTTTGTACCGTGACAAACAGATATACCTCCGAGTCTTCTCTGAAGTCTAGAGTGTGCATAAATGCTGTACTTAGAACGGCACATCGAACTAGGCCAAAGACAGTAATCCGGATCCCCACTTCCTAGTGGTACAGTATCGCAGGTGACCGCACAAGCTATAATGGGTCATGCAACTCCTTCCGCCCGCAAAATCACCCTATTATTGAAAAGCCATTGGATCAGATTGAACATCTGACAGTGTTTTTAGTTCATGGTTCTTGAAGCTTGACAAGAACGCACGGTATCTCTCAGGACAAAATGCCAAAATTGATATCATCTAGTCCCACACTCGCTCCTTGGCTTATCACACTTTTTTTGGTGCGCGGATGATATTCGTTGCGTCTTGCGTTTAAAAGGGAGAATACGAGTAGTTTCTGGTCTCCTTCGATTCCATTCAGAAGCACAGGCCATACCATGCCAAGTCTAACGGTCCCACAAACTCCAAGATATGTCCCTGCTCTGCCTACTAAGGAAAACCGTGGGTGATATAGACATAGCACAATGCATGTATCTAATGTACCTCTCACATCCAGTCCAATATGCAGATCTTGCTATCATCGACCTGTCTAAAGCAGCAACCGTAGAAGGCCGTGCAGAACTGGCGGTTGAACTACGAGAGGCCTTGACTACTAAAGGATTTTGCTATATTATCAACCACGGGTACACCCAAGTTCAGGTGAAATACGTCAAATATTGTTTCTCTCGCGTATCCTCACTTTCGAGTACAGAATGAAAGGATGTTTGATATCGCAGATATTCCCATGTCTGGCGTACCTGAAGACGAGAAACGAGCGTACACCGGAGACAGCAAGAATACAGGTATATTTCAAGGCTACAAACCAAGACAATACTGGGTAGACCATTCGCTGACTCCTGCCATTCGCTACTGTTGATTCTGTATGACAGCACATCGATGCAGGCGTACGTGACCAGCACGAGCATTATAACTGTTCGCACACAGTCTAGTATTGGTGGAGAGAATCTAACATCCTTAGTTAGGCAACCGCCACGTCTATAGCCTGATGCATCCACAAGCACTCAGACCGTTTCTTCCTGATATTGATGCCTTCGTGCGTCATAATCACCACAACATTCTCCATAAAATTTGCAGGTATGTCTTCAGCCTTGACTTCAGAATTTGAATTTGACTGCGCTCTCAGGCTCATGGCATTGAGCCTTGAACTTCCGGAAGACACGTTCGTGAAATTGCACGATTTTGATGCACCCGGAGTATCATATTGTGCGACTTATTTCGTTTCTCGATGGCTTTGATCTGATATAGCCACTAGTGAGGTTTATGAAATAGTAAACATACGACAATATGACGTGTGCTATTGTATCTTACTTTCTTAAAGTTTCCCTAGGTCAGAAGAAGATGAAGTTCAGACAAAAAATGTCTGGATGAAAGGACACACAGGTTGCTCTACTCTTTGCAAATGTTGCTTTGCTCATACCGTAGCAGACTTCGGAAGTATCACCCTACTTTGGAGTCAGCCAGTTGCTGCCTTGCAGATCCAAACGAAAGAGGGCTGGCGCTGGGTCAAGCATATTGAAAACGCTTTGGTGTGTATTTCCATGCCATGGCTTTTCTATCTGACATAAATGCCTTAGCTCATGAATATTGGTGATTCGATGGAGTTCCTCACAGGAGGATTCTACAAGGCGACCATCCATAGGGTTGTGCAACCCCCAATTGATCAGCGTGGCTGCACTCGGCTGAGTATGATCTATTTCTCCTTTCTCAATGACGATGTCAAGTTGGTACCCCTCATGGACAGTCCAGTCCTTCAGAAGGTTGGGGTTGAGCGTAAATGTGAAGATGATGTAGCTCCTACTATGAAGGCGTGGAGGGTTGCAAGAATTAGTGCATATGGCGCGAGCGATCTGCAGAAGGGCAAAGAGCCTGGCATAGAGGAAGAGGTATTGAATGGCATAGTTGTCAAACACTACAACTAGGTAGCATCCGGAAATTGGGTCTGCCTTCACCAGGCCTCTACACGACCTTATCTGCGCCTTAGCCTAGGGCTCATGTGGCTAGGATTTCCCTGAATGTGCATTAGTCAAGATGTGCGTAATACGCCCTGATAATGAGGTGATCAGCTGCTTCTACCTTGCGGTCCGCATGGTCATAAGATCTCTAGGCTTATAAGGCTGGATCAGATGTACAATCCCCCCTTGTATCATAATGCCCAGCCTCACTTTACCCTACGTACCGCATTATGTTGCCGCACCTCCTAGTGAAGAAACTTGTCTGTGTCAAGTTCTCTGTTTAATGTCGAACGCTGAGGTGTAAATTGACAGTGGAGTATGCTGACCTTGCCATCATCGACATTTCGAAAGCCAATACTGAAGAAGGTCGAACCGCACTGGCAATTGAAGTCAGGGAGGCCCTCCTTAACCACGGGTTCTTCTACGTGGTGAATCACGGGTATTCGCAAGATCAGGTGAAACAACTCTTTCATGTCGTGTGGATCGTTAATATTATCTCAATGCACATTGCAGACAGATCGCATATTTGACATCTCGGATCTACCCTTCTCGGCGGTCAGTGACAGCGAGAAGCAAACTTATGCTGGAACAATGAAACAAAGCGGCTCATACCAAGGTTATAAATTGCGACAGTACTGGGTGCGTGATAGTCATATCTCGCCTGACATACAAACGTTTGGTTTACGCAAGCCGATCGAATTCAGCATATTGATGCTGGGGTCCACGACCAGATTGAGCACTATAACAGTGAGTAGAATGCATTTGTGTCTTTTCATTGACTCGCCTGACATCCTTCTAGTCAATCGCGATGTGACCAAACGAGGACACCCAGAGACACTGCGTCCTCTTCTCCCGGAAATCAGGGAATTTAGCAAACACAATCACATCAACGTGTTGCATCCCATGCTGAGGCACATATATATTACTGCTGCACTTAGGATGACCACCTGATTACATTTCAATCAGGCTTATTGCACGCAGCCTTGAGCTACCCGAAGATACGTTGGTCAACATTCATGACTATGACGCCGTTGGAGAGACGTATGGTACATACTTTTCGAAACGTTCCAAATCGTTGCTGACCTATCCATCAGTCAGGTTCATGAAATAGTAAGCGTTGCCTTCTTTATAGTCTTCACAAGTTTATGCAGTTCAGTTATCCGCGAACAGAGGAAGAGGAAACCAAAACACAGAACGTTTGGCTGAAGGGACACACAGGTTAGTGACCTTGATTATCGTGAAAACAACGCCTGTGCTCACCAGTGTCAACGCAAGACTTTGGAAGCATTACGATTCTGTGGAGTCAGCCTGTCGCTGGACTGCAAATTCTGACCCGTGAAGGCAAATGGCACTGGGTCCGCCATATCGAAAATGCACTCGTACGCGGTCATATTCTACGTCTCAATGCATCACATAATGAAAGGATTATAGGTCGTCAATGCGGGTGATGCATTGGACTTCCTTACCGGCGGGTATTACAAGGGCACGATCCATCGTGTTACAAAGCCTCCAGAGGATCAGAAAAACTACCCTCGCCTCGGAGTCTTCTACTTTGTCATGCCCAACGACGATGTCAAGTTGGTGCCGATGGCCGAAAGTCCAGTCCTGCAGAGAGCTGGAATTCATAGGCGTTGCGCCGATAGCGAGGCACCAACAATGGAACAATGGAGGAAAGCGAGGACATCTGCCTATGGCCAATCAAAACTGGAGGATGGCAAAGAGAAAGGCGTGGAACAAGAAGTCATCAATGGGGTGATAGTAAAGCACTACAACTGAAGCTTGGAACTTCAAGATGTCAGATGTACTTGCTCTCTGATCATCATCCTTGATGAATATGTCGTCGGCTATATATGTAACTCTGAAGCATAATGTGTTGCGTTTTGGATGTCGACTATGCCATGAAAAGAGCCATGATGGTGAGGGAGAGACAGGGGATCACCGACACTGACAGTGAAGAGTGCAGCTCGGGTAGCGGACGCACGTGGCAATCACAGACGCGGGGAATAACAAAGAGAGACAGCTGCCGAGCGCATACGAGAGTGGAGCGCAGGTGGCGCACACACAATCACAGACACGAAAAAAAAGAAGGGATAAATGGTTAAGCACAGTGAACAGCTGAGCCCAGGTGGTGCACGCACATGACAGTCACGCGAATTACTTCCGTGGATACAAACGTTTCGTGCTTATATATGTTAGAAAATATGAGAATCCAGTGCAGCCGTAACCTGCACTGCTTATCGGGTGCTGAAGAGCATATAAATTCTAATGAATTGCATACATACAGCATCTTGACCCTATCTGCGGTGACGTAGTAGCCGAAGTGCAAACTCTTCCTCATCTTCAAAACCATCGGAATCTGTTTTGGTTGAAGCTGAACGTTTACTCCGCTTGGGTGGCGGCGGCGACGTGTTCTGCACTTCATCTTCGGACGGCAGGTCGAATTCAGGCGATATATACCCATCCTCATGAGAGGGTGCAAGTTCCGCAACAACTCCATCATGAGCATCATCGCGATCAACCTAAAGAACACTTTCTGAGCTAGATCTCGCAGGAAAGAGACGCTGAACTTACACCTTGCTCCCGATCCTTCCGTTTGCGTTTCTTTTCGCGTTTTTTCTCCTTAGCTTCCATTTTATCAACCACATCTGCACCCTTCAGCTTGTCCTTCTCCCCTTCCACAAAGGCCTTGCCAGCTTCCTTCGCTCCTTTTAGACCCTCTTTGTAGAATTCCGCGGGGTCAACCATCTCGTAAATTTCGTGAGGGTTCCCCTCGTCATCGAATATCAGCTTATGTCCCAATTGACCATACTTAGCAATTGCGCGTTTCGTTCTGGATAGTTTGAGCTTTCTCTTCGACAGGTTGTCTATATCTGGGTTTGCGTCGGTATCAGATAAGTCATGATTTGAGCGCTTGAGCGTGATGAAGTCTTCATCATCATCAACCGCATCGCCATGATCAACCAATTTCGAGTAGTGGGCAGAAAGAATATTTTGATTTTTGCGCTCAAACATTCGATCGTATTTCGTGCGCACACCGTGCTGCGATATCCGAGTTAGGAGCAATAAAACGAATGCAATGTCACACACTTTAGTAGACGTGGAAAGCTTCGAATCATCCTTGACCTCATCTGGGGCAAGATCGGCGCCAGTTAACGCATCGTCATCAGACGAAACAACAGCCTCTTCAGAGTCATCTTCGTTATCCGAACACCCTTGCTCGGCCTCCGCTTCAATCTCGGCCTGAACAGCTGCCACCGCTCGAGACGAGTTCTTTTGTTTCTTTACAAGTTCCCTATTTAAAAACTTGATTTTGGGGGCGCCCGGCAGCCCAAGAGATTCAGCGAATTTCTCCACAGGAAGCTCGTCGACTTTGAATATCGATTTATCCTTGTAAAGGTGGACAGAGCGGACATATGAAACAAAAGCCTAAACCTCCAGATGAGTAGCAGAATTCACCATGCAGACATGTAGTAGAAACACACGCGTTGCCCGAGATACTTGATCTCTGGCTCTTGAAAAGAGAGTTTCTGAAGTTGATTTTGTATGTTCTGGGTTTTGCTAGGTCTAATCTTGATATTTTCGATCTTGATACTTTTCTTCTCTAAAGCGGCTTTCATGCCCTCTTCCTCGCTGGGCATGAGAAGCAACAAGCCACTTCCAGAGCTCTCATAACGCGCCGTTCGTCCCACTCGATGGATGTAGGTGTCAGCGTCCTCTGGAGCGTCGACCTGCACAACCCAATCGACCGAAGGAAAGTCCAAACCGCGTGCAGCTATGTCAGTGGCAAATAGTACCGCATGTTGAGAAGATGTAAATCGAGTGTACATCGTTAGCCTGGCAGACTGTTTCTGTTTCCCATGCAAATGCAGTAGTGGTATTCCAGGATGCATTTTGCAAAAAGTCTCGAAAACGAAGCGAACTTGCTTCCCAGTCGAGAAAAAGACGAGGACCTTGGAGTGTAGGTGAGTTTTGATGAATGACCATAGCACATCGAGCTTCTTGTCCAACGTGCAGACAGAGTAGTACTGCGCAAGGGAGCGAGGAGTAGCTGACGAGCTGCTGGATTCATCCACGCCGATGAAAACAGGGTCTTTGAGACTCAAGCGAGCTAGTTGTGATACAGACTGGGTTTGTGTAGCTGAGAAAAGTAGAGTTTGGCGTGATTTCGGGAGGTGAGAGAGTAATGCGGATAGTGTCTTGGCAAATCCCATGTCTAATATGCGGTCCGCTTCATCCAAAACTTTACAAGCATGATTAATCCTTAGCAAAGGTGCGCGGTCCGCGACTTACTGAGAACTTGCAAGTTGTCACACTCGAAGCCAAATGTCTGGTCCATGTGCTGCAGCAGTCGGCCTGGTGTGGCGACAAGGATATTCATTCGAGCGAGTCGCTCCCTCTCATCCTTTAGGTTTTTTCCACCTATCACAAGCCCTGCAGAAAATGTGTGAAAAGCTCCAACGGAACGCAAGACGTCGAAAATTTGTACAGCCTTGGTCATGTAATCATCAAGTGACTAAAAAAACTAAGGATAGGTAGGACGTACCAATTCACGGGTCGGTGAAATTATTACCGCGCCTAAACCATCCTGGGGCCCCCATTTTCTCCTGTAAAGTATCTCCAGCGTTGGAATGAGAAAAGCAAGAGTCTTTCCGCTACCAGTGCGAGCAGCCGCAAGTACATCTTTACCCTTCAAAGAGACCGGTATACTGGTTGCTTGAATTTCTGTCATTTTAACGAAAAACGACTTTTTGAGTCCTGATTGTGGAATACGTCATAATCAGTCGCGTTCGGAGAGATTTATGGCATACCTTTTTTCGAGAATTCAGAAATAGGAAGTTCAGAAAAAGCTTGAAGATCGTCTCGGGGCTCCTGAGCCGCCCTTGAGATAAAGTTACGTTCAACAGTACAGAGGGTTGAATAACTCACGAACTCCATCACTGCACGTTCCAAAGCCTCAATCTGCTGTTTCTCCGAGAGCTTTTTGGCTTTCGCCGGTCGCAAACCGTGCTTCACATTCTTCCGTGGCTTTTTTAAATGCTTCAGTGTCGAGGGTCCTGCTTGATCTGCCATTTTGAAAATTTTGATGACAATCAGAGTTGTCTCGAAATTGCAGGAGACTAAGGAGTTATGGCTAACGGCTCAATGGGCCAGTCCTCGGAGACTCATCTCGGATACTCATCTTGAGTTTGTGCTTACGTCAGCGATTTTCGGATGACCAGATGAAAATTGGATAGGAACACAACCCCCCCTGAATTGAGGACGTTGGGCCCAATGTTTTCAAGAAAATGCCAGTAAGAAATCAAGACGAATAATAATCGAATTCAAGAACGCAATCAAATAAGATAAGTCCCGGGGCGTGATGAACGAAATAAGTGTTGTGAGGTAGCTGTACATTTTGTATCCAATATGAGTGTCCTATGTGGCCATGAGATGGAGGATTCAGATGCAAATGATCAATGCACGAGACGATGTTTGTGACTGAGGATAGAACGGCTAATGTAAAGCAGAGTTCCGAAAGTCCTAGTGAAGCAGCCAAACCTAGGTGTCGAGGAAGGCTCAGACGAGCACTGATGCTCACCGATCATTTATAAACTACAGTTGGCGGCACACCACTCTGCCGCTCTTCCCTAATTGGCCAAGGGGAGTAGAAGCAGAGGTTGCGATGGCTGTGATTGTAGCGCCGCTATTGCTTGTTCCGACAGGCACTGGAGGAGGCTTTCTTCTCTTGGGTGGAGCGGGCGCCGGCCTTCGAACCTTGTGACTGTGATTGACAGATGCGGACGAGGGAAGGTTCAAAGAACTAGACGAAGGCTGTCTGGATTGTTGCACGAGAACGCTCTTCTCTGGATGGAGTGTGACATCACGAGTGACATCATCAACAGAACTAGCTTTCTCTCGTTGTCTAGATGCAGTAGCGGTGGCAGCCGCTAAACTCGTTGTGCTGTCTGTGCTAGAACGCATGTGTGTGGTTTTTACCGATCGTGGAGATATAGGATCATGTATGCTTTCAGCACTTCTATAGTGCTTTATAATCTTCGACTTCGAGTTCAACACCTTAGAAGCAGCGTCATGCTCTGCGTCTGGTGAAGTGGGTGCTCGAGAGGACACAGTATCTTGTGTCGTGGATGCAATTATGTCGTGGCTTGGGCTGCTGAGTCGAAAATTCCCTTGATGCTTAAGTACCTCTTTATCGTGGGACGTCCTTCGCAGCTGCACACACCACTCCCCTCCAAGACATCGTTCGACCAAACGTTTTGTTGTGGGGTTGATATCTCGGATATTTCCATTTTGAACAAGGGATTCAAGAGCAAGCACAATTTGCGGACGTTTATATGGCACATTCCGCATTTGTGTCTTTGTGAGCAGTGGATGCATGACACGAAGATAGGTATGCCGAAGCTGTAAAGAATATGTTCAGACTGCTTCCGTGTGCAATGCTGCAAGACTCACAGATTCACTCTCTTCATCAAGGTCAACCAGTTCGCGTAAGAAGACATCCACAAGAACACGTAGATCGTTTGTGTAGAAATATTCCGACGTCGCCTTGTTGGTGAAAAGGATGTAAAGAAGCTTGAGCACCAGAAGCTGCATACACAGGTCTTCAGCGGATCGTGCTATCAAAAACAAACATCAGTCAGTGGTTCGACGATGTCTTTAGTTACTCACAAGCACGATTGAGCATGAATATCATGTTTTCACCAAAAGTCTTGCTAGATCCGAGACGAGAAATCAAAACAGTGAGTACTCGATTCTGCAATTCTGGCTCCTTGGATCCAGGCTGTTGATTGTTGCTTAAGCAGGCTACCATGAACTGCTCGTTCAATGCAACCTGACAAGTAAATTAGGTGCAACCTTCATAGAAATTCGGCGCTCTCACGATCAATTTTATTATGGAGTAGTTCAGAGTCTCATCGGGCATAAACCGAGTCTGCTCTACAAGCTCAAACAAATTATCGAGAAACTGATCGTTGAAAACACCTGTGCAAGGTTATTGATCAAAAACCAGATCATCGCCGAAGTAATAGGACCACTTACTTAAATCATGTAAAGACAGTTTCTGGACCCTACACACTTCATAGAGTAGCCTCACGCCCAGACTCCTTAGTTTTGCCTCTATAGGTATGTGGCCAACCACCATGCTGGAGCGTGAACCGGAACCACTTGATATGGAAGGTGCCCCAAGATAGACGTCCTCTGTATCTAGGTTTATTTCCACCAAAATGTGGTCCATGAGAAGCGGTATCAGTGGTTGCCAATGCTTATGGGAGCGAATAAAGTTCGATTGACGGCGACCATGGAACAATAGTACACTGTATAGAATGAGTTGCGAGTGTGGATCTGTTTTCTGTAAGCCAGCTTCAGCACAGGACGAGTGATATGTGACGGTTCTGCGCACAGACTTGACATCCTCGATGGTCAACTCGCACATTCGTTCAGAGTGAAACACAAACAATTCAGAGTCAAGCAAAAGATTGCATGCATGTTCCAGTTGCATCGGACTTTGAAGGAACTGTTCTGGAAACAAAACATAAAGCATTTTAACGCATGTAGAGGAGACTATGCGATCGTAGCGAAGCTAACCGTGATAAGAAGCACATAGGGACACAAACCTCCTGAGTGCAGTGTCTAACATGGATAACGTGGCAGATCCATCGCTCGGAACTCGAAGGACATCATCAAGCTCTAGAAAACACAGATTGACAGCCCTCGGTTGTAAGTTCGAGCCTTCTTCCATGTCCCAAAGAGACATTTAAAATATGTGATACAACGCACCTGACCAAAACTGTTGAGCATTCTCTATAAGATAGACAATTCCGAAGTCATCTTCAGCAAGCATGTTGACCTTTGATTCGGATGTCTGTACAAGCATGATTCCAATTGCCGTGTGGGTGAAGCACGAAGCGGGTTGGAATTACACTGGAATGTCCGATCAGATTTTTTTGCAGCTTTGAAGACCTAGATTTGGAAAGCGAAAATTGCAGATTCGGACGGCACCCACTGATTCTTCGCAACAATTCCGAGCTGAGCGACTTATAGTGAACGGCGAGCACACAGTGGAGATCGTGGGCAACCCGTTTAACCTTCACTGCCGTAGGTAACGTTTCGGGGTCTTCACGGCGTGACTCCAGGGGTCCTGCCCAGTAACCGCCAAATAATTAGTGCTAGGGGCAGAATTGTTTGCAAGTAATTGTGCCGGCATAACCGGCAGAAGCGGCAGAACCACCACTTCTGCCGCTCGGCAGAATTTTCAAAGCGCTACAAGGCTATGTTTATGACAATATCACTAGGAAACACCATTGGAAGACATCAGCGCGTCCACATCCCACTGTCCATCATTGTGTGAGGTGTGATCAACTAATATGATCTCGTCGTCAACAGATTTCGGTGCAAGACCTTGGTCAACATGCTCCAATTCCACGAAATCATAAACTCGGCCCTCCAACACTTCATTTCCGTCAACCGGCTCTTGTTCCATGGCGTCGCGTTCCAGTAGCGCAAATGCAGCGTCGATCTCGTCAAGTGATATGGATTCAGGACCTGCAAGATCATCATCAACGTTCTGAGTTTGAGGTGCGAGTGGTGGCGCCCATGCAAAATTAGCTTCGAGGTCAGCAGCTACATCAATGTTGATTCCTGGCTGGGCATTGGTGTGCATGTGTGCGTGGCGTCGGCGAATTGACTTGCCATCAACCACAGCCTTCTGATGACTGTGGTATAAGGCTGACGTTGAGTTCGAGGAGGGAATCGCTGAGAGAGGACGTTCTTTAAGGAGGGACGACTGTTTTTAGTTTTGGGGGGACGAAGACTTATATTTTCATGCAATCTACAAGGTGTGTTTAAGAATGTGAGGCGCTAAGGGTCCTCGGGTATACCTAAGCCGAATGATTAGGTGAAAACGTTGACGGAAAGTGAGTGGCGGCGATCCTGACAGGGTAGAACCAGCGGGAGCGAAGGAGAGTACGAAAGTATAGTATGAGTGGTGGTTTTAGACAGTGCGGTTAGCACAGAAATGACGAGAAGTTTGACTGTTCTTGGTACGGCGAAGTAGAACGAGGGATGGTGACGAAAGAAAGGTGTCAGAATGTTGGTAATGGCAAGGGTATCGTGTGGCGACAACTGAATGGTCGTGCTGAATGTCGTCAAGTAGTGAGATAATGAAGGTAAGAAGAAAAGATTGTATCCGCGTGACTCGGATGGGAAGCGTGGTGCTTCTTCGCATCAGTACGTCACGTGGCTGACGGGACATGTGTCCGTGTGTCTCATTGTAAAGTTATAGTCGGGGCGTAAAGGATATGAATCCTTACATCCCCTCCTTACTTTGAATATCGACCGCCCTCGGTCGATCTCCCAACAATATAGCTAAAATATGCGTAATAAGATAGAATAATTTGAGTGAAACGAGAGAGGAAGAGAAGAAAGGAAAAAAAATGAATAGAACGCATCTAGGATTGCTCATCGTTAATTCCTGCGAGAGCTTGCGGGTCGAAGAATTGTGTGACTTCGATGGAGGTGGAGGAGCGCGGGTGGTAAGGGATAATGCGAAAGGCTGCAAACTTCAGCTTGGAAAGTGTGCCGTCAATTTCTGCGAGGCGGTAAGAGCCTCCTTGAGAGCGGGAGACAACAACCATTGGTCCGAAATATCTGGGCTTGCATTTAGCATTAGACGCTGCCTCAATTTTCTTGTTGAGCACTAGAACGAGTGCGCCAGGGTGGAAGTCGTAGTCGTTGATGACGTTTGCGAATTGTTTCTCGAATTGACGGATAGACGAGAAGCGGCTGTGGAGGATCCTTTGGTGCATGAGTGCAAGGTCCTCGTCCCGTTTTGCGAGCTGGCGAGTGCGATAAGCGATGAGGTCTGATGTTGAGGTCAGATTGGAGATGTCGGGCAAAAGGAAGGTGGAATGAGTGATATCGAAGGGAAGAAGCGGCTCAACACCGTGTGCCATGAAAAACGGCGTGTGTCCCGTAGCTTTTCGTGTAGTAACGCGATCTGCCCAGAAGGTATGGGGCGCTAGAGATGGCCATTGGGTGATGTCTCCGTTACAAGCTTTTACGAGAGAATCGCGTATAGTGCGATGCGATCGTTCAACTATTCCGTTGGCTCTCGAATTGTAGGCAGAGATGCGAATGTGCCGGATACCGTATTTTGCTGCTAACCACTCCAAAGCTGCGACGAAGGGCGTTCCATTATCAGTGACTATTTCCTCGACTCCTCCCCATCTGCACAAGACTTCTTCGAACAAGAAAGCACCCAAAGTGCGGCCGTTTTCCTTTCTCAACATCCTCCATTCTGGCCATCCAGATAGGGAGCAGCGCGCCTGTACGATGTAGGAGAAGCCTTGTGCCGTGGGCATGTGCATAGTATCAGTGTAGGCTTTGCGGAATAGTGGCGCGGGAATAGAGACAGTAGGGGGAATAACAACTTTTTCGACCGATCGAAGCTGACATTGATGGCAAGTTTGGATGTACCAAGCGACGTGCTTGTCAAGCGAAGGCCACCAAAATCTGTCCATGATGGTGCGTCGTGTGGCGTAGATGCCTTTATGACCGAGCTTATCGTGGGTATCCATCAGAATGTGAGCGCGGTTCGAGCCGAAGAGAACGAGCTGATGGCGTCCAGTAGATTGCTTGCGCCAGAGACAGTCTCCTTTGGCGAAAAAACTGTGGGCCCGTTTGATGAGGCGAGTGCGATCAGCAGTCGATATTGTCGAAGGGAATGAGAGCGATTGGAGGTAGGAAAGGATGATGAGGAGATCCTGGTCACGCTGACGTGTGGTGTCATCTGTAGGAAGGTTGAAGTCAGCACTGTTCCGTAGCGCTGCGAGATTGAAAACAAGTCGGCTGTCGTCCTTTGTTCCTCCAAAAATTTCTTCTAAGTCTCCTTCAGCCCAAATAGCGCATCCCAGAACCTCATCTAACCAATCCTCTATCTCCTCGGATGTCTCCTGGAGTCCGTCGTCATCTTCTGGCGTTGGTCGTCGTCGAGAAAGACCGTCAGGCCCGAGGTGTTTGGTTCCTGGTACGTGGCGTAGTTTGAAATGAAAAAGAGAGATTCCAGCTAACCAGCGGTTCATGGCCGCATTCGGCTGAATGTCCGGATTACTAATCATCCCCTTGATGTACTTGGCGTCTACTTCAACAGTGAACGTTTTGAGGCCGATAAGCCATACTTTGGCTGCGCGAAGTGCGCGAAAAAGGCCGTAGAGCTCGATTTTCGCTTGGGAGTAACGAGCTTCGCGTTCATTCCAAGTGATGGACCCATATCGCGATGGGTAACGTTTTCCGTTAGTGACCTGCGATAAGATCCAACCGCAGGCTATGTAGGATGAGTCGACAGATAGGATGACTTCGTCTTGTGAGGAGTAATTGATCGGGCGGATAGCGGAAGAGGTAGAAACAGCATGCTTGACCGTTTCCATGGCTTCTTGGGTGACGGAATCCCAGATGAAAGGTACATTAGCGCGAGTAAGATTAGTGAGTGGACGGGTGATGTGGGCATAGTCTCTAATCCAATTGCGGACGGTACCTGCGGTTCCGAGAAAGCCTCGTACTTCGGTTTTCGTCGTGCAGGGAGGCCAGTGCATGATTTTTGAGACCTTCGTCTCGTCGGGAATACGTCCTTCATATGTGCAACACTGTCCAACTACAACAACCTCGGGAACGCAAAGAAATAATTTCTTTGCGGATACTGTGGCTCCTGCGTGTCGAAGACGATGCAAAACCCTGTTGACGTCCACACAGTGTTCCCAAACGAATCGTCTGATACCGGAGTTCTCAGAAATGAACTCGTAAGACCCATCAGGTAACTCGTAACGTGTGCAGGGTCCAAGGACGTTAACGTCGTCCTGAAAATTCGGTGCTAGCTCAATCTCATCTTGTAAGATAAAGGCAACGTCGTTCTGAAATACCGCTGGTGAGTCAGTCCAGCCTTGAGGAAGGACGGTGAGTCGATAAGTGCCGAGGGGGGTTTGAAACGTCGTGATGTCGCGTGATTCCTCTGCTAGGGCTCGATGATCAAACCCTACAAATAAATCCATCATTGAGTAAATTGAACTGGCCGGCGCATTGTTCAGCAAAGAGCTCGATGTACGGCATCGTTGCAGCGTCCTTAACCGTGATGGAGTTTAGCTGCTGGAGGTCGTGGACGATTCTGACTGCTCCGCTCTTCTTTGCGACGCAAAACCAGCGAGACTGATAGGATGAGTTGGATGGCTCATAGACACCGGAGGCTATTTTTGACTTGATGAGCGTGATTACTTCCTTCTTAATACCTGGCGGAATAGGTGGCTGACGGTGTACCCATGGTACGTGCTCGATGGTAGGAATGACAACGGGAGGGAAGTAATCATCCCGGAAGCGTCCCTTTTCCGTCTCGTCCCAAGCGAGAGCAAGCTCGTTGTTCATTAGGACGTGGGCCGCGAGTTTCCGTTCTTCGAGAAGGAGAAACTCGTTCTTGAAAATTCCGAGCTCGTCCATGCGTTCTTGAGTGAGACGAGTGCCAGGTGTGAATGCTGGAGGGATAGGGAAAAGGATGGGAAGTGAAAGGAGCGGGTCTTCTGGAAACTTGCGGATGATTCGCGCATGCTCAGGCATCGTGGTAGCGACGGGTTTGACTTTATTGGCGACCTTCTTGTAGGCAAAAGTGCGACGGACTGGGTCGATATCGAAATGCGCCTGGAGAAGAAACTCAGCGAAGGAGGAAAAGACGAGACGAGATTTGGGGGTAGCATGGTATATATCCGTCGAGCTGGTAGATTTGATAGCATGGTAAATGTTCGTCGAGCTGGTTGGCTGGATGTGCGGGACAGGTAGAGTTAAGGAAGGCGACTGATGAAGGAGGGGAGGTGCGAATACCGAGGCCGTTAAGGCGAGAGAAGGATGAGCCCAAGGGCGAGGTGTCGTTGCAACGATTCGGACCTTGCTGGAATCTGTGGGGTCATGCACCGTGATGTGTACTCCGTTGATATCTTCAGTTTTTGACAGCCGTACCAGCCGCTGCCAAGGCCGTCCTAGAAGTAAGCGATAGGGCGCGTCGGGAACCACATACGCGTGAGCCCAAGTCTTAATTCCCTCGACATCAATTTCTAACATCTCTAGACATCCTGCTAATTCCTGTGATCCTCCATTGGCAGTTTGCATGCGCATTCGTACGTCTGGATTGATTGGGGCGTTGGTCTTCCTCCATACGTCCTCCCGAATAACGACAATTTCCGATCCCTCATCCAACAATCCTAGCTCTGAGTGCGTCCCGTTTAGCGTTATTCGTATTTCTCGCAGAGGTGTGGCATGCTCGACCGATATTGGAGAGGGTGCAGCTAACGTGTTGGTGGATAGTGTGGAGGCTGGTGTGGGAACTCGATGTGTACGTGAGTGTTCGACGGCTTCTTTCCTTAAGTCCGGACTAATCGACAATAGGTCCGATATTGTTAGTTGCGGAATGGGCGTACTTAGGATGGTCTCGTAGATGCGTCGAGCTGCGTCAGGTGAGGCTGCCTTGGACTCATACTTGTACGCTGGCCCTTTCTTCGTGTCCGTATCATTCGTTTTTGCAGGATCCGGGGAGGCGGGTTTTGAGAGAGGCGAAGGAAGGGTAGTTCTCGGAACGGAGGTGCTGTCCACGACAGACGCGGCTCTGGACTTGGACCTGGTTATGGCCAGTACGTTTGCCTCTTCGTTCTCTTCTTCGACCGTCACTATTACTGCGTGATTGCCAGCGACTGGTTCGCACTGGATAAAATACGAGTCGGATATGAAGGCAGAGGAGGGAATTTCCGTGGAGGCTGGCGGAGTGGTCTCGACTCGGTTTGTTTGGACGGGAATGGAATTAGCTCCTGTAGCAGGTGTCGCGTTTGGTGTCGCCGAATACCTTGAATCAATAGCTTGCTTGAACGTTTCATTTCCGAATCGTTGTAAACGGGACCTATCCGGGAAGGCAAAGTACTGGCCGTCTCTAATGATCCGTCCTGCCCGTAAGTATTCTCCCGCTACCGAACACGTTCGCATGACATGAGCTCCTCCGCAGAAGAAGCAAGTGGCATTGGAAGGGTAGGTGGGAGATGACGAAAGTGACGGAAGGGGGAGGTATGATAGTGGCGTTTGAGTTGATACGGCGTTGACAAGCTGCCGTGACTTAGGGGATGCCCATCCGTGAATAGCTGCAGGGGCTAAGCATGCGAGACGCGTATAGCACCCAGAGTATGCTGCGTCGCCTATATCCAGTCCGTGCATTTTACGAGCCAGGGCTTCGACCTCGTCGAAGTTGTCTTTGGGAGGGATGGGTGGTGTGAATGCTACGCGCCTTGTGTGGACTTCCTTTCTAACATCTTTTCTCTCCTCTTCCTCGTCTGAATCCCAGGTTTGTCGCAATGGTCGAACCTTCTGCGTGCGCCCGTCTCTCATCAGCTTGATGCGAGAGGCGATAGGTTCGTTCAAATCTGCATCGAACGCGTCATCAGAGAGCACAAACCGTCCTGCTTCGACGACCTTCTCGAAGTTAGTAGCTTCGTTGCGGGTATAGTTTGCCTCAGTGTGTTGCAGTTGTTGCGCTATTGCTATTCGAGCGGAATGGGGAAGACCTTGCCAAAAGTAACGATCTCGCTCGCGTTCCGAGATTTTGGAGTTAGCTACTAGCCACACTGCTATAGGACGGAATTGACGATAGTACTGCACTAGTTCCGTTTCGGTAGAAACGTCTGATTCCGCCATATTGAGAATGACTCGTTCGAGATCTCGAATGGTGTATCTTGCACCTTTGGCCGCTCCCGGATATTGTCCGATAATGTTCGCTTTGAAGATGCTGAAATCCCTGCTCTCATACCCCGTGAGCGTGACCCAGAACCTCTTGGTCTCGAGGTTGACGTATCGAACTATCATTTTGCATTTGTCGGTATCGGTGAGTCCGCAGGACGAGGCTAAGTCTTCGAACAGTTCTAAAAACTCTAGTAAGTCGGACGTCTCCCCACTAAAGGACGGGGCTTTGCTAGAGCCTGGTCCTGGCATTGCGGATATTCCCTTCATGTTTGTCGACATGGTGGACGTAGGTTTCGACGAAAGTGGTTTTTGGATATGATGAGAAGTAGTAGGGTGTTGGACTACCGTGGGTGCTGGTTGAGCTGGTGCGGGTAGCAACTCGTTTGAAATGAACTGAGGTTTCGGAATGAGGGGAACGGCTGTAGGGAGGGCGGCCGTCGGGGTGTTATGGAGTTGCGGAGGTACAGAAGGATGTTTTGGGGTTTCGGGGTCAAAGGTCGCGGGTCTAAGAACGAATGTGGTTTGAGAAGGAAGGGGCGGAAATAGAACGTTAAAATATGGTAACTGGCTTATGGTATCGTCTTCGGAGATAGAGGATTCGGATGGAACGTCTGATGTATCTATGTTCTGCCTTGAGTTGTTGATACGGGTTGGAGTTCGATAAGCGTCGATTTGATTGGGGGGAGTCTGAGCGGTCGTTGCTTGGAGATAGTAATGCGGGTAGGCGGTGGTGATGGTATTGGCGCGGGTTCTGGTCTTCTTTGGGGCAGAGGTGTTTTTCAGGAGAGCCAGCGCAGTTGGCTGTTGGAGACGGATCTGCGCGTTTGGATGATAATACTTAGTAATTGTGAAGGGTTTTTTTTTTGGTCAAAAGAGTGAGAGTTCGATAAATCGAACAAGGGGTGCAAGGGCAGCTCGAAAGCAATTCCCTCGCGGTGGGCTCCAAATATATAAGGCTGACGTTGAGTTCGAGGAGGGAATCGCTGAGAGAGGATGTTCTTTAAGGAGGGACGACTGTTTTTAGTTTTGGGGGGACGAAGACTTATATTTTCATGCAATCTACAAGGTGTGTTTAAGAATGTGAGGCGCTAAGGGTCCTCGGGTATACCTAAGCCGAATGATTAGGTGAAAACGTTGACGGAAAGTGAGTGGCGGCGATCCTGACAGGGTAGAACCAGCGGGAGCGAAGGAGAGTACGAAAGTATAGTATGAGTGGTGGTTTTAGACAGTGCGGTTAGCACAGAAATGACGAGAAGTTTGACTGTTCTTGGTACGGCGAAGTAGAACGAGGGATGGTGACGAAAGAAAGGTGTCAGAATGTTGGTAATGGCAAGGGTATCGTGTGGCGACAACTGAATGGTCGTGCTGAATGTCGTCAAGTAGTGAGATAATGAAGGTAAGAAGAAAAGATTGTATCCGCGTGACTCGGATGGGAAGCGTGGTGCTTCTTCGCATCAGTACGTCACGTGGCTGACGGGACATGTGTCCGTGTGTCTCATTGTAAAGTTATAGTCGGGGCGTAAAGGATATGAATCCTTACAGTGGTAGCGAAGATTCGCTCGAATCTTTGCCAGTGCTTCAAATGTGTCTACCGAGAGATTGCAGCGCTTCGGAGACTGAGTGCTACCCATATCCGAGAAGAGGCGTTCGACGTCAGCAGCGTGTGGAACAATGGATAAGAGGGTGATTGCAAGTGCCTTCAGAGGATGTCCGTCTCAGTAGTTTGACATTCTGCCGGATTCTGCCCGCAGAATTCTGCCATCTGCCGGGCAGAACCGGTTTGGCAGAACCAGTTGGCAGAATGGCGGACTTCTGCCCACAACACTACAAATAATTAATGCAGAAGTCCAACCCCTGGCCACCTCAGCGTGGAGTAAACGTATATTGTGAGTACTATATAGCTAGGCATACCATGAAAAAACATCGAAAACAATACACTACTAATCTAGCGGATCATTCAAACGGTATGGGAGAGCATAAGACCAGCAGATCAACGGAGAAATATTAGTATCTATGATATAGACGATCTTTCTATTGCGGTAACCAACCCGTAAGCTGCAGCAGCAGCGAATCCACCAACAGCCATCGTACTAATTGCTCCCCAAATGTATCCCCAGATACTCCTCGCTGCCCCCGTGACTTGGGCTTTGACGCCACCAAATATGAGAAGAATTATCCCAGTAATTATGCAAGAATATTGCAGTGCTTGAATTGCTTGGGAAATGAAGAAATACGGGAGAAGGGGGATGATACCGCCAAGGAGGTATGACATGCCGATAGTGAAGGCGGAGATGTATAGTCGGCGAGTCGGAACATCCTCTGAGCATGGATAATCAGGACCACGTCAAACACAAGAATCATGACAAGATGGACGTACCCAGCCCCTCTCCGAATTTCAGTAAGAAAGGTGTTAGCCCAGATTCGCTCTTCATCCCCCGCGGTGACTTCTCCTCATCGGTAGGTGCGGATGCACTTCCGTCAAACCCAGCTTCATCCTCTACTTTCCGCAGACAATTCGTGACGGCATGGGAGGCCGATTCGTCAACACCGATGGGACCCAAAATACCGTATACCTCTCTCTCCATTTCCCCAATGCAACTCCGCATCACCCGTGAGTAGGTGTGGCGTCGCAAGAACCGGTAATGGTCCTGCTCAGCCTTGGATGCAAGGAAGCCACCTATTCCCATGGATATGGCACCAGCAATGATTTCTGCAAGGCCGCCGACAACAACAGTTCTTGAACTCCCTAAGCCAGACAGACCAGCTGTCAGAGCGAAAGGAACAGTCAGGCCATCCGACAATCCAATAATGCTGTAAAAAGGGGTAAAAATAAACATGTCAATGACTTGCTAGGAAAGCGCAGACAGAAGGCCGCGAGCTGATAAGAGGAAAACTCACATGTCGCGGACAATATCAGGATCTATCAGAGTTCTGTTGCCTTCGTGTTTGAGATCCTTGCAACAGATACCATTCTCGCGGCCATTTCTATCGCATTTTTCGGTGAGTGATGGTGGACTTAGGGTCCCGTTGGATTCCAGTGACCACACTGGTAGGGGTTTGTGGGCAGAACTGCCAGGCATAGTGTCTCTGTCGGGTAGGGGAACTGCAGTTGTGGTAGGGCTGGTAGACACCTGGTGAGTTAAGGACATGGCTTGTTAATGGGTAAATGGGCGGCCAACGAGGGCAGTAAGGAATTTATGAGAGCAAGGACTCGGAGCAAGGGACCTTATATATAACATGACGGGTACGAAGGAGCCAATGACCAGACATTAGAAAAAAGCTGTGATCGCACTGGCCAGAGGCTGAAGTCGTCATATAGCAAACGCCCTCCGTTGGTTACCGGCGGCCAGGTTAGCCAATCGAATCGTGGCTATTTGACACTCATCTGCCTTGCGCCAGCACGACAGCACTGCGCGCCTGGACGGCTTGATCATCATAGTAGGTACCATGATGCAAAATCGAGGCTCCGACGGCAGTCGTGTCTCAACAGTTGCGGTACTGCGTCAGGCGGAGTTTTAAGTACGACAGTCAAGTACATGGAAATGTCCCAAACTCAAGAGTTGGCTGCCACGCAATTTTAATCGACAATCACATGGGAGCTCGTCACTGTTCTGACAGAGTTGAAAACGTCGCGCCAATTTACGATGCCAGGAAACACGTACTGCTCTATCATGGGAATAACTACCAAGTTATTTTGAGGTTAATTTTGACCAATCGCTAACTGGGCGTTTGTTCAGAAGGGCCTCTGGTTGGACGGCGATGTTCCGCGATCACGCAGTAACGTGGTGTTCACACAAGGCACGGTTGTATATGATTTCTATATATGAATTTTAAGTTTATCATGAAGCATGATAGCTGGAGTCATTTAATTTTGTCGGTCTCTTTGAATCACACCGAGGATTTTGCTACCCTTCCTCATCCCTGACACAGATCGTCCAATCGCTGAAAGATAGAGTAGATATGTGCTAGTGGCCTGATACTAACTCGAGGCAAGCAACATGAGGGGACCATGCTTCACGTACAACTGTTTTTTGTCATTTGCATCGACTATCTTTGTGAGTTTTACCCTGAGTTGGCAGCCAGCTTACAGATTGCCGTCCCCTTGGCGTCTCAACGCACCATGGGGCAATCTCCTTTCGTTTCTGTGTGTATGAGGATTGTTTTCGCGGATCTATATCCTAGAGCTACCTCTTCGATCTCGCGGAGAACGAATGTTTGGGGTGCGAAGCATATTTATATGCTCCGCGCTCATAGAACTCGAGAGGCACATCTGTTCACCAAAAGCTCACAGGATTTGATAGCGAGCTTGGCTAAAATAAGATGAGTCTTTCGGTTAGCAAAATGTAAAACTTTTTGATACTTCCAATCTAGTAACATCCCCACACATTTAATGCCTTGGAAGCCTTCTACTAGTATGGCATCTCTGTAAATGATGTGGAAAGAGCACTGTGAGACAGGCTCAGGCGTGAGAGGTCATCATTCACGAACTCTGCCTCGGGTGACTTGACAAACGTGGAGACGTGCACGATTACAATCATCATCATCATAACTGGTTTTCAGAGCCAAGTCAAAATGGAGCTAGCCGGTGAGTAAGTAACGATATGTACGCGTGAACGCGCGTACTTACAAAGTCGTCTTATCTTTGTGGATGGCACATCTAAAACGGCCGGCGGGAATGGCGGACTGATTGGGGTACGCCTTCAAAACATCAGCCTGAGGGCATTCGTGCATCTGGAGATGCGTTGGGGACACTGGGAATTCCTTCAAGTGTGAGCACACTGGCTTATTAGAGTTCCCGTAATCTACATAAATATTGTCCGCGATACTGGAACATAAATTTTCAATATCACTGTCTTTCGGCCGCCTGACAGTTAAGCAGACGACAGTCTTGACTGGTAAGTCGCATCGAGTCAAATTAAATCATGCTGTTTGCCCTACACAGACTCACAGAGTACAACTCCGAAAGGACATGATTTGGATTTTTTTTAAAGTAACGGTACGGTGGATGAAAGCAGAAACATACTGTGTATACGGTGCATATCTGACACGCGTGAAGATACAGATGTGCAGCGCTGATCTGACAAGATCTCCTCCGAAGTGTAACAGTATATATATATTATTTTCTGGGTGCGTCGCGCAAGACCAACGTAAATATATTTGCCATGTGCGTCGGCGTCATCTTGTCTATTCAAGATGGGGAAAAGAGCCTGAGAGAATTCGAGGTAGTGGGAGGGGACTCAGGGGAGCCAGTGAGCAGCAAACAATCTATCGGTATTACCTTGTTTTTTATAAGGTCACTAATAGAACTGGCTGAAGAGAACCAAGTTGTGTATTCACGTGATATAACATTACATAATGTTCAGTTCGGACTTGTAAACTGACTATGGACTTGCTCTGGACCAATTGATCCAATATGCACGGTCATGAATTCTCGGTGTTGTTCGCTCGATGCAACAAGCTTTTTTGTTCCCAGTTCCATGTTAAAGACGTCACGGCTTTTGGTTGGCACGATCTTTGAGTTCTTAGCAGGTGACTGGCCTCTGAGCTTGTCAGTATCCTTCCTCCTTCCTTTCGCCTTTTGAATCATGGAGAGCACATGGCAGCAACTGCATACCCCACAGATAAGTTGATACACGTGGGACTTATTAGCATTATGACTGTTAGGTTCTAGACGTCCTTGGCAGAGCAAGATGTGAGGAGCTCTCTCCCTATGTAACTGGCCGCCGACATCCAAAACGGAAAATGACCTTGCCAGTGCTGCCACGGAGGAAGAGAAAACATCATAGTCTTTTGTCGGTCGGCGACGCCCGACCCGAGATAGTTTTGCGTTCACTGCCGATGCTGAGCGCTGAGCCGCAGCACGCTGGCAGTACTCAGATCTCAGATCTTTGTCTCATTTTGGTCGCTCTGCATAGCCAGCAGACGATGCTCATTTTTCTCATCATATGATACCCCTAACGATGTGAATTTGCATCATGGTCCGCTGCAAGATCGCTCGAGTTCCTTGAAGCTGTGCCTATTCAGCCAGGAAGATATCTGACGCTATTCCGCATACATTTTCCGATCTTGTCCCACTGAGATCCGTCTTAAAACCTGGGGCTGGACTTTGAAGACGGCCATCCCGACGTCCTGGGTGTGATGACGAGTAGTAGTAGTATGTTCATCATACCTCACGAGTTCCATTTCATGCCTCGGTGTTGGGTGAGGGTAGCACTAAGGTAACTTGAAGGTGATGTTGTTCCATTCAAATTATTGAATGCTCCCAAGTTGTTTCCAGTGACACATAGCACTAGCCTACTTCCATGACGTAAAGGCTGTACTTCAAGTCAGTGCGGTAGAATGTAAAATGCCGACAGATCGCATCATGATTACATATCACCAGAGACACGCAGTCGCAACTAGTCAATATCATTATATTTCACAGAAACAAATCAACTCGATGGCTTGAAACTTGAAGCTTGGAGACCAGGTTGATCACCAGTGGGAGCCTTCGACACGCGGCGTAGCGGAGCTTGAAATTTGAATCTGCCAAGTGCGTGCTCGAGTCACCCTATGGAGGTGTCTTGGAAAAACTACCGTTTCACAGCCCATTCTGATCTGCGTTGTCACCGGGTAACGACTACGAACTACTAGGCGTTCCTGCATATAGGCACCCAGTTGATCTCGGCTCTCGAGCATAGACTGTAAACTGGCATGCATTGAAAGGATGTACGTATTTTTTCGCTGAGCATTCGCTCATACCTATGGATCGTGTATGAACCCTGTTTTATCTGCTTCAGTGTATCATTGGCGCCTGCAGCCTTGAAGTATATCCGCGCAAAACGCTGACATTCCATATGGAGCAGGCGGTGATTGTGAGTTTGTGACATTTACATAGAAATTGATCTGACACAATGATACTAGTGGCTCGGTACATGTCAATATATTTTGCGTCATAGCGTCATAGCGCTCGAGAGAATTCCCTCTTAATGTTGGTTCCATCGATACCAGCCATAGGTTTTGTACTAAATGTGACGGCATTCGTCTTGGCGCACTCAACTCGGATTAATAGCATACAGAAGATGGGTTATTGTAAATTGCTATGCATGTTGATGCTTCTATAAAGGGCGACTGAGAAGCTAAATCTTTCGTCATTACGGGTCTAACACTTCAGCCATGGTCAATACCACAACCACAGCGGGACTCATCGGTGCTGTTCTTTTGGTTCGCCACGGCGACAGGACGGGATACTACCAAGACCCAACTACATACAACTCTACCCAAGCATACATTACCCCTCTTGGAGAGGTGAGAGCTCTGCGTTATAATACTGTATCTCGCTCACGAGTGGTCAGCAACAAGAATTTGAACTCGGCACTTTTCTTCGTAACACATATCTCAATACCGATTCTCCATCTTTCATCCAGAATATCAGTACCGACGTGGTAAATGTCGATCAGCTGACTGTCCGCGCAGACGCCGGCGGAGGAAATGTCATCCTTAACTCCGCGTATGCTCTGCTTCAGGGTCTCTACCCATCTACAAAAAAGTCAGAGATAACTCTGGCGAACGGTACAACGGTCGTCCCTCCTCTTGGCGGATACCAGTATGTTCCAGGCAAGTCAGGCAGAGTTACTCTTTTGTCCTCTAACTAATGTGCTACAGTGGAATCTTTGGAATATTGGCAGAGTCCATCTCTCACAAGTTGGATGGACTGTGAGGTATGAAATCAATTCCTTCGGGAGGTCATTTTGTGACTCCCGGCAACAGTATTTCCAATATCACCTGGCCAGAATTTACGCTTCGTCTACATTCCTAAACATGTCCACCACTGCTGCGCCATTCCTGACTGCCTTGAAACCTTACTTGGGGAGCGTCAGTAATAACTTCACAAACATGGTATGTCACCTCATTGTATCTGTGAAAGTTTTTCTAAAATTATCTTCAGTGGAATGTAAGAGTTCATTTGAATACCTTCAGATTGAGCCCATATCGTCTCGCAGATATACGACCATGTCAATGTCCAGTACACGTATAACAAGACCTATTACGAAATCCTGCCTCCCACCTTCCTCCAGCAAGCACGCTATTACTCTGATTGGCTCCAACACAATGTCTTCACCGACTCCGTGCAAAATGGCATCGGCCAAAGTAGGGTTATATTCAATGCTGAAAATGTAATCATCAACTGACGTTGCTGCAGTTCCTATTCGCACACTTCTACCGGAGGTCATCTGGGCCTTGGGTAACATGACCAAAACTTCTAACCAAGTCAGGCTAAATATTCAAGAAATCGATTACAAGCCGTTTATCAGTCTATTTAACGTCACGAATGCTACCTTGACTGACCCCGAAATTGCTGGTACCGGTCAGTATTGTCTCATTAGTGTGTGAATTTAGCACTACTGACTATATTAATCCACAGTCAACTATGCTTCTGTCGTTGCCCTTGAGTTGTCGCAGAACTCACAGGGTCAGCATGAGGTTAGCATGAAGTTTAAGAACGGTACTGAGGACAGCCAGTTCCGTCAACTTAAGATGTTCGGAAACACGAGCATCACGCTTGACAGTTTTATTCACCAACTATTTGTGAGCTGCTCTTTACAAGGCGTATGTTTTCCTGCTCACGACTTTGTTTAGTGGACTACAATCAACTCCACTAACAACTGGTGCTTCTCCTGCAATCAGACTATTAACCGCGGATGCTCTGTCTTTAACTTCAGTAACGACCCCTTCTTGTACGGCTATGGTACCGGTTATACGGGCTAGAAGTCGGGAACCACGGGCGTCTTTTGATTTACGTAATGTAAAATGTCTAATTCTTTTGAATAATATATCATTCCCCACAGCCTAACTCCAATCAGCGAGAGCATTTAAACATACAGCAATTAAGGACCTACATTGTACGATGAGGTCTCTTAGAATGTACTGCAATTTTCCCTTGGACCACGCGCTTTTGAGCACGAATAATCCCCCTGAAAGGAACGTCTGGAGTTCTCGTTGTGCCTGTGCGAGGCATACTTGCAGTTTCCAGTACGGGTAAGTTTTTCTTGGCGGGGTTTGGATAACGTACGGAAGGGAAAATCATGGACGGAAAACAGGAGCCCCACAGGGTCAGGCACTGGGGTAGTGTGGGCAATTTCGGTGGGTTTACCTGAGCACCAAACTCCCAAACAAGCTGTGTATCGCACCATCCAGATCCAAGTGTTTTCTACTCGCATTCATGGCGAGAGCAACCCTTAACTGAGGGATATCATTTGATTTCATATCCACGGTTAGTCTGCCTCGGGAATCCTATCTTGTTCTTGCCCGATATTTGAAATGCGGTATGGTGATATCACATGCAGTGTTTTCGAGCACACTCTTTAGGCTTGAATGCAGATCATGAAAACCCCAAAATGTCCCTCAGTAGATGAGTGGGACGCCGGCCTGCATTTGTCATTGACCCTTCAGCTTCAGGAATAAGCGAGGGGCGCCGCGAGCAATCATGATTAATTATGGAGGCTGCAGTTGGTATCGGCGTAGTTCCATATCCGCGGTCGATATGTTGGTCTACCTCGAGGACACTATCTTTGCTCCTCCACCCATCATACGAACCGTGGTAGCATGGTATTGCTATTGATAGCACCGAGTCACTGGCCTTCGACAGACTTGATACAAAAGTGCACTGGCCTTGATCGAGTGAAGCGCACTCCGTGTGGAAATTTGGTCTGTGCAATCGAAATATGCCCGATGTTACTGGTAGCCAGAAAAAAAAATTTCATCGATGGCAATAGACGGCTGCACTTTATCAACTTGCTCCGCCAACTCAGATGGAAAGGCACGATGTAATTCAGGTGCTACATGCCGCTGCCTGGTAATAATAGGAACTTCCCTATTAACGAGTTCCTGACATCGGTTATGACTTTGTGAGACGCATTCACCTCATTGACTCCTCGTGTGTATGACGGGATAGTAAGACCGGAATACAATTGCTTCGCGGAAGAAGTCAGATCTAGACAATAATAGTCAAGGTCAACCCGAAAGCATATGATTAGGTCGGATAATTTACCCGCAACCAAACGAGTGATTTTCAACGCTATACCAGTCCTCTATCAACATCCTCTAGACTTTGACATTTATGGACTAGCAGTCAACGTTGACAAGGCCATTCTTCAAAACTTGATTTAGTCGCATGCAAGGTAGGAAGTGGTATTGATGTGAACCCATTTATTACTGCTCCGGGATAGAGGTTCCTGATTGGCGGCACAGTCAGTGTCAGTCCCAACGATGGCACAATTGAGACCAACGTCGGCAACCGCATCAGCACCAATGGGAATATTTCGCGAGCCACATCGAAGTTGCTGACCTGTCGGACCTTGTCAGTCACAATTAGCGCATGAAATCACGCACGGAAGAAGAATAGTTCACACAGCATTGGATGTGCCATTGTGCTAGTCTGGCATTAGCCACTGGAAGCGACAGCAAAGGCTACAAAGGACGCAGACTCGGACGGGCGAGTATTTCATAGAAGAGAGGATTGGGAAAGCTGATATGTGGGAGAGTTTGAGGGCTGGTCAGAATGGTAAACAGCGGAGAGATGTAAAATAGCTCAAGTCAACCTAAGTCGGCCTGTTGGCACTCGTCACATGACTGCAGTCGCCCGGAACCAAATCAGACGTCGATCCCGACCTCAGTTCTCCTTCACGCCAACCTCACGCCATGTCAAGGTCGCCCAAGAAAAAGCGTGATTGCTGCCTGCCTTATATTCTGCTGGTATACAGTGTAGTATGCCGATTGTTGATGGTCCACTTTGGTGCCCGCGACATAATGAGGTCAGTTCCTCAAACATGGCGGCGGTACTGCATTATGGGGTTAAGTCGGCAGTTTAAATCTCGTTCTAGGAACGACTGAAGCTGTATGCAAACTACAAGGCGCATCATGCACTACTCGACACACTTGTGGATAACCCGGCGTGCAGCGATGTCACGACAATTTTGGGGTGCACCGCCCTTCCGCTCCTCAAGGAATGGAATGATTGAGGCTTGAGTTGAAATACAATCTGTTAACAGGTGCCTTTATGAGTTGTAATTCACTGTCATCCACTGAGTGACGGCGGAAGATGCATAGAAGCTCGGGTCTACTTCTCTGAGCGTTTTTTTGGGTGAGTGGTGTCTCCAGGATCACTTAACTTCATTGATCGTATTTTTTTCATGATAGAAACGACATGGTATGAGATTCTAGGTGGAATTTTGGATCTGACTTCATGTGTAGGACAATAGGACTTTGGTCACAAAGCCTTTTGGGAATCCCTTATCAAAAAACGTGCTGAAGTCGAAAGGTTCCTGTACTACGTCGAGACACGGGCCTATCAACTCATCCTACAGGCACAGAATGCGCTTTGGGTCTTGGATCGCGACCCCGATTTGCACGATTCAGACGACTGCTCAGGCTATGGCGACGAATCTCTTGGTCATGACGCGTCCTTCCATTCCATAGAGAGCGACCGGGGTGCAACTATGGACGATCCTCTGGAGGCGGTATTGCGCGAGAAATCTGTAGAATTCTTGGAGAAGATTAGGTCCCGTCTAGCTCGATACTGTGCTCCTTCTACCTCAAGGTACCACGATGAACGACTAGAAGTCATATATGCCTATGTGCGCCGCGGAATTTTCACGGAACCAGCCCTTATGTTCTTATCCCAGAGCTACGATAGTGTCATGGCGCTTCTCAGTGATGATAACCTGGACCTGGTGACCTTGGAAAAGATCTGGAATGCTATCAAGACTTTGTGTGTCCACGATATCAGAGATGCGGTGGACGACGTTCTGCGGGCCAATGGGGAAGGCGACTACGTGATGGTCTTGGGTGGCAAGGTTTTCAAGGAGGCCAGCGGCGAGGAGTGGTCTTTGCACGCCTGGGGCCACATGATGGCAATGTACCATTGTTACTCCTGCCTCCGCACGACGTGTAAGACGGTACGTATTTATACCAGAGTCAGTAGCCTATGTTTCAGTTCTCCAGGTGGACGAAGTCATTGCCATGACCCGATTTGCTTTGTTCTCCGAGACAGCCCTATGCCAATCGTATATGAAGTACGAATACGGGTTCGACGGAGCGAAAGAACTGATCTTAGCTGGTTTCATTCCCAGCGACATACCGCTCTCTTCACCTCGTCACTCTATCGTCTGCACGGATAGCGGTTCTCAGTCGTTTGGACCGATGTGGGAGGAGACGAAGCGCAACCTGTCTATATACGGCTCCCTATCTCTCAACGACCCTAAAGCACAAGCCTTTGTCAACGGCTGCATCCGACATCCTGACCTCATGGTCATGTTGCGCAAGGGAGCGGATGGGCGTGTCATCCGCTCGCGGCCGGTGGTATGGACCTCACGGAAGCGACACGCACGGAGCCGCTCGGCACTCGCATCCGTACCATGGGAGAAGACTCGCGACGTCGTGCGCTGCAAGGACGATGACCTGGAGGAGGCGCAGCCCTCGGGATGGAACCATGAGAATATCCCAGACTGTTTGATGGTAGTGCTCGTTGATGGCAGTGAGGGCAACATGGGTGACTTTGTGCGTAAGCTGGTGGATATTTGGTGCCAGGTGTACCGTGTCAAGGATGAGAAAGAGCTTTACTGCGCATTGGAGACACCGTTCGTAGAGGCCGGGGAGCTCGAGCAGTGCACATGTGGCCGACACGAGATCACATTCACGCTGCCAATCATGCAAGGAGACGTGATGAGCGCGTATGAAAGATTGTGGGGGACGCCGCCGCCGCATTGGTTAGTAGAGAATCCGAATAGGTTCCGCCTGGCGACGACGATTCGTTTTAAACAGATCTGGAGTCTCCATCACGATAGTCTCTTGTGCGGGAAAGCAACGGACTTGTAGTAAGTTAAAGGTCATTAGTTTCATATACTTTGTATCATAGTGGCAACACCCTACTTTGGATTATATACCCTATTGTATATCTACCCGCAGATAGTGATGACCCTTGCATTTTATATCCCGGTTGTTCATATCCATAGTAATATACAGCGAACAAAAGCAACGCAACTAGTTACTACAGTACGCAGCCGCACTAAATCCAGCATAAGGTCTGACCACCCTAAAAATTCTCTGCACAAAACATGTTAGTTGGGCCTGGCAACGGAACGAAAACAGAAACGCACCCTTGCCGAAGAAGAAACGCGTGCCTTTTGGATTGGAGTACTTGTTGGACATCTGGTGAAGCTGCCTGGAGAGAACTGGAGGGCCACAGAAAAACTATAAAAAGACGGGTGAGCTGATGAGGATGAGTTAAAAGTAACGACGAGCTACGAACCACGCCAACATCAGTTTCGGGATGCTTTTCAACCATAGAACCGAACACCCTGTCCCAGTTCGGCCTGCCAAAATGAGTGGGAGCACGCAACGAAGTGATAGCATCTTTCTCTGCACCGACATCTTGAACCTAAGGAGAATACAATTAGTACAGAAACTACCGAGAAAATGAGTAAAGCGCACTATAATGTTGTTCATGTCATCCTCCTTGATCTTGGCAGTGAGGTAGATGTTAATCTCGATTCGGTTTGATGTGTCCTGCTCTTCAATAGCCTGCAGTAGCGAGTGGAACCACTCGGCACTGCCAAAGTCGCGAATGACCCAAGTGAAGTAAACCTTAGAGAGACGGGTAGGCTTGGAGTTGTTTAGGTTGTTCATGCGGTACCAGATCGACTTCAAAATGCTGAAATCATACGGTAAATGATGTCATGAAGTAAATGAGGGACGTGATACGCACGAAGCAAAGGGCGTGACACCAATTCCAGCACCAACAAGGAGGACAGTTTCATAATTTAAAAAATCCTCGCTGGCACTACCGAACGGACCATCAACCATGATACGAGGGAGCACACGGTTGAGTGGCGGATTTGTGTTCGTGCCAATAACCTTTCCACCACTGGCGTCGACATCCTTGGAATCCTTAGAATCCTTAGAATCGAAGTCACAGCCGAGGGCCTTAGCAAGCGCGGCGGTGAAGTCACCGACGACACGGATGTGCACAGAGATATAATCTTCCTCCGGAGCGCTATGAGATTATAAGCATTTCCTCGCAGAACCGACTAGAGAGTTGAATTACCTCGTAAGGGTGAAAGGATGCCACTGGAAGTAGGAGATCTCTGGGCAAGAAATAAAGATATATTGCCCTGCCCGAGTAGTGGTCTTCTCTTTCTTGATTTGGATTTCAACGACTTTGGATGGGTGTTGTATGACCTTGGAGATATAAGTCTTATGACGTGAGCGAACTTCACGCAAAATCCGCTCGTATGTCCAAATGAGGCCCCCGATGAGCCAGTATCGCTATAACAAAAATCGTTGTCAAGACATTGCACAATTGGCTTGTCAAAGCTCACGCACCCAGAAGACACCAATAGAGTTGAAGGAACAAAACGGTTCTCTGTCAGGCTTGATCATGCACCACATGCCATGGAACTGCCAAGCGAGGAAGAAGACAACAAACAAATGATGTGTGTACCAAAACCTCTCAAAATTGGCACGGCGTCTTTCTCCATAGCGAACCAGACCATGACACCTAATGCAACAGTCATAATCCAACCCGTAGCACCGGGACCGGTAGCAAAATTCGCTTGCAAGAAAACGAGCACACGCTTACCAGATGTATTTGCATCTGGATCAGCGAGAGCAAGCTCGTAAAAGTTGTGCATGTGAGCGCCGATGTGGATCAGAGTAAAGACTACCATGGACCAGGCTGTTGCCTTGTGGAATGTTATGTTCTTGTCGAATGGGATGAACGAGTTAAGGGGTGTTCTGCGAAGCAGGGAGATAAAGTTACGGCAGACTGGCAAGAGAATAAAGATAACATCGGCGTGCAGTACAAGTGCTGCAGATCTAGCGATAGCTGTGGTAATATTAGAGGAAGGGGAACCCATACGACATATCCAAACGCTTACCGTAGGTGACGCCGAACGTTGCGCGTGCTCCAGTGAGATCGTCACTGAGTTGGTAGTTCATGAACCCGAATGCAATAACGAGCATGTGGAAAAAGATCCAAGCAGAGAAAAAAAGGCGTTTTCCACCCTCGTTGATCATCCACAGGTCAAACTTTTGACCGAGAGTAGGAGGACCATCAGGAGCTTTGGGTGCAGCAATACCAGCATTTGGAAGAGGTTGCTGGATACCCTGAAGGCGAAGGCGTTCTGATTTGTTACGCTGAAGGTGGTCTGGTAGTGCGTAGTCGCCTGTGCCGTCGACAAAGGGGTCTTGGTCTCTGAATGGGTTGCGATCTTTGAAATCAAGACCGGACGACCGTTTGAAGGACATGAGGTATTACTCCGGCCAATAGTTGGATGATACAAAGAACGACCTGCGTGTATAACGAAAGAGAGGACCTGCCTGCTGTGGAGAAGAAAAGTATATGATGGGGGCCACGGTAGGATTAGAAGGTATTCGGGACAAGGCAATTTATGCATTCAATTGTTTCTCGATAGTCATACGAATTCCCACGACATCACTTAACTACAGGTTTGCAGTGCTAAGTTTGAAGACCGTGCGTCCGATAGCCAGGGTATCACCAAGGCTGCGCCCCCATCACCCATCATATCAGATAGCTAGCGGCATCTGGCTGTGTTCTGGTGTGGACGCCGTACAGTCAAATCAAAGATTCGATAACAACGTTATGGTATTCCAGGCTGGCAGTTACTTTCTATTCCCGTCCTCCAACTTAATCAGGCCGCCGCCCGTCGTTATTGCGACTGTGAGCTTCATCACAATTCAATCAAAATTGATGAAGCAGGCTGTTCAGATAGCTCCATCACGACCACAGTAATATTATCGCACCGTATTCACCACCTGGTTGATATATCTGATAAGACAGATCAAGTCTACGAGTGGTTAGATGAATCACCGCGGCGCTCCTCCGTCTCACTTATTGAACCATTCCTATGGTAGGAAGACATGTATTCGACGAGGCGGTGCCGGTAGCATTGCAAGGAGCTAAAATTAATGACACAGCTTATAACTTACACGTCCAAATTCAAGACAGTTTGGTGACCGTGGCAGTGACTTCGCGTGAGGATAAGATCTACACCACTTGACAAAATTGATAGGCCTTGAGCGCTTGAGCGCCAATAGGCCACCTCTACGGTCAAGCTCGGCCAACGACCTCAAGCTGAACTCGTGATCGGATATCAGCTGCTTTCCCGATCACCGACAGAGACCTCCAAAATTCAGACCTGCGCGTAACGTAAGTACACATGAGTCCAACAAAATTGAATCAGCGGTTCATCAACTGTAACATAGAATGATTGCCACTATACAGTATTATATCAGTATCCAAAGCCTCTCGTAAGAGTGGATTCGAGCGAAACAGAAACCCGCCGTAGAGATCAATCCATATGTATTGTGTCCTACTTATCGTCATGCTTCCCCCTGGTAAAATTGAGCTAGAGTAGTAGTATTTGCCACGTACCCTACATAGTAGCCATTCTACGAGTTTCTGATAGATGAGTTGCAGTAAAAAAAAAAGAACACACCCGCCCTCAGGGTGTCAACGGTGACCCTCGCATACCTATGCTCCGCTAATATGTTATACCTGTGGCTGCTTCATGCCAACCGAAGGTGAGCAACCTCTCTTTGAATTCCTTTGCGTCCCTTGGAGAGATGGGGGGCCCGCCATGTACCTGCAAAACCTGCAAGCTGTTGAAGTGGACCTGTGATGTGATGTCTCTATCCCACGCTCGTTGCACCGCATCATCGCGTGCATCGAGGAAGGCCAGAAGCGCACCTGCGGAGAACTCTGTGCAATTTTCTATCTTTAGTTGGGTCCAGCTTGGAGAGGCGAGTTTATTTGGATTCCACGACGGTGAATGTTCCAGATGGTGTGATCGTTAAAGGTGGGGCAGTGTTTGATGGAAAGACAATTGCCGTCCCAGATATTGATAGCATCAGCCATGCGTGAGAAAGCACCTTCCAGCACGAGGGTGCCAGCCTGAGTCAAGCGAATTTGATCTAAACTAGGTGAGAGCTCGTGCTTGATATGTACAAGGCGTGGAGCTGGTCCGGTCTTAGACATGAACATGGCACGGATCGTCGAGAGGCTAATGGACTGCAGGCTCACAGCTTCGATCTCAATGTCGTAGCCGTCCGGCTGCGTGAGGATACCATCAAACAAGATATCTTGAAGAGTCAGCTTCTGAAGTGTTCCAAACCAGTGATGAAGTCTGTCGACGACAAACAAAACGTCGTGCAGGTGCAACTCTCCTGTTGGAAATTTGCCACCGGAATAGCGTGAAACACATAGATCCTCTAAGTTTTGGAAGTCGCTCGACCCAACCAAGGGCGCAAGCGTCACGGAAATTGCGCCCGTTGAGAAAGAGGTGCCGAAGCGCTGGAGCGTAGAAGTGCCATTGCTCGGGAACTTCGCTGCCTACGAGGGGATGTTCCCCATCATCGACCCCACATTGCAGCTTCAGCCGCTCAAGGAGAGGTTGCAACGACCTTCAGATGGCGAAGAGCAGGCAAAGAGGAGCTATAAAGAAGCTGAAAACATAAAGCCCTGCAGCGATTTAGATGGGGGAACAATCTGCGCCATGACTGCGGCTGCTTTGTCGCCCTCGTCCTCATTATTTGTGCGAGAATGAGAAAGTATTTGTTGGTCTCGTGTGACGACGATTTCGAAAGCGAGTTTTCGGGAGAGATGAAGGTATGTAGCGACGTCTGAAAGCTTGGTAGTGTCAAGATTGATGATGACACGTGTCCAAAAGCGTGGCATCGACGCAAGAACATCTCTCCAGGCCTTGCATACGGCCGCGGGAGAAAATGGGAACTGCGTGAGAGACTGCGAGCTACATGCAATCCACTCTCCGTTCAACATACTACTAGTATCTGCGTAAACATGCTCAAAGATTAGTAGCAACAACTCTGGTGGCAAGCATCTATTATTGATTCGATGGAGGTGAGCGACAAATTGGTGTTTCCTGTGTAAAGTTTCCACCCTAGTCAGTCTAGCACACAGGGGAGGAAAGTAGAAGTACTCGTCATGCTTGGTTTGGCCACTGGCCCGGGAGCGAAGGTGCGCATAGACAAGGCGTTTCTGGGTGTTCATATGTGAAGACTCCTGGTATATATTCAAAAACATATAGCAACCAATTGAAAGTTCTTGGTATGCAAGAGCATTACCAATTTATCATGCAGCATGTAACACGATTGGCAATTAGCATACTAGCAGGAGGTTCAAGTAGAATGACAGACCGGGAAATTATTTCCTTTCTTGCGTGACTTTCTATGAGTTTCCATTACATAATATGCCAGTAGCAGGCTCTCGCGCGTGGTAAAATTTACACAGTATGCACAGAATTTACTGTCTGAGACTTGGTGCGCTAGCTATAGCTGCTATATTCTCACTAACAATATTAGCCTTGACTGCCTACGTGGCAGCTTTAAATTTTCATAGCTTCACCGGCACCCCAAACTCAAGATCTAATGTTCGTTGTGTACCGCAGCCCGGATACCGAAGGATACTAACGACGTGTTGCAACTTGCAAAATTGGTTACAACCCATTCATAAATCGTTGCAACAATCAGCAGCAGCAGCAGACAGGGGGTCATAATGTAGGTATAGGCTATCGTCGAGCGTGCAATTAAGTCTGCTCCGTGATAACCACCTTTTTGCGCTCTGCGTTTGGTTTGCTCTCCCCGGCACGCGTATGTTTCCGCCGGCGCTCCTCCTTGACGGAACGAGCATCGAGCATAGTGCGTTTGAGCTTTGCAGCCTGGTAGACCGGCTTTGGCAAGTGTCGGTTGCTGTGCTACTAGTGAGTGCATTCCAAACCAAGCGGAATAATTGTTACCGTTGAATCCTGCCAACTTCGTTGTCATGCTTCCATCTATCTTTTAAGGTATCCCGGTATTCGATTGCGGCGCGTTCCCGGGCTGTGATGATGCCAAGCTTTTCTGATGCTTTGGCTTTCCATATCCGTACATTACCATCATCAGAACCCGTCAGCACAAAGCGCGCGTCGGCAGTGAAAATAGATGATGAGACCCTTATTGTCTCACGATTTAACAAGCCAACGAACAGAGATACACAGGCTTACCTTTGCATTCGTTTAGTATGGTACACTTCTGGTCTCGTGCCCTGCCCCTCCTTCCAAATTCTGGTTGTTCGGTCCCATCCACCGCTAACAAATTCCATTCCAGTGGGGCTCCAGTCGCAGCTCATAACTGCTGCAACGTGTCCCTTGTAAATGTGAGTGGGAGTTTTTAGTTGCCTGACATCAAATGTATAAAGATTGTGATCCTCAGATGCCAGCAAGACAGCCGTTGGAAAGGTTGGTGACCACGCAAGTGCATTTGAGCTCATCTGCATGACAATGCGACGCTCTGCCTTTCCTGTGCGAATATCATAGAGGGTGAAAGTTCGGTCTGAGCCAATACTGCCAAGTACACTTGTTTCACTCAAATTGAATCGCACAGACGTGATGGTCTCGGTGGACGTGGGGAACGTTAAATTGGATATTGCAGCGCTCCTGGATGTCAAGTCAGCTGAGATGCGGTCATAGACATGGACAGCGCCTACTTTGTTTCATCCCATATTTGAACAATGTTTGAAGCTGTAGCAAAAAGTGGGTCTGAACGATGGTGGTCTATTGAGCTGTAAAGGTAAGTGTGAATCAGATGTAGATCTTAGCATCTTTAAGCATCGTACTTGAATGGTGATTTCCCAGGATATTCGTTCAACGGGCGCTGCTCCTAAATGGACTAGGATAGATACACGAAAAAAAATAGTTGCCAACTGAGAAACTGACTGTTATATCATCTTGCGGGCTCGCATCCCAAATTTTGATTTTGCTATCCACACCACAGCTTAGCAGCCGGTCGTCTTGAGCAAAGCAAAGGCCCGACACTTTGCCCTTATGAGCACCTTGTATTCGACGGATATGTTTGCGCTCGGAAACATTATGCAACATCACACCTATAGGAAGGGAATTTTTGAGCATGAATTGTTGTCAGTCAAGTCGATTTCTTAACGTACCCCCATCCCAACTACCGCTGGCAACAGCACTCAACGACCCAGGCTTTTTGCACAACACCTCGACAGCGTCTATGTGACCCTCGAGAGCTCCTACGAAGGGCTTCGCAAACAGCTTGTCCATCTTTGCAGCATTCAAAGCACGATTTCGCTCGCGAGCGCGAGCAAATGGGTGCATCAAAGGATCGAGATTGCGAGTGGTAGGCGTAGGATCTCCAGGACGTGCAGGTAGGTGTACTGAAGGAGCATGTTGGAGAACAGATATTTTCTGAAAGGGCTCAATGAAACCAGTTTACTTGATGCGATTAGTCCAATGCTCACCACCATAGTGTGTTGTGGGTCACTTGGTTGTTGGAGCCTCTGCAAAGTGTAAATAAATCGTGGGAATTTAATATCGGTTTCGTCATTTTCTTTCGAGGAGTATCGTGCGTTCGCTTGCTCCTGCCATTGATCTAGTCATAATGCGTCTACTATCACTGACTGCAGTTATGCCAGTGTCTGTCATTCTATCGTCACGCGTCATAGCCCTCAAGGGGATTTAGACCCCATCATCCGCCATTCTACAATCATTTGAAGATTTCCAAGTTGCCTGTTGAATTATTGTCCGCTGTCGCTGGCAGCTTGTCTCGTGCCATTCCATGAAATAACACTCACCCTCGCACACGTGCGAGCTATTTTCAACAGCCATCAGGTTTCATTCTGCTGATTATATGATGGTGCCTATATGGTGTTGCCGCTCCAATGACGGAACATACACAGGGGTGTCCAGGAGTGTCCAGGATTCCGCTATGTTACACATTCCGCATCTCCATGGCGTTTTCATCAAGAACCCTCCGAACCCACTAGCTTATTTAATGCATCGGCCGTGTTTTTTTTACGAAGTGCGGATATTCAAGATTTGAAGAAATAGGCGACTAACAGCGACTGAGAAGCTGCGGGTCAGTTGCTTCTCTCCGTCGCGCTAGTTGGAATCAAGTTTTGCGCCTGACCGAGAGTCGGCAGATTTTCAACTTGCATCTCTGTCAGACACAGCGTTTGTGCCGCCGCATTTTACCGTGGCATAGCGAGACACAGCTCTGATATAGCCTATATTTTTTGGCTGCTCTGTTCTGGAGTCGGAGAATTCCGCCAAGTGCAATCTGCGATCAATTCTTTCTCCGGGTCTTGGAGTTGCATTCATTTGGGATGATCATACTTTGACTATACGATACAAGGTCTCGATGTGACAGCACAGCGCTCGCCCCTGCAATACATTTTACCCTAATCCTTGCAGTGAGTCGTTCGTCATTGTTTCTATGTTGCGCAATGCAGATAGTCGCTGTTGGGAGGCCGCTAATTTAGTCATGTAAGCTTACAGAAAAGATCAAGAGCAGGTACGTTTCTATTGCGGTTTAGTCGATGTCGCACACCAAGTACATTGATGGTTGGAATATATCTAATATCATTGCAATACTTTTTTTTTCGCATCATCTTTCTCGCACGAACTGAGAAGGATTTAGAAGCAAATGCAGGCAATAAATATGACATATGAGGTCGTAAGCGAAGCTGCAACTCGGCGGCGGTAGTACGTCTCGAACCAGACGTTTGGGACCTAGGCAATCTTCGAAAGCGCCAGCGGTGTTTGTATTCGACCCCACTTCCCAGGTGCTAGTGCGACACGGCTGTTTAGTAGTACTAGTCGCAACTGGTGAGTTATACGTGTGACAGTCTCTGTTCTAAATATATCTGCAGCAGAACTCAGTGCTAGCCCATCAACCTGTTGCTGAGAACTGGAATTTGCCGACCAATGGAGACCAGGGTGCCCCGGTAACGGCGGTAGTGAATATCTCGATCTGCATTTGGTGTCGCTCGTCTATTGCCATTAGCCGATTTGTTTTTCGACGAGAACGAGGACAATTAATTGTCTAAATAAGGCAAACACCGCTGATCATATCTGCCACGTGGAATTTGCAAGTTGCCATTGCGATCTCGAGGGAAAAATTATATCTATCGTTCAAAGGTCGTCCAAAGATAAGTAGCATATGACTCTTGTATCCCCCCACCAGTATATAGGCTGAGCCTCCACAGATTGCCGCCTTCGCAACAAGTACTGCATCAATATTATTACTCGGTCTAAGTCTCCCAACCAACTTCAGTCGTCATTTGTTGGCTTCTGCCCACGATCCTTATTCACTTGCCACAAGCTTATCGTTTTTCTTGAGCACCTGTTTGCTAGTATGAGTTCGTCATCGAACTCTGTGACTTGTCTGCTTCTTGCAGAAAATCTTCGCTGCGTTCCTCTGAACCTCGTTCAAATGCACGCCCTTACCATCCCTCCCGTTATCGAGCTCTTTTTCTGCCTGTTTTTGATTTATATGACCCGGAAATCGAGGAGGTGCGTCAGATTTAATTCCAGCCGAAACAGCTTGGGCATTGAGCTCAAGGCTTTACGCCGTTCCTCGCGACGGCGCCCTTCATATCCATATCTATCACCATCTGTCACGTTAATTGGCTAATGGTTTCACATGTAGAGCGCACCTATTGCTGGCCGCAGACGGTGTTTTGTATTTTATCTTGGCGCTGGTCGACCTTTTATTGCATGTATTGCCCGCTGCGCGGAATTCGATTGCCATTTCTAGGGTGGCCGAGCTATTCCTTGGTATGTGACCATGCGCACCAGACGGCATGAACGCTGAGACATACGCCTACTCTTCCAGGATCCGTTTCTTTTCTTCCTATCTTGTTATACACCTCATATCTACTCTGGCTGAGTCGTATGGAATTCATTCCTTACCTCCCTCACCGTTTCAGACCTGTAGCCAAATATCTATTCACCGGTCTAATTCCCGTGTATGTAGCCTTCAATTTCGCGGTATCGCTCGGAATGTCTATCCGTGAGAGATTCAATGCATTCGTATTGTTCATAACTGATGTATCGTCAGAAAATTTATCTTCGCCACTGATCGACTTCAGCAACAAGAGCACATTGCTATGGCTGAATCTCGGCCACATGTCACTCGGACTGTATACAAATTATCAATGTTTAATAAGCTTTCTCGCGTTGTACCGGCTCGCCACTGCCTTGTTCGATCAATGGCGCATCGATATCAATAATACCGACGAACGTCATTTTTTCAACGGTACTGGGTGGATTGTTTTCGGCATCAAGCTAGGAGCCTTTGAATGCCTGCTTGGATTTCTAGTGGGCGGCTTTGCTGGTCCGCTTTCCAGAAGAATCCTACGACTGATATCCAGGATTTGCATAATTGTTGGCACATTAAAAGGGTGGGGTTCCTCGGCACCACGTTTGTTCAATTTGCTGATATTTAATGCACAGAATGGACGAAAATGAAAACTTTGAGATCCTCAACAAGGAGCTACTCTTGTGGCGTCGTGGCAAGCCTTTATCAACCTCCCACTCGCTCATAGCCAATCGACGCATGACTATACAGTCTTTGCAATTCTCAGACCTGTCTTGCCCGTCCTCTGCAATTGAAAAGGATGTGGAAAGGGGCGAGGTAGACCAACGTGCAACAGTGCACGATGAAGCTGGCGAGCTGGCGGTCTCGCACACTGGCAGACACTTTTCTGCACTCCCTCTTCCCGAACGGGCTATCCACGCAGATGAATTGCGGAGGCAATCTGGCGAGAACACATCTGCAGAAGTGCCTACATCCCGCAATGATGTCATCCCCTCGAAGCGCAACACTCGGCGCCAGTCTGCGCAGGCCATCTTCGACGATGCAGTCGTTGTCCTTGCCCCCAGTGTTACTGGCAAGTACCCCGGATCCATGCTCAGTCAAGGACACGAAGATGACAAGTCAGAGCCTCTAGCTCTTGCCACGTGTCGTAATGTTGCGCAGTCATATGGTGAAAAGGACGTGGCTACAGAATGCGCAGTGGTCCGTACTAGCGACTCCATGGAACACAAACCCAAATTTCCGCTTACGTCCATTCCGCAGCCCGCGTATACGCGCGCGAAAGGACTTATGTTACCATGGACGAAACTTGTATCACAACACAGCGACATTTATACAGTCCAGTTTCCCGCAAGACCCACACGGGCAAGAATTACTAGTTATCCCCCAACTGCCCACCCAGAGGGCGAAAGCTCGGACTCACTGAAACGCCACCATACACAGCTGTCATCCCTTCGCTCGCTCGAGCTCGTGAGCAAATACTACAGTGTTGCCACTACGCACTCTTCACAGTGGTCAACCATTGCGCGTTCCCAATCAACTGCAAGTATCAGGATGTATGGTGGTGTAACGGCAATCAGCTCACGACGTGCATCTGCCGATCCTGACGACTTGATGTTCCCGTTGAGCGCAGAAACCTTGCGCGACAGTAGGCCGCAGACTGTCATCGATCAGAAGCATATTACGTCCGCGGATGCTTTCATACACGAGAGCCAGACAGCGCTCAACCGAGAGAAGACTTTGCGGAGACTGAACGGGGAAGTAGATGTATGAAATTTAAGGCAGAGTTGAAGAGAGAAGACAGCTGAGGAGCGAGGACAGTGTTTGACCAGCGGTGACATCTTGCTTGGTGACCTGCACAGTAACAGGACAACGATTGGACTCGGAAGAAAAAGAAGAAAAAAGAAGAAAAAGAAGAAAAAAGAAGAAAAAAAGAAAAGGAAAAAAAAACTACCTTCGGAATCGATTAGTTTTGCTGTATCCGTATTACTTTCCTTTTTATCCTTCGTAGTGTCTCATTCCTGTATCAGTAGAAAATGTTGTCGTGGGCAGAATGCGGAAAAGGCAGAAGCCAGCATCATTAGACGAGACTGCGAGTACAAGAATCATGCCGTGCAGTACTAGCTAGTTCTTCTCAAGAAAATCAGTCCGTGAAACACGACACAAAGTCTCCAAACGCACCTCTGGTATCCTGAATATCGTTATTTCCTTTTGACGTCAGGTAAATGTAAACTAATGAAAACAAGACAACATACCTGTTGTTTGAAGTACCGTCGATTCTCTTCATCGATAAGCACAAGATTCAGGTAGTAACGTGCGCTAAATTTCTTGTTCACTTCGCGAAACGTCGGTGTGAGATCAAAGCCACCGAGGAATAGTCGAATAGGGATGGTTTCTCCTAAGAGTCAGTCAGCAACGAGCGTAGAAGATTGTATTGTGTGTTCGTGCCAACCTCTAACAGGAGCGCCATCCATGATTTCAAACTTTGTGATTGTTTCGCTCTCGTTGTACTGATTTGGTGGGGAGCCAGTTGTTTCGCGTCGTATTATAGAAAGCTCCATATGCTTGATTTTGATACGAACAAGCAAGAAATATATCTTGCCAACAATCACATCCTTCAGGTGATACCTGGCGTGCGGTCAGCATCATGGCCGGTCGCATAATAAAATATGACACACTTTGACTTATTGTATTCGAATTCAATGTGCAAACAATCCTCAATGCCGACCTCCATCTTGATGGAATTATTACTATCTGGAGGCATGCGATACGAGTGTACCCATATATCTTTCTCCTTCGTAACATCCGCCATTCTCCTTGTAACAGAAACTCGTATAAAGTAGCTTTAGAAAAGGTCAATTGGCATCTGCATGGCGTGAGAGACACCGCACCGTAGCTTGACATTGATGCCCTGGTAACTCTCGAATTGTTTCTCGACATTCTTGAAGAGGAAGTCAAAGGTCTGGGCTTGACGCAGGTCTCCAGGTGATGCCAATTCTTGAGATAATGATAAGAACTCATGGTGATGCCCCCGATCGTAGAACAACTCTGATGCCAAAGACAATGAGATGCTAATGAACCATGACAGAATATGTAAATGCCCACCGATGCTGCCAACAAACTCAACCTTGATGCCCTCGTGAGTCATTCGCTTTCCGTCGCGAACGCGAATGGTCACCTGTAGCGGCGTGAGCATCTTGGACGTAATCATCCGGCTAATATCCAACGCATACCTGCCCTGTTATTGAGTCACCGTCATAATAGACTGGACATGAAGCTGTGCGGTCCTTGTCAGTCTTTATATCCACCTGCTTCCTCAGCTCCTCTCCTTCCAATTTGATGTCGACATCAACGGGAGATGCGAAAAAATATGCCATTCCTACGAAGTTCGCGAAGGAAGAGGAAGTCACGAATATTTGCCTCGAATTGGATCACAAAAGATTAATGGCTAGCTATGGGTGGCTTAGCTAGACTATTCAAAATTGGTCTTAGTCGGGGCGCTGACGGTGCAAATGAGTTTGGAGAGGAGATGACGGCGTTCATGGACACACAACGTACAGCACAGTACTAGTGCAATTTCTTCCGAATAAGGCATGATTCCCACACTCTCACCCCTCTTTTAGGGGGTCTGCAAATACACAGCAACACAGTCGAACAGCTTTCGTAAAACACTTTTGCTTCCTTACTTTTTCCATCATGTCCGACTTTGAAGGTGACTTCGATGATGAGCTCCTTGAGCTTGCTGGCGCCACAGAGAAAAAGCGCAAACACCAAGTATCAGGCTCCAGGGCTTCCGCAGCCAAGAAGCGCAGAACGGAGTGAGCCTTCTCCTTGATCCGGCTCACCGCTGTGCTCATTACAAATCTCGGGAAACCACAGAGTCTCAGATGACAGTGACGCAGAGGATGGGCCGGAGAGTGAAGAGGAGTCGGAGGACGTAAAGTTCCCACTTGAGGGCAAGTACATAGATGAGTCAGACAGGGAGCGGTGAGTACATCTTGAATACATGTGCAAGTGTAGTTTTGACACTGCCATCTATCAACCTATTGATACCTGTTAGGTTACTTTCTATGCCTGAGATTGAAAGAGAAGAAATCCTTGCTGGGCGGCAAGAGGAGTTGATGCGAATACAAGACAAGCGAAAGCTGCATGAGATGCTTCAAGCACAATCTGGAGATCCTGAGAGTATTTCGAAAGCTGCAAAACGTACTCACAGTGCTTTATGGCACAGTCTCCCTCTGATGTTATTGTTTGACAGGCCAACGTACTTCCCGAGGCGCCACAAAAGAGAAGTCTCGCACACTTGACGAACTCAAGGCTAGGCGAAAAGCAAAGGACGAGAAGAAGCGTGTGCGTATGCTGATCATCAGTATACTTACGTCTCTTATATTTCAAGCAGACGAAGACACACTCTCCCAAGCGAGATCGGTCCTCCTCACCCAATGACATGGACATGTCTTCGGGCGAGGAAGAGGACGGTCAAATAACGCGTTACGAAGAGGAAGAAGAGAAGGACAGGAAGCTATTTTCAAGGCAGCCTGACCCTGCGGACGAGCCATCGTCGCTCGAGGATCTCATGGGGTGCAGATTAACGCGAGACCAACTTGCGAAATATTGCATGGCTCCTTGGTTCGAGGACTATGTGAAGGGTGAGTGCTATAGTAGTCTTTAATGCCACATGGCTCAAGACCCAAGGTGGCTGGGTTCGCTATCTTGTGGGCCAAGATGAGAAAGATCAGCCACAGTACAGGATTTGTGAGATACAAAGTGAGTGTCAGAAATTGGAGCGTGAATATTTTGTCTAATTCGAGCCAGACCTGGGAGTAAATCTTACGAAGCCATATAAGATTAACGATGTCACCGTGAACCAAACGCTTGAGCTGAAGCATGGCAAGTCGCTCAAAGTGTTCCATATGGACAAGGTGTCAAATGCAGCGTTCACACAGGTTTGTTTTCCGTTGCCACTGGCTGTTTCTATTTACTCTATTGTGATCTAGCGAGAATTCGAACGTCTAGGGAAAGTGTGCCTTGCGGACGACGTCAAGTTACCATCCAAGCGTGCCCTTGAGAAAAAGGTTGCGCAGATGTCCAAGTTGATCACACAGCCTATGACAGAAGTATGAAATTTTCCGTTACCTTTTCAAAGTGGTCACTGCTGAACCAGGCTTAGAGCGACATCACTGCTATGTTGGCACGGAAAAGCCAACTATCAAACTTACCATCTGGTGCATCCCTCACATTACAGCGCTCATCACTTGTGCAGGCCAAGACACTGGCTATCCGGCGACAAGACTATGCCGAAGTTGCTGAAATTGATGCCAAGTTGGCAGAGCTGCCCGCGGTAGCCACTCCTCGGAATGGGGGTGAAGAGTCGCTTAACGACAAACTCGCGAAAGTGAATGAGCGTAATCGTAAGGCCAATTTAGAAGGAGTTCGCAAGGCGGAAATGTTGGAGGCCGAACGAAAACGAAGGGAACGCAAAATGAATGCCTCGGGCACCGCAACCCCAGCGGACCCGAGTGCGAGATTAAAAACTGTTCCAAGATTGTTCAACGACACAATATCAAGGTTTGTACTCATTATTATGGTTGGTGTCACTTGGTCATCTGTCTTGCCCCTGATTGCATCATGCTTCGCTTCTCTGGCCCATCAAATCCATCCAAATGAAATCCCATACAGATCGGGTACGCCGAATGTGAATGGGACTGGTACGCCTGCACTTCAGGCGCATGATGCGGCCGGTGGACGATCAATATCGCCGCTGCCACCTTTAACATTGTCAGACCCGCGAACAGGCGCGAAGAAGGACAAGAGTCTGGAGGTGTCTGTCATTGAAATGATAGAGGTCGATCTTGGAGATTTTTAGAGTTCTGTTTCAAGTGTTACTGGATTATAGTCATGCATATGGGACTGTTTGTTGTAAATATTATTGTTCAAATTATAACTACCTCCAGCAGTGTAAGGTCCAGAAATCTTGTCCATTGGTGATGTGTCCTCTCAACCATGTCTGTGTGGTGTACCTAAATGTAAGTCCACACAAATTGCACCAGATTGCAAAAACTTGTGTTGCCTTTGGTGGGTGTTCTTTGAAGACCCACAAGCCCACCCTTGCTGAAAGCCAGCAAAACATGGTGATCAACCCTGCCCTTTGAGTGTTACAAGAACATCTAGACGCTTGGGCCCCTACTATTTTTCTCCTAATCCTCCTAGTATCAGCCCTCGCGTCATACCCTTACCCCGACCTTACCCTTGTCATCCTTGTCATCCTCGCATTCCCTTTCGCTCTCTACCTGTCGCTTCAGCAGAGCCAGTACATCTGGCCGGACCCTTTTGCTGACGAAGCATACCCATGCTCCGTTTCACCACCTGACTGATCCTGTGGACAGTCCCCTTGCCCTTACCGTCTGGACGGTAACCTATGATATGATGCATGATGCATCCCCTTTGCCCTGATTACCTTTCTTGATCTCTGACTCGGTGCGCAGTCGCACATGCGACTTATACTTAGATCTGCAGCTGCATGATCGTGCCCCTGCGTGTTTCACTTCTTATTCCGATCTTTGACTCACTTTCTTATCTAGCACGTTCTACCTCGACCGAACGTGCCTTCCTGTTATGGTTATACCCTTTACCGATTGCCTCTCCCGGTAGTACGAGTTATCACCCACTAATACGTCTCCTGTCCTCTATATAAACTCGCTACCATGTACTATATTCCCTAACTTGAATCTACTTGGTTCTTGACCTCCTACTCTCACCAGAGTGATCCTTTCTGCCTCGCCAGCAGTCTATATTCTATCTTCTTATCTGCTCATCGCGGATAAGCCTATAGTCTCGACCTTTACTCATCGACTTCGTTGATGAGCAAAGCCCCTGTTAACTAGTCGGACTTCTGTCCTTCTAATTAACGACGATCCTTACGATTAACCTTCGGGTGTCGTAAGCCTAGGCCGATATAGCTTATCGTCTCGCACCCGCGTGACATAAGCTACCCGATTTGGACATAGGCGTTAAATTGTACTTGCTGAAGAACCGCCAAGTACGACCCCTAACCTTGGGCTAGCCCAAGGACGTCCACAGACCGTTGACGACACAAGCTCTGTTTGAGCGTCGCCAACAGATACCATCCAAGTCGTAACATTGAGTACCACCATCTCAGCCTGCATCAGTAAATTCACACATTTCTGGACCTTCCTTTTTTGCAACTTGCCACCAGATAATTCCCAAAAAGGAGTGGAAAGGCCATTCATAAGAACAGTGACACCAACTTGCCTTGAACTTGCCACAAGACAATCATAAGTCGAAAAAGCAGATGCCTCCTCTTGACTTCAACTTTTTCCAAATTTATTTTAGCTTTTTTTGGCAATCATTTTATACTCATTCCTACATTGTGAGCTGTGCCAGTAGCATAATTCAGAGATACTTATTTTACTTATTGTACACTTTCCAAACTTATCTCACACTTGTTAAGATCATAAACACAAAACACTATATTTCAGAGGGAGTAAATGATATAATGAGTTCTATTGAGCAAGAGGAGCAAGTAGTGAGTGGGAGAGAGTAAGTGTCATATCCCATATTCTGGACCTACACCTGACAATGTTCCCACACTTCATTCAGACCTCAGAGCCTAGATCCAATCCGATCCAATGTACAGATCTGCTTCCAATCCGATATACAATAAGCTTCTTAATTCAATTACCATTCATATAACGTTAACACAGCCTATTCATTATTCCTTGTTCCTGGTATCTCGGTTATACTTACTACCAGTATGCTTACTGATCTATTAACCTATGCTTCATTTCCGACTTGGGTTTGGTAAACTTTGCTTATGCTTCATACATAGCCTTCGGACCTTTGCTTATTGATCTTTCCAATAGTCACTTAGTATATAAACTCTTGTATATGTCCTGTAGTTCCTCAGTCTGAATATCATATTAGTCCTTGCACTAGTCTTCACACTAAGTCCTTATACTAGTTCCTTCCTTGTGAAATCTTCCTTAGGCCTAGGGAGGAATTCCCTAGGCCAGAGCTCCGCTCCTCCGCTCCTCCAATCCTCCAATCCTCCAATCCTCCAATCCTCCAATCCTCCAATCCTCCAATCCTCCAATCCTCCAAGTTTCCGGAAGTTCATCTGGATCTTTCCCATTGTAAAGAGTAAGTCTCTGCTGGGCTCAGCAGAAATTGTACTACCTAGTCAACAATATTTTAGCACGACCTATGCTGCTATACTTGCAGAGCAAGTGCATTTAATCCTAAAGGGATTGCTAATTGGTATTAGTAGTATAAATGTGTCAGTAATGCAAATCACGAATGTCTGAAGCTATGAAACAATGTCTGATGGTAATCCAATGATGTCTGAGGGTACTTATCCGATGTCCAAAGCCAAAGTGCGATGTCTGAGATTTCAGACTTTCAGACTTTATGAATATAGGTCGGAGACTATGTAATGAGTGTCGGGTTGCGAGCGGTATCATGAGTATAATGAATGGCGGGTTTGTGACGGTGAATGAACGGTAATATTTCGCAATGCAACTAAGAACTACGAGAATATTCTGGGTGATCCACAGAGTCAGGAAATGGCTCCTAACTACTGGATGATAATTGCTACGGGTCACTACAGAGTATTTAAGTAAGTACATAGAAATCTGGAATACTACAGGCGAAGATAGTAGCAATATTTTTTGAGTCCAATGTCCTATGTAATAAGACACAAGGGGCTGCGGACATGTAATAATGCAGTCCGAATGTCAGAAAACATGCATGGAAATAACTACTCACCTAGTGAGGCTAGTTCGGAAGGACAGGACATGGGATGGACAAGTGTGTGTGAAGTGCGATTGGCTGATGTGATGTCCGAAGGTCCAATGTGGAGTGGCTCAGACATGTGCACAAGTGTGTCAGACATGTGTGCATATGCTTCGGGTGTTGATGTGAGTATGAAAATATGTGGTTCTGAGCCCAGCACTGCAACCATCATTACACCAGTCAGACCTAGACTCAGGAAATGAAGATGACTGTTGCTTGCCAGAGATTTCAGAGATTTATGCTGTAGGATGTCACCTTGGTCAAAGTCAAAATTGGCATCTTCATACAGCAAGTGAGGGGACCCAGATATATGCTTTGAGGGAGATTTTGTCAGTGATGATGTTACTGACTTTGTTTTCCGAGCCCATGAATTATTCACCCAAGATGACCTGGATCCTCTAGTTGTAGTTGTTTCCTTGAGCTTATACAGCTGAGGCAATTATTTCTTTGTAGGAGGGGTGTATGTGATTCTCTTTTGTTTGGTCTTTGGCATGTTGGTACTACAACTGGATAGGATAAGTATGCTGAACACTTGATGACTTGGGTGCCTTCCATCAATTTTCTGGACTCTGGGTGATTTGAACCATTGAGATTACCACATTTTCCCTTGTTAGTCATTGAATGACCTAATCATTCATGAAGGGACCAATTGATCTGGTGTTGTCCAGACTCCGAATGGTTTGAATAGTCAGGATTACCACATTGATCCTGATGATCTTGTAATATTACCTCCATTTGGTATATATTAAGGTTGGAGTCACTGAGGGTTGCCATAGTTGCATCATATAACAAACACTGTAATCCTGCTATTAACATGAGTCGCATGAATTTCATGTTCAAGTTAGATGACAATTGACTTGATAGAGTACGTTGACCGGAGGTTACATTTCAAGGTTCAAATACTTCTGTCTATCCAGTGTTCCGGAGTGTTGGTCTTAGAAAAGTAATCCAGTTAATTAAGAGGGTTCGGCAGTAATACATGCTTCTTTCAATCAGATGATTGATGAGTCTGGTAAAGTGAATACATTGATTATCCTTCAGTCGAGGGCACTAGCATTGCAAAACATGCTCTGAGAGAACAGTTCAAACATAATAACCCACTCTATGGACACAAACAGGCTTCTTGTTTGATCTTTGGGACACTGGCTGTTTGTATGCACATTTATGTTGGCCTCCAAAGTCATTTGTGATGATACTTACTTGAACAAGTTGTGGAATATGATTGCACAGGGCCTGTATGCAGTACTTGAGGGCTGTATGCTGCCCATATACTATATAATACAAGTCTAGGTATGTATGCTTGTACAGTTCTCAATTCTATGCATCTGAAACACATAGGATGTCAAGGGAATCATACCAATCATATCAACAAACAAGTATTGGACAATCTCTTGTTCGGTTTGCAGTCACATATGTCAGTTATGTAACCTAATACTGTGAGACATGCATGCATCCTTTCTTCTACCAAGACCTCAACTGCTCCTCAACTGCTTTACCATGCCCCAATCCAACTCATCAGTCAACAGCCCACAAAAGAGCAAGCAGAAGAAATTAACTGAGGAAGAGGTGCTGGTCTTAAAATCCCACCTAGAAAAATGGAAGGAAACTACTGCCAACAATAGAAAAAAGATTCTGAAGGCAGTTATAAAAAAGGCAAAGGTGCATGCCTTTGCCATGGATGACCAGTCACTGAAGAACAGAAAATATGTGAGCAGTTGAGCTTCAAATTTTATGCATGATGACTGACTTTTATCATGATGTATTGAGATGTACCGGGACTGGTTATATAACCAGAGACCCGAAAAGACTCGAAAAAAGGCCAGCAAGTTGGGTCAGAAATGGACTTCCCGGTTGGTCATAGAACAACTGCTCAAGGAGGAGATCATTGAAAAGACCGGAACGATACCAGGATTGAAGAGATTTATTGAAAAATATCAGACAACACTCACTACAGTCATGGCAAGTCTATTTAAAGAGGAGTTAGAAGAAGCTCAGAACACTGCAATTGAGTGGTCTGCCAAGGCTCCTCCTGCAGCCGTCCAGGTGGACTTTGCAAAGAAGAAAGCACCCATTTTGATGAAGGACCTGGCATCCAAGTTGTGGAAGCAGGCTGGTATGAGAATTTTTATATTATTAGCATGGAAAGAGGAAGACAAAGTGCAGATCAATGAGTGAGTTCCACTTCACACTCAACTGGTAAATGAATACTGATCTGGTTGGAAGAATTGACTTCAATGAAAAGTTGGAGGACAATAGTTTTACTGATACAAAGGACTGGAAGCCCATGTTATCAGAGTGGAATGCCTATGCTGGAGAAGAGTTCGGGAGCATCTGTTTGACAATCTTGCATCATTCAGTCAAGTACTTATGCGACATGGGGTGATACCAGATGTTGACCTGAATAATGATAACAATGATAGTGAGGGGGAGGTAAAAAAAAAGGCAGAAAGAAGGACAAATATCCTTTAGAGGTGGATAGCTATGGGCTTCCAGTCATACCGGACATGAAAGAGCTTAACCTCGAGAGTAAAAAGTGTCTTATAAGAACATTCCTCACAAAACACTACAGTCAGTTTCACAAATGATGCATCTGGAGAGCTGATCAACTGACTGGCTATTTTTCAGGGTTGTGCAGCCAACAACCAAAGGTGTCTGTGCCTTAGGCCTCAGTGAGAAAGGCTCAGGGGAACTTTATTACAGCCAAATTTTTACCTACCAGCTAGAAGCTCAACGATCTGTCAATGTTACAAGAACATCTAGATGCTTGGGCCCCTACCATTTTTCTCCTCATCCTCCTCATCTCAGCCCTTGCATCACACCCTTACCCCGACCTTACTCTTGTTATCTTCGTCATCCTCGTGTTCCTCTTCGCTCTCTACCTGTCACTCCAGCAGAGCCAGTACATCTGGCCGGACCCTTTCTCTGACGAAGCATACCCGTGCTCCGTTCCACCTGCTGACTGATCCTGTGGACAGTCCCCTCTACCCTTACCATCCGAACGGTAACCTATGATACGATGCACGCCGCATCCCCTTTACCCTGTTTCCTTTCTTGATCTATGACTCGGTGCGCAGTCGCACGTTTTACTTATACTTAGTTCCGCAGTTGCACGATCGTGCCCCTGCTTGTTTCACTTCCTGATTCTGTTCTCTGACTCACTTTCTTATCTGCACGTTTGGTTCACTTATGACTCACCACGAATGTGCCTTCCTCTTTTAGTATCACCCTTTGACCAATTCCTTTCCCGGTAGTACGAGTTATCACCCACTAATATGATTCCTCTCCTCTATATAAACTTGCTACCATGTATCTAGTTCCTTAACTTGAATCTACTTGGTTCTTGACCTCCTACTCCTAACAAGAGTGATTCCTTCTGCCTAGCCAGCAGTCTATATTCTACTTTCTTATCTGCTCATCGCGGATAAGTCTTTAGTCTCAATCTTTACTCATTGACTTCATCGACGAGCAAAGCCCCTGTTAACTAGTCGGACTTCTGTCCTTCTATTAACGCAGATCTTACAATTAACCTTTGGGTGTCGTAAGCCTTGGCAGATATGCTTATCGTCGAGCCCCACTTGACATAAGCTACCCAATTTGGACATAGGTGTCAAATCTTACTTGCCGAAGCCTTGCCAAGTAAGACCCCTAACCTTGGGCTAGCCCAAGGACGTCCTCAACCGTTGACGACACACGCTCTGTTTGAGCATCGTCAACAGATACTATCCAAGTCGTAACAGTCGAAGGTTTGGATGGCTGATGCTGACCGGCTGTTAGAGTTGTGGTGTCAAAGACAGAATGGCCATGTTTGCCCAACCTTTGTATTTAAAGGCTGGGAAGGTGACAATAAGATGATGAGAGAACCAGCAGAGGCAATTTCCAGAAAGGGTTCAGACACAAGATCCAAGCATCCAGTGAAAAAGTCTACCAGAAAGCGCTGTCTTAATAACCGAGGGTCTTATATAAAGTCGTGTAAATGTAATGACACCACAATTACACTTTGGATAAGACTGCTTGCCAGTCCTCGATTAACACGGTCTACAACTTTTCCTATTTCGTGGTAGATAACGTGTGAGTTCTTGGGAGGCTCACTAAATTAATCTTTTTATAAAGATCAACCTAGCTGGAGCTTTACTTTTCTTTATTGAAACTCAAATCTCTTGTCTAGGAATAAGCTTCTAGACACGTAATTCGGTTTCTGGAATGTATTTGCCTAGGAAATCTCCTTCTAGGCTCTGGACTTGGATACTGGAACTAGTGAGACGTGGTCTCAAATATACAAAATATGACCAAGATCACTTGGTCTATGGACACCTGACTGTGAGACAATGGTCTCAAATATACGATATATGTTCAAGATCGCTTGAACAAAGGGGACTATAACTTGACCAAGATCGCTTGGTCTATGGGACAACTAGTGAGATGTGGTCTCAACAATATGATAGATGACTAAGATCGCTTAGTCAAAGGGCACAGAGCAATGAGACAAAGGGGTCTCAAAGACAATATATGTGACCAAGAACGCTTGGTCTATAGCACTAAATAAGTTTCTAAGGTAAGAAACTTATAATCTCAAGGGAATTCTTTTCCCTGCACTTGTCTCACTTCAAAGGGACTAACTTTGCAAGTGAAATATCTGATAGGCAGATAGCTACAAATGGGAGATCATATTTTTTTTGGGGGGAGAATGGGCTCTCCTTATATACATTTTGTGTGGGAAAGTAACCTAGGTTCACAAACAATAAAAAATAAGGAGGACCAATCAAAATATTGGGTCAAACCCAATAAAAGAATAAAATACAAGTGAAAGATGGAGCTATGACATCATTGTGGAGCAGAACATTCTGGAATGTGGAGTAATGACATCATTGTGGAGCAAAAGATTCCAGAACCTTCCATGAGTGAGTCAGAGTGAATCATTGTGGAGCAGAATATTCTAGAAGGAAATGACATCATGAATGATGTCATTGTAGAGTAGAATAATCTAGAGCTTGATGACATAATATCTTTCAACAGAATACCTGCAGGAGTATCTGTGGAGTCTTATGACATCATAATGACATCATACCCTATGGGTACAATTTTATGAAGTGTCAGGTGAGTCAAAGCATCCTAATGAAAAAGTAAAGTAAAGAAACACTAGAGAAAAGTAGGTAGCAAAAATAAGACAGTTGGCAGGAATTGAAACACGGTCTTTTTGGATAGGTTTTTTATTGGCTTTGTACTTTTCTCTATGGTTTTCTCTAGCCGAAGTGAATAAGCCAAAGGCAAGGCTATACCTTAACCTTCATTTCCCTTCTCACATCAACTAGGTCTAAATGTGATTCCCATCTCACATTAGACTTTTTTTCCATCAAAACATATTCAGATCATGAAACTTGGGGAAAACTGGAAATATGGACCATGGTTTGAAACCAAGGTATGGGTTGACTAGTCTGAGGACTAAGCTAACAGACTTTATCTTTTGAGGGTCACCTAGTATTCATGTCCATGCATGATTCCCACATCATGCAGGACATCGGCTGAGGCCCAAACTTGTCCAGACACATTTTGGGGATTTTTGTCCAGATGCTCTCCTGGGTTCACCTGAGGGGTGAATTTTGTCTGGACTCTAACCCAGGTTACCAAAAATCTCAAAAAAATGTGTATTCTTTTCTTTTTCTAAGTAGCGAGGTGTATTTAGAATAGCCACAAGAAGCAAGATTCGAACTCTTGCATTCCACATTATCGGCTGTGTTGTTCCGCTACACTACTCGACCATATCTTACATCCATCAAACAATAGCCCATGTCCGGACTTCAACCTGGCATACCACCACCCCCTCCACAGATGTCTGGACATTCACCCAGGTTGACACCCAAATTAGACACTTGGTGTCCGGACTGTAACCTGGGTGAAACAACCTTTCGGGTCAATTTGTGTCCAGATGCCAGCCTGGGTTCCATAGAGGTTCTCATGGGTCCTACCAACTCTCACAACCACCCACAGCCGGACATGTTGGATATGCAATTCCCCACCCTGTCTGATGATGAACAATCAAACAGTGAGATGTTAGAATTGGGGTTTCCTCCAGAGTCAGACGTCAGAGATGTGCTATGGTGCCAATCACTTAGATACCGCTACTTTTGTGCAAGGTTCCCACCCCCATGAAAAAACATCAAATTTTTATATGCTCTTGCAGAAACGATCCTTTCAATGAGTAGAGTAAACCTACAAGAGGAATTTTTGATTGGATCAAATTTGAGCAAGAAATTTTTTCATGAAGATGCCGATTTGGCCACATATAGAACTATAACTCCCTGTCAGTCAAAAGTACATGCCACTGCCTCATGAACACATCTATGTGACTTATACTTAGTAGAACTAAATTGCTTGACCCGAAATTGAGCATCTTTCATCCCCAGGCCTGTCCAATATGCCTCCATCCAGCGGTGCATGTGATGTTCCCACAGTCGGATTGCACGGAGCTGCACAGACTGCATCGCTAAGGGCATATTCTTTTTCAACGTCTCGAAAGTGCCGTCGCAGTTGTCCCGGAGGTATTTCTTGACCTTCCCCCAGAAATATTTGATAAAATTGAGTTTGCAGTGGAACTTTGGCAGTAAAATGCAGAGATGCCCAGCTTTTTCAATGGATTCCTGGATGTGGGACTTTTGCTGCTGAAAATCTGGCTGGAGTTCGAGGATGTGCTTGTTGCAACAAGCTGTTGCATCAGTATTACACTTGGAGGCACATTTTCTACGCAGCCAAGGTTGATGGAGGCCTCAAGGATGGTCTTGACTCCTTTGGGTTCATTTGGGAATTGTGGATGGTCCGGAGGAAATACCATATCCTGTTCGACCCGGATGCCATCACACATGAACCATCCATTTCGCATGTGAGCCTGCTTCCCTGCTGGATTGATGTTCATGTGAGAAACAAGCAATGCATCTTCGGCATATGCAGAGTGTCCCTGTGAGTTATCAATCAGGAACAATGCTTGATATCCTGGCCCGTGAATGTGCTCAAATGTTGGGATTATTTTTTCGTTGAGCTGAATCACATCAAATTGAGTTCAAATCAATACTTGAAGCAATATTGTAAAAGCACACACCTGCTTAACAAACATCTCGCCATTCCAATATCCTTCATGATTCTTGCTGTACTCCTCCATTGATTCACCTGCATCCACCAGGTGTCCCACTGTGGAGCAGATCACATCACTGCGATGGAGTCCATGGTCCACCCCTTTCTTTCGCAACTTGAACTAATCTTCGAATACCCAGTATTTATCAGTTGTGTCATTTGATTGTGCCATCATCTCATCATGTGCACAGAGAACAAGCCGCCGTTCCACAAAATTGCAATTTGGGTCCTTGAGCCCTGATTCGATGTCTCCAACAACATAGCGAACCAGTCGCCACTCATATTCCTTCATCATTAGCAAGAAATGCTCTTGGCGATGAGAGACAACATTGGGCCGGTCGTGGCCATCAAAGTAAAGGCCTTTTTTATGGGATGAGTATCGAAAACCTTCTCGAGCAACCACCAACGAGCGGTGACAAGCGAAATTCCACGTCCGATTTTGAGGTGAATTCGAGGAAACAACTCCAGCTCCATGTACTGCTTCAATCCACGGGGCATCTCATCATTGACAATGGTGTGAAGGTATTTTTCTGCTTCTGAGGGTATCAACTTGCTCTTTGAAAACTCTGCCAACTTTTCAGGATTGATTGCCCACTTGTTCGAACGAACATAAGTGCGAAGCTCGGCAGCCACTGCTGGGTCATCAAGCAATGAATACACCTTGGCGTGACGACCAGTCAATGACTGAGGGAGCTCCCGTTTGGACACCCAGTTATGGGTACAACTGCACAGTTGACGGCCGCTCCAGGCAGCTGCGAACCCATGACTTTCAGCAGCACGTTCTGATGCTTCAATTGAAGAGTGGCCTCTCTTCACAATGAGGGCGAGATGGCTTTGAATGGTACGTGCCCATTTCGCTTGCAAACCATCTGTAAGGCTGGATCGAGCTCGAAGGGGAATCTATGCTTTGGGAGAGAGACCAAGAAGATATGTTAGTGAGGGAAGGCTCTTTCTATAAGGACTAGAGGTTAGAGTAACATAACGATGACTGCCTGAATTAATGGAGGACGACAAGTTCTTATTATGAGGCCAAAGTACATGGGTGCTTCTAAGGTATGAGGCGCTAAGGGTCCTCGGGTATGTGTAAACCGAAAAGAGAGACGGAGAGTGAGTGGTGGCGATCCTGACAGGGTAGAAATGATGAATGTGAAAGAGAGTATGAGAGTATTGAATGAATGTTGTTCATAAGCAAGAAGGTTTGCACAGGAGTGATGAGAGTTTCGTAGCTCGTTTGACCGTTCTGGGTATGGCGAGGTGAAAATAGGAAGTAATAATGAGAGAAAAGGGTCCTAGAGTCGGTGATGGTAAGGGTATCGTATAATGGTGAGTGAAGGACCGAGTGGGATGTTGACAACAATGAGCTAATGAGAGTAAGAAAGGAGAATGTGTCCACGTGACTCGGATGCGAAGCGTGATGCTTCTTCACATCCTTCGAGTCACATGGCTGACAAGACACGAGGTCCATAAGTCTTTCTGTGAAGCAATGGTCGGGGTGCAGAGGATATGGCATCCTTATACATCTGGACCACTAACAAAGTTTGTTTTCTTCGACTTCAACAGCTTTTCAATCGCCTCCAATGCCATGCGCCTGTCATCTGCACGCCTTTCCTTTGCACATTTATGCTCTGTGCAAAAGGGGATCTCGAGCTTGCACTGCTTGAGCGGTGGAACAGCAGGCAAGCGGCTGCTTACACCTCAGCTACTTCCTGCAACTCTATGTTTGTCCTCCTCATGTTCATCGTCAGTTTCTGAGTCAAAATGATCCTCAGACTCATCAGAAAGGTAACCACTGGCAGAAAAATTGACTGCACCATGTGCCACATGTGTAGCACTTGATTCAACATCGGGCGTAGCATTTGAGTCTTTGGGTGCACACCACCGCTGCATAAACACAATCTGTGGATCGTCTCTGCTCAGGTATGTATCAGAACATATTTCACGAGCTATTTGAATTAACACATACAAAGTCTTCATCTTCTTTTGTTGTTCAGCTTGGTCTCGGGCCAGCTTATCCCTCCGACGCTGAGTACGACCTGAAAGTCCATTGTATCCCAGTGATCTATTCTTTTCCGCCTTCTTCCAAATCACATTTGTCTTCGGCCTCAAGATGATCTTGAACAATGTGTTAACAAGCACTGTCAACCTGAGGGCTTCCGAGTTGGCCTCTGCTGCGAGTTGCCTTAAATTGCACTCCAAATCATCTTCCTCGAGCTCACAGAGGCTTTCACAGTCTGATGATGTACTTTCAGAAAACGAGTTTGGTTGGTACTCAATAATGTCATCATCTGACCAACAGCTGACACCACCAGTATAACCACAGTCAGAAAGACATTCGAGGTCCAGTTCTATTGGACAGATTTCAATGTCAGGGTGCTTCTGCAGCATGTGTCGGTAGCAGCAGAGGTGGTTCGTCGGTGGTGGAAGTGGAATTGCTATGTTCAGGCCCGGTGTCCTGCATGATGTGGGAATCATGCATGGACATGAATACTAGGTGACCCTCAAAAGATAAAGTCTGTTAGCTTAGTCCTCAGACTAGTCAACCCATACCTTGGTTTCAAACCATGGTCCATATTTCCAGTTTTCCCCAAGTTTCATGATCTGAATACGTTTTGACGGAAAAAAGTCTAATGTGAGATGGGAATCACATTTAGACCTAGTTGATGTGAGAAGGGAAATGAAGGTTAAGGTATAGCCTTGCCTTTGGCTTATTCACTTCGGCTAGAGAAAACCATAGAGAAAAGTACAAAGCCAATAAAAAACCTATCCAAAAAGACCGTGTTTCAATTCCTGCCAACTGTCTTATTTTTGCTACCTACTTTTCTCTAGTGTTTCTTTACTTTACTTTTTCATTAGGATGCTTTGACTCACCTGACACTTCATAAAATTGTACCCATAGGGTATGATGTCATTATGATGTCATAAGACTCCACAGATACTCCTGCAGGTATTCTGTTGAAAGATATTATGTCATCAAGCTCTAGATTATTCTACTCTACAATGACATCATTCATGATGTCATTTCCTTCTAGAATATTCTGCTCCACAATGATTCACTCTGACTCACTCATGGAAGGTTCTGGAATCTTTTGCTCCACAATGATGTCATTCTTGATGTCATTATGATGTCATTACTCCACATTCCAGAATGTTCTGCTCCACAATGATGTCATAGCTCCATCTTTCACTTGTATTTTATTCTTTTATTGGGTTTGACCCAATATTTTGATTGGTCCTCCTTATTTTTTATTGTTTGTGAACCTAGGTTACTTTCCCACACAAAATGTATATAAGGAGAGCCCATTCTCCCCCCAAAAAAAATATGATCTCCCATTTGTAGCTATCTGCCTATCAGATATTTCACTTGCAAAGTTAGTCCCTTTGAAGTGAGACAAGTGCAGGGAAAAGAATTCCCTTGAGATTATAAGTTTCTTACCTTAGAAACTTATTTAGTGCTATAGACCAAGCGTTCTTGGTCACATATATTGTCTTTGAGACCCCTTTGTCTCATTGCTCTGTGCCCTTTGACTAAGCGATCTTAGTCATCTATCATATTGTTGAGACCACATCTCACTAGTTGTCCCATAGACCAAGCGATCTTGGTCAAGTTATAGTCCCCTTTGTTCAAGCGATCTTGAACATATATCGTATATTTGAGACCATTGTCTCACAGTCAGGTGTCCATAGACCAAGTGATCTTGGTCATATTTTGTATATTTGAGACCACGTCTCACTAGTTCCAGTATCCAAGTCCAGAGCCTAGAAGGAGATTTCCTAGGCAAATACATTCCAGAAACCGAATTACGTGTCTAGAAGCTTATTCCTAGACAAGAGATTTGAGTTTCAATAAAGAAAAGTAAAGCTCCAGCTAGGTTGATCTTTATAAAAAGATTAATTTAGTGAGCCTCCCAAGAACTCACACGTTATCTACCACGAAATAGGAAAAGTTGTAGACCGTGTTAATCGAGGACTGGCAAGCAGTCTTATCCAAAGTGTAATTGTGGTGTCATTACATTTACACGACTTTATATAAGACCCTCGGTTATTAAGACACCGACCTGGGTTCCAAATGGGTTCTCATGGATCCTGGGTCGGTTATCCGGTCATCATCTGACACAGGAAAACCCAAGTCCAATGACCAGCGGTCATCCCTGGTTTGAAAGTGGACCATCTTCAATCTATTGCCATCTTTCAGCCGGTCATGAGCTGACACGACATCTAGGTCTTCAAAGGTAATGACAAATGTCTTTGCTGTGGATAAGATGAACTCACATTCACCCATGCTTGAGCAATCCATCACAGGATTGTTGTAAATGCACTCCTTGCCTCCTGGCAGCAAGGTGTCAAATACTGGCATGCCAGATAATGTCAACCAGTCCATTGTGGTAGTAGATAAATTCTTACCTTTGTCCTCGGACAATCACATCTTTCTCTTTTTCATTTTAATGAAAGGGTTGTATAAATCCATGGTCTTCATAAGATCACCAGAAGAATAGATATTCTGCTGCAGCCTGTGACTGGATGATTTCTTCACAGGTTGGCTAGTTACAATTGATTGCTGATGACGTGTCAACCGCACAATGTGATATTTAGATATAAAAATAGATGCTGACAGCGAACAATGGACTCAGATATATCTGGGTCGGGCTGGATTGCCAGGTTGCTGAAATTTTTGCAAGGTTGGTTGTTGAACATGTCTCTTCCAGATTACTTGTCCACTGTCTCTACTGCAATCATCTTCCTGTTATGTCTTCTCACTCTACTTCTGCATCTGCTGCTACCACTGCCAACCAAGCTCTCATAGCTCTTGTTGCTCGGCTCACTGAGATGGTTCAAGATGTTATCCAGTTGCCGTCGCAAGAGGAAAAAATGGAGTTGAGCCAGAAGATTGCTCATGAAGTGGTATGTGTCATTCTCTGTCAGTTGTTTTGATTGATCCTATGGTCACACAGAATGACGTGATTCGCTCCTATGGAAAGGAGGCTTCCTATGTCTCCCCTGGCCTGCTGTCACTTGCAGCAGAGATCTTTCGCGCTCAGAGGTGCACCACACAATTGGTGGAAATACCGGATTGGACCCATCTTGGGCACAATAAGGACATGCGCATGAAGCACCCATTGTACAGTAAGGCCTTGGGTAATGCCCCACCTATTGCATCTGCAGCTTCTGGTGAGTGTCTTCCTCCTCATCCCACCAGTACTCACATCTCACACTGCAATAGCAACTGCACAGGTACCTACACCTGCACCTTGTCAACTCAGTACCAGCCCTCCTTTGCATCGTACCAACTGATCCCGGAAGCCCATCATCAAGTCAAAGGAGATCTTGTCCTGACACCGACACTGAGAAGGTGAAGGGGAAGACCAAGGCCAAGGCACTAGAAGTTGATGGCGATGAGGATGTCGACTTCATCAATGTCAATGAGCTTCTGGACTGTCGAGGTAAGTGTTTTTCCTTCATAAATTTAACATTACTGATGCTGAAACAGCACCAAAAATCAAGGTGCAAGGCTGTCATCCCTGCAAAAAAGCTGGGTACACTGAAGGCAAGTCGGTTGGTTGTGAATGAGGGCGATGAAGAAGAAGATGAATTGGAGGATGAAAAGACACAAGACAGATCAAAGGCAAGTTTTTATTTTTATTTCTATTTGCTGGTTCATTGCTGATCCTGGTGTAGGCCACTTTATGACCAGGGAAGTGACAAAAACTGGTAGGATTTGCCTGTAACCATGAAGGTTGAATACAGGCTAACATCATTCCATAGTCTATCCAGTCCAAGGGCAAGGGCACCAGCAGGAAAGCCAAGGTCCAAGAATAGGTGAGTGTTCTGGTCACTGCTAGGTTTTTACCATGCTGATCCCTTATAGCCCCATGCTGATGGCCCCCTGCCACCTTGTGACAGATGCTGGGCGAAGGATGTGGAGTGTTGCCCCCGGTTGATGAAGAAAGGCAATGTTGCCTTGACTTGCTCATTGTACCACCTCTGGAAGATGGCATGCATCCAGACCAATACAGAGAGCCCCAACATTACCCCCACCACCAACACTACACCACCTGCAGCTGCAGTGACCACTCACTCTAAAATAACCCAGTCCAAAGCCACCAGAAAAAAAATGAGGGAGAAATCTAATGCAAAAGGTAAGTCTTTTGCTTCCAGTTGCTTTCTATTCTAATGCATGCTTGTAGACAAGAAAATCTGGCAACCTAGTCCTATCCAAGAGGAAGACAACAGCATCCAGATGCTCAATGGCACTGTGGATGTGACGGGTGCCCAACAACAATCAGCTCCTTTGGCATTTGCAAACAATTTCCCTCCTAATCACTGGATCGAGCCCAACAATGATGAGTTGCCACCTCCATGTCATATCCTGTATTTCGGACCTACGCCTGACAATGTTCCCATGCTTCATCTGGACCTCAGAGCCTAAATCCAATCCAATCTGATGTACAGATCCACTGTAGGGAATCATTTTTAGATGGGCTTACATTAACAGCTTTTTCATAGTTTCACTTATCTTCACTTTCCTTTCCTTATGTTCACATTTTTACTGCTTACATAATCACCAAATCTTCGCCCTATTCCTCCACCATTAGCTAGACTTTCAGTTATATTTCTGGTAGCTCTCCTTTCTAGGATTCAGCAGCTTCCCCAGATTTGCAGCTTATTAGTTTTCGTAGTAGCTCAATAGCTTACTATAAAGCTCCTGATACATAGTCTTGTCCTCATTGTCTGGAGTGACATTTTCATATTCTCTCTCTCTCTCTCTCTCTCTCTCTCTCTCTCTCTCTCTTTCTCTCTCTCTCTCTCTACCTTTCTCTCTACCTCTCTTGAGCACTGAGCTTAGTCCAGAAGCCCTTAGGTCGAATAGCAGCTAGGTAGCATTTACCCAACAAATTGTTCTGCCTCATAGCAGAATTGTTGAACCCTTCACCGCTTCTGATCTGATATACAATAAGTTTCTTAATTCAATTCCTGTTTATATAATGTTAACATAGCCTATTTGTTATTCCTTGTTCCTGGTATCTCGGTTATACTTACTACGGTATGCTTACTGATCTATTAACCTATGCTTCATTTCCAACTCGGGTTTGGTAAACTTTGCTTATGCTTCGTACATAGCCTTCAGACCTTTGCTTATTGATCTTTCTAATAGTCACTGAGTATATAAACTCTTGTATATGTCCTGTAGTTTCTTAGTCTGAATATCATATTAGTCCTTGCACTAGTCTTCACACCAAGTTCTTATACTAGTTCCTTCCTTGTGAAATCTTCCTTAGGCCTAAGGAGGAATTCCCTAGGCCAGAGCTCTGCTTCTCTGATCCTACATTCCTCCAAGTTTCTGGAAGTTTGTCCGGATCTTTCCTATGGTCTTCCAGACTTATTCTGCTTCAAACATTGTCCTTGCAGCCTTACCTCTGTTTGCTTCTACTCAGGACTTGTCCTGAGTAGCCATTACATATATCCATATTAGGACAAAACCTCATTGTAATTTCCGGAACTTTCCTGCACTCATTTAGAAGTTACTTGCACTCGTCCAGAAAGCCCTTCCGAAGTTTCCTGTGCCTTCGGACTTCCTAGGATCTTCTCTGGACATCAATCTGAAATTAAGGGCACATACTCAGGTAAGGGGCATAGCAGGCCTCAGAGCACAACATCCGGTGTTTTCCATTACCTGTCGTTCACAGCCCACCTGCCCCTACCATGCCCTCTAGACCTGGTCAATCCACCTGGAACCACCTTTCTCATGACCAGATGGAGGCCATGTTGGCCCAAATTCATCTTGAGATGAAGAAACTTCGTACATGCAATCGATTGGAAATCAACTTCCGGCAACTTCACCTGGAGCATCGCATGGACCTCACAGAGGCATCTGACAGTGCCATGTCCATGCAGGTTGATCAGATTGAACAGGACATGCATATGCAGTATGTACTCCTCTCTGAGTGCACCACTGAAGTAAGAGGCATTGTTAGGTATCTGAGGAAGCAGAGATTCAGTCAAGCTACAGTGTCACCTCCACTGGCATTCAATCCACCCCCCATCACAGCTCCTGGCCCATCCATCAGTGTATTTGCCTGCACTGTGACCAACAATGTCTTCACTCCAGATGTATCTTGGATGGGTGCCCAGACCGGTAATGATATGTTTGGTGATACTGCAGATGGCTCACTGGTCGCAAGGCACAACCAGGTGTCATCCACTCCCACCAACATCCTACCGTTGACCACAAGGGAATCTAGCTTGTCTGTTCCTCTGGTTGTGTCACCACCTGGGCAATCTCCTGATCTCCCGGTCACTGGACCATCAAGTGTGCTGGCTGATGCACAGTCCATCTTGGCTCCTTTGCAACACCCACAATATGGACCTCTATTGCACCAAGGTCGATCAGTGAGTGCTAGATATCCATGCAAGCCTTCTGGTGATTGGACACAGTAAAACTAGCACATCATTTATGTTTTTGTATGTACTAGTTGTTATAGCAGGCTATTCATTTTCCCTATCTGTGCCTCATCTTGGACATATGTCTCTGCTTCTTGATTGCCATTTTACTTCTAGTGCAACTCATGTAGCACATAAGGACTCCATGAGGACCCCTATCTTTTCCCCTTTGCCCTACTTTCTTTCTTGTACTTACTAGAACACTTCTCTCTTGGTCCGTGCACTCTTCCCTTACGTATATAAGCCCTAGTTACTTGACTTGTATTCCTTAACTTGAATCTACTTGGTTCTTGCTTCACTTAATCCTTTGAACAGACCTATGGGTACTTATTAAACCTCGATCTTGCTAAAGTTCTACCTCTAGTCAACCCTCTCGATTCTGTACTCTTGATCCTCTTTATTGAGGCAGTTACAGCAGACTCCATCCGAGTTTGTAACACTAGTCATCTACATTGTGTTGTCAACCTTGCATGATTTCAATCAATATGATTTGACTTGCATAATATACATTCAGTAGTAAGAATGTTGCGGGACCAGATGGCACTCTGCCAGCTCATCTCTATAATTCATTTCACCTTCACCTCTATCACACAGTGCACTACTGGCTTAGCCATTTTATTTACTACCAGCCCATCTGTATCATCCATTTCATGTACTACCAGCTCATTTGTATCATCCATGTCATGTACTAACAGCTCATCTCCCTAACTAACCTAACCTAATTTACTAGCTTATCTGTATCATCCATTTTATCCCCTTCTGGCTTGTCCATTTCATTCACTACCAGCTCATTTATATCATCCATTTCATGCCCCTCCAGCTCTTTCAGCCCATTTGTTTAACACTTCTGTTTCATCCATTTTACCTTCACCTTCCATACCAGATGAAATATCATTGAGCTTTACCCACTCGTCTTCCATTGAGCTTACCCCCTCAGCTCATTTGTCTTCCATTGTGCTTCACATACTGGCCCACTTGTCCCCATGACACCCATATCCCTGGTCTGCTGGTCTCTATTGCACCCCATACCTCTGGCCCACTCATCTCCATTGTACCCTGTACCCTCAGCCCACTCGTCTCCATTACACCCATCTCCCTGGCCGACTCATTTACATTGCACTGCATTCAGCCAGCCCACTCATCTCCATTGCACACTGAATTCATTTATATACATAGATATCCTATATAGTACATTCCTATACTACCGTCTACAAGATATACCACCGGCCCATCCATTTGGAACAGGTACACACCACCCTCCAGCCTACTCATCTATCATGGTACACTTATGGTCATGGGCCCACATTGGCTGGCCCACCTCTATTAGTACATTGTCACCCTCAGCTGTCCATCTAATACGGGTATAAGTCACTGTACTATGTGGATGTGAGTATGAAAAACAGTGGTTCCAAGCCCAGTGCTGCAACCATCATTACATCATTATATCTGACAATCTACTATTTATTCCAGACTGGACTGCACTGGATCCATTATTGATGATCTATGTTATACCTACTAGTACTACTGCAGTGCTACCTAGTATCTACTCATGTTTTGAAGTTTGAACTAAGTTTATTCTGGCCTTGTTACAAGCCTACAGTAATCACAATATGACGAATACATCATGATTCATGATTCTATTCTCTACCAGGGACCAGCATTTGCTGAAAGCCAAAACACTCACAATTAGCCAACTGAATGTGTTGTGCATCATTACTGCATGTTGTGTATCGTCAGTGTACACTCTACTATACTATTAGGGATGAAAGCTCCAAACACACCTCTATCTTTCTCAAAGCCCAGCATTATAGCTTAGGGAGCAGGATCAGAGCCTTGTCAGATCAATGGGAGGTTCAGGCTGGGTGCAAAAATTGGGTCTGGATCACATGGTGAGTCCTACTTGTTGTGCGGGTAAGATAGGTCTCATTCAAACACCACCAACGTCATGTGATGTGACAATGGTGTGACTGTTGATTCAAACTTTGTGGTGTGCAGTAAAAGCTGAGTGTGTGGGAGGGTACAGACAATGAAAAGTACTGTATCATTTAGTTTTTATAAGAGTGTATATAGTATTAGTTGTATAAAGTATATGGATGCATTAATTGAGCTCAGCGAGATCATTGAAAACAGACAGTGGGAGAGTGTGGTGACCACAATACTTTTTGGTCGCAAATGCAGCTTGTCTCACATTCTCTTTATTCTCATCATATATCTTCTTCTTCTTGAGGAGTGCCTTTGCGAGATTGGCATTCCTTGCTGTGTCTGCACGAGTCCATTTGCCCATGGCTAGCAAAGCAAGACAGTAGGTGTTCAACTTAGTCAGCAAGACAGAGTACAAATTGTGTTATTGCATCGATTTACAGACACTAATGACAAATCTGCTTCCTATGAATGGTCGGAGGGTCATATGGGCTGTCACGCCCAAAAACCAATTAATATTTAATGTAGTGTAGCCTTTGAAATAAGCAAATGTCATGCTTTTCTCCCTCAAAATCGCGGTAGTGTGACTAAATACATTGTTATGACTTGGATAGTATCTGTTGGCGACGCTCAAACAGAGCGTGTGTTGTCAACAGTCGAGGATGTCCTTGGGCTAGCCCAAGGTTAGGGGTCTTACTTGGCGAGGTTTCGGCAAGTAAGATTTGACACCTATGTCCAAATCGGGTGGCTTATGTCAAGCGGGGCTCGACAATAAGCGTATCTGCCAATGCTTACTGACACCCGAAGGTTAATTGTAAGATCTGCATTAATTAGAAGGACGGAAGTCCAGCTAGTTAACAGGGGCTTTGCTCGTCGACGAAGTCGATGAGTAAAGATCGAGACTAGAGACTTATCCGCGATGAGCAGATAAGAAAGTAGAATATAGACTGCTGGCTAGGCAGAAAGGATCACTCTTGTTAGGAGTAGGAGGTCAAGAACCAAGTAGATTCAAGTTAAGGAATAAGATACATGGTAGCGAGTTTATATAGAGGGGAGGAGGCACATTAGTGGATGATAACTCGTACTACCAGAAGAGGGAACGGGCAAAGGGTAAGACTATAACAGGAAGGCACATTCGAGGTGAGTCATAGGCAAACCAAAACATGCAGATAGGAAATGAGTCAAAGAGCAGAATGAGAAGTGAAACGTGCAGGGGCATGATCGTGCAACTGTGGAGCTAAATATAAGTACACATGTGCGACTGCGCACTGAGTCATAGATCAGGAAAGGGAATAGGGTAAAGGGGATGCAGCATGCATCATATCATAGGTTACCGTCCGGACAGTAAGGACAAAAGGGACTGTCCACAAAATCAGTCAAGGGGTGGAGCGGAGCACGGGTATGCTTCGTCAGAGAAGGGGTCTGGCCAGATGTACTGGCTCTGCTGGAGCGACAGGTAGAGGGCGAAGGGGAATGCAAGGATGATGAGGATAACAAGAGCATGGTCGGGGTAAGGGTGTGATGCAAGGGCTGAGACGAGGAGAATGAGGAGAAAAATAGTAGGGGCCCAAGCGTCTAGATGTTCTTGTAACATACATCACGTGACATTGGTGGTGTTTGAGTGAGGCCTATCTTAATATAATCTGATTCAAGTGTTATAGGTTGTGTGTTCATTGCCAAGGACATTTTTACTAGCCAGAAGGTCATAGCAAAACTAGAACATTCAAAACCAAGAACACTAGAGTAGGAGTATGCCGTGTACTTAGCTCTTGCTGGTGGAAACAGTATTCTGCATATTCACTGGTTTGGATCAGACTCTGGACATCATGCAATTATGCCTTGGTCCCTCACTCAAGATGCATTTCAATGCCTGCAACAAAAGATTGGACTTTCAGACAGTAATTTCATTTGCAAAGCAGCTGGTGCATAGGTAACTTTACTGGTCTATAGTATTTGGTATCTGTAGCTAACTTGAAAATATAATAGATTTCATGCATTGAGTATATTCAATTGCATGATTACATCCATCATGATATTAAACCAACCAACACTTTGTTGGAAACCTACAATTTGTGTCCATCAATACTCATTGAGGTGTGGAGCAGAGTCAGTGCAATGATATTGAGTCACTCATTTATGTCTTTGTGTATTTGATACGTGGTAATCTCCCTTGGGCTCCACTCGATTCAGGAGATGCATACTCCTGCAATAGTTCAAGTTGTATTTTGCAGTTGAAAATCCAAACCTCTCTCAAAACACTCTGTTCTGGACTTTCCTCAGGATTTGCCACCATGCTTACTTATGCTTGTGGTCTTCAATTCAGCAAGAAGCCAGATTATCCCTATCCTCATCAACTTTTGTAGAGTTCTTATCTTTGTGTGTGCATTCAGCTCCCTTTCCACTCTCCATGTCTGTCTCAACAGAATTTCTTTGCTTATCTCTGTAATTTTACTACTCAGATTTGGATAATAATAGTCTCTTATCCATTCATCTTTGCAGACATTCTCCTGTCCCCAATATGTCCACTCAAATCAGCAAAAAGTGTAAGTTTGTAGCTGACAGTGTATTCCACACTAAACTCAATGAATCTTCACTCACCAACTCATTAAGGAGGCCACAAAATATGTACTTCACCATTGCAACACATTAGGACTTACCTAGTACTGCTACTACTGTAAGATTCCATCTGATCATCATCATCACTACTTCCCTAATATATGGGTCATGCTGCTTCCTGCCAAACCTATAAATAGCCACTTGCAAGCCACTTTGGAATCGAGCTAGTGTTTAGCCATGATTCTACCAGTTCAGCTAGCCATTTATGGAATAATCTGTGGCAACACTATGGACAGAACTGGACCAAAAGTCTGGTTCAAACCTTGATTCTAGACTGGACCATGGCAGTACTAATGGTTATAAGAAGAAAAAAAAGTATAGGGTTAGATGTCATTGTAACATGCATACATATACCACATTGATATCTGCCAGACCCATTACCTATAGAGCTGGAATCTGCCAATTTCTGGTCTTCAGATTCCATTGGACATCTCTCCTCAAAATCTAGGGCCTATATCCAGTAAAGGGGTGCAGTGCATAAGCTGAAGCCAAGCCCTTTCAGATCCATCTAAGGTAGACCTTGCACTGTTTCAGCAAACATTATGTGGTAAGTGTGATAAAGCATGACAAAAGCAATGAATGTATATAGGATATTTGTAGTGACAAGATATAAAAAATCAAAGATGGAAGAGTTTTAGTGTATGTACTTCTCAATGAGTCCTACACTTTAAAATCATGATTTGTGCAAAATTGAAGGAGATGGCAACACAAGTTTCTTGTGACTTGCTGTGACTTTACTTGTCACTACTGGATATGGCTTGCTTGTGTTGCCATCTCCTTCTTCAATTTTGCACAAATCGTGATTTTAAAGTATAGGACTCATTGAGAAGTACATACACTAAAACTCTTTTGTCTTTGAATTTTTATATCTTATATCCTATACACATTCATTGCTTTTGTCACACTTTATCACACTCATCACATGATGTTTGCTGAAACAGTGCAAGGTCTACCTTATCATAAGAACATTCCATTTCCCAGTTTAACAGAAATGCTGTATATAACACTTATCAGCAATAAGTGCACCAAGTGCTTGTTAAGAAAAATTGGGATTTTCATGATGTATTTAGCAGATAAAACAGATAGTTCAACTGTTGGAGTTAGATTACCTTATCAAGTTTGACTCAGAACAAGCTAATTGTGCCTTAAACCTTATTTTGCCATGATTACATACAGTAGAGATATTTTCATATACCTTACGCATTTGCAACATATTCACCATGCTACCAGCTGCCGAAAATTCTATACAAACACATCACACAAACAGGCAGAGCTCCCTGTGGTCATATCTCAGGGCTATTTGAGCAGAAGGCAGAAGTCTCAGAATCAACAGATCTGGGCTTATCTATTAATACTCGTGCTTCTTTCGCTTCTATTACCTCACGTTCCTGGCACCATCACTATGACAGATGGCTTGGACCGCATTTTGCACTTCCCGCTTCTCAGGGATACCAATTATGGTGAGTGGTCTATCCAAATGGAGGCGGAGCTTATCCAAAAGGGTCTATGGGATATGGTGTTTGCTGAGGTGGATATGGATGGAAAGACAGACAACAAGGTGAAGGCAGAGTTGCAGAAGTTGCTGGTTAGGAGGTCAGTGAAGAAGGTGGCAGAGGCAAGGGCAGAAATCATCCTTCACGTTGAGTGTGACCAGCTTGCTCATATGCATGATCGCGATCCCAAGGTCATCTGGGAGACGCTCGCCCAAGTTCATTGTGCACGTGGCCTAGGTACCAGGATGGCATTGTGACGGAAGTTGTTGACAGTGACAAAAGGTATGGAAGAGGCTATGTCTGCCTGGATTAGTCATGTCAAGGGTATGGCTCTGGATTTGGAGGATGTTGGTGTGACCATGGATGATGAAGACCAGATTCTTGCACTTACGACTGGACTCGACAAATCATATGATTCATTTGTCATCTCACTCGACTCGATGGCCACTGCAGATCTTACTTTCACTCATGTGGTCAACTGCTTACTCAATGAAGACATTCGGCAAGGTGGCAGTGCTAGTGAGGAGGTGCACACTGCATTAGTCAGCTCAGCTCAAGGGCGCAGACCCAGTGTCTGCTTTCAGTGTGGGAAAGAAGGTCACATTCGGGCATTCTGCAAAGAGACCCTGATTCATGGGAAAGGTGCTGAGAGGGCCCCAATGGTGGCAAAGGAAACTTTTGCATTTTAATTTCAGGGGGTGCATTTTTTATTTTCACTTTCTATTCTGTAGGGATTACCAATCATTTGGTGCTGAAACAACACTCACCACAACCACCACTACTGCAGCTCATCGGCACCAGCAAGCTATCTGTCATCATCCAGCCACTCTCCTTCATCGCTACCAAGCCGCTCAACACTCCTTTTCTCTTAATCACACCATTTCAGACCACCTAGTTTGGCACATGTTTCAAAATAACACTATATTTCTCGTCATCCTGTCTAAACTCAATACTCTTTAACACACCCACTCTCACACTTTCATATTCATCGTCTCGTCATTCAGACCCTACACTATCATAGTGTGATGCCACTACTGTTTGGCTCCATTCCTTGCATAATCATTTGGCCTAGCTATACTGAGGACCCTTACTGTCTCCAGTACAAGTACTCTCCATGTACACTCCCTAATACCAGGCAATAATACCATTCTCTCATCGAAGTCTCACTCTCACAATCATTATCTCATAGCACTCTCATTATTTCATTTATTCTTCAGCACATATCTATCCTACAAGCAGTCTACACACCCCTTCATACTCACAGTCCTTCACAGGTTCTTACAATTCTGTTCAAGTCTTCACTTGAGGGGGTGTGTTGGAGTTAGATTACCTTACTGAGTTTGACTCAGAATGAGCCGATTGTGGCTTAAACCTTATTTCGCCATGATTACATACAGTAGAGATATTTTCATATACCTTACATGTTTGCAACAAATTCACCATGCTACCAGCTGCCAAAAATTCTATATCAACTATGGAGGGGGTGATAATAACTTCCTTCCAGATTCAAAGTGAGTAATTGTACATACATCAATAAATCATGTAACATGTGTTTGAACTTTGAGCAGAGGTGAACTTGAATGACAGAAGGTAGTAAAAAAATAAAAAAGGGAAAACACAATGGAGACACAAAACATGGGGAAGGGAAGAACAAGAGATGGGAGACAGGAAAAAATCAATATATTCAATTGTACTTTTACTTTTCTCACCAATGTGATATCATGCTCAGCTCAACAAATACAATATTGTTTATTTCAAAACCTGCCATGATTATTAAGACACACAAAGGTAGGAAAGGGCCAGGGAGCTACAAAAGGAGCACGAAGCACTTTTTTTCGCTTCCAGGATGTGCCGAAGCGGCACAACAGGTTGTGTGTACATTCCTAATATTGCGTGTCACGTGAGACATGACACGTGTGGATGAGATTGCGCACGGTCCAATTAAACTTCCATTTTCGGACGATCATCTTTGACCAGTGCTCGTCTTCTTGCTTGCTGTCCCCCATGATGACGGGCTCTCCAGCCTCACTTGAATCATTGAGCTCGCCCTCTCCATCGCCACCTCCCCAAGAAGATTCGGGTGCAGGCTTGGATGCCGAGTCCGAGCTATCAGAGCTTACAGACGATGAGCTCGTCCAGGAGTCTCAGTCGCCCAAAAAGAAAACTAAGACATTCATTGACGGAGATGCTGAAGATGGTTCACGTCGTCGGCAGCCCCGTCGCGGAGGAAGAAAAAAGCGTGGCGGCCTGGTCCCTGCCCCGATGTGGGACTGGGCGTACAAATCAAAGAACTTCAACTCCAATTCAAATTCAAAGAGTGAAGGAAGTGCTACACCCGGGGTCGAGGAAGAGGAAGAAGAAGAGATGGCTGGCCCGCCTCGAGCTATGGAAGAGGAAGAGGATGACGAGAATGAGGATGATCCGAGGGACGACCTCGATGGCGACAGCCCCGACGGGGATGCCGACGCTGACGAGCCTCTTGACGATGTTGACGTGCTTGTCAATGGACGTGCGAAAGATTATGACGATGAGGACGGTACTGCTGACCCGCAAAATTCCACCTCTAATTCGGCATTAGACGAAGAACCAGAGCCCTATGCCTCTGACGAAGACGAGCTGGCACTGGTCCCTCCAAAGCGCCGCCGCATCGACGACCTTGCAACTTCCCTCCCAAAGCGTCGTAGCCTCCCTACCATATCAAACGGATTGCTTGAAGCAGAAGCCGACGGAGATGATGATGACGATCCTCCCGCCCTCAATGACAACGAAAACGACACCGAATCTGAAGACAATGACGGCCCCCCAGACACGGGCTTGGACATAGACGTAGATAACGAGGCAGAGCCACCCTTAGCACCGGTCAAGACAGTCACAACTGTCCCATTGATTCCCATTGACATCACAGCTCCGCTGCCAGCGTCCGTCGCGCCCATCGCAGCTGCCGCTGCCTCGCATTCAATAATGGCAGGTTCAACGGTCATTCACCCACCATCACCTACTCCATCTGCGTCTTCTGTGTCTGGATCCCGCTCACCCTGCTCTTCGCGTTCTCCGTCGCCCAAACCTGAGAACGGCAGACCGCAACGTAAAAGTAAACGAGGCAAGAAGGACAAGGATGAAGACTGCGACGCCGCGACAACAACAGCTCCAGACGCTGAGTCCGCACTTCTTGAAGCAGAGGTGGACGACGAGCTAGACATGGAGATGGAATTGGAATTGCAGCCTGCTCACCGTGCCGAAGCTTTGGATGTGCTTGCGACTATTGAACTGAAGTTTGCGTTATTACGGGAAAAGGTATATGTCGAGAAAATGGAGGGACTCGCATGGGAGGAGGCGTTGGTTTCTGAGGGTGTGCACGTTCACCAATTTCAAACTTGTCCAGGCTGACGACCTACCCTAGCAGCGCACCCAGAACTCATACATCTGCAGGCCGAATTGAACAAACGTCGCGACAAACGCCTTGCTCTTGCTTGCAGAAAGCGCGTGTATGAGGTTGTATCCGCTAACAAACGACGGAGGACAAATGAGGACGCGGTCTGGAGTTGGTGGAAGGTGCGTTTGATGCGCGTCCTGTCCATACCCGCTACTCACGTTGTATTTGATGACTCGACTTAGGTCGCACGAGATGACCTGCAAACAGAGATGATTGCTGAGACCAACCGTAAACGCCGTAAATTGGAGCGCGAACGCAGAGCTATCGAGAGGCCTCAACCACGTAGGATTATCTTCTCTTGCTTCTGTCTGTACGGTTCATTAATGTTCTGTTTGCAGTGCGCCGCATTCCTAATGCAATCCCTGATCCACCTCCTGCACCAACGATTCGTCAAATTGCACAGATACTGCCTCTCACGACCTCCCGACGCCACATGCTTGCGACTGCATATCCCGACTTGAACGCTCTCCCTCAAGCAGATGCGGCTGCAGATCTCGATTTCCTGCATCAGCACCGTATGATGAATGCACGCATAGTCATGGGTCCAATGTATGGCGCGCCTTCCATGGATGCTCTAGCATTCCATGGTGGCCCAGACGTGCGCATGCCACCTCCGCCCCCGCCACCTGTATTCCAACAACCCAACCAGGGGTATCCATTGGGCGCACCAGGACGCCTACAGCGCTTGCCTTCCGGACCTACCCCAGCACAGTACGATGGCCTCCCTCCTCCCGCATACGGCCCGGGAATGCCGCCACCTCCTCATTCAGAACAGCAATTCTTGAATGCAGCGTTACAGGATACAACGCGATTTGCAATGCCCAAGCCAGCGGGTGGGATGGATTGGAACGTAGGAGCGGAAGGACGACGCCGTGAGGAAGAAATGGATCGTGAGCACCACCATCGGCACCCGCATCATACGCATGCCCCACCGCATCATCATGTTGGTGGTCACCACCATCACCGTCACCACCACCACGTGGTGCATCATCACCACCCGCCCGAGCCGCAACCGCAACCGCAGTCAGAAATGGTTAATCATAAGCAGCAGCACTGGAATAAACATGGGAGCCGTCCGTCGTCCACTCATCCACCGTATGAAGAGCGTGACCGACCTGTTGCGACGCCATTTGTGTTGGCACCGTCACATAATAGTATGTCAGGTTCGGCCTCGGGTCCTGGACTACCAAGCGGGCCTGCACCATCGCCAAGACATGGCTGGATGCATCAGGATGATCGGGAGCGCCCACCCCCATTCCAAGCCCCACCAGACCGCTACCATTCCCCTGGACCTCATCGGTACACAGGACCTTCGTCGAGTCACTCTCAGCATCCACAATCAGCCTTATCACGTCAAAACTCATCGGGAGTTTCTCCACCTCGCGCCCGACCCCTCCCTCCCAGTCCGTCATCAATGCCGCACCCTGGGTTGCGTTCGCCGTCACGCTTTGAGTCTCATGCGTCTACGGCTAGTAGCCCAGTGATGAAGCCCAGGCGACCACTGTCTCCACCTCCGATGTCTTCGTCAAAGCTTGGTATGCCGCCTATTGGTCCAGCATCCGGCTTTTCTCCTCGCCTCGCGGGTCCAGGAGCACCGCCTAGAGAGATGGAGGGCGGCATGAATGGTGTTGCGTCATTATTTGGTGGGGGAAGTAGAACGGCTTCCCCCCTCATTTCATACTTGCCAGCCACACAAGGTCCACGACCTGCTTCATCGAAAGTGAATGCTATGCAAATAGTAGATGGACCCTGATTCTGTACGCACTCTTCACCTTTCGTCTTGTTTACTACAGCTATATCATCTCGCTGGGCACCGTACATATTGCACTTTTTTCGCCTTTTCACAGTAATTATGCCACGGAAACCTGGAACTTTGTATATTCTCTTGGGTCTTATTATAAAGCCTGAGGCCAGGATGGATTTCGTGTAATGTAGATGAGTTTCACTGCCACTTGCCGGGACTGAGCGTCGGCCGAACATGAAGTATCATATAAAGATAAAATCCACATTGGTGCAATCAGAAGTGTGAGATGTCTAACGACCCGCCATCTCCCGTATCCCCACCACTTTCTTATCTTGAGCTCGTCAAGATATGCGACAATTTTCGCCTACCATCTGACTTTGACTTTCCTCATGTCTTTCAAAAGCCTTTGGATAGAGACTCTTTCGTCCCGTGGACACTATCGCAGTCTCCAGGAAGTCCTGCTGTTGGGCTCTTGAGGCTTGACATAGTAGATCTCCTTCGAAAAGAGAAACCTGGGACATGGGTCATTCCAGAACCTCAGGCTGGGTGCCGTGTCAGCTTTGATGCGTCAGTCAATACCCCGAGAAAGCGCAGTGCAGTGCTGAAAGAGCTCTGTGAGCGCTGGCGCGACACTGGCGTGTTCCCTGCGAGCATTGGGCCCCGGAAATGGCGGAACGAGATGTACCCTGTGTACCGGAATCCCTTTGGAGTGCACGAGTACTATCCTGAGGAATGATTCCGACGAGGAATTGGGAAACTACGCCTTTGAGATGGAGCGCGCCGCGTGTCCTCTTTTTGGCGTCATAACATATGGGATACATATGACTATCTATCAAGGGATCGCCAGCAGCCCAGAAGTGAAGATTTGGGTCCCAACGCGGGCGAAGACGAAGCAGACGTGGGTTTGATTGAGTTATATTCATAAAGTACATGGCTGAATGGCTACGTCAGGTGGCCAAGCTGGTTGGATAATAGCGTTGCTGGTGGGATACCCAGTGGCATGTCTGTCTTCGAGAGCCTTGTCAAGGAGTGCGAGGAGGAGGCCAGTATAGAAGCAGACATCGTGAGGAATCATGCCAAACCCGTCGGAGCAATCAGCTATTTCTTCAGGTATCGTTCTTCAAGGCTTTGGGGAGAATTACAAAGCATAACGAAATGATTTCAGGAACAGAATGAATTTCTTGCAACCAGAGGTCGAGTGAGTGCTACCTAATTTTGTGTGTGTGGATCTTAATAACACACTCTTTAGATACGTTTACGATCTCGAGGTACCGAATGATACTCCGTTCCAGCCCCGTCCATTAGACGGCGAGGTGGAGTCTTTTGATGTATGTATATCTGTCTTTATTTCTCGACCGTGCCAAACGATGCTACGGAATAGTTGCTATCGCTGGATGAAGTGAAAGCAAAGATGAGGCAGGGAATCTTCAAGCCCAATTGCGCTGCTGGTAAATACTCATGCAAATGGCCCCAAAAATCTCTATTAAATCATTGACCTCACAGTCCTCATTGACTTCTTTGTCCGACACGGCCACTTGACACCTGATGATGAGCCCGATTATATGGAAATCATCACGAGATTACATGGGAGATTCGAATATGAAAGATGGTGCCAACAGGTATGATAGACAAACGTTTGTTGCACCATTACAACAGCCAGGACATATAAGCACGGAACGTTTGATCCCACGTAACGTCTACCCGTGCTCCGAATCTGAGCTTCACATGCACTCCACACGTGATGCCCTGTTCTTTCACTACTATGGCCTCGGGGTGCTCTTTTCACGGCGTTGTGGATATCCAAAATGCTACACTCATGCTTTAGAGCTGAGAAAGAGGATTTGGATGATGGATGGCTTTGTACCGGTCCATGTTGATCTAGAAGACAGTGTTAGAGATCTTCCCGCACTTGATCGTGACTGCCGTCGGCAGCCGCCTTACCAGGTTATTCCGGTTCACCAGTCAATTATTAGCGATGATCACTGCGATGGAGTTTTCAACTGACACACCAACTGGTGCTGGGTTCAGCGCTGCCGCTGGTCATTGCAGCCGTATTCTATGCTAATCCAACTCTCCAGGCGCCATATTACCCTACAATATCAATACAGAATAATAATCCATCCAATGGTCCCATTGTATCATCGGTTACACTTACATCCAAGGCAAGGCTATCATCGACTAAATTCGCCGGTATACTAGAAATTACATGCCAAAGCGTGAAAACAAGGAAGCTTCTATCGATGTTATTTATAGTAGTTGGTAGAACCGTAAATCATTAATTGGACATAGCTGACTTTAAGTTCATCACATCCAAGTTATCTTTCTTACCCTTCACGACCAGTGGTTTCACCTGCGAGCCAGACTCGACTGCACACAGTCTGTGGCTCGGGAGGACTCACATCTCAGTCTAAAACGTCCACTCCGAACACTCAATCGATGGTCACGGCAGACAACCTGAATCTCGATGTGCTCGAGTTAATTTTTGCATTCATCTCTGGAAATGATCTCGTCGCTGTCTCGTCTGTTAGCAAGTCGTTCCTCGCTGGCGTTATTCCGTGTCTGTATGCCACAGTCTCTTTCACCGCAAAGCATGCCAAACGATATAGGCCCGAAGGAGGAGGGGTAGGTCGAACATTCGTTGGAAAAGCGTGTCTCTCAATAATTATGCATCAGATAATGTCACCATTCCTTACTCTTCGCAATCACCCTGATCTAGCTGTCCACGTTCGTCAAATTGACATACATGGTGCACCGTTCATCGCGGCTGGACAAATACATCCGAAATTCCTTTCGGAAACTGCAGACGCACTGCAGGTTTGCAAAAACTTGACATCGTTTGTGTGTGGGCCGAGGATCCTCCCAGCCCTGCTCGGCTCCTTGCAGGGAAAGGACCGCTTGCAGGATCTGCACATCTATGCCACGCTCACAACAACGCAAGGGGAGATGCTGCAAAGCATCACAACGCTAAGAAGCCTGACTCTGGACTACCCAACCTGGAATGTTGTAGATTCGCTGACGAGATGGGCCCAGTCGCTACAGCGGACACTTTCGCACCTCACAATCTTCGTGCGCTACTTGTCGTTTACTTTCAACATTTTATTGAGGTCTGATTAGATGTCTCAAGAAGTAAATGGTATATTTTTGGAAGCCTTACTCCCTCTACTGCCTCGTCTTCGTGGGCTGCATGTCATTGGATGTCCAAAGGCTCCTCATACAGTGGTCATCAAAGCTGCCGCAACACACACCCCATCGTTGAAGGAATTTTCTTTCACTATATTCGTGCGTCTTTGCCCCATTGGACATCTCTAACACTCGCTTATTTTGGGCAGGAAAATACCCCACCACAAAGCCTTTTTTGCCCGCCTACTATCACCTTACCCACCCTGCGACATCTCGCCATTGATGTGCGCCCGACATCAGATGCAACGGCTGTGACAATTACATCACTCTTTTTTTCAATGACCTCCCTGTCTACACTTGTACTCAAGTTTGCGGACCGTCAGCTCCCTTTATGGAGCTCTGTCATTGATCTCATTGCTCCGCCCAGCGCTGTCACAATGCCTTTGAAGCGTCTTGCTCTCATGGACTGTGCAGTTTCTATTGACATGGTTCGAAAGCTAAGCTCGAGGTGCAAAGATCTAGAAATGCTGGAGATACCACTGCCAATTAAAGACATCGTACGTTTTTTTTTCCCTAATGGCCGAGATGCATCATCACAAAAGTCATTCCAGCAAGCCTTCACTACAGCAGTATCAAGTTTGAAAGAGCTGCACACGTTGACCGATGTTGGTGATGCCCACGCAAGCCACGGCCCACGTGCGACCTTGGCAAGGAATGACGTGAGATACATGATGCAGGCGTGCGTGAATTTAAAGACGATAGTAAGTGATGGGCGGATGTGGACGGTGAGTTCTCACATTCTTGTTTGGCGGCATTCTTCTGGAGGTAGCGCATTGAGCTGATTTTAACACAGGGAAAACCGGATTTTTTCATTGGTGTAACGGTCACGCCTCAGCGGTACAAGGCCAACGCCACCCAACATTGGTTTTCCCCTTTGAAAGAAGATTCATATCTGAGTTGATTGTCGCTGTTTTTCATCATGATGAGATCAGATAACCACGCTTATAATCTACGAGATACTGATAATTGATGTAGCCTGCTGAGGTAACTCGGTTGAGTGCTGCAGCCTGTGGTGGAATGAACTGCTGAGGATTAATGCACGCTTCGCAGCGTACTTCTCAAGTTCTTCCAGCACTTAATGAGTGTTTGCTCATTAATCGTTATTGAGGATATCGGCAGACTTGGCAAACTATCTAAAGTTCATCCGTAGAATTCGTTCAAAACTACTTCAGATTAAAGATATACTCTAGCCGCCTTTCGTGTTTCTGCCATTCGTTATGATATCTTGCCTCCAATACGCCTCCCCTCCGGATCACCTTCTATTTTGACGACGTCCCTTTTTCTGGAGACATTCGTGGTTGTTTATCGTACTATGGATGCGTTGAAACAGCATGGGCATTGTAACGAAAATAACTGTCCGCTATAGGGGAGGTGGATTATCGTCGCATAACGCAGTTCACGGAGAGTCTAAGAGAAAAGCTAACAGTCTCACTCGGGTTTCTGGCATCTATATCAACACTGCATCGACCTCGGTGAAAAGCTGTAATTTCTGATGCTGCCAAGCACTCTGTGATAAAACTACCTGGCCACCCCGCTCTTCTAAGGACAAACGGTAATAGAATGATCCCAAAAGTACATCCCCGTTAGTAGTTTGCTTTTGCTGACTCCTTTCATCGAGGTTTGAGAAAAATGTTGCTTGGCCGCCGAGATGAAATAGTCCGACCAATTATTATTGTTAGTGATTAACTCGCGATCCGTCACCAATGGGGAGCTGCGGAAAGGATTTGCGTTCAGACAAGGGTGGATGATTACCGCATAAATGCCACCGACGTTAGCCATGGAGATTAATATTGCCCAATTGCAAATTCCCTCCATTACTAGGTGTAGGGCTACCGACATGCCAATGGCAATTGTGATCACATTTTCAGCATCGAAGAGAACTGCCAAGATGAGGAGGTTATCGAGATAAATGATTGCCTGCTGAGGGCCCATCTGTGGAATTCTGATATGATTGTTCCTATTAGCACTAGTGACGTTGAAGACTTACCTTTGGATGAGTGCATACTAAGAGGTTGTCAAGGATGATGGACATACACTATCACCGTTATTAAGAATGTTGTCGGGCACACCGTAACAATTCGACAGAGAAATACATTTGGCCGTCTGTGCCGGGTAAGTTTCCCCACAAGCTCATATCACAGCTTGGAAACTGAGATACCGGTGACTGTGACGTATTTCTGGCATCAATCTCTGAGTCTTCTCCGAGATGCAGCCTGCAGGTGGTATCGCATTGAATGATTGCGCAGCTTCCATGCTGCAAGGCATCTTTGATCGGTGCTGTGCAAATAAACGATGAATCCTCGAGGCTCGTCGGGTTCTTCGGCGAAAACGTTGTAGATGGCATGCTCTCGGTCACCTGGCTGGTGGCACCCGCTTTAGGACTCGGAATTAAAGCTCAGCGGCACCCTCAATTAATGGCGGGTTCGGTTTGGGTTCGGTCACGACCGAGCAGCCTCGTACTCGACTTACGATGTCAGACAGAATACAACAGCTCCGAGTCATTCAACATATGTCTGTGAGTTTTAAGGTATCTGCATTCAGACATCGACACAACGTAGGAATTATACAACTACTGTCCGCCCCAAGTCCGCCTGCAGTCACGGTCAAAAGCATCGACGAACATCGACTCATGCACAGATGTCACTCTGGTAAGCGGAAAGCTCGTCAAGTGGCAGCTGTCTGACTCTAGCTGATATGCGGGGCTTTTGCTTTCCATTTCAGATCTGTACATGTTATTAAAAGCCTCGTTGAGTCCATGTGTTTGTCTTCATGTCCATGACCCGGATCGATAGGGCTGGATAACACGAGGACGACTCTAATTTCTAGAAAAGCATCTCCTTCAGCCAAAATTACTGATCTATATCCTTTAGCTCCTCGACGTTACATACGATGACCATCGTTCCATCCTCACCTCAGAGCCCAAGTTCAGCTGGTCCACTACCTCAATACGGGTATGGCTCTGATCATACCTTTGATCGCCTTATCCAGGACAACCCCTTCTTGTTTCGTGTATATACTCCGAAGCAACGCTCCCCATTCTTTGATACTACAGAGCCCTACTTTGTAGGCCAGAAGTACAACGAGCAATATAGAGAGGCCGCAGAGCGGCTTCGACAGCCATTTACAGGCAAGTCAGTAGCTTCAACGAGCAGTTATGCAGATGTTGCCCAGCACATGGACTGGACGCAGAGACACATGTCCCCTTACATCTCGACTACGTTCAGCTTTGCCTGGGCTATTTGGGAGGCTACCCGCAGGTACCGGGTCGGTCTCAAGCACGACATTGAAATTGCCGTTATTGATGCACGTCAGCTCGCTGGTCGAGCTGCGACTGCCCTGGAGCTACTAAGAAAAGGCACACCTAACGAGTTAGTGTATTTAATCGATCTCCTGGCTGCTCAGATAAGCTGATTTTGTGACGTAGAAGGCATCTAGACTACTGGAAGTGGTACAGATTCGCATTGGAGTCGCAAGATGTCCTTGTTCATGGATCTATCCCGAGTTCAGCTGTTCTAGCATCAGTCCCCCTACTAAGCATCATCGATAAACTCCCGTCATACTTCCTCCGTCAAGATACCAATGTCAATAAGCGGTCATCTTCATCGCAGTTTGATTTCCTATCATGGGATACCATGGATCGCAAGCCTAGTTTCCGCCAGTTCTGCCAAGATATGTCAGATCAGGTTCTTGCACCTTCCCACTGAGCATCGTCTTTGCGATGCAACTGGAAGCTCTGTTCGCTTGGCAATGTCATTTCTACGTCCCTGGTTCCACGATGTTGTCGTCGACGATTTCACTGAAGCAACTGAGACAGTCTGCAGCCTTGCCTTCATAATCGCGCAATGGCCAGCTCAGTGGTGGTCACGAGACCACGTCGAGATGTGGGATGTCATTCGCTCCCTCGTCCAATCTGTCGGCGAGGAAGTTCGAGAGAAGCAGAAGGAGATGGCGGTCAAAGAGGCTCGGAGATTGCAAGGGGCATTCTCCAACCTTGAACGTGTTGTACAGGATCATGAAGAGACCGAAACTGCATCATCAATTGATTCCACAGACGACATGATAGAATCCAAGGTCGAAGGATCCGTTGTTATGCCCCCCTCACCCCCAGCATCTGTCCTCGAATGGTCGGCGGACGAAGATACTCTTATCTTAGCGCTCCCAACAGCTACCGCCCCACCAGCTGCATCTTTTTCGCAGGCTGCTTTGGCTGATATAGCCGCAACCCATTCTGAGAGCCCAGATAGCAATCGGCCGAAGACACCCACCCTCATTTTTGCCCCTACGATTGTTGTTCATCAACAACAGCAGTCCGCCACAGAGCAGACTCAGCCTACATCAAAATCAGAATCTCCTCATGGAGAACCTCAGCGACACCCAAAGCGCCGACCACATTCGCTGGCCGAGACCGCAACCTGTATCGTTACAGGTCTACTTGTCGGCGCTTTCATAACTCTCTGTATAGTCAACTCTCAAAAACGTACCCTCATCTACGTTACATAGGGCTTTAGGCCAAAGAACGAGATAGGAATAGCATAACGGAGAAGTGGTGTAAGATGACCCGTGAAGTAAAAGAAGATTGTACCGTTACAGTATAACCTATTGATTATCTATGCGCCGTAATTTGATTTCTATCAGAAACCGAAGTTTCCTGATATAATTGTTAAACTCTATATCTGTTCTTTCAGATGGACGTGCGTGCTGGCCAAGATTCTCGTTATAGCCCAACCCACGTTCTGTATTTTGCCACCTCTTCTACACGACGTTCTACAACAGCCTGCACTTCGTCTCCCCAGACAGCTCTCGGAGTTTTTCTTGGATGCGCTTCCTTAGTCCGCGGCGTCAAGCATTCTCTAACGTGCTTCTCTGCCTGGGTAGATTCAAAGACCACACAGTTCTCTAGGGTGAGTGGCTTCGCCGGATCCCACCGCAGAAGTGTTGGGTGTGCAGGGACAGCGTGAGGAGGCACGACAGAACGACCAAGATGCAGGTCCTCGAATATCAGCGCGACGTCATCTTCGTCGATAGGTAATTTACTGCAAAAAGTGTAAGACGGGTCAAATGATGTGACGTGTGAACTTACTTGATCGGTTCCCCAATGAACTTCGATTCACGATGCAAGAGATCACGAAGGAGACGCTCATAAAGCTTCTTGCGATTCTTTATGGGCAAAGGGTTCAAAATCGGTTTTCCGGCCATCTCACAGAGGATGTAGGTTGCAATGTGCAAGCCGAAAAGAGATGGCAAGGAACCTGCCTCGCAGAAGAACAGTAAGATATCAGGACGCCAGTTTGCAAAGAATCAAGACATACCGAGGACTGGTAATATTCGCACCCTGAAATCATCGAATACTCCAAGTTCTTTGACGTCACCTTTTTGGAATTCTTCCTCGGGAAGGGGGAGTAACTTCACATCTCCAGGGACTTCTGTGGAATAAACGACGGGAATCCCTGAGGATACACCCTGCAGCCGTAACTTACGTCGAACGGAGCGTGCAAGAGGGTCGTACATGGTGTATGAGATGTCACTAATCTGGACTCTCGTAGGATCTGTCTTTGCACTAGCTCCCATAGACGAGAACACCTACAGAAGCATGAGTTGGATACAATTGGATATGGTGACTAGGACAAACTTTGATATGGTGCTCATGGCAATACTTCAGCAAGTCGACTTTTGTGGTGATGTTGTCTATTGCATCTTTTTACAACAAACTGAATGGAAGACGAACGAGAGCAAGGAGCGCATCGACATACCGATGACCCAGTCTGCTCCCTCCAGCAAACGTCCCCCGTCTTCTTTCCTCCAGATCTCTACGCGGCTGTCCACCTCCACCCACGTGCTGATCTGCTTGAGAGTCCGCTCAATGCATACCACCTTCGGCATTCCTACATCCGCGAGCACAGCCGTGGCGTGTCTGTTCAAGGAAGAAAGCGTCACATAGTCGAAGTCCACCAGTCGGATCTTTGACACGCCTCTGGGTAATTGGTGAATCACAACAACACGGATGATAATGGTAATAATAACCACGTACGACCTCACCAACATGACTGCCACCCAGCTACCAACGCCACCGCAGCCAACGACAACAACAGATTTTCCCCGAACGCGTGCCATGCCCTCATCCCCGAAAAATGCATAGCACCGCGCGAGCTGCTCTCTAATCAGCTCTTCGTCATATCCATCACCAATGCGAATAATTTGTTCATCTGATAACTTATTGTCCTTTGGTCCCAAATGCTCTTTGGAACCTTCATCGTGGTTTGCTATTGACCTACGGATGTCTCGATCGAGGTCGCGTCTCCGTTGGCGTCGACTGTAGGCATTATATGCGGTAAATAGACCTGATGTCAGTAAAGATGCAGATACAGCTGCCAGAATCAGCTGTGTCCTGTGTGATTGTGCAGAAAATACATTCATGAATGAGATATTGTGAAGAGTCCCAGAAGTTGTCGTATATAGGTGCAAAAGCAGGTTGAATGCGACTACTCAATTTGTGGACTCAGTTTGCTTGTCCGCAATTGCAGTGTGTAGTAGTTACTAGTGACTAATAAGTGCCAAGAATTTACTACTATCACTGAAGTTGACACTTAACCAGAGACACCTTTTGTCGCTACACCTTGCCATGACGAAGCACAGTAAAAATAATACAGCATCTTCGGTATTCTCTTATGCTGAGAGACAGAAGGCGGAGTATGGTACGAAACGGGTACGTCTGCTCAGCTGGATGATGCAAAGATTTTCACTGAGTACTGCAACAGCAACGCCTAGGTAATGAATCAATGAGAAATTTTGATGCATGTTCTCTATGCTTGCAACGAGCGAGAGAACCAATAGCATGCGATCAGGGGCACTTATTCTGCAAGGAGTGTGCGTATACCGACCTATGTAAGTTCGCAATGACACGTACAAGTTTCATACAAATTGAGTACTCAGTAACACAGAAAAAGGATATTAAGCGGCAGAAGGAACGCCTTGAGCAGTTGAAGAAAGAAACTGAAGAGGAGAAAGAGAGAGCTAGAGAGGCAGCCAGGGAACGTGTACTTCGTGATTTCGAGAAGGGTCAACTGGGATTGTCTGCGAACCTGCCGTCTGTTGCATCTGCATCTGGCGTCGGTGCGAAAGGTTGTACGTATATCTTCTATTCTCTTTTCCTAGTGCGCTCAATCGTCCCCAGCCCGATCATCGAAGCGGAAGCTTGATTTCGATTCTTCAACAGTTGAAACTCTTACCCGTGAAGCTGAAGAGGCAGCCCTAAGACAGATCGAACGAGAGCAGGCGGAATCATTACGACACAAACTACCGGACTTTTGGTTGCCTTCGCTAACTCCCACATACACCTCAAGCGGTTTGCCGAGCTCTCTCAAGGATGTTAAGGTTCAGACAACCTGCCGGGGAGGTAATCCACCCCACCCAATAACGTTGGATACATCATTTGTCATTGTAAACGATTTCTCACGACGTTTTCAGCCTAAAGTCATTGGTGCCTGTGGCGTTTACATTGCTACCTGCTGCGTCGGCGTCACAATCATCAGATTCTGCTCCCGTGGAGAGTGAAAAGGGAAAATCCAAGCTAGAGGATGATGGGGTTCCGATTTGTCCGGCATGCAAAAGCAATCTTCACAATAATAGGATGATGTTCCGTAAGTCCATATCTCTGACATTGTTTGCAGGGTTTGACCATTTGTAGTCATGAAACCATGTTCCCATGTTGTATGCAAAGTATGTGTTGATAAGCTGGTGCGGGCGACGAAGCAGTGCATTGTTTGTGATCACACACTTGATGATAAAGATATGATCGAACTAAAGAGAGAAGGTGTGTGTTTGTCCAACTTGTTTTGGGTTGCGGAGGTCCTTGTGGAGAAAAAGGACTACGTTTTGATTTACCACATGCTGATTCATAATAATGTCAGGCACTGGCTTCGCAGGAGGCGGTATCGCAGAAGCGAAGAAGACAGGTGTCGCGTTCCAGGGTTGAAAGTACTCGTCTGTATTAATATTGACTCGATAGATCTTGAGTTGGTCTTTACAGTTCAAGTTGCTATATGTTATTCTCACTTGATTGAATGTGCACTGTTTTGATAATTCCTCCACAGTGATTCCCGACTTACTATCCATGTTTTTCGGGGTATTATCGCCAGACCATCTGCATCCTGGCGTCAACTCAAAGGTCGACAGCACATTGTGTTCATCCAGCTCTCTCCCCCCACCTGAGTCACGACTTCATTGTTGTAACTTGGGGGCTTGACTGTTACATATTAATTAAGGCTCCAGAATAACTTTGAAAGCTCATGATAACCTGTGGCCCCGTCGTCTTGAGAATGTAAGTCCCTGGCTCGCGACCTATTATTGGGCATCAAGTCAGATATGTTCTCTTGAAGCATCTAAAGAATAACGACATCCTCATTCAGAATTCATGCATCCTCAATCAAACCGTATTTGTTCGTTTGGTTCACTCCTAACTTGAAGGTCAAATCTGTGGCGTAGCAGTGGACCTCAGCGTAGTGCCATGTTGTGTGGCGTAGGTTGATATCCTTTGATAACAGCACTGGCTCGCCACTGCACTGTTCATTGTGTGCGAGCTGGACCACAAGCCAAGCGACGCTGGTGTCTCATTCTCATTACCACTGCCAGTTATGACAATTCGCCTCGTCACTTTGTATTCTTCCTCCTTCCACGATGCTCAACCCACAACCAGCCAATCCACCACATCCACACCGATACAATCCAGACATATAAGCTACGATACAGCCCATATTCATGGTCTTTCCAACACTACTCCCGCTGTCTATTGTCACACCAAATCATGCTATTCAATACACTACCAGTCCATGCTTCATCCAAAATTTTGGAGCCTTTCAAGAACTCTCAGCGACGCCTTGAAAATGACTTGGAGATTAGGACACACAACCTGATGAATTGCTTAGCGAGTACCCGTGGTATTCTTCCCCCACCAAGCACTGCTATCTGTAACGCTTGGTATCTTATGCCTAACGATAGAGTCGCCAAGATACCTAAGCGACGACTCGGGACTATGGCAAGTTTCTCACCTCTGAGTCAACAGCCGCGGCGCTATGTCAGAAATTCCCACCTGTATCAATGATCTTCAAAGCTCAGCTAAGAGCTCTAAGAAATATTGTCCTGATTAAAACCTGACTTAGTAGCTTGGAGGCTGGTTTGACTTATTTATTTAGAAATCCGACTCGGATCCGTGTCCGTCAAAACATGTGCCAGCAGTTTATGAAATATGGCCTCGCAACATACCTCATGGCATCTCTCCAACAAAATGGTGTGTCTCTCGCATTTCTAGGGTGAGTCTTTTTGTGAACAATTCTAGTGACGAGAATAGCACAACGATTTTCGGTTTGGGCAGCATCATGCTTGATCTTATCAGGAGAACTGGCCGCCAGTGCGCTTGAGCCATCACTTGAAAGGTGGCGCGATAATATTTAAATGCTCTCCCGACGAGCAAGTTCAACTGCAAGTTTTGCAATCATCTTTTGTGTTTGACTATAAACCAGTGAATTCGATTGTTGGTTGTACAAAGTAAACTACTGTGAATGCAAAGTAATTCAATGAAACGTGGGCTAGACTTGAATAAAGGCGTAAAACATGATTTCATGCAGAAATAATCATCAATTCTAAGAAATCACCTTAATTTCCGAGGAAGATGTAGTGATGTAGTCAGGACGATTACAAGGCACGCACTCCCCTATGCTCTGAATACTGCGGCGGAAGTTCGACTACACCATTGTTGTTTGACATGACATCATCAGCGTCGGTATGGACAATGATCTGAGTAGGAGGTTGGTGGGCTGTTTGCCTACTAGCAGATACCATAGGCTGACCTCCAGATGCTCCGTGCACATCTACGTTGTCTGTGCCAGGGCTCTGATAGGAATGATTGAAGGGTGTGAGAGGGTTCTTAATTGCGACGTCGCTGGTAGAGGTGAAGATTAATTGAGATCCGGGTTGAACGGGTGGTGTAAGATAGATAAGGTCTGTCTTTCGTGGTAATGGTGATGCTGGTCGAGCCCCCACAGCCATCTGCTCGACGGGCATTGTGTTTGACATTCGAGCATCTCCGTCAACAGCAAAGTCTGTGTTGGAGCTCATGTACGAAGGCTGTGCCTGATTGAAGGGTGCGTGATGGTCCCTAGCCGTCAAATTGGCGACAGAAGCATTAATAGGACTCGGCTGGGATCCGGACTGAATGAATGGACCAAGGTAGCTAACAGGATTTGTTTCCCATGGTGATGGCAGTTCTGCGATTGTAGCCATTCGCCTGTCAACAGACGGCATAGCGGAGCCCCGAGCGTCTGTATACACAGCAAAGTTTGCGTTTGAGCTCTGACGTGAAAGCAGTGTCTGATTGAACGGTGTGTGAGGGTCGCCGACTGCAAGGTTTCCGGTAGACAGGGGTGATTGGCGGTTGTTAGCGAATGACATGGTCGACGTTTGAGCATCCCCATAGATAGGAGTCTCCGTGTTGGAGCTCTGGCGCAAACGTTGTATCTGGTTGAATGATGGGGGAGGGGCGCTAACTGTAAAATTGCTGGCAGACAAATTGGCCATGTCTGACTTGGGTTCCTAGGCTAGGATGAACGGGTCGGGTATGGTTGCTGAGGGAGTTTGTCTTGTATAGGAAAGGGAATTGTGGCAAAGCATCACTGTGAGGACTGACTTCGTACTTTAGATCTGTACGCTGCAAACGATGTAGATGACTTTTTGTAGAAGACCGAGCATCCGAAGATCTAGGTGCCTTCCGTTTACGCCGCAAGCACATGCCGAAGATGACCAATGCAACAAGGACTGCCGCACCACCGCCTGCTGCACCCGCAATGAGAGCAACATGGCTGCCTGATGAACTACTTGATGAACTATTTGATGGATTACTTGATGGATTACTTGATGGATTACTTGATGAGCTGCTTGGGCTAGATGTTGGTGAAGCCGTGGCCGTGGCCGACATGCCTGCAGTAGATGGCGATGGGTTGGCGCTTAGGCACGAGGAATCACTCGACCCTGAGACGGGCTCGAATGGAGAGACCCCACCTTAGGTTGCCCAAGGAGTCGTTGACAAAATACATGACATTTGTCCCTGCGATAACATCCAAAACCGATTGAAAAGTATTGCTGTCGGAATTGAACACGACTGATTGTCCGCCAGGAATAAGAAGCTGTTGAAAGATAAGTAGATCATTTCAAAATAATTCGCGATGATCTGACCCCAATAGTAATGGGTGGGACTGCACCACCGCTGGCCGTAATGGTAAATTGACTGCAGTGACGGTAGGTCAGTGCAACAAAAAGTAGATGAACCAAGCTTACCTGCATTGCGTCAGCGGGTTTGGAGACAAATTAAATGTGTAAGGAGGTGAAGGGTTTCCAGCGCCGCAAATGTTATTTGCAGCAGAGTTCAGCACAATTAATTCGTTTGTCGTCCCACCCGAACCAAATCCAGTGGCGTCAGACATGATAAGTAGAAACGATGTTCCTGACAACAACGACAATTGCGGTATTGAATAAGAGCCTTTTCCATTGCTGAAGGCCGATGCTGGTACAGGTATATTCTGATACATTCCGTTGTTCTGGAAAGCGCAAAGGTTAGCGTGCGATTGATGCGCTTGAGACGATGGTGCTGACGAACGGGAGTTAAGAGTATTTCAAAGGGTGCTTGACCACCTGACCAACCCGATAAAATTCAGTAGGAGCGTATAAGATGTGCTTAATATGCGCTTACCAGTCCATGAAATGCTAAGAGGGCCGCATTGAGTGGGGGTCCCGACAGTCACACTGAAAGCACGAGCAACAGAGAGACAAGAAGCAATGCATATAAAGAAGCGAATGAGGTGCATACTCGAGAAATGAGGAAGACAAGAGGTAGATGGTAAGAGACGCAGGTGTAGTCAAGTGATATCTTGAAAAGGGGAATGGGAACTTGGAATTGCGTCTTAGTCTCTTAGATAAAGTTGACCAGCGAAAATCGATCACTATATAGCATAATTAGTAAAATACCATGAACCTTATACCGTAATGGATATGAATGAATGTTGTTGGGTAGCCAATGGCCAAACAGCATTGATTGATGCGCGACACCGAATCATTGGGTCTGACATTCTGCACTGGTATTCCAGTGTCATCTCTAAGCTGGCCAGCCAAGAGTGGCTGTGAGTGAACACACGAAAGATGTGGCGGTGGTGTGTAAACCACTTGTACCGCAAACGCCGGCGCCAACGGTGGCAATATTGGAGTGGTCAACGTGAGGGAGGAATAGGAACACCTCGCGGATGCAGTCACCGACAAGTTCAAACTTTGTCGCACAAATTACGCACTGCACCTGCAAGTGAATTCGTGTCACACTCTCCCTTGCTTGCAAAACCGAGACTCGAGTAGGAGCCGACCCTGGCTTGGTGAAGTGATGGTAAGCACTTAAAGCAGCTACGCCTAAGAACCGATGCAGTCGATATGGTAGCCGTGGGAACTATAGGCTTGTCACGGTGTCTTTCAACGTGCAACTTGAATGGACCATCATTGACTCACAGTACCAGCATTCTACGAAATACTATGGCCTCCCAACATATCTGATATCATCTCTCCAACCAAATGGTGCACAGTCTTTTCGTGAATCATTTCAGTGAAGCACAAGCTATCAATATCTTGAAGGTTATGAACGCTTACCCGGAACAGGTGTGAGATTTTTGAAAGGATCTCTAGTGTCCTGATGTCCGTCATATGTGTAACTAATAAAAGCTATGTCTTTAACCTGTGCAGCAATATCATGATCCGAGCGATCCTGTTGAATTTTTCGTCGCACTTCTGCGATAACAAAATGCACCAAAGGCGAATTATCAAGCGCAACGCTTGCTCATGTATTCTCCAACACGCTAGCAAAAATGAATGCTGTCCAAGGACCAAGGTGCATCAACGTTGAATATTCAAACTCAGCTCCTATGGTTCGAGCCACCCATATCATCCACGGCAGAAGCCTGCATCCTGGTCCTATTTGCATATGACCAGTTCAAAACCATATTTTCGCATGCTGATCTCATGCCGATCTGTCATTTTTATGGAAGTCACGGTGATGGAGGCGATACGGACTAAGTTGGCACCGACTGCAATGGACGCTACTCTCGCTGTCGTCGATGATCCTGATCCTTCATATGTTATATACGAGACTTTGCAATCCTACTTCGCACACATACGGCGCGGACGATGTTTCCTTGAACAAGGTTGCTAAAGGTTATCAGGCACAAACAAATGAAAAGTTCTCACTCGAAACTAACAGTCCTAAGCAAAGCATGTTGCCTCCGAGCGACCAGCACCATACACGTCCTGCAGACGTGGAGAAAAGTTGTGCCACTCAACCTGGCGTATCCTGGATCTTCGCGGGAGGATTTGGAAAAATCGTCGATGCCAAAATGGAAGAACCCCGGATTCGTGACTTGGTCTGCGTTGTCGGCAGTCTGCTGACCGATGGAGTACGGACTGTTCAGTCAGCGCCACTCGTTTCGATGGTAGCGCAAACGATGTTAATCAAGCTGATGACGGAATCGCCAACACAGATCAAAAGTTTCGAGGGAACCTTGCGCCTGCGTGCTATGGAAATGTTTTGCGTACACTGGAGACGAGTTGACTCTTTCTCCATTGATTGAGAAACAATGGGAGTACTAAACGTCACTCTCAGAACGGCGACTGGAGGAACATATGCTCCAGCTCTGGTCGACACTCTGCTCTCATGCTGATAGGAGTAAACAAGGCTGGCCTTCTGGGATCACTGTTCTCTGCTAATATCGTCACAGCCAAAGACATCGCCATTTGCTTGACCGTGCTATTGGAAGACATACAATTTGATCGTCTGTGTGCCATACACGCCCTCTTATACGCGGACGACAGACTGCGCAAAAAACGAAATCTGCCAGCGTTAATTGAGCTTAAAGAAAAGTTGCGTGCTGTCGATCCATTAACTAACTTATCTCTGTGGGGTACTGTGCCACATTCTCAGGCCCTCATCCAGGTAAGTATTAGAATTTGATATGGATGCAACTACGTCCTAGCGAATTTCTTTCAGGATGTGTTTGATACCATTAAAGGCTGGATGGTTGTTCGGGCACGCAAGCGCGAACAACATATTTTCACAGGATCATACTTCACTTGGACGCTTCCTTCGAGGGCTATAGGGCCACGACTGCGTGGAATGAGAAACAAAGCCTAACGCTCAAGATCTGGATATCATCGCACAGGTTGCGCTGAGGTATTGTAAATATGCCATGTACTTTGATGTTCACTTGTTCTCTTTGTTCAACCAAGTTTCGTGTTTGGATACCAATGTTGAATTCAAAAGCAGATCATGAGCATCATTTTCGTGTATCGGGTGACATGTAGGCAGTTTATCTACGCCCCTCGAGCGACAAGAAATTGTTCCGGTATATCCGGATTCTCATAACTAGTGAGAGTAGGTACGGTGTATAATTCAGCCTTGTCGTTCATCCGCACCTCACGTCGTACCTTGTGCTCGAGTTAAGAGCGAAGCAATAGATTTATAAGAAAGTAACTCACGTGCCAGACCCTGGTATCACATCCAATCTGCGTCACTGTAGTAGGACATTGTCGGACGATGCGCAGTGCGTCATTCATCATGGACCGCTCGTCTGTGTCATTCGCTTCACGATAAAAGTTGACATGAATCGCGCGGAGGTTATGGGCGGCAGCAAAACAGCGTGTCACTTCATCCTAACAGGTGTGAATAAAAATTTCCACTTACAATAAACACAAGCTACGCACCAAATTATGCCGCGTGGTGACAACAAACAGTTGCTCTAAAACCGAGCATCGGGAACATATGTCCTGCAATGCACCCAAACTAATCGTCATCCGGTCAATAGAAAATCGCTTGAGGCGTGACCCATGCATCGTGACGATGGTTTCCCAAAAATCGTCCGGGATAACCACTTTGGCAGTTGGCGTCGTGGCATAAATTTGTAAAATTTGTAACGGCGCAGTAGATAGCAGGTCCGTTACATCATCCGTCCATGTCTGAAAGGGTGTCTCATTATGAACCGCCAAAGTTATTGATCTGAGACGCCTAAACGCATGGCAATCCTTGCAAATGCGGTTGAAACTGGTCATATCCTGTTCGATACGGTCAGCGGACGTGTAGTGATGGCGAAAGGTTGGGAACTTACGAACGCCGGGGAAAGCCTCTCGAGTCCGATACCCACGAGGCCATTACGATTGGTTGATACAATTTCACCAATGCCTCTATGCGTCACCTTTGGACATCCAATAATAGACAAATGATCCAGGTCAGTCATGCTAGGAGCGAGCGATTCGAGTAAGGTATCGGTGATTAGACTCGATGTCTACAAAGGAGAGTGAGAGAGATTTATTCAATCGCTCCGATCGTTGTCATACCTGGCAGATCATAGTAAGGTTCCGAAGGGTTGGACCCGTAATGGATATCCAGGAGGGAAGAACTTCAATAACTTGCGCACTCGGCATTATGAGTGATATTCTAGACAGTTTAGAGAATCGTGTAAGTATGTTAGGATCATAGTATCCGCTATCCTTTCCATTGATTTCGAGTTCTTTAAGTTTGGGGCATTGCTGGAGAGCCAGGAGAATGTCCGATTGCAGCGAACCATCTCGAGTCCAGGCACACGATGTCAGGTTGACACAATTCCGTATTCCCCTCGTGCAAAGACCCAAGAGGTCGTTATAGGACGAAGAAGGGAGTGCCTTTGGAAAGGCTCTTATTTCTGTGTAACGGGGGTTAGTTACTGCGCTAGTCGGTGTTATTGGCTAGTCTGAACTCACCGAGACGTGAAAGGTAATGTGCAAGACGGGGACAACTCGAAAGTGTCTGGAACAGCAGAACGACCTATTCCAAATGTGAACGACGGCGATTGCAGGCTATTGAGACATGAGAAATATAGAACCACCTTTGACTTGGCATTTGTGTGCCATGCGTAGATGTAAACGCGCCGGTAGAGCCTTTGTATTGCAAATTCGTAGAATGACTTATTGACCAAGCACAGAAATGCAAGATGTTGAGCTCTGACTACAGAATCAAAGATTATAGGCAATAATTCGAGGGGGATATCATCAAAGCTGAGGGTCATATGTGGAAGCTGAGGGTTGCCCATAAAATTACTGTCAAAGGTAGTATAGGCCCCCGGAGGCTCCCCAAGATGGCTACGCTTCCCAGGAGATCATCATGTGACAGGATCATGTGCAAAACTTGTTCTGAACGTTCAATGTGCAACCTCAACGTTCAACTATATATATAACTATAGGAAGTGATACGGTGCAGACACATATCTGTATAGCTGTGGGCTAGAGAGTGCCTGTTGCTGAGGCAACTTTCGCGGATTCTTCAAGACTTTGAGTTACTCGGTAACTCACATAGGATGAAATATAGGCCCGCACATAACCTCGGACCCAGATATCGTGAAGATAGGCCTACGAACATAAAGTTCGGCACGGGGAAGTGAGGCAACTTGTCATATTACTCTGCGGTAACTCGCGACGCGAGTAAAGGCCTATCCGTGAACTTAATTGGGCGTTTCAAGTTTACATAATCAATCAATGCAGTCAGTACTAGTTTTATTTTTGAGCTTCAAGCTTCAAGCTTCCTGCCGTATATATGAGACCAAGAACAATTCAAGGTCACCCCACGACCGAAGCTCCTTTCTATCGTGTCGCGTTCGATCATCGCTCACGAGCGCGTCTGTTCAGCTTGGAGCACCTGCGTTACTCGTATCACCGAGTCAGTTCTCTGGCTGCTTCACTGCCCCAGTCAGGCCAATTTGAAATAGGAGACCAGCTCGCCGATTTATCATAGCAAACGCGATGCGGAACTCTGCAAAGGAAAAGGAATGCGTTTCAATGGTGACTCTGCATTCTAGTGAAAACTCGTCATATCGTACAAATTGTGAGTGGCACCAACGGTTGAACGGACGTTTCACCGACCTCGCTGACGGCTATAAAGTCTCTCGAACAAACTCTGGCTCGCTCGCTGCCACACCCCCCTTGTTCAACCAGTCTCACTTCGACATTGTTCTTCGGCGGCAGCGTGCTCGTCAAGAGGGAAAGCCAAAATTTACGGCTGTTCCCTCGAGATTCTTGAATCTCACCAATGACTTCGAGTTTGCTGGCTGGGGTTCTATCTCTCATCTCACCCTTGCACCCGAAGATATATGTCACGGTGAAGTTGAAATGAATTCTTTCCGAGAGCAGCAAGTTCTTGGCCAGTTTACAGCCAGCGCCCTTGCAGCGAATGACATACTTGGCGGTGTATTCTACACTCTGCCAAGCGTCGTCGCTGTCGCTGGTGTCTAGTGAGCTAATTCCACAATAAACATAGATTTGGACACGCTCATTGAACTAATTCCAGTTCTCCTATTTCGCTATTTGTGGCAGCTTTGACTTTATTCCTTTGGCGTCCTGTCATGGAAGAAATGGCTTCTGCTCTTCCAATCAGTGGTGCTCCCTATACCTACCTGTATGTTGTATCTGCTTCTGAACAGAGATATCAGTGACAAATTATCACCAGGCTCAATGTATCGACAAAATCCGTAGCTCTTCTTGGGGCAGCGCTCCTTCTTCTGGATTTTTCAGCCACAGCAGTAGTTTCGGCTGCAACTGCGACATCATATCTTGCAGGCGAAGTATTGCTACCCTTTCCGATCTATGTTGGTGCTGTCCTTGTTTTCGTGCTGTTTACTGTAGTCAGCCTTTGGGGCTTGAGAGAAAGTGCTCGTGTAGCAACTGGTGTACTGGCGATGCACGTGAGTTCTGATGATTTCTACTGTCTAACCTAATTTTGATCATATATGGGAACAAGGCTGTGGTAATGATCATGCTTGCTGTGGCTTCTGTCATTGCTTGGGGACGAGGCGGGATGGCTCAGCTCAGTTCCAATTGGTCGTTGGGGCACGTTGGATTATCTCCAGCAGCTATAGCCCGACAGGTATTCAATGGCGTCTGTCTAGGGATGCTAGGATTGACTGGATTTGAATGTGAGTGTTTCGATTTGCAATTACAGTGCAATATAATACAACTTAGGCGCACCTTCATATACGTCAAAAATGAAGCAGAACCGTTATCCCAAGGTTCTGCGCAATCTGCATTTATCTGTACTTGTCCTCACCAGCGGGATGATGCTCCTTGTTATGGCATTATTACCTCTTGATGTGATTCAAAGTGGCAACAATATCCTCAGTTTGTTGGCACAAAAGGTGTGTACACTTGACTTGTGGTTTTCAAAATGACTACCTATGCACGACGCTGAAGTGAATGACCAGGTTGCAGGACGGTGGTTACGAATAATGGTCGTAGTTGACGCCGTTGTTGTACTTTGTGCGGGTGTGCTTACCGGTTCGTGAACAAGAATTACGCGTCGTGATATACACTCATGTCGTATTTTAGGAATTCTGAGTGCCTGCGAGCTCCTTGTTAAGCTGTCATGTGATCTCGTCCTTCCTGGCGTATTCCTTGCTACAGTGCCAGCGACAGGCGCCCCTTATGTCGCAATTATCTCGTTCATTGCATTCAGCGCATTAATATATGCAAGCACGGGCGCAAACCTAACTGTGGTATCCCAGATGTATGTTCTCAGATTCAGCAGTATCAAGAGATTCTGATATTTTAAGAGGTTTACGATGGTGTGGTTGGCCGTTATGGCGCTCTTTCCAATCTCTCTCATACTCCTCCGTTTCTCACGACCTCGACTTCCGCGTGCATCCCAATGTTCACTGTTTGTCGTTGCTGGCGCTATCAGTGTCACTGTAACTGTAGCGGCAGGAAACGTGGCCATCGATCCTGTCATAGCAGGGTAAGGCACCTACATCTTGTTGCAATATTATATTTCGCTAAATCGCTGTTTTAGATGGTTTGCTCTGTACCTCGTCATCCTTCTCATCTTGTTCTTTATGTCGCAAAATAAGGTAACTATACTGCGATGGGTATACTGGGGATATGACCAGCTTCCCTGGCTACACGGACTGCAGCTTACCAGAGGGTGGGGTGACAGCCTGATCCGGCGTATGAGAAGCCTGCGCAGGCAGGAGGTTTGTTTGCTTGTTAAAACCGATGAGGTACGCGCGCCAAAATAGAGGATGAAGATTACTAAAATTGTTTCCTGAAGATCAACAGTTTGTTCAGTATGATTCTTTACGTCCGACATAACGAAGAAACATCACATTTGAAAATAGTGCACTTTCATAGTGGTGACATACCTTCGGAGATGGAGGCCAATGCGAAAAGAAAGTACATATTACTACATTTCTATCCGTGATCCTGACAGTATTTTTTTAGTTTTGGACGAAGCATTCCCTGAAATCACTGTTGATCTGGTGCGAAAACAATGATCTTGCTAAGCATTTAACATCTGACCTCCGGCAGATGTTTATTGAGGGTCAATTCGATCCAAAAAATCTGGCCTCCCTAGCGCATCATTTGAAGATTCCGCGATCCCTCATGTTCATGAATAGCCCAGGTCCAAATTTTCAGTATCCTGTGGCAGAGCTTGGAACGCGCATCATTTTGATTTGAGCATCATGCACATCGCATTGACATTAGACTCGGTGCTGCGATAGGGCGCTGTCCTTTGTCAAGTACTTTCTTTTGATATTTGGGTTCGTCTGCCGTTGTATGGGGATAGTATCTGCATCTCTAGACTGCAGCATGGATATATTTTTGGGCAATATATAGAGAAATTATTTAGGGAATCTGTAGGACATATTATCGTGATCGCTTTCTTAAAGTTGAGTGCCATGTTAACAACTTACATGCAGATTATGGTCAGGGGATACAAGCTGCAGTGCTAAATAACAACTAGCTCGCCGCTGGGCTGTGAGGAAGCACAACTGACATGGGCAGTGATACCTAAACCGATACGGGGACTCATCACCACGCTAGGGTTGTTTGATACAAGCTTCGGCCTTACGTGGAATATTGATAGATCTAGACTGGCCAAGTCCCTGACTTTCACCGACAACTACATCCCTTCTGAAGTGCAAGGATGCTTGGTGTCGAGGATGGTCCTGACGCATTGTACAGCGAACTTAGATCTGGCAGCGTGCTTCCGAGTCTTTGAAAGTATATAGACATTTGCCTGTGGTGGACTGGAATGCCTCTCAGAGAAGAATCATTCGGTCCGCGATATGTACGGTAGCAAAAGCCTTCATCGTCCGTTCATAAAGTAATTCCCTAGGAAGACAAGTCCAAAACGACTTCAATAGCAACTTGACACGGATCTGGAGATTTGAATAACAATATTAATCGGGTCAAAGGAGCAGTAAATACCGTCCCGAGTCGTCGTTTGAAAGTCCATTAGTCCAATGGTTGTTGTGACATATTTGGCTTGGACAATCGGCGAGGCCAAATTTGCCTTTTTCAGCGTATCTCTACGTGGCAGTGTTCGTAAAATAGGGACGCTCAAAGTTCGGGGCGCACATTTCGCCCACGCCCACCGCCCACGCCTATGACCCCCCAGCGTTGCAACACCATCCCGTTTTGTACATATCCGTATTATATAATACAATGCTAACGCAGCGTGAAGTCATTGAAGGCCTGTACGATAAACATATCACAGATGGCTCGTCACACATTGCATGAGCAATACCTACACTCATACCTCATACTTATGATCCTTTGTATCCTATTTCACCCTGCAGAGACTGTAGAAGAAGCAGCACAGCAGCTACACTGTGACATATCTTGCATTCTCACCATCCGGCAAACTTGCTACCTACAAGAACAATCCCCCATCGCAAAAGCTGGTAGTTTACACCTTGCTTGGGAATATGTCAAAAGTCCATCTGACCATGACCGTTTTACCAACATGCTTCGAATTTCCCCTGTGGTTTTTGAGGTGTTGCTCGATTTAATCGAAGACCATCCTGCATTCTATAATAATTCACGCAATCCTCAAACACCCATCCAGACTCAGCTTGCTGTCACGCTCTTTCAGATGGGACATTATGGAAATGGTGGGTCACTAGAGGACATTGCCCGCCATGCAGGGATCTTGAAGGTGTTAAGTTCTATAATAGTAGTGATGCGGAGGTTCAGTTCTGAACCGCGGTTCGAACCGGACCTTTCGTGGACTGGACCACGGTCCAGTTCAATGTTTAGAGTATAGGCTGAACTGGACCGATGGTCCAGTCCAGCGTTCAGCATTCCTTGAACGCGTCCAAACCTTTTTGAACTGCTTCCATTTTAGGCTACTCACACATATGAGATGACATCACCCACACACGCAATACACTGAACATGACATGATTACTTGCGACTTTTTCACTTGGAATCCGATTCACAAGGACCATGCCACACTGGCAAGGTCCGTGAAGGTTTGTTTGCCTACCACTAACCCAAACATTACAAAGGAAGAACCTGATAAGGTATGGAGACTTTGGTTAATTTGGTTTAGTGCTAATGTATTTGTTAACGGGTCGTTTTTTTTCTAGGGTAGCTACATGAATTGTTCGGCACTCATGAACTTGATGGAAGTTAAAATGGATCAAATTCAAGGTAAGCTCAACTCTCTTCAAGCTTTCCCCCTCACAACATGGCTGACCAGTGTGGTCTGGGTGCAGATGGAACTCTCCTCGACGCCAGTCAAATCCGATGGTACAACGATCCCGACGACGATACTCCACTGCCTGTGCTTCCTGCTCAGGCACGTCGCTCGACTCGTATCCCACGCCCTGCACCCAAGCTTGTTGACCCCAACAACGCTGTCTTGCGCAAACGCAAGGCTAGCAGGTCAGTGGTCACAAGTGAGGGCTCTGAGGGGGAAAGTGACTGTGAAGGAGACCAGGATAACAGGGTAACTACGGATGCAGCTACTGACATGGATCATGAGACAGATATCGACGGCATCACCCCCTCTGAGTCTGCTTCACAGTAGTGTACCAGTACTCCTTACTACTAGCTATAGTACAATCGAGTATATTTACAATGCGTTCGATGTTCGAACGCTGAACCAGACGTGAACCGGACGTGAGGTCTGGTTCAGCGTTCAGCAAAACGATTGAACCGGATGTGAGGTCCGGTTCAGCGTTCGCAAAATTTGTTGCTGAACCGGACCAAACCGGACTTCCGCAACACTATATAATAGAACATGCTCAGAGGTTGAAGACAACGACTATAATCATTCTAAGTACCTATAATAGAACATGCTGCGTATAATACAAAGTAAGAGAAAGTGGGCAAGACAGAAGACAACGCACATACCTCAGAGGTTGAAGACAACGACTGAGGTATGAACGAAGAGGGGAGAACATGAAAGTGTAAAGTATTAAGTGATTATTTTTTGCAAGGTCGATATTAGGTAATGTGCAAACTACGTTTTAGGTAGGGTGTGTTTTGTGTGAAGGGGTCATAGGCGTGGGTGGTGGGCGTGGGCGAAATGTGCGCCCCGAACTTTGAGTGTCCCTAATAGAACCTTCATTTCGCCGAAACTATCACTGCAAAACCTAGAGGATTATATTGCCGTGTGGTACGAAATGAATCACCTCGTTGGGGATCGGCTCACTGCACACTGTGGTGAGAACGCGAGCTCCGGACTTCACAGCATGGCGTGCCTGGTCATTAGAGGCATGTTGTGCGCGGCGAGGGAAGACTCACAGGTTGAACAGGGCCCAACGACTAGGCTCGTGACCAGCCTGGCGTATACTACCACAGATGAACAAGTGGTGTCTCACTATCTCAAATTGACGCATAGTCAGACTGGTTACGAGTTTACCCAACAGCAGTGACTATTGTACATGTACGTACATGTAAATTATCACTCATTCTTCCTGCCTAAACAAAAATCCGACCAGTCCCTGTGAGACGTTACTAATTGACCTCGATTTGCAAGGTGATATCTCACTCTACGCAAGATTGCCATCAGGGTGGATTTTATGTGGCGATCTGCTGGTATGGCAGACACCATCTGTTTGCTATGAATTTCAGGTGGATAATTTCTCACTATATTTAAATGAAGAAGAATCTCGACACTTTAAAACAAGGTGATTTTCTACCATCATATTTGATCTCATACCACATCCTCAAAAAAATGCGTCTCTCCTTTGTCCTCGCCGCTGTTGTTGCTTTGACAGCATCAATGTCTGCCAATGGGGCTGAAGATCACTGTCCTTATCTTTGCAGACATACTAAGCATTGCAAAAAGTGCAATCCTGATACAGAGTGTGTGAGTGGTTTGTATCCTGGATCTATCCTCATGACTTACTGGCATGGTAGATATTTTTATATGCAGTACAACATAATGGGATGCTCGATATAGTGAGCGGAAATGAACAGGTTGTCGAGCGGCCTTCCATCTTATCAAGTGGCCTCTGTTCGGTGTTGAAAGGGCGGGATTCCCTGTGACCACATACTTATTTCAAGACACAGCTACCTACAAAACGATAGGCCAGAATTTCCTACTTAGCTGCTTGTGTCAAACATTTATCCCCAGTCAATGGCCTATACAAGCCAAAACAGTACTTACCTGTATGCGCCTGTATTTCCAACCAATGTCTGTAACAAACTGTAACGAATTTCACCGAATATGGCATGCATGCATGTATACAAGGATCGATAACAAAGCAATTGCGATTTTTTACATGGGATATGCATGACGACAGACTATGTGACAAAACAACGAGCGTGGTAGGTATCATGTGAGAGCTTGATGTGCAAAGAAACGGAAAGCCATGGAAATCAACCAGCGGACGTTGAGACAGACTGAAGTAGCATCATTACATCTGCTACCTCGCTCCTTGCATCCACAGTGCGATCATTCGACAGGCCAGCAACAGGTGGCATGACAGTACCAGAAATTGACGGGCTAGCAACAGGTGGCGTAACAGAACGGGGGATCAACTTGGCACTTGACTTGGCTATTTTAACAAGGGCCAGCTTGTCACTGTAGCTCTGTGAGAGTAATTTTACAGAATCGTACTTGTAGGTTAAAAAAACGTCCAATATGCCTCGAACTGTGCATTTGAGCCTTTGACGTGGTCCTTGCACCAATCCATTCGACCAAGACTCCTATGAAAATTCCTTTGTGAGCTGTAGTGTCCGAATGAGATGACTATCGTAGTTGTACGCATAAATTACATAATCAATTCACTCATTCTTCCTCTAATCCAGCTTCGTCTACATCTATCCAGGTCGCTAACACATTCTAAAAAAGGTTGGGCTGGGCTGAGCGTTAGCTCGGGGTGGTACACGAGCAGGTGGAGCCGCTGGGAGGGCGGGATACCTGCTCACGAAATTCGAACACATCAAGGACTATGAGTTGTAAGCATCTAATTGATGATTTGTGCAATGAGAGGATCTGCAACATGAAAACACTGCGAACTATGGTGTGTGGCATAATAAAAAAAAACTAACAGATACTATTATTGGGGAGTGGTGGGCGGGATTCGAAAATCTAAAGGAGCGAGTGAGGAGGTGCGAAGTACGACGAACTCAACAGTTTGGAGGACTGAAAATCGAACAAAGGAAGGAACAGGTTTGGCGCAGTCGCTCAGCTGGAGTCGTGGTGCTGGAACATTCCGGCAGGCTGCATGACCTGGCACCATTAAAATTCCAAGCCTACCGACCAGTATTAATTGACCTCGATTTGAAAGGTGATATCTCACTCTACGCAAGATTGCCAACAGGGTGAGTTTTATGTGGCGATCTGCTGGCATGGCAGACACCATCTGTTCGATACGAATTTCAGGTGGATAATTTCTCACTATATTTTAAATGAAGAAGAATCTCGACACTTTAAAACAAGGTGATTTCCTACCATCATATTTGATCTCATACCACATCCTCGAAACAATGCGTCTCTCCTTTGTCCTTGCTGCTGTTGTTGCTTTGACGGCATCAATGTCTGCTAATGGGAACTGTCCTTTTTTTTGCAAACATGATAGGCAATGTGCAGGGTGCGGAGATGGGACATTGTGTGTGAGTGGTCTGTATCCTGGATCTATCCACATGACTTACCGGCATGGTAGACTCTTTTTTATTGCGACACTTAATGACAGTGAATCATTGTGGGAATGGGGCAGGACGGGATACTTACACTAAATAAATCCAGTGAGTGGATATGAACAGGTTGTCGAGGGGCCTTCCATCTTATCAAGTGGCCTCTGTTCAGAGCGGGATTCCCTATGACCCCACATGGCAGATATGCTTGATGGAATGCTCTCGTCGACGGAGAACAGGGATTTGAGCTTTTAAATCATTTAAAACAGTGCGCGGCAGCATTGGATGACACAGACTCAATCGTTGATTCAAGGGCTGTTCAGTGTAAATCTCTCACTCATGTGCTTACGGGGTTCTTGTCTGGCCGTTTCCGATGCGTAAGTTTTGATTCTGCGATTCCTTGCGAGCTGTCATTAATTGGCTTTGATTTAAATGACCTGGACATATCTCGTACTCACAAACACCTATGTACATGATGTGCCCAGCCAGCTGTAAGGTTCCAGAATTCAATGGGGTACATGAGAATTTTTGGACCACCGGACTTGTCAGGACTAGTCAATAAATTTAAATTTCGGCATACTTACCATATTGCATCATCTTGGATGAGTTGTAACTTGTACTAAATCCCATTGATGACAGAAGCAATGACGAAAGTTAAAACATAATGGCTGAAAGAAATTCACATTGGCATGACGAGGGAGAATAACAACATGGATGCCGCAGCGGGTGCGGGAAGATCTTCACATGATGTCAACAGTGGGCCATACTATAGCTTTAGGAATTTTAACAGCGACGTCGTCAAGCCCTTCCCTGTATCATCCATGTTGTCGAATTTCTCCGGATGAATGTTGCATCTTCGATGGCCAATTCTCGCAAGGAACTTGGTTCTGGCGATCATCGGCAGGGTTATGGACTCACGGTAGTTAGGACTCGAAATATTTATCCCGCCCACACTCTACGCAAGATTGCCAACAGACTTCCCTCATAGGGTGGGTTTTATGTGGCGATCTGTTGCCAGTGGCATTGCAGACACCGTCTGTTCGATATGAATTTCAGGTGGATGTATTTAAATAAAAAAGAATACTTGGCACATCAAAACAACCTTCCTACCATCTGTCAGAAATTTCTGGGTTTGATTTTAATGCGTTGTAATGCATTCTAATGCCACAATGACAACGCACCCGTGGCAATGGAAATGAAATGTAAGCCCCATTTTGGAATGCCGACAGGTGCCGGTGGTAATGCCGTGGCAACGTGACACCAATGCCCATTGTCGTGACCATTGTAAACTTAATATCAATATTATTACAATGGTATTAAAATAAATGTATAGTCCGTGGGAATGACATCTATCTGATTATGATGTACCCTAGGCTGGCGTGATTATGGACCTATTAGTCTATTATTATATACCTATCTACTGTCTATCTTTAAGTTATCTATTATCTACTATCTAATCATCTACTGTAGTCTATTGCATTATTAATCTACCATAAGTTATTATCTACTATCTCAATCATCTACTATAGTCTATTACATTATTAATACACTGTTTTATTACACTTAGGCTGGTTCGAACTAATGACTACACTATTTCTTACAGTAACATTATATACAGTCAGTAAGCAAAACCATTAGACTACTAGGGCTTTATTATAAGGGAAACCAACTCTATTAGACTACCACTCTATAGCCTTATTAACAGGACCCCAGCTGCTCCCTATACCGCATATCCGCAAATTTTCAAAATTTTCCTTGCGGGGTGCAACACTTTTGAGGCTTGCAGGGCGCACTTCAAACATGCATAGTGGCCAAAACATACCAAAAAAGGAAATTTTCTGAAACATATTACTGTGCTACTGAAGTACCTAGGCAAACCCACGGTTCTGCTTCTTGCGAGACCGTACTGCAAACTGTGACGCAAGAATCTCGCACACTGCTACCATTCTAGCTGCTTCCCACCTGTAAACAGTAAGTTTTATGGTGCTTCATAGACTCTAAACTTACCAAGTTGTGTATGAGGAGAAAGTCTGCCTGACTCGATTTCGAAGATAGTAGACCTCCTCCTTCAAGTTGTCCCCAACTGAAGATGGCATGAATGGGGGCATGAAGCTCCTCCCAGTGGTCTGCAGAATGCTGGAGTGTCAGGTGTTTAACTCCGAGGATACTCTCAGATGCTGGTCCTTGATTGCTGACTGTCAGAGTGGCTTTTTTCAGCTTGTCTAGGATTCTTTGTCACGATAGAGAGTTCACAAGGGTGCAGGGGTTGGATGATACAAAGAACGATTTGATTCTGGTTTGACGTACCACAACTATTGCTACCAAATGTTCCGCATAAATGTACCATATGTCAGTAAACATCGCTACATGGTGAATCTGGGTGAATCCCTTTGTCAATTCGTAGTCAACCAGTGCCTGTTTGGGGAAACCGGACATCTGTTTGGGCTTTGTCGTTGGTCAGTGTATGATTGGCATGACCCCGATCCGAGATCCATGACCTCTCGGGGCACTACCGACGGACATGAGGTATGTGCTACAGGCTTCCGAGGCGCAACATTTTGGACCATAGGATGGGTGATTTTGAGGACTTGCGAGGCACTACCAGTGGACATGCAGTATAAGGAGCAGCCGGGGTCCTTTATTAACTTATAATAAACCGAAGACCATGAAAAGAGTTGCATTGCATTGAGTGATTGGGGTACAGATATGATATATCATGATAGGTAATCAAGTCTCAGTACTAGTAGTGCGAGTATTGCGGGTCGTGTTAGATACAGTATGTCTGGCTGCCCTGCCCCCTCAATGGCCTCTGACTGTAGCAGTAGGTACTACAACACAAACTTCATCCTCATCAGGCTCCATAAGAGGACTACTAGCTCTGTGCCCATCCCTGTCAACCTCAACATCAGCAACTGTTTCATCCATAATGTCCTCTGTAACAGATCGTGGTGGTTCAGGCTGCGCAGTGCTCTCCTCGCCTTCAGTCACACCCGCTAAGGCACAATCCATTGCTGCCGTGAAATCCTCTTCATCTGACATTGAATCAGCCGTTCTCGAACCTTTAGAGAAAATGAAATTATTGAGCATCTTCACAATGTCATGCGTGTATTCCGTATTCCAGTTCTTGATGAGAACCTTCTTATATGAGGAGAACATATAGTTGTACTGAATCTTTGTAGTCTCACCCTTGCCAGAATAGCGAAACTTCTTGTCGGCACTGAGTAGAAAAATAGCCTAACAAAATTACATCAGCTGCGAGCCTTTCAATGCATGCAAAAATGAACAACAACTCCCGCCCATGCCAACAAACCAGGTGTCAAAGATGTCACCTCCCACTTATTACCATTGCGTGGTGGTCCTCCTGCTCGAAGTGCGGTCAAACCATTTTCACCCCACAGTAGTATCCGGATAATCTGAAAACATGATAGATAATAAAAATAAGTTTTGAATTAAGAGACACACCTTCACAAATACTTCCCAGTTTCCAAAGAGTGTTCGCAGTGACATATCTTCAACCAGGTTCGGAAAAAGGATAGGTGGGAAGGGCTTGGGCATGTGCTGTGATGTAGAGGTACCAAGGAGACACTGGATCTCAGAGACACCTGCTTGATTGTATGTTGTATCAGTGAAATACTGTTCAGGGAGACCAAAGATGAGCCCAGCTTTGGAACATAGTTTCTTGATTTCAGATGCGTGGCTACTGTTCATTGCATCCTCGAACTTAAGTACTATCAGCTCTAAGAGTCATTAAAATGTTGCTCACAACATCAGAGAAGTGGTTATCTGCGACAAGATGGTGGATGTGCAATGGAAGTAGACTGAATAGCTCTGCAAGCAAGGCTGACTCTGTGGAGGCTAGCATTTTATAGCGTGACAATTGTCACAACCCAATAACGAATTAACACTGGGCAGAGACTAGGACTCAAACGAAGGTTATCAGACAAAGAGAATGATGAGCAAGTATGTCTTGGATTGCTACAGTTGTAGATACAAGAGGTTTGAACTAAGGAACTATCGACCAAGACATGCTACCTATATACAACTATTGAAACAGGAGATTGAATCTGAGTTACAACTACTAGCCAATCATAAAAAGAGAAAGGGAATCGTACCATAGAACATCATAGAATATTAAAGAAGCATCACATGACCATATCTTATCTTATCGTATCTAATCTAATCTATTCACAATCAAAGAACTCGTCTTCTTCATCAGTCACATCAAAGACACGTGTTGTGGGTGCTAAAGGTATTTCAGGAATGATAGACGCTTTCAAGGTAGGGTTAAGGTTTGATTTAGGCGCTGTGTATTGACGCTTAGGAAGATTCAAGAAAGAATAATGGTTCGTTAAAGGTACTCGTGACATTACCCCCTCTCTAAGGTGAGTGTCATCACGAACGAATGAAGGTCGGATATTCTTTTCTCTCCATCATTTGAAATCTTCTGTAAACAGTACTGAGCCTTTGATTCTTCGGTATTTTTCGGCTGCAGCCGTGGGATTCTTCTTATGGAACTCCGCTAAAGGAATTGGGGTGTTCTTTAAATTCTCTTCTGGTTCCCAAGATGACTCTTCCTTCGGGTATCCTTCCCATTTTACTAGGTATTGCAGCTTTCCTCGGAACAATCGGCTATCTAGTACTTCTTCTACAGCAAATTCTTCCCGATCGTCAATCAATTCTGGAGGTGGTCGGTTTGGGGGAGGATGAGGAATTAATCGAGATGCATGATATGGCGTAAGCAATTCTACGTGGAAAACCGGGTGAATCTGATATTTTTCCGGCAATTTCAACTTGTAGTTTACTTCACCGATCTTCTCTAGTATTTCGAAGGGACCTAGACGACGATCTGACAGTTTTTGACTTGGACGACGTTGTTTAAGATTCTTTGCATCAAGCCAGACCTTGTCTCCTTTCTTATACTGAGGTGCTTCTTTTACTCCTTTGTCGTAGAAACACTTCATGCGCTCATTGACCATCTTAAGAGTATTTTCAGCATCATCTCTCGCTTCTTTCATTTGATCAACTCTCTCATCAGCGGCGGGGATTATGGACATAGAGTTTGGATGAATCGTGAAATCTGGGTTATACCCGTAGAGAACTTTAAACGGACTATGACCGGTTACTGTGACTGCATTGTTGTGTGAAAACTCTGCTATCGGCAGCCAAGATACCCAATCATTTTGTCTATATGACGTGAACATGCGCAAATATTGTTCGACTTCTTGGTTTACGCGATCAGTCTGTCCATCGGTTCTGGGATGATAGGAGGTCGACGCAGACCATTTCGTTCCTAATCTTTTTGACATTTGTCCCATGAACGTTGATATGAACTGAGTTCCTCTATCTGAAATCACTTTCTTCGGTGTTCCATGATGTTTCCATACATTTTTCAGGAATAGTTCGGAAATACCCTTTGAGTCTATATCTTTGGTGGTGGGAATGAAGTGTGCTTGTTTCGAAAATTGATCAACGACTACAAAAATGCTATCACACCCTTCACTCTTCGGCAAATCCACTATCAGGTCACAGGTGATTGTCTGCCAAGGTCCTTCTGGAACTTCATTTGGCTGTAAAGGCCCCGTTGGTCTACTCGGAAGCACTTTCGTTTGTTTGCACCTATCGCAACCATCTACATAATTGTGGACATACTTCGTCATTGAAGGCCACCAATAGTTTCTGGAAATCAATTCTAAGGTCTTAGCTCGTCCAGGATGTCCAGCCGGTGGAGAGTCGTGAAACAACTCCAATATCTCTCGGCGGATCTCTTTGTCATTTGGAACATAAACTAATCCTCGGAATAACACCAATCCATCCTCCACATTCCACTCTTCGATTCCTCTACGCAATTGAACTGGTGCTGCTTTTAGCGTTTCTAATGCTTTCGTGACTTCAGGTTCTCGTTCTGTGCATTTTCGTATCTTTTGGAGTAAATGTTTCTCTCCATGCACCAAAACTTGACCTCTTTTAGCAGCTTTTACGGTAAAGAATTCCGGTTTCAAAAGGATGCGATCTGAGTTATCGTTTTCTACCCCCCCTCTATGGTCTGATCTCCGAGAAAGACGGTCTGCTTTGTCATTAACCACGCCAGGCTTATGTTGGAGTGTAAATTCATACTCCGCTAGGAAAAGACTCCATCTAGCTTGCCTTCTGGTCAACTTTTGACTCGTCATGAAATATTCAAGGTTCTTATGATCTGTCCATATTTCAACCGGGTGAGGTGCTCCCTGCACGTAGTGTCTCCACTCTTCTAACGCTCTAATGATCGCTAATAACTCTTTGTCGTGAATGTCGTAATTTCTTTCTGCATCATTCATTGACTTAGAGTAATATGCTACTGGATGCCATAATCCATCTTCCATAAGTTGAGAGAGAACCGCTCCTGTTGCGTAATCTGAAGCATCGGTCTCTATTTTCTTTTTCTTCTCAACATCTGGCATGACTAGAACGGGAGCTTCTGTGAAACATTTCTTAAGTTCATCAAAAGCTTTTTGTTGCTCTTCCGTCCAGTCCCATTTGACACCTTTTCTTAGCAGATCATTCATTGGTCTGGCTATATCCGAGAACCCAAGTATGAATCTTCGATAGAAGTTGGCAAAGCCCATGAATGCTTGGATATCTTTCACGCATTTGGGAACAGGCCATTTCAATACTCCTTCTACTTTCACAGGGTCCATCGACACATTGCCTTCTTCCACTATCAACCTGAGGAACTCGACTTTAGACTGTTCGAAGCTACATTTCTCAGGCTTCAAGAACAGGTCATTCTCCTTTAATTGTTTCAGGACTTCTCGTACCACCTTTCGGTGTTGCTCCCTGTTTCCATTCGTAAAGACCATTATATCATCGATGTAGACGACTACTGTTTTGCCATCTATTAGGTCTCTCAGAATTTCATTCATCATAGTTTGGAAGGTTGCAGGCGAGTTCGTGAGTCCAAAATACATTATGGTCGGTTCGTGGTGACCAAACGGCGTTTTGAAGGCCGCCTTCCACTCATCTCCTTCTTTCATGCGAATATTGTTGTACCCCCATCGTACATCCATCTTAGAGTACATCATGGCACCGGTTAAAGCATCAATTAAATCTTGAGATCTCGGTAGCGGATACGCATTTTTCACCGTCTTCTCATTGAGCTTTCTATAGTCCATCACCGGTCTTAACTTGCCATCTTTTTTGGCCACAAAGAAGAAAGGTGCTGCTACTGGAGATTGTGAATTTCTGATTCGTCCCAGTGCAGTCTCGGTTTTTAACCATTCCTTCAGTGTATCCATCTCTTTAGGTGACAACGGGTAAGGTTTCGCATTTGGCGGAAGATCACCCTCATCTTTAAGATCTATCGCATGATCCCACTTCTTTCTTTCAGGGAAGCGTTTAGATTCTTCTTCTGAGAAAATTCCCAGGTAATCATGAAGCCAATCAGGTACCATTTCTTCTACCGACTGCTTTTTCTTAGTAGCTTCTTCTGCTACCTTCTGCTCCGTGGCAACCGAGGCTTTATAACGAATCCATAGTCTCTCTGGACTCTCTTCGTCTTCTATTTCCTCAACCGTCGCCCTTTTCATCGACATATCTTCTTCTTCCTCGTCTTCATCATCCGTAGGAATTAGATCAGGTACATCATCTATCTTTTTTTGTTCTTTTTTCTTTTCTTTCTTTTTTTTTCTTTTTTCTTTTTTAGTTTCACATTTTACAGGGCATCGAGAAAGTGCAAATCGTCCTGCATTCCAGTCAATCTCTGGATTATGATATCTCAGCCAATCTATGCCGATAATAACATCATCGCTTCCTAAGTCTGTAACCATGAAGGCTGCTTTTTCTTCTTCATGATCACCAATCTTTAGACCTAGTTCTGCAAAATGAGTCATTGATCCAGCGGCATTTAGCGATCCATCAATGTTCCTGACTGAAATAGGCCTTAATAATTTACGGCATTTCACACTGTTCTTTTCCACAAACTTCTCACTGATAAATAATGTTGATGCACCGCAATCCACAAGTGCTTTTACGTCTGCTTGTCGGTTATTTCCTTTCAACGTTATCGGAATATAAAAATGCTCAGATTTAGATCTAATATGTACTTCTGATACATCTTGGAACGTAGAAAGAATAGAGAAATGATTGTTCGGGTCTAGGTCTGCAGACTTTGACTTCAACCCCTTTAAAAATCCTTGCCTTTGTTAGAAGCGATCCAATCTGTGAACCACTTCAGTGCGGAGTTTTCTTCGACAACTGCAGCCGCTTTGACTTGCGCTTTTGGCGCACCTTTACAGTTTCTCGCTATGTGGCCTTGTTCTCCACAGCGGTAGCAGGTGAAAGTGCCAGGCTTTCCTTGGGGTTTGGGAGATCCCCTCTGCTTGCCAGAGTCCACATCCATAGTGTCACTGTCTTTGCTAGGACCAGCCTGCCTTGGGTTGAAGGTTTTTGTGGTTTCCTTGTTAGGGGTACACCAATTACTCTTCTTCTTCTCAGCGTCTAGCTCTTCATAGTTACGTCCAATCTGTATGGAGTAATTGATGAGCTTCTTGAGGGTGTCTTTTTCAGATGCTGGGATATGAGCGAGTTGCTCCTTGATCCGGGTTTGTAGGCCAGATCGGAATTTGAGGCGGAGGTCGTAGTCGGAATATTTGGTGAGTGCAGCCTTCTGCTTGAAAGCTGCTGCGTATTCGGGCACTGATGAGGATCCTTGCTTCAGGGTTTCCAACTCCCTGACAGCCTTTCCTTCTCTGTCGTCTTGCCCCCACATGGTCTCGAATTCTTTTGACCAGTCCTCAAAGGATGTTGGCTTGGTGTCAAGCTCGATAACATATTTCTGCGCCCATTTAGCAGCAGATCCTTTAAGGAAAGACAGAGCAGTTGTAATCTTCTGCCTGTCTGTGATCAACGGCCACTGTGACATATATAATGCCAATTGAGTAGCGTAGACTTCTACGGAGATCGAATCTTTGTCTCCGGTGAATTCTGTGGGTTTCGACAATTTGACTTGCGAAGTGTTCGGTGCTTGTGCAAATCTCTCAAGCTTCTTCTTTAGTTCCTCGATTTGTGCAGTTTTGGGTTCTAAGTTGAAGCTCTTGAGTTGCATTCTGTGCTCGAAGAGTGTTGTTATGGTTTAGGAGTTCTTGTGTTCTTATGTACAGTTCGTGTGTTGCCATGGTGATGGCATTCTGTACATAGTTGGTGAACTCTATCGGCATAGCGATACCTTGTGGTCCCTGTTCCCCTTGTTCTTGTGGTTCTTGGGGGTTTTCAGCAGGTCCCATGGTAGCTTCTGCAACTTCAGCCATAGTGCCAGGTGCGTTCTGGAATCCGATTCACTAATGACTGTTGAAGAGCGGGTCATAACGGCTCTTCCGGATAGGAAAGATGATGAAAGGGAGAGGGAAAAGGATATGTAAATGGAAAGCTAAAGGGGTCCCCAGTACTAACTGGATCAACCTCGTCCTTTAGGGTCAAAGGGTTCTTTAGTCAACCCGACTGACACTTCCCTAATTACTAACTAGAAAGAGGTATGTAAAACTACGCTTTTGTTAAGTGGGAAAAACACGGTGTGCTTCGTGTGTGCTACTTCTCAATCACCGAAAGGGTACAGGTCTAGGACAAGTTATCACTCTTCCAGCCGAAGCTTACAAGTGCGAGTCTCACTAGAATCCCATATCTAAATCCTCGTGGTAATGATGGTAGGACTATCCGCAGATGCGACAGTTCCACTAGACTTAACGAAAAGTTCTACGTGCGTATGAAGAAAGATGTAGGTATGAAAGAAACTATAGTAACATTGAGCAGGCAGGGTTTTGGGCCAGCACTCAAAGTTGTAGCGAGACACCTAATGTCGTCAACACCTCCATATACTGGCGGCTGCAATGTAAGGCAGGGCCTGATATAGGACTACTAACTAATAAAGGCTATTCATAAAAAGCTCAAGCAAGCAAAAGGATGGGTTTCAGAAAAGATGATCATGGCTTGTTTAGGCCGGGCAATGGAAAACGTGTAATGGCTATCTAAGTGGTTTGTTGGCGATGTGCTCAATGAATCACCTAGAGAGAAATGATGCAAGCGGTATGCGAGAGTCGGAGTCTCCTATAGTTCAAACCTAATGTCACAACCCAATAACGAATTAACGCTGGGCAGAGACTAGGACTCAAACGAAGGTTATCGGACAAAGAGAATGATGAGCAAGTACGTCTTGGATTGCTACAGTTGTAGATACAAGAGGTTTGAACTAAGGAACTATCGACCAAGACATGCTACCTATATACAACTATTGAAACGGAGATTGAATCTGAGTTACAACTACTAGCCAATCATAAAAAGAGAAAGGGAATCGTACCATAGAACATCGTAGAATATTAAAGAAGCATCACGTGACCATATCTTATCTTATCGTATCTAATCTAATCTATTCACAATCAAAGAACTCGTCTTCTTCATCAGTCACATCAAAGACACGTGTTGTGGGTGCTAAAGGTATTTCAGGAATGATAGACACTTTCAAGGTAGGGTTAAGGTTTGATTTAGGCGCTGTGTATTGACACTTAGGAAGATTCAAGAAAGAATAATGGTTCGTTAAAGGTACTCGTGACACAATTCATTGAGAGGTGGAGGGAATGTAGGATTGAGACACTGAAGAAGTTGCCTGTCTGGCGCAAACATTTCATAGCAGGCACCATACTTGTCACCGCATAGGTGGATTTCTTCATCAAAGGCCATGCTTTCCTCAGAGACATTTTGACCCTTCTTCTTGCGCTTTGGCTGGTTTGCCTTAAGGATCTTGTTCTCCTTGGTCAACTCCTTGTTGATGCCCTTGAGTTCTTGCAACTCAAGCTGCAATTCTCGCAAAGCCTGAAGCAAAAGTTAGACGACATGAGTGACAGCGAGAGGATTGGCACAGACCTGTTTGATATCGGCAGGGCCTGGTGTGTTTGATGGTGGCATTGCGACAGTGGAAATGACCAGGGCACCTTAATGAAAGGAAGGATAAGGTAAAAGTTGTCATTTGAGGCACTTGAAATAAGGAGCTAGACGGTGCCTTGTACTGGTGGTGAGGTAATTAAACACTGCATAGGATGAGTCATTCGAGAGATAACAGGTAAAATGATGCATGGTACACTTACGTGGTGCAACCGAGAGAGTAATCATTACCTTATGCCGACACCTGGACTTCCTTGTGGTGAGTGCGAGTGGACGTGTGAGGTTGAATGTGAACGGACATGTGACATGATGTATGCTGTGGCTTCCTGGGCAGCTTTACCAAGCTCTGGTGGATGGTCTGTCATAGACTCTCGATGATGGACGCAGTAGCCGATAAGGGAGATAGTAGGATGATGTTGGTATCAATATTACAAGAATAGTATAGCCTGCCATGATGTTCAGGGATAGGGAATGGGCTTGGTGAGACTGTTGTGAGAGTTGAACAAGCAAAATGTGAGGCCTTCCATGTCAGATTGTGAAGAACAAATGAGAGCATTGAAAATGCAAGTTCCAACACTAGTTTGAATGACACTGGTAGCTCCATAGGGATATTTGCATCTGATAGAGCTGGAGATGTTTGTTGAGTGCCTTTGTCATCCACGTCCATCCATTTCTCTTCACCGTCTTCATCGCGGAATGCGGGCGTGACTTGATACTTCTTGGCAACCTTTACAGCTGGAACACCTGTGCCAGTGTCATGAGCACCTACACCACCAATCTTACACAGCATGCCACTTGGACGACCATATTCAAGCATGGCACTAATGTTCACAACAGTCATCATGATCCACTCGTGTTCCTCAGCTCCTTCAATTTCAATGCACTCAAGGAAGTGAGCGAGGGTTGGCAAGAAGTTGTCAAGTTGGATGTTAGTGAATAGCATGCCATGTAAAAGAATGGAGAGTTCGGGTGCATGGGCGTCAAGTTGCAATTGCTGCAATTGAGAGTCAAATGAGAGCATTGAAAATGCAAGTTCCAACGCTAGTTTGAATGACACCGGCAGCTCCGCAGGCATCTTTGTGTCCAATAGAGCTGGAGATGCTGGTGGATCACACACTTGTGATAGTTGAACCACGTGTACATATAACAGATGGAAAGAACTTACATATACTAATTTGCGTAATTCGTCAATTTTTTCTTGGTGGGGGTGTTGAACCGACATCATCGATTCATACCATGCAGCATACCAATCAAATGAGTAGACGAAGATGAGATAAGACTAGTTCTTCATGCTGGATGACCAGCAGACTTGTGCATTGACTTCATACGCAAGAACATGTCAGTATCAATTGTATCAATAATCAGATAATCACCCTGGACACTGTGATCTTCTGCCAGTGCTGCGCTGCGGATAATAGAGTGAACTGAAAAAAATTCAGATGAAGTCCTTGGTCTTTCATGAATACACCAGAACTGAAAGTGTTTGTCTTTGAGAGAGTGTTGTCCAACTGGAGCATCATATGGGTGAACGAGTGCAACTGGATGAGTTTGACCATCCACAACACAGGTAAAAAGCATCAGTAAACACCCGAATATCACTCCAGCTTGAGTCTGAATGATAACACAGTCATATTGAGGGAAGTTGTGAAATGATGGGCTGCATCGAAGGTAATCTGTGGTGGTTTGCCAGTTCACAATGGTAGTCGACTTTTATGAATCAATGCTCGGTCACCTGCATTCTATAGTTTAGACATAAATTGGAAAACAACACAATGACATACAGCTTCGTTGGGCATGAACTTGAGTCATTTTCCACCAGGTAAGGGTATTCCATGAGCAGGAAGGGAATCACTCAGAAAGTTTGCAAGCTTGATGCAAAACTGATTGAACACATTGTCATTCATATGCAGTTGCTCCAAGGCCACAAACTGTCTGCTCTTTTTGTGCCGCACCCAACTTAACATGGAATGTGTCATCAGAATCATTGTTAGGGTGTTCTTCATCATCCTTGCTGCCCGAGTGCAAATGGTCGCTCTGAGATAAAATGAGGTCATTGTAGTCTTTGATATCCAAATGAATCGAATGTGCAATGAGGAAGTGATGGTCGAGGCAAAGTACCTGAGTAAGATCAATCAAATACTGTCCAATTTCATGGGCAAATGAGAGTACACACCTGTTCAGCAATGTTCTTGAAGTTCATCCACCGAAGATAAATTCGTCTGATTGGGCCATGACACTTTTCATTTGGCTTGGTGTTGGTGTTTTGTGTTGCACCTTTTGCCTCAATATCGTCAAACAGGTGAGCATGTGTGTGTCGTTTAGGGTATGCCCAGTTCTTTCCGGAGTCATCCTTTGTGCTATATTGCTATATGATTTAGATTGTCAGTAAGAATTCAACACACAATTCAAATGAGAAGCTTACATCCAATAGTTGAGTGAACTCCTCTATGGCCTGACGGCCTTCAGCAATGGTTTCTGACGTATGGAGTTTGAGAGCTGCATACATGTCAATGTTGACATATTCATGGATGCATTGAAGGAGCAGTTAAGGAAGTGCGTGAGTGGCTCGGTTGATGATGTCATGTGCAGCAAATACAATAAGCTACAGAACTGATCAGAATCGGTAATACAAGTCAGAATTGATGAAACTGCCTTACCTTAGAAATATCTTCATACTTTGAGCTATCAGAAAATGCTATGTCCATGACATGATTAAAGTGATTGATGTTGCGCCAACGTGGCATTGAGTAGAAGCTATTCAAATTGTAATGTCAGTATCCACTATACCTGAAGCTGAAAAACATACTATTCATCAATTTTAGACTGTGTCTGCCAACCAATTGATTTGATGTGTTCCTGAAACTGGGTCCAAAGATGGTCAGAAAAATTACCTTTGTTATTTACATGTAAGTGGTCAAATGAGACTGCAGAATGGATGTCTGTGTGAGCAACATCCGAAAATGCATTCTAAAATGAACAATTAGAGTTGGGAATGAAGGTACAACAACAGGAAACTTATGTCTACATCCTGGAGGCCTCGAGACATTAATACCTTCTCTTTGTCTTCTTGTCAAGTGAAACTTTGAGCCTCTCTAAGTGTAGCTTGTGTAGACATGCTTGTTCACAATGGATATGATGTAGGCACATTACTGAGTTCCTCTCTAGGAAAAAGACAGACGGGACAAGGGAATTTGCACCTCGTTCCATGTATCAAGGTCATAACACATCTGCAGAATAGCCATTAGTGAGTCATAATGATATAGGCAACATACATACTGCTCCTCATAGTCAGCCAATAAAATAAGAATAAGTGGGTAAAAAAGATGCTCAATACCATCCCAACACTTGACGCAAAAACCGGTTTTCGAGAGTAGTGCAAGTGATTTGAGAAGGCACTTAAATGATTCATGCCAGACAACATTCTTGAAATTGACAAAGGACTGAGTTCCGGAATATTGTCTCTCTTCTTCAACCTGCAAGAGTCAGTCATAAGCATAGAAGCCGATGACAAATTGAATAATTCATTACAATTGGAAGCCAGCCTATGAGGCGACCACCACCAAAACCCTCACCATTGCGTATTCCGACAGGTAAATTTGCACATTGTGCAATGACAGGATATGCTTTTTGATGACCAAACGAGGAAAGTTTTGCCTTGTCGGCATATATGATAAGAGCGAAGGGTTTTCCTTCATTTTTTTTGGCAAGGATGACTACAAAACACACATTTACATCATTAGAACATTCAAATTTAGTAGCACATACATACTTGACTATCCCAGAAGGCATTGGCTGTCCATGGCTCATCAAAAAAACGCACAAAGTCTTGTCTATCATACTTGTACAACCGCTGAGCATGAAACATGAAATGCAGACCAAGGTGAGGATCTTTCAACAGGTCACAGGCCCAGTCCCAGAGTGGCCTATACCAAACATCAAAATTGTGCTCCTGGTCCCTATGCGGGACCGAAATCACTTCCTTTTTGAACTGCACTTGAAAATTGATCGTTAGCAAGGTATAGCAAGCCAGTACTCAGCAGACTTACATTTGCATGATGGGAAGATGCTGCATCCCACATCTTACAAATGCCGTTGTAGTCAGTAACTGAGAATTTTTCGAGCGCAGTGCGACAGATGAGACCAATAAGCTCGTTCATCTGCAGTTTCGTGAGGTTGGCTTACAGAATCAATTCAGCAAAGTTGAAGTCGATGTGTGAGGCAAACAGTTCCCAGGAAATAGTATTTTCAGGTACTTGTGAGTGAGTGGCAGTATGGCAATGAAAATCAGCAAAGTGATCAGTTTTCATAGGGATGCCGCTACATGGATGATACTCTGTCCTGATGTCATCCCGCTGAGATGCAGGTGGCAGGACATGATCATCTGGTGCCTCTTGCAGCACTGTGAATGATAGACCTACATGCAATGAATGAACGGCCGGGTCTAGTATTGACGATAGAAATATAAACATACCTTCATCAGGATTTACATACTCATCGTAAGTAGGTTCGTGCGTAGCAGGAGCTGCATTAGAGCCTAGAAATCGTTGAATAAAATACGGATCCATTAAATCAAATCAAACCTCAGAATGCGCCTGGCTGTTGTGATAATCGGACTGGACGGTATTGAGGGTTCAGCAGCTCAGGTTAGCTTGAGCTGTCAAGAGGAGTTATGCACAGACCATATAGTAGACCCAGTTGAATGTACTCACCTGCTCAAGCATTCTGTCTCTCATGATCTTCCTGCATCCATAATGCATCCCTCCTGCAGGCCTTCTGGTGGGCAGCAAGTCCATGGCTCTTGAATTTCTGGCCACAAGTGTCGCAAATCAAGGTCCATTCGGGTGGCATGAAGGTGTGTACAGTCCAAAAGTAATAATAACGTGTAGATACAAGAATTTGATAGCGATATGAGCAGGTACATAGACAACAACCTTATCAATTGAGATATCACATCTCAATGCATTGAAATGGTGCACGCAACTGTGGGAATGATATTGTGATGTCAACAAGATATGATAATGATTATTGAATATTCTAACAGATTGCAACACCACATGATGTCGTGGGAATGACATCTCAATGGCAATTCCACTGTCACACCATTGCAATGGCTGTAGGAAATTTCTGACATCAACACCTTGAGATTTAATTTGATCACATAATACATCCTCAAAAAAATGTGTCTCTCCTTCATCCTCGCCTGCTGTTGTTGCTTTGACAACATCAATGTCTGCCAATGGGCACAACTGTCCTATTACGTGCAAACATTCTAGGGAGTGCAAAGGGTGCGGAAAGAAGACACAGTGTGTGAGTGGTCTGTATCCTGGATCTATCCACATGACTTACCGGCATAGTAGATAAATTGGGGATGCGACTGGTGAGAACACATGGCGTGCTCGGTCATTGGGGGCCTGTTGTGCACAGCAAGGGAAGATTCATAGATTGAACAGTTGTACATCGGATTTGTGAAGATATCCAAAGCTTGGTGTAGCCCCGTGAGCAGCATGTATCATAGTAAGAGATATTCTGGTGAAATATGTCAGTGAAGTGCAGAATAAATATTTGCAGAGTAGTGCCCGCTCACCCCTTAAAGATGCAGAACTGTCGTCAATGAGAGAACCTTTGTTGCCAGCTTCTGAGCCTGAATCCTTGACCAATTAATGGGCCACACAGCGCAAGTTTTAAAAAAGCAAACACAAAGGCAAGAGCGAATTAGGAAACTATGAGCCACAATTGAACTACAGACTAACAACTACAGTGATATAAGTAATTGAGCACACCTCAAACTCAAGCTCGAGACACTGATGAATGAGCTAATGTGCAAACAAAATGAAAGCGGGGGAATCATTTTTGTTTATAATGTAATTGATATTCTTGTATATCTTGACATCGTCATCAGCTGAATTCAAGATAATTTATGATAATCAATAGAAAACGACGGAAAATTCGAGGACATCCAGGAAATGGACACTCTGGGGCCAAAATCTGGGGTGGACTCTGGGGCGAAACTCTGGGGTATCTGTTTACCTTATTCGGAGTTTCAACATCATGCGGCTGACATACCATGTGATCTAGCCATCCACCACCACACCAATGTGATCAATGTCAGCCTATGTCAATATCACCCATGATGCCACCTGACCTGGATATTAGCAACCTGTTGACCTCACTCCAAGGGCATCCGACACTTGCCTGTATCTCATTTGTTGACCTTGCGAGTTTCATATGCCATACTAACTTACTAAAGGATGACATCCTCTAGCCACAGCCACATAATGTCTCTATCATGCACCCCCCTGATGTTCTCTCGCAGAGTATTACACACTTTCTCACAGCCTCCCTCAACATCTTGCCTGATACAGTTGATATACTATGGTCTATTACAGAAGATATTGTATGGACAATGCCAAGCAGTGCCAAGGCAAATGCAAGTGATGAAGCTGCATTCAGGACACATGGTCATAAACTAGGACTGAGTATGCTTATTGATGGGCATATTGTGACCATTCTCACACACCAGACAGCAAAATGTACATTATACCCCCCTACTAAGGTTTGTATCAACCCTGACTGCACTGCATGGCAGTGTGGATTGCTGCTGAAGAAAGAAGAATACCAGCGTGTTGTTCTTTTTACTCATGGTGAGGGTGCACATCCTGGATGGATGGTTCATCTGAGGTGCCAAGGTATGTCTATTGCATGACTATGTATATATGATAGTGTTTAATTGATTGTTCATTGATGACGAAGCCTGCAACACCAATTACCAGTCTAACTACAGTGTCAAGGGCCAGCTGCGAACATACTATGCAGGCCTACCCCAATTTATCCAGGTCTCTGATCATCAGTTTGTTGAGCTCGAGCTTGCCATGCAATGGACGGATCTGATGCAGATTGCATATGTTACTCTCTTCACTTCTAATATCATTGTTTATACTCTCTACAGTGTTTTGGCTACAAATTGTGCACACATGTATGGGATCGCCCAGGCTCGTGGCAGTTGCACCAACAACAATAGTGACTGGCAGTTTGAGAGTTCTCTAACAACCGAACAAGTCTGGGATTCTTTCACTCTGCTTGCCCTGCTTGACTATTGAGCCCCTTCAGTGACAAATTCCGTATTATACGGGTCACCTGACCTACATGATATCCTGTATAAGACGGGCCAGCGGACTATGGGCCGATGTTATGTATATCCCCGATGTTGACGGATGGGCCAGGAGGGATATTATTTCCAATGTTGATGGGTGGGCCCATCTATGCTGATATTATATATATCCTCGAAGATGTTGGGTGGGCTGATGTAATGGTTTATTGTATAGATGGGTGGGCCGATGTAAGGGTTTATTGTATAGACGGGTGGGCCGACATACTGGAATTATTTTGTAGATGGATGGGCCAAGGGAGTGGTGGAATATTCATTATATAGATGGGTGGGCCGATGGAGGGGGATGTTATATAGACGGGTGGGCTGAGGTAGTGAGATATCTGTCTGACATTCACGGATTACCGAGTCCCAGATGCCCAAAAACCAAATCCCATTGTGCAACATCCATTCCAGACACCTGAACACCCCACCAAGTGCTGAGTGCCAAGGCCCGCGCCCTGATGTCCAAAGCCTGAAACCCGAAGCCCAAAATCCAAAAATATGTATACAACATATCCATATTTCCCTCACTGCACAAATCACCAGGCGTCGAGTACCAAAACCTGAAACTTGACACCTGGTACACAAATCACCAAGTGCCGAGTGCCGAGGCCCGCGCCCTGATGTCCAAAGCCCGAACCCCGAACCCCGAAAATATGTATACAACATATCAATATTTCACTCATTGCACAAATCACCGAGTGTCATGTGCCAAAACCCGAAACTCAAAGCATGGTACAAAATCACCAAGTGCCAAGTGCCAAGTGCCAAGGCCCGAACCCCGATGTCCGAAGCCCGAAACCTGAAGCCCGAAACCCGAAAATATGTATATAACATATCAATATTTTCCTCACTGCACCAATGACCAAGTGTCAAGTACTGAAACCCAAAACTCAACACCCGGTACACAAATCACCAAGTGCTGAGTGCCAAGTGCCAAGGCCCAAAACCTGACATCTGAAGCCCAAATTCTGAAGCCCGAAACCCAAAAACATGTATGCAATATTTCCATTTTTTACTCATTGCACAAATCACCAAGTGTTGAGTGCCAAAACCTGAAACTCAAAACCCGGTGTGCAATACGCAAAGATAATGAAAACATGGAAGTTGTTGTCTGAGTCTAGGTGAGTGTATCGGCACTTGGTGATTTGTGTACCGGGTGTCGAGTTTCGGGTTTCGGTACTCGACACTTGGTGATTGGTGCAGTGAGGGAAATATGGATATGTTGTATACATATTTTTGGGTTTTGGGCTTCAGACATCAGGCTTCGGGCCTTGGCACTCGGCACTCAGCACTTGGTGATTTGTGTACCAGGTGTCGAGTTTTGGGTTTCAGTACTTGAACTTGGTCATTGGTGCAGTGAGGAAAATATTGATATGTTATATACATATTTTCGGGTTTTGGGCTTCAGGTTTTGGGCTTCAGACATCGGGGTTCGGGCCTTGGCACTTGGTGATTTTGTACCGTGCTTTGAGTTTCGGGTTTTGGCACACGACACTCGGTGATCTGTGCAATGAGTGAAATATTGATATGTTGTATACATATTTTCGGGGTTCGGAGTTCGGGCTTTGGACATCAGGGCACAGGCCTCGGCACTCAGCACTTGGTGATTTGTGTACCAGGTGTCAAGTTTCAGGTTTTGGTACTCGACACCCGGTGATTTGTGCAGTGAGGGAAATATGGATATGTTGTATACATATTTTTGGATTTCAGGCTTCGGGTTTCAGGCTTCGGACATCGGGGCGTGGGCCTTGGCACTCGGCACTTGGTGGGGTGTTCAGGTGTCTGGAATGGATGTTGCACAATGGGATTTGGTTTTTGGGCATCTGGGACTCGGTAATCCGTGAATGTCAGACAGATATCTCACTACCTCAGCCCACCCATCTATATAATGAATATTCCACCACTCCCTTGGCCCATCCATCTACAAAATAATTCCAGTATGTCGGCCCACCCGTCTATACAATAAACCCTTACATCGGCCCACCCATCTATACAATAAACCATTACATCAGCCCACCCGACATCTTCGAGGATATATATAATATCAGCATAGATGGGCCCACCTGTCAACATCGGAAATAATATCCCTCCTGGCCCATCCGTCAACATCGGGGATATACATAACATCGGCCCATAGTCCGCTGGTCCGTCTTATATGGGATATTATGTAGGTCAGGTGACCCATATAATACAGAATTTGTCACTGAAGGGGCTCGACAGGAATCTGAAGAATAAGTGGTCATCGACCCACTTTTTGATGGGACCAAGGTCCATCCTATGCAGAATGTCAACGGTCACATCCGCGACATTACCTTGGACTCCTCCAGCTGTGGAGAGTCCGAACGGAAAGACATGGTTGATGAAAAAATTTCCGTCTACTTCGACAACTAAGAAGCATTTGTGTGGGTGGTACACAGGAATGGTTCGATAGGCAGCCTCAATATCTAGTGTTGCTGCTTGAGTGCCCGGGGAAGCTGTGGCAACCTACAAGTGAAATGAGATGATGATGAAAGGGGTGAATCTCGAGTGAAGTGAAATGGGAAGTAGAAATCATCACTGAAGCAAGAAACCCGGCACTGAACGGTAGATTGAAGCCAAAATAAAGAAGTGAGAAGAGTCTTGTGTGAGGCGAAAAAGAACACAACACCCTAGGGTGAGGCAAGATCAAGACACGTAATGGGGAAGTCCATTAAGAATGCCCAAGCGAGTGGGTCAGAATTCCCCCCCACAAACCCAATTTACGTTATGGGGAACGAATGCTGGCCAAGGCCAGATTGAAATGGATGAAAGCACAAGAGAATCAAAGTCCCCAAGGTAACACGTGAATGTGAACAGCGATTTTATAGAAGGGTGGGAAAGACTGGACAAGTGAAGAGCAATGACATACAATTTCAGCAACTTGGGCAGCCATGCCCCATTCAGTCGGGAAGTCATCTGAGTCCAAGAAACCATTGACCTCATCATTGCAATAAGTACAGATGACATCAAGATGGTCGAGAGCGGATTTATGGTTTTTTGGGGTATAAGTACTGGTGAGGGGTGGAATGTCCCCAATGGGAAAACTGTGGAGCATATTGAATGTGAGACTCGGATAAACATGTGTCAAGTTGTATTGGTGTAGAAGGTCATTGTATGCATCTGCATTGTAAGGTGTAATGATGCGACTGCGAATATCAGAAGCAGGACTTTGAAGCGGTGCTGTGGTTTTTGTCTCTGCAGATGGAACAAACATGGATGACATCGGAAGAGTGTTTCAGGGCAAAGCAATGCCTGAGGTTGAAGGAGATGCAAATTGGTGCTGAGGAGGATTTATGAAGCAGCTTTCCTTGCCATGCACTGATGATGGGGGCATCCTTAACTGTGTTGGTGTGTGTACAACCACTGGCTCTATGCCCATACCAACCACAGATGATGCAAAGGGTTGAGTCAGTTGCTTGAGTCCCTTTGCCCTTCTGAAAGGGCTTCCCGTCATTCAAAGTGTTCACCAATGCCTGACCCTCTGGTCTGCAAGGAGGGTACAGGTTGTAATGCGAGCCACCTCCCTGTCTTTGGGTGCTGCTGGTAAAGATGTGTTGATCTTAATTTCATTCCAGTGTTGCATGTATGCATCTAGGTCGCAGAATGATTGTGCATTGAAGAACTTCCGACGAATCTCAATGTCAAAATTCAGGACAGCATTCCAGTCTTCGCTGAATTTGTTGTGAGACAAGCAGAAGTCACAGTGCTCTACGAAGTGTTTAATCATGGCCTCGTCAGTGATCAATAACATCATCTTTAGGAAATTACTATAGGCTTCATAGAACCTGTCGGTGAGTAAGGACAACTCTGCTGGGAAGGTTGACATGTCCATGACGCTCTTCTTGGGGTCGTCCAGGACCAGACCCTTTTCATCTTGATGCAAGATGGGTCTAGATGGATCTTTCAAAGAGATGTCAGGGTGAGAAGCATAAGTGGGATGTGGATCTTCGCCTTCATGAGATTGAGAATCAGCCTCAGAATCTTGGCTCCAGTGTCCACTGTTTTTGTAATAACAGTATCAGAGTCTTTGAAAACTAAGGTATCAGTAGACGTAGAAGATGGTACTGTAACATTAGATGAGGAAGTGATGGCACCAGTAAGGGCACCGACAACTCTCTTAGCCATGTTTGGTGTGAGTGTGTTAATGAAGCTGAAGGCTCATGTAACTTTATCACCAAGGAAGGGTTTAGGTAAAGGAGTGACAGGCTGCGGTGCAGGCTCATCAAGGAAGGGCTTGTCATCAGAAACTTCTTCAATAAAATCAGGATCATTTCGCTTAGACTCTCTGGTTGCATTCCTGTCAGAACGTGCCAAATTCTCTTCTATGACGGCCTCAAGATCCTCAAGATCAATAGGTGCCGTAACATGCCTCCCAACTGAATCAACAACACGGTTACTATCATTCCTGGGAATCTGCAACTGGCACATAATATGCAAATTGTTCAAAATACCTCAATGCGCTGCTTGAATCACCTGGAAAAAATTTAGATGCATGTAGGCTACTTAGAGATGATGTACTGTTCAAGTAGAATAAAAATTTCTCGAGTGTTGCAGCTGCAAGAGACAGAATAGTGGTAATTTGCAACCTTGTATAATCATAAATGATCCAGATCCCATAGATCCTAGAGAGATATTCAAAAAATTACACCCAGGGTATATCAAACACCTTGTCAGGGTGTCAGAACACAATTTCGATAGAGGTCATTCTCTTGTTTTAAGATGCTATAGACAGAGGATCGTGGACATGTATGAAAGTGTGACAACAGATAGGAGAGTGTGTAAGAAATTCAATCTCCTCTACAGCACGCTCGGCTTGATACACGGCACTGTCCAGTCAGTCGCATTCACATTGCATTGTCTTGTTCTCGTATCCTCACAATGCCTCCAAACTGCCAGTGTAACCTTCAGAAGAAAGCTGAAGAAGACTGCAACTCGTGAGGCCAAATTCACAGCCGCTATACAGGCTGTCAAAGACAAAAAGACCAAGAACCTCTGGACAGCAGCTGCACAGTTCAAAGTGCCATATGACACTCTTTGTGGACATGATTCCCCCAAATTCGATTCAACAACCATCCAGGTATCAACCGCAGCTGCCAGTGCCTGTCACTCATTCCTCAATGTCAGCCATGGATCTGCCCCCACCCAGCTATGCACCTCCATATTATTCAATGCACCATTCTGTACCTCAGTCTCCACCTGTTCTTCACCCTCCCTTCGCACCAGTTGGTAGACCTCTCACTAATATATCTCAGGATTTTCGAGTTGGTGGAGTGCAGATGTATGACATTGGGGGCTCTGGTGATGCAGGCTGTCAGCTGTATGAGTCAGGACTCTATCAACAGTACCATTATAATCACAATTATTAGTATATAGACCATGATCCTCAATAATATTCATTTTCAAAGTGATGCGCAACGACGAGCTTCAGAGTCTTCAGAGAGTGAAAGTTGATGGTGCTGCTGCTGTGCCGATGTGTGACACAACGTGACCATGTTTTGCAGAATACCAGTCAGACCCTGAATTTTCTCGGCCTTCATCCGACACTCCACCAAAAAATCCTTAAAATCAGAAAAAATCATATTCATATAGAGTAGCTATGAATATATAATGGTGCAAATCAGTAGAAGATAATATGATGTGGTTGAGGAGTTACAAAAGATTTATTGAAAATGTTGCAGAACCCCAGGAGTGATAGTAATCTCACCATCTGTCAACACACGGGAATATGCAGAAATTAAAGTGTCAGTGCTTTTTCCCCCTGCCCCGCAGGGAGGTGCAGGGTTCGAAGTTTCAGTCATTGTAGATGCAAGTAAGAACGAAGTGGATGACTGAATGTGTGTGCGAGGACCCTCAAAATGAGAGAAAGGTCGACGAGATGGTGACGGTGATTGTAAAAGGAAAAGACGCACGTATATGTGCTCAGATCGTCTTTTATGCGCCACTCAATTAGTAAGCCATTGTTCGAGCTTCTCACTCGCATCCTCAGCAGCATGAACTGCACCTTGACATGACATCCCACTGTGTTGTGCAAAAAAGTTGGCCATAAGTTAAGAAGTGAACTCATGATTTACTGATGCTTACTAACACCAAATTTGTCATTTACATAAACAAAAATCCGACCAGTCCTGCATGCAAGCTGTCATTAACTGGCTTCAATTTCCAACATAATATCTCACTCTACGCAAGATTGCTAACAGACTCACTTTATGAAGTAGGTTTATGTGGCGATCTGCTGGCATGGCAGACACCATCTGCTCGATATGAATTTCAGGTGGATAAATTCTCGCTATATTTAAATGAAGAAGAATACTTGACACATCAAAACAAGGTGATTTCCTACCATCAACACCGTCCTGCATAGATTTATTTGATCTCATACCACATCCTCAAAAAAATGTGTCTTTCCTTTGTCCTCGCCGCTGTTGTTTCTTTGACAACATCAATGTCTGCCAATGGGGCTGAAGATAGCTGTGCTTTTTTTGCAGACGTTCTAGTGAATGCAAAGTGTGTGGAGATCAAGCACAGTGTGTGAGTGACTTGGTGGTCTGTATCCTAGATCTATCCACATGACTTACCAGCATGGTAGATTATTTTTATTTGCGACACATGAACAGGTTGTCGAGTGGCCTTTCATCTTATCAAGTGGCCTCGATTCAGTTTTGAAAGAGCAGGATTCCCTGTGACCCCATACTTATTTCAAGACATAGCTATGATTATCTACAAATCGATAGGCCAGAATTTCAAAAATCCACTTAGCTGCTTGTGTTAGATGTTTGTCATTGGAGCGAGACCAAACAGAAGCACTCATGCTAGCTACCTTTGTAAGTCATATCACAACTTGTGGAGTATTAGTACAACAACTGCTGACCGTCATCACCATGCACGGAATCTGCAGACATATATCAGATACTGCGAAACGGCAAGAAATCACCATATTCACATGCAGTGGATCCCAGAAGGCCCTAGCACAATCATGACTTACCTTTTGACAACATTGTAGTGCCTCGCACGTCAAGGGCTTCTCTGCTTAACGATGAAGGCCACCTACAGTTGATAATAGTAGCGTAGTATAGTACTATCATCACCATGTGCAGCTGGTCATAGTAGATCAGTGCGCGGCGCACAATAATGTGGTTCTCAGGCACCGACGAATGAGCGCTGAGCTAACGCGCAAACAAAACGAAAGCGGGGGAATTCGACCAAAACGGGACGAGGTTGCGCATCACGTGACCGGCATCGCCCGATAAGGCGCGCCCAGGCGTAAATTCCGCCAGCTAAGTGCGGTGGACACCAGCATTTTGACTTTCATCATAGTTATGTCTTTCATAGCTGGCTCTCTCGCTGGTGCACTTGTGATGGGTGGTGTAAGCATTGTCCAAAAAAATTAGGATTCGTCTGACTCTGACCCGTTCTATTACTCCAGATTTACCACGGGTTCTCAAACTTGGTGCAAACCAGGTGAGCAACCATTCGTTGCAAGAACTCAAGACAAACCTGTTCATTGTTCATATCACAGGACTGCCCAGCATCGCGCCGAGTTCGTCCATATCCCAGTTCTTTACTTCTATTAGTCCGACTAAGCATGTTACATAGTATCCATGCCCTCTCGGAGCGTATCGCTAATGCCTCGACTACAATTCCCTCTCCTCCGCCCGCATCGACGCGTATAAAACATCATGCGCTATCATCGCTCATTCAGTCCAAGTGGAACGAAGAGGTTGCTGGTTTGTTCGGAACTGCCTGGCGGTGGGAGCAGCGTGCAGTGGAATTGGGGAAGAAAGTTCTGTATGGTGGCGACTCATGATACCAACTCCCACCAGGTCAGGCATTAGACTAATCAGAGAATTAATATTGTCGGTCGTCCTTTTAGGAAATTTGACGCCAGCAATCTGCTCAAATTATCTATCGGCGACATGCGCCCCACACTCCCCCAATGAAACTTGCTTCCTTCCAAATGTACACATTTCGGTTCTATCAGAATCTACGTAAATTATTATCTTCCATAACCTTGGTAATATTGCCGAGTGTCGTGGCCTTGTGAAGGTGGCGGAGGCGGAGGCATGGTTTGGTACTGTGAACCCTGGTGGATTGGCTGTGTCTGGGGAGGATATTGTCGCCATGACTGTGGAGGAGGCGGAGCTTGCTGGCCATATGTCTGTGGATTCTGCGGATTCGCAGCGTACTGGGGTCGTGATGGAGGTGGCGGCGGTAAGGAAAAGGAAGACTGCCTTTGTGGTGAAGCAGAATGCGTTTGCTGCTGTGGAGCCGGAGGGGCGGCGCGTGGTGCAGAAAACTGAGACCCAAATGCCCCCAGGCTTGCATATGGGTCGGTTGGAATGTTCGGCGATACTGGATTTGTGTATGCTGGGCGTGAGGGTTGTTGTGGAGGTGGTGGGAGATTCGAATATGCCTTGATTGGCTGGGGTGGAGGAGGCGGGAATGCGGAGTATGGTGTCTGTGGTGGTTTTGGTGGGGGAGATACTGAATTCTGACTTCCTTGCAGATTCATAGACGCGAAGGATGAGTCCAAAGATGGGGGAGAACGCGGCGGCGGCGGTAAGGGAGGTTTTTCAGCAGGTTTCTGGGGCACCGCGAGCCGCTGCTGGATCTCCGCTTGCCCAACGAGTCTATCGCGTTCTGATCGACGGTCGGTGATAAAGGATCTAACACTAAGAGTGAGTGTAGCACTCAAGTCAGTAAGCTGTTGGTAGAACTGCATTCCTTTCCTAAACTGAATTTCAGATACGATAAAGGGGGAAAAGAGTGCACGTACGTCAACCCATCCCTAACTTCCATATAACCGTCTCTAGCATTCGAAAACCTGCGCACGGTGTCCTTCTTCCGCCGCTCGCGCTCATCCCACTTCTTTGCGCCAGGTCCACGCCCAGCAAGGTCTCGTAAGTTCTTCCACAGTCCCTGGATTTCCTGCAACACGGCTTGTTGATTGTGCACAGTAGCTCCGAGGCGTTGTTGGTATGGCTGGAACTTCTCGAGTTCCGCGGCGAACAGCGATTGCTCAGCGCCAGGGTTACGGCGATTTAGAAGCAGCAGGTGCGAGACGTCGTCAGCTTGGATCTATGTGAGAACAATATCAGTTGAATCCTGATAATATTATTGTGTACATTACCTTGTCTTTTAGTTCTTTAAGTACTTCACCTCGCTCATAAGCAATCTTCTTCAAACGTCCCAATCGCTCCTCGATTTTGGTGGTATGCTGTCTGATTCTGACTCGTTCCTTTTCATCGTGTGCCTCGACACCGATGTCAAGATCTAGCAGGCTTTCTGAAGGAGCATCACGCTGGGCGCTAGCGCGGAACACATCTTCGACGTCAGGTGATAGCAACAGTCGGATATCAGATTTGACCGATTCCCAGAGCGTCGATACCTGTTGGTCGGACACGGCGGCAGCGTCTAAAGCGCCCATATGAGATTTCAAGTCTTGCCGAATAGACTTCGTAAAAGATGCAGATGGCTCTTGTGTCCACAGATGGTCGTACTTGACCCGCATCGTCTCGCACTCTCTCGATTCAACATCGAGGTCCCGCGAAATACCGTCCAGCTCTGCTTTGACAGCCTCCTTGAGACGAGCCATCTGTTGCAAAAGCATGTCGATACCCTCCCTGTCCTCCATGACGTTGATATCCTCTCGCCAACGGCGCACATCCAGGGGAATTTCTTCCTCTCCAACCAAGCTACCCTCAGCCATCGCCTTGAACCTTGCAAGTCCTGCCTGCACTCCCATCGCTTCCAGTGCACTGCGCACCTCAACCTCGGCGCTTTCTGCATTCTCGACCTCTTTGCGCACAAGCTTTGCCTTTTCCTCTGAGTACACGCTGGCGCTCTCGTGCACGCTCAGCGGAACCAACTTGATAAAGATATCCGGGCCTATAACATTCTGGACGTCTGGTGCGCGATACACCTCCTGAATGGAAATAGGCGTAGCGACGACCGCTTTGTCGATAGCAGGCAGTGCATCTGCAGATGGAAGGACAGCATTGTAGATGAGATCATTATCGCGCTGCGCTTCTGTCTTGCGGTCTGTGCTCAATTGGAGCTGTACCTTTGTGCGTTCGGAGATGGAAGGCCCGGCATCTGCGGGAAGCGTAGGTGATACGTGGGCGAATAAAGCAGAGAATGATGCAGCAGAGCGATTGGCTTCTTTTGCTAGAGATTCAGCGAGGGTGAACCGTACGAGGGCATCGCCGTGGGCCCCCGCTTTATTGTCAACTAGACCGCGATAGTATTGCGCGATGGAGCCAAAGTGTTTGGATTTTATCTGTGCAATATGTTAATGTCAATCTCGTGCTTCACAAATTGAAAATACCTGGATGAGAGTGATCCAGTTGCGATCGAATATGCCCTTACCCATAAAATCTTTTACCTCCTCGCTCAGGGAAGTGTACATGGAAGCAGACTGGGAGGCAATCTTGGCTACCAACGCAGGCGCTTTCTTCTCTTCGATGCACTTTTCCAAAAACACTTCTGTAGCCTGCGCCATGATGACTCCCACCAGAAACTTGATCACCTCCCGGCTGAGGTCAGTCGAGGGGGCATGCAAGAAATTCTCGTTAATATACGTGAGCATGCCCGCGCACGTCCTGAAGTAGTAAAAAGCGAGTTTGAGCCCCTCCGGATCGGACCTATTCTGAGAGGCAGCAATAGCTGAATGCGTAGCCGAGATCTGAAACAGAACAGAGGCCTTCTCATACGCAATAGCTGTCTGGGTAGTCAGCTTGTTCGTGAAAGCATCATGCCACGGAAAGTTGACACGGATCTCTGGGAAGCGCATCTCTAGGATCTCGAGTTGCCCAAAGTACTTGTAGAGCAGATCACGACCTGGGAATGCAAAAGTCGTGAACACACCCAAGATCGCGATTACTTGGAGCGACGAACCTGTCATATCGCTGCCTGCTCCTTTTACAGCGTCTTGCCTGCAGCGTTGCAGCGCTTGGCATTCCTGTGCGTAGTTGTCTGGGCTCTCGCCGAAGGACTTGGCAATGAGATTGCGTATGGGACCTGTCCAATCGACGTCCCCCGTCGTCTTCTTGGGGATTGCTATCATGGGCGACTGGTGCGCCATGTCTGAGAACTAATATACCTTGGAGTTGTCCTAGATGTACACTCAGAGCTTGCAGAGTCCAGACAAGTGCGGATCGTGTTCCTGTAGGCTATGATTCCATGAAACTGCGCATATTGGCTCATGGGATTTCCGAGTCCGAATCCATCAATAATGGATTGTTGACCCCCACGTGGGGGGTTGTTTCTTTGCCCTTTCCGTCCATTGTGGCAAGCTGAGCTCGGGACCGTCATTTCACTGTACCAAAGCCATGTCGTCTGAAAAAGCGTCATCAAGCGAGAACATTGTTAGCCAGAAGGTGTGTTTTTACAGTCAAACATAATATTTGAAGCTAACCATCTTTCAAGTATGACAGGTGCCGTAGGTGCTTTTATTATTCGAGTCGGAAGAGTCGACTGACTGTATCCGAAAGTGGCCGATCTCTTGGTGAAGGCGTAAGTCTTGTCTTGCATTTGTATTTTGTATAAACATCTGAGAATCGTACAGTGGTGTAGGCTTCAGCGTCGGAGTCGTTGCATCTGTCATTCTTTTCCGAAGTCTGTGTCTTGCTTTATTTTTTCTCCTCATACTCTAACCCGACAACGTTGCAGGACGAACATGGCCTATTGCTCTTTCGACGGGCTTCGGTATGGGTGCAGCATACGCAGACTGCGATCGCTCATTCAACCCCGCACGCATCTCGGGAACACGCATAATATCTCAGACAGACGAGAGCAAATGATGTCGCTTGACACGCCGCTCGGTTGTATCGCGGAGGGCATTGCACAGGGACAACGATATGATCGTGAGCCTCGAGGACTTGGCATTATTTTACATAGAGCGCCTTCGCACACCCTCCCACCTTCCATAGTTCACAACGCAAATGTTCATTCTCCTTTTGACCAGCGTTCACTCCCGGCATGAGAGCTTTCGGGCAGTAATCCATTGGTTGTAGAAAGAGGTTGTGGTGTCTCCCTAGGTAACGTTCTTTGAGGTTTTCCGAGCACGAGGCGCTCGTAGAGTACGTCTGCAAGCAATATGAGTGAATAGAGTGTTCCGAACATTGAAGAACGACGAACATGCTGTTGCTGCCATGATAGGAACCGTGACGATGATGGTGCGGAGCCTGCGAGCTTGAGGAGGCAGCTTCTGTGCCATTGTATTTTCTAGATTGCAGTAGTACCGCTTCAGTAGTTATGAAGCTTGAGCACCAGCTTGTTCAGAAAGAAATGTTACGGTTACATCAAGGTTGATCCACGAGGAGATCTCCGGGGTCCTCGTCGACCTGCACAAGTTTGTCTCCACGAGTCCTTGGGCTAGTAACCCTCATCACATCCAAATATTCTGTGCTTTTCTACGTGAAGTACCATGGCTTATGTTGCTGTCGACGCGGACGATGTGAGTAATATGGTTCTGCTATAAAACTATAAAATTTCTCACTGTGTTAATGATTCATAGCGACTAGAAGAAGGACCTGAAGGTCTCGAGTTCAAATGTGAGCACGTTTACCTCGAAATGCATAATCAAATATTCAACCCAAACAGCTTTCCTTGGAGCAGACGCAAGAGCAGACCAAAGAACCCAATCCAGAACTCCAAACCTCGACCGAGGTACATACATCGAAAACCTCCGCCAGATCTTCTCCCCTGACCGCGTATCCAGGATACCTTACAGATCACACAACGCGCAAAAGTCCATCTGGGTTCTGGACAGTCGATTACTATCAGCCGTACTTTGACGTTGATACCGCAACCGTCTTGAAGCGATGCTATACGACGCTCCTCCCCACTTCACCTTCGTACTTGACAATCCTTACGCCCAGCGCTGACCTGTACGGCCCTTTCTGGATCCCAACCACGCTTATACTAGCGTTATTTCTGTCTTCGTCCCTTGCAGCAAGCATCTCGTCTTACCTTTCTGACCCAGGAGCTGCGTATGAATATGACTTTGGCTTACTTGGTCTAGCAACAACGATCGTGTATACATACACGTTTGCAGTACCAGTTCTTCTGTGGCTCGCATTACGCTACATCGGTGTTGGTGAATGGGGCGTAGCGGAAGCACTCGGCGTCTGGGGCTACTCATTGTTTGTCTGGATACCGGTTTCGGTAAGACGCGAATCGTCACGATTTAGATGCACCGTTTTTGAAGTAAATGTTGTTTTGTAGATACTATGCGTCATACCCATCTCTATTTTACGTTGGGTTCTTGTGGGCATCGCGTTCTGCTTATCAGGGTACTTCCTGGTAACGAACGTGTACCCAATATTGGTGATGGTATGGTCTCGCCTGATCTAGTTTTGTCGAGATTGTTGACGACTCTCTTAGGCCGATGCGAAAGCCACTCGCTTATTGATAATCGCGGTCGGGGCACTGCATGCTGGGTTAGCATTGACGTTCAAGGTGCTGTTCTTCAGTTACTACGTTGTGCACGATATTGGGCCTGGAGCAGACCCCGTACGGAGATTTCTGTAAAGTGCAACTGCGCCAGTCTTTGATTAGTTTCATTGCAATGCATGATTTTCCTTTCCACGAAGATCGTGAAACGAGAGAGAGCGGACCACACCATAGCAACAACGACTGTTACCATTCGGTATTTGATATATTCAATGCCAATGCCAACTCTGCCACATGTTAATGAAAAATTACGCACGTCACAAACGTGTAAGTACATGAGGGAGTATCGGAGTGTGCACGATAGCTAGTCGTTTGCGGGGTTTGCGATACCAGAGGCAAGAATATTTTGACCAACTTGTCGAATATACATCTTTCCATGTTTCACGAGTACTGATAGCACACTTTATCTCAAGCGATGACCGAGTAGTATCCAAGGCGTCAACATATATAGGAGCACGTAGGAAGTCATGAACGCAACGTAATGTCATCAGTGAGGAATTATGACAGATCCAAAGCCTTTTGGGAGTTCTCAAACAGAAGTAGCACGTTGACGGGCTGCTTCCTGCGCTGCTTCCGTCCAATCCTTCTCGCGCACACCAAATTCGACTGCCAATACAGTCTTGTTGAAGTGCGTAAAAGTCAGTCCATAGGGTTGGCGAATGCGTGACTCCCAGCCGTCTGGAATACGCTCGTGAAGAACAACACTGCGCAGGTCATTTACACGGCCTCCAAAGATTGTGAGCAGTGTTGAGGAACTGTTGCAAACATTAAAAGTGTGTCTGGAAACGGATGACGTGATGACACATACTTTGCACTACCGAACATCCTGTGGAAGAAGCTGAGCGAGAATTCCCTGTTGGTTGCGCGCGCCACTGCTCGACGCTTTCCCAGAATCCCAGAGAGATCTTTTGTGGTCAGGACATTATTGCCATATTGGTCCTTGCCGGTAGATGCCTCGAGCAATTCTTCGATGAAAGGTATGTGTTTTGTCGATTGGTTTGGTTGAAGGGCAGTGTCAAGACCTGAAGACGGTTTTATTCGACATGCGAGAATCAGACGAGTATGGTGAATCACTCACGGAAGAGAGATGCGTCGTGTTCGATACCATTGTGCAAGTCGAGTTCTGCCAAGTCAAAGGTATCCTTGCTGTAGCTTCTCTTGAGCATGCGAGCGGCAAAATGTGGGACATAAGAGCAGAAGGAAGGACTGAAATTGTAAGTTGTGCGGATCTGGTGGTTAAGTTCGACAAATGAGATGTTGCGGCCGCTGCGGGGGAATGATGCCTGCGTTTGAATGTAATTTAAGACGTAAATTGACTGTGGGATGAAAACTAACCGTGATTGGCCATCGCATTGAGTGCTGGGCATGAGCAGCGGGAGTCGCCTTCCTGAGCAGGCTTAAACTCAGGCCAATACCCACCATAGCCTGAGTGGCCCTCGGGGGTGACGTGCCCTATGCGGCGCTTCTTCATCACGAGATTGAGGAGTGTAAGGAGGATATCGTAAGACATGATCCCAACATCGAAGAAAAAGTTAGACACGCTGGAGAGGAAACCCATTTTGCTCCAACTTGAAGGATGAGGTTTCGGAGGGACAAAGTTCTGTGCTGCAAGCGCCCATGATGATGGCCTTATAAGATATGGTCTAAGAATGCCTCAAGGCAAGCTCGATATTCCCTTTTACCGACTCCGGAGAATTCTAGAGGGTATAGTGATATTAAGGGAATGCGCCTGGGCCTCGTGATTGAAAGAAAACTATATTGGTAATCAGCGGCACAAGGGCGCCTGGGCCGCATCTGGCAGTTAATTCTCACGATATCAATATCAATTACATAAATAACTTCGGCTATTGGTAAGCCTATCAGGGATCCGAGTTAAGCGTCGGACTCGTGACCAGTCCGTCTACCCTACGTACCGACGCGCAGCATAAACCATATCATTTGGTTATACCAATCAACCAACCACGGTTCACCGCTCTCTTACTCTTCCGAACATAGTACTTCTCCCGAATATCGTTTTAAAGCAAGGTACGTAACGTGGCAACGTAACAAGACCTCGAGAAGCTCATCACACCTCCGACTTTCTTTACAACTCGCCAAGGTGAAGTTTGAACGATAACGATGAGCATCCGGGTTCCTCGGTCAACTCAGCTCGGGTTGTTCATTACCCAGCTACCATCCTAGCTCCTTCATCAGTGCCTGTGCCCTCAACTGTCACTTTCGCTGTGATTGAAGTTCCCTTTTGACAGCTACAATCCATGTGATCCACCTGAACTTATAACTTCCCTCCCCGCCATCATATGACACTGCTACAAGTTGACAGCCAATATACGCTTGCGATTTTCTGTCATGAAATTTCATGATGAGTCGCGGTAAATCATCCCCTAATAAATTAAACATGTTTGCTCACACGAACTTTCCTGACTGCATAAGGCGAAATCCATTTGCATACAGGAACGGGAGACGCCGAAGTGGAGTTTGAAGCGTGTCAAAGACCCAAACACAGACCTTTTGACGCCGGGAATGTTCACACACTGGCAATGAATCGGCCAGCATACTTCTAGAGCGCGTCTCAAACGTCTAACTTCTACTAGGTCTCCTCGATCTCCTCCGCCGCGACGTGCCCCCTGGAACTCTTTGGTCGGAGTTCTTTCTAATTGTCATCACTCACAAGGGCTTCGCATCGTCTGATCGGTACTAGACTCGATCCGTCTACCGAGTCTTTTACAAACAGAATATTAGTCATAGCATCATTCAACTTGGAGGCTGTTCATGCCTTGGGGTCGGGTATAACCATGATGCTGATATAAGATATAATGTAATCCCTGGTAATCCTCGCCTTCAGTGATTGACACACACCAGTGGATCCTATCGAAGGGGATGTCTGCAAGATATGTGTGCTAACCGAGTTCTGCCCTCCTCGCTTTCAAAGCCACAGACCACTGCAGGTTCTCAACTTGAATGGTATAGATTTTGGCAGTACACGGTGCGTAACCGCCACTACTATGCCCTACCTGGCATGAATGTTTGATTCACGCGAGCCAATTGAATGCAGGATGTAGATGACAGAGCAATAGCAGTATGTCAATGAACAGAAAATCATTGTTCGTCGATCAGCTTCATGTTCTTCGAGTCAATTTCTACGTGAGAACACCCAGAGTTCATAATTCATCCTCTTCTCCCTGAGATCGCAGAGTTTAACAAGTACGTCCAGTCCGATATGTTGAATTTCATCGCGAGACAAATACAAAACTTATTGAACAAGCTACATTGAAGGATCGCGGTCCCATTATAACAGCCCTCCTCATAGGCTTATCACATGCAGCCACGAGCTACGAGGGGCACGCCGGTCAACAATCATAACTCTGTCGCTGTCAAGAAGGCGAGCCGTGAGTAGTAAATCTTGAATAGTCTGTGCTGTTTTTATTGTTGACCTAGAATAGCTAGGTTCCTCGGGTAGTAAGCACTTCCTTGAATTTTTAGCTTCCCATGAACCGAACAATTCATGATTGATGGGATATATGGGTAAGTGCTACCTTATTTACGAGTCGAACACTGCTGACTAGCATCATCGCAAAGACCATGGAAGTGTTGCGCTTTTTGGAGTCATCCTGTCTACGCGCTACAAATTCATCAGTGGGGTGGATTCAAAACTGTGAAGACGAATGGCGCTGGGTCCATCATAAGGAAATTGCGCTCTCAAGTGTCATCACATTCTATGAGGTTTTATGCCTCACCACACGATACCACGAAGACTTCGACAGTGGTGGGCACTTCATCACAATGGTACAATCATCCACTGCGTTGTACAACCATCGGAGGGTCTAAATCATATTCGCCTAAGCGTGTTCTACTTTGCCTTAATCAAGGACGATGTTTATTGATAACATTGCTATTGTTTATAATTATACGATATGGGTTCTAGTGAAAGTTCACGAGTAACGCACCCAAGCCACCGCGGAAAAGAACTGGATGCTAATACATTTGCCGATTAACGACGCAGGTACTTTACATGTTCAACGTAGGGTCACTGACCACATCTGATGCAAATCATATTTTTCTGAAAACAAACAGATAATACTTGCTGTTTCAAGTTGACTTCATCGTACTTGCATCAATGTCTATTGTGACCCCTTCAGAAACTAATTACAGTAAACCGAGTAGTCAACTGGTATTCTTCTAATGATTGTATCAATGATCATGCCGAACTGGATAATCGGTCTACGAAAAGAGTTTCTTGTATGACTTCTTCTCCTTCTCTCGTTTTTCCTTCTTCTTCTGCCTCACTTTCGCGAGCTCCCCCAAGATCGCCGGGTCTTCCGGTGCAAGCTGACTAGCAGCAACAAGATCCGTTTCAGCTTCATCTTCCTGCTTCAAAATTATATGCGCTGACGCCCTACGATAGAGGGCCTTGGCTTTATCTGGGTTACTCAGCTGCAGACGGTCCAAAGCTCGCGTGGCATTCTTCACCGCGGTTTCGGTTGCTGCTGGTTGCGTGCGTAGCGCAGCGAGTGCCGAGTTTAATAAAAGGGGTGCAAGAAGCGATCCATAAGAGTCCTTAAGTTCCTGTGGAGAGTCTTCCGGCAATACAGGATGCACGTCTAGGTACCTTATCGATTCTGACATCTTGTTAACAAAACAGGGGAGAAGTTGTTTACAGGATTACTCACTGAGGTACGCTTTGAGTGCGAGTTCTATTTGTCCATCCTTGAAGAGCTTGTTACCGAGCTCGCGGATTTTACGTGCGATATCAAGCGCAACTTCGGGGTTCTGCACATCGGAATCGTCGTCTTCTGGGTAGTCCTCGTAGTCATCACCAACAGTTGTCTCAGAAGCTACGAGGGAAGGATCATCCGCTGAGAGAACGCCGCAAGCAGATATCAAGACGGGGGAAGTGGGAACATCTCCGGATGCAGTCGGGAAATTTTCAATCGTACGGACTACGCATAGCATGGTAAGCAATTCGTAGACGGGCGCTTTGGACAATGGAAATGCATCATACCTACTGATTTGCCCTTGATCACTTCACCGAAAACTACGTGCTTGCCATCAAGATGGGATGTTGGATTTACGGTGATGAAGAATTGCGAGCCATTAGTGTCCTTTCCTGCATTTGCCTGAGAAGTCGATTAAAACCACTCTCCTGGATAGAAATCGAGAGGGAATTCTACCATGGACAGCAAGAAAGGCTTTGTGTGATTTACGAGGAAGGCCTCGTCTTCGAATTTCTCGCCATAAATTGATTCCCCACCGGTGCCTGTGTCACTAGACGATGAGTTTATAACATTTGGATAGACGTAGTTCTAGGACGCACCATTACCCTCCGTGAAGTCACCACCTTGACACATGAACCTGATCCACTGCGTGAGCCTTCATTGTAACATCAGATGAAAGCTCCTACCCTTTGATTACGCGGTGAAAGCCAGATCCAGCGTAGCAAAGGGGTTTGCCAGACTTCCCGACACCCTTTTCACCCGTACATAATGCACCTGGAAACTTTCAAAACTCTGACGCGATTTAACTGAGTATGTAAAAAACTCACGAAAGTTTTCAGCTGTTTTGGGCACCAAGTCCGCGTATAACGAGAATACGATGCGCCCAATGGGTTTGCCACCGATGGTGATGTCAAAGTAAGCGATAGGGCGCTCTGCAGGTACTTTAGGACATGTTGCGCTCAAATGGCAAACAAACGAATTCAAGGAACAATCAGTCAAGGATTCAACGTTTCAACAGCGCTTGTGAGTTCGCGAGTTGACCGAGGTTATAAAGGATCGGATGTTGTAAGAGTGACGAACAGTTGATTCTGGCAGTTTCGAGAACTGTCCATATGATCAATATCTGATATCCGAGTGGATATCATCCCATCAAAAGCTGACCGCATTCTACACATACTGACTCCTCTACTAGATGCCATTCAATCTATATAACGCATGCGTTTCCTGGTTCGAGATTGCGCATGATTAATATCTGTCGAAAATTGCGGTGTGGATGTCACGGCACAGTGACAGTAGAAGAGGGTTGAAATTGAAAAAGGCACGTGTGTCCTGCAAGTTGGCTCTGACCTAGCCCAAACCCATGGCGTGTCTATCTCTATATTACGACGTAGGCCCCACAATAAACGACTCCCAATCGGTTCTCTGATATGTTTCATGTGCAGAAAATTAATGTGACCTCGGACGGGCACGCTTCAAATGGTTTCACCTAACAATCCGGATTCTTAACCATTTTCCTACAACAGTGAATCTAGGCTTCTTACCTTGCTTCTACTCGAGTCTGATGACCTTTAACGCGTCCTGTCGGTTTGCTTCAAGATGATCTAGTCAAAGGAGATTTCACTAGTGTTCAACTTGTCAAGGTAGGCTCCTGCTCCAGTACACATCTCATGCAGTGTTGAAGTTTTATCAATCACAGACCTACTTTGATAGCATTGAGCAAGTCAACTTCAACCTTCATAGGAAAAGCGAACCTCCCTGAGTGGTCTGGTATAAGGAGCGAGTGGGGTCATTTAAAGGGACAGGTTTTCAATGGCTTGTCGGAGCGTGGAGAAAAACTCTTTCCCCCTACCGACCGAAAGCACATCCATCTTATTCGAGCTCTGGAAGTGGCATTGCGACGTTGGTCTAACAGCAGGGTCACTTGGCATCCGACGATGAATATGAAATTCAACAACAAGATGGCGTTAGCGACAGAGCGGCACATCAGGCCAGTAGCATTTTCGCCAGATGAGACTGGTATTACTGGGCCTGATCCTCGAGATGAAGTTACTTTACATCAGCCCGGACTAGTCCCAGACCACCTGGGGGCGCTCGACGAAAACGCGCTCGTCGTTGAGTCTTCGTTCGCAATGCCAAATAATCGAAAAGGCGTTTCAACCCATCTCTTGACTGCCGCCCGAACTGCGGGCTTGGAAATTGTCGACCCTGCAAATTTCTCGGATATAGAAGAACTATTGACATCGAAGGCAGAGAAGCGGGTACTGGACGTGGACCTTCCATTTTGATCTCAACCAGTACGTATCGGGATTTATCGACGTTCCGACGGACAATAATAAGTACTTTCGTTGCTCTGGTAGAGTTCAACGAAAAAAAATGATGTGCTTTTACGAAACATATTCAAAGTCATCTATTCGGAAGCCGCACAAATTGATAATGCCTACTTTTCCAACACTACTAGCCGAAGATTTTGACTCGGGACGCACGAGAGGAATTGATGCCACTCTAGCCCAGTCCAATCTCGATGCCATACTAATTCTACCAACCAATGGACCTGGACCCGCAGGTATCGGTCGGTTGATTTCAGGCTAGTGTTGAGTACTTTTGGGTTAGTGACCTTATGTTAGAAATGCTTCGTCCTTCCCAACTTTATGTTACGTTCTACTGGTCACCACTCCTAAGTGATCACGCCCCTTGATCTATCCTCGCAACACATGGTGACCACATATACCAGAACAATCAAGCATTTGAACTAGTGCCGGTATTCCTCGCACGTCGGCGACTCACAAAAGAGCTTTATGCGTTTTTGAAGCCGCCGTGAGTGCTTTCACCAATTTTTCATGGCCATGATAGTCCGGGGATATTTTTGGCCGTGAACCAGACATGTATGCATGTAAGACTCGGAACTGTACCTCAATATTGGCTGCTGGTACTTTCCTCCGATGAAGACTATCCAGGATCTTCCTTGCCTGTCGAGTTTTGATTCCCTGGGCACCACCAAAGCCATTGTCGAGGCAGCTTCAAGTTCTTCCATAGAAGAGGTCAACAAATGGCTCAGTGCCTTTGTCGACACTTATTCGCGCGAATGACATGACTTTAACTGTTGTCGACTTCCACGAAACGGGCTCCCGGGAGAGATGTCGCTGTGCCCTTACTTGGAATCTTCGCAGGCTAGGAGGCAAAAATAATATCAGGCGCCTTATTGGCGCACCAGCGATGCGACTGGCCTCATAACTCTCCAATTGAGCGAGGAGGCGCACAAAATGCCTGACCATGTCATGTCGTTTCCAGACCTAGCATTTATTCCTTCCAATTTCACCTTCGAAACACCTCATGGGAAAGGTAGCGGGGTTCACACTTAGCTAATCCAAGCGGCCCGTGCCCTGGAAGACACATGTTGATGTGCTGAAAGTATTTTCGGCCTAAATACTGGTTCAAACGTATTGCTCACTGTGTGCATGCTTGTTGTTATAAAGTTATATTCTTTCAAGGCCGGCATCTTTCGCGGTCACACGATTTTCAAAGGAACCTGGGAAGAGAAACGAAGGAGTACGTTAACGGTGATCCGAAGTCGCTGCGCATTCGGAATACAGTCTGCCTTAGTGATCATTGCGCGGGTGGCCATGGGAGATAATGCACTTTCTCTTCAAAGCTTCATCCTCGATCTCATTCAACCTAACGTGTCCCTTTCAGTGGACGTACCATTATTCCTACGCAAATCAATCAGTACGTCCTTTGTTAGATTTGGGGTCATTTTGTTCGTACTTGGCATAGATTTTGATCAGACAGCTCATTTGAGGCAAGATTCTAAACACTTGGCCATATTTCAGCACTGCTTCCTGCAAAGTGAGTTTCCCAGCAGGCTTTTTCGAAGTTTATTTCATTTCTATTTTCTAACTGTTTTGAATGATACGTTCACCTCTTGGAGCTGAACGTCTGGCCATCGACATCAAGTATTTTTGGGAAACAGTCTATGCTACAAAATCTTAGGATGTGGTGATGAAACATCACATTGCTCGAGGGTCAAGCACATTGTCTTTGCGCCTAAGACAGGGCAGCACCCCGCGATTCCCCGAGCTCGAAGGTAGTGATAGCATCTTGTCTATCGAAAGATAAATCACTGCCAAATGAAATATCACACTGAACCTTTACGGTAGGATGCTTTCATGTCGAAATGCATGTCCGGCTCTGCTATTCTGGTTCAGTTGTTGTAGGTGCATGCAACTCAGGTAGGATTCTGATGCGACATTACGAAATGCACAAAATAACCTAATATTCAGCGCATGATAATATCCCATGGTATCACGCTTAATCTATGCAACCAACGTTGACATAACCATGTCAATTTAGTTCTTCTTCCAATATCTCCTCACGTTTACCCCAAGCGGAATACAAAGTTCACCCACATCACCATGCGTTGGCAGCTGGACATGAATAATATTGTTCACACTCTCAGCCTGCCACAATTATTTACTACGAGACTAGTCGATTATGGGGTCCGTATCTCCATGTTCAATGCAAAAATAGATAACACAACGCGCTACACCTGGGATAGTGGGGATAAGAGTCATACTTTGTCCTCTGAAAATATTGCATGCTTCCATGATATTTGGTGTAATGAAGAGCTTTCCTCGAGGGGCTCAAGCTTGTAGGGTTCCATACGAATCTCGCCCCGGTTGGCCCTAGCGCCTTAGTTTACGAACACGGGGAGGTTTCTATATCAGTACGTTCTCGTAGAGCGGCAGAAAGAGTTACATATTTCCCCGCAGACACTGGTGCAAGTAATAGGCTCGTAGATGCGTAGCATCAAGCTAATTCAGTTGGTTTTGTCACCGCATGTGGCCTGGTATTAAATGGTGGAACGGAGCTTCAAGCCGACGTCGTCATTTTTGCCACGGGGTATGTGCGCTGTTCTATCGGAGGCGGAGGTAATTTGCCGCTTTGGTAACCTGCATGATAGCGTGAGGTCGGTGTGTGGCAAAGAAGTTGCGCAAAAAGTCGGGCCCTCATTTGGGTTGGACGACGAGGACGAACAATGTGGTGTTTAGAAGCATAGCGGACACGAGGGTCTTTGGGTTGCGGCCGGTACGCGACCCTCATTAATAAGGAATTGATCTTGCATGCTGACGAGCACCAGGAAGCCTATCACGAGCACGCATTCGAAGCGTGCACCTAGCCTTACATGAAATACCTTCTGAGCATTATATGGCTTCTCGCTCACGATCTAGCAGAGATTAAAGCGCGCTTGAGGGGCTTAACGGTTCAAGCGCGAAGCACTCATCTTTTAGGTTAGGTTCGTGGGGTGATCGCTATCGGCCAAGCGCAATCTGGGGCAACCCCCAAACCCTTATGATACTTTCTCAAGTTTGCATTGCGCCGCGTCGTGTAGCGCCTAGAATCTGTGTTCGTGATTGATCGTGTCCATTCTGCATTTCAAAATTATCGTGAGCAGTACTTGGTGTTCTGATTTCCCATACTACTGAATATGGACATTCTCATCAAGTGGCGGCACTAGCGGGCAAAAGGAGATAGCTTGGTAGGCAACCTCGTGATCTATAAACGTGTCGTGGCGGCGACATGGTAAGGGCTGATAAAAGAGTGTCGCGCAGCATCCTTCATAACGAGCCTGAACAAATTCTTGAGATGAATGTCCTGCAGGCGTTGAAGTCATGGCGTTGATCGACGGAAAGGTGGACGTAACTGAGGAAGCGAATAAGATGCCGTGGGAATAGAGAATGCATATATATTTCCGAAATTAATTACATCCGCCTAAAAAGTAAATTGAGAAATATTATTATAAGAAACCATGTTGAATATCAATTTCAGCTGTGCTCAGTCCTGTTAGCCAGCCCAGTCTAGTGCCTTGCCCAGGACGTCCTTTTCTTTTCTCTTTCTTCGTGGTCTCAATCTCCGTGTTTCTCTTTTAACAAGTAGGGTGTACTCCCTTGACTGTTTCCTGCCATGAGCGTCCTTGTACCCACCAAGTTCCCTAGCGTTGCTGCTGTCATGCTTGCCTGCGTTGCATCTCTCGTTTGCCTGTTGCTTGCACGCATAATGTATTCCTTTATGCGTCTCTGGTCCTCCAATTCTGTATTAACAGCTTCCGACGAGAAGACCCCTGCTTGGTCCTCTTTGCTGTCGTTAACCAATACATGGAGTCGGTCTTTGCAACGTGCTCTCCCAACATCACTACCCTTTTCGTTGACTATCCCGGAGAAACCATCACCTGAAGTTGGTACAGGAGCAGGTGTAGGACTTTCGCATAAACCTCTTGAATCTCTCCATGGCAATTGGCAACTGCGTCGACCTCAATTCACGCCTCCACGTGAGCCAGGAGCTTCTATCGGTTTCTGTACTGCGATGCTAACTTATTGCATCATAGCACCAGCCGTGTACCAAAATCCCGCACCTCTCTCCATGGCAAAGCTGATCATGTCACGACACGTATGCAGTGCCTCTTCACCTGGTAGTTAAGATCACTGACGCATTGCGCAATTCAGACCTTTCGCCGCCCCAATCCAAACCGTCCACGGAAATTGTCTACTGCATCCTCATCCCGTCCGCCACAGCCCACCTCCCAGCTGTTCCACTCCATAGCATAAACACAAATAATATCTCATTCCCGCGTCAAAATGACACCGCATTTTAGGGTGAGGCTGTCCTGGCCGGAAATAAATTATACCTCACCCACGCTAATCCACGAGCAAATTTCAACGGACTGGTCACTAGTACTCATAGTCCACTGGCATGAGCCTTGATGATATACCACGGCACCTACGTGTCTATTTATGATTGGACTTACGTAATCAAGGCGAACGAACGAACGACTAAACGGCTTTCGATTTCTATGTACACACTGGACGTGCTTTCGAACTTTGCTTTGCTTATACTTTTTTATATTTCGATCCTTTTATCTTTTACTATCATTTAGTCTTTGTTCCATGAACATACAATTATCATCCCATAGACGGTTCGCCGTTTGTCGAGGATCCGTAGTCACTAGCTCACATGCCAACCAAAAGCACATGTTGTCCCGTTTTCCGAGTCACATGTCCCCCTACACCTATGATATCGGATCTGTGCAGATGCTCAGCCATGAGGCGTCTTGACCCGATGTTCACGCAAGCCACATACAATCGATACGACCTGTGCGGCGTGCCCAACCAAACAAGGATTCAGTTATGATAGTCCAGAACTCCTGGATCCATGGAAGTACCAGTGACGGTAGTGCCAACTCCCACTGATCCCCCCTTGCAATATTTCTGGTCTCGGGGCTGGGCGCCGGATCGAAGCCTATCTCGCAAGTACTCGTGACTTTACTTATCTCTAGTCACACGTCCAAGGTATGTATAGTATGGCAGAGACTCGGAAAGTCCGAGTCGTTTATCAATGGGCAATAGTTCAACGTGCCTAGCCCCAACCCGTTCGTTACTTCTCTAGATATTTTGGCGCCTGCCGTGCACAATGCCTGGAGATATGCCCAATCCCGATGTTATGGTGCTCTCGGAGAACGCGTTCCCTGATTTATATGAATCCGGAATTCTCGACCTTCAGAAGTGTCTTGAGCTTGGCTACTTCATGAGCGTCGATCTCGTCAAGGTAAATTACTATCAACCAATTGGTTTATTTCATGACGATCCATGCAAATACAGGCTTATCTTGCAAGGATTGATGAGGTCAACCTGAAGGGCGCAGCTCTCCATGCAGTCATTGAGACGAACCCGAACGCTTTATCTCAGGCCGCAAAACTTGATGCCGAGCGCAAGTCTCAAGGGAGCAGAGGCCCACTGCACGGCATCCCCTTGCTGCTGAAAGACAACATTGCTACACTGCATGAAGAAGGTACGTAATCGTCAACAATGTGTGTTCACTATGCTGATCCTCCTGAAGGCATGAATACTACCGCTGGTACGATATCCAAGAACGTCTAGTTCTGGGTTAAATGTTTGGCGAGATTAGGCTCCTATGCTCTCCTGGGTTCCGTTGTTCCGAGGGATGCATTCGTCGCCGCCAAGCTCCGCAAGGCCGGGGCCATCCTTCTCGGAAAGGCGAATCTCTCTGAGTGGGCAAACTATCGCGGAAAGGTTCCAAACGGCTTCTCAGGCCGTGGAGGTCAGACTCTTTGCCCCTATTACCCAAATGGCGATGCATCTGGATCTAGTTCTGGGAGTGGTGTTGCGATGGCTATCGGTCTTGCTGCTGGTTCTCTGGGCTCAGAAACGGATGGTTCCATTGTTTCGCCAAGCTGTAAGAACAATGTGGTGGGCATTAAGCCCACTGTGGGCCTGGTTTCTCGAGCTGGAGGTATTTATCTTTTTCAATCCCACTTTGACAGTTGGTTGAGTCTCCTTAGTGATACCTATCTCATCCCATCAAGATACGGCTGGGCCTATGTGTAGGTCAGTTGCAGATGCAGCCCTTCTGCTCTCCGTTATAGCAGGACCAGATCCTCGAGACGCGGCCACGTTGCAGCAACCTGGTGTTCTTCCTGACTACATGAAAGCGCTTGATCCGAACGCTCTGAAAGGCAAGCGACTGGGAGTGCCGCGGATATTCCTGCCCGACGATAAAGAAATTCTGGAAGTTTTCAACGCTTCTTTAGATACCTTCCGGGCTCTCGGCGCGGAGATCGTAGATCCGGCTGATTTCCCCTGTGCCGAGGAGATGAAGGAGTCACAAGCAGAAACACTCGTGCTGAAGACAGACTTCAAAGTTGATCTGACCGAGTATATTTCGGGGCTACTCGAGGTTCCTACTGGCGTAAAGAACCTCGCAGATTTGATCAAGTTCAACAATACCCACGCAGACTTGGAGCTTATACCACCATACCACGATGATCAATCTAGGTGGGTTCACGAACTGGTGGTGCTATGGAGTTTCTCATTCTGCTACAAGGTTCATTGCTGCTGAAGCAACAGAAAAGAACGATGCGTATTTCGCGGCTTTAGCTGAAGATTTCGATTTAGGCCGGAGACGAGGCATTGATGCAACTCTCCAAAAATTCAAATTGGACGCAATCATTCTCCCTACTGATGGTATGTACGATCACATGTCTGCGTCAATTTCGGGATCTCAAACTTCCTTAGGAACAGCCTCGAAACCTGCAGCGATTTCCGGATACCCTATAATCTCAGGTGCGAATGCCCATTTTTATGACAGTTCATCTTACTAAACAAAACACTTATGTAGTTCCGCTGGGCTTCCAGCCAGATAATGTTGAGGTGTTGCCAGTTCCCGCTGCACCGCTGCACACAAAAGCTCCGGGCCTTCCGTTCGGAATAGCCTTTATAGGCACCGCATACAGCGAATTTAACCTTATTGGCTTCGCTTATGCGTTTGAACAGGCTACACAGGTCCGTTTGAAGAGAAGGGCGTATGCTGAAGCAATTCCTAAGACGCAGCTCAAGGATGTGCTTTCCATTTGAACGAGGAAGGCATATGTAACTCGCGCGTACAATCACTATGCAATTTTTTTCTAACTATAATTAGGTTCATCGTGTATCTTGGATATGTATTCAGTGGAATGAGCACAAGCCATCACATCGGTGGTAGTCCGTGGAACAGAGTTCATCTTGAAGCTAGGCGTAAACACCATGAATCACAGGATTCATCAAAGCCCGCGTCAACCCGAGGAGACGCCTGAAATTAGCCACCCGAGTCCCATGCCATTCCACCTGAATCTGTATTAATATTGTACATGGGGATATGTCGTGACGGGGCCCGTGAAGGACTTTGCCGAGACTTGCAGATGCGATTCACGATCGAGGACTCGCCGACATCTTTATATTTGGCTTCCAGATCACCATGCGTTGAATTACCACCGGGGATCAGTGGCGTCCCCCGAACTCGATCCAGTCTAGGCCTACACTGTGGCAGTAAGTCGGCATGGATCACACAGCTCGTTCGGCGGTCTATGCAAACCATTCCTGGAGTCGATCACAGCTGAAAGTCAACACCAAGTATAAGATATTGAGGCAAACTTCAAGTTGACAGTGTTGCGTCCTTTGCATATGTATGTCAGGAGCATAAAGAGGAATTTGAAGAGAGCACTAAATTTTAGGATAGTTACGACTAGCAATTCACTGCCTACATAACGAGTTATGGTAAACAATAGCCTAACTCGAAGGCCGAACTTACAATCATACAGAACGAAGAGGCGTCTTTATACCCTTATTAAAGTCCGACTATGGGAGAATCAACGTATGCCATATCCAACGAGCTGTGATTACTTTTTTCTAGCGCTCTTCCACCAATGGAATATCGGAGACTAAGAAAGTCAAATCTACTGTCTGTTGGCATTCTAAATCCTATCTGTTTAAAGGGGTATTTCAGTGGGACAGATTCTGCACAGAACACCAAGTATTCAGGACATAAAAGCAAGCGACCGTCATCCTACCTTCTCCTGTCAGATCTATTTTTGAGATCCTAAGCCACGAATAATGCGTTTCTCTATGATCGTCCTCGCTTTGCTGCTTTGGCAGCGTCAAAGTCTCTCAGTGCTGGCAGTGAGTGTGCCATCATCTGCGGCCAGATTGCTGTTAAGGCAGCGTATGCGGGAAAGTATACGACTATCAATATGAAGGTGGCATAAGTATCACTATATTTCATCCAGGATTTGATCCTATAACTCACCAGCGTGGTAGTCTGTATACATGTTCATGTGAGTAGCCCGGTGAGCTGTGACAGTGTGTCGTGTTTCTACTTCTGCATTGGTGCGATTGATGATTCAATACGTCCATTACAGAGTGTTTTCTTCTGAACAAATTTCACTACTGCTCGAGCAATGAAGACCTTGGAATAGAGGAGTATCTCAGAAGCTTGAATACATCGCTTATGACTGAAGTACTTACGACTCATGATTTTGCGCTGTGATCTTGTAGAGTGTAATGCAGTTGGAGTGAAGAAATCCCCGGAAAGGATTGCAGTTGTAAGCGCTTCCTATGACACAAATAATAACACAAACCAATCTTACTTCAACTTTGTATACTTTACCCAGCTGTGGTAAGGCAACATGCGAGTTACCGATGCAGCCCTCGATTTTCTGGCGGATACTAGTGGCCTGGCAAGTGTGGCCCCAGCTGCTATTAGTTGTAAAATAACCATTCGGCATTAGAAGAGACACCTTTGACTGTTTCGAAAATAACATGTTGCCCTGCATATAATATATAGTTCAGCGGTAGCCTATATCACCGAGTCATTGTAAGGGTCCGGACTCCGTAGTGGTCAAAATGGTGACCGTTGACATGTTTCGAGAGCGAATTCATAATGATGGTAACATCAACATGAATCTGCCCTCGAAGCTTACCAGATGTCACATACACTTGGAGCTTTTCGACAGTTACGCGCATGTGTTGACATCCGAGCAGAAACTTGTGCAACGCCATGATTATCCGAAATTCCAAATCTGAGTTGAGGTTGAGCAGTAAAATTGATTCGTTTCAATCATCGTGAGAATTAGGATGTTTATGTAATTGCACTGCCATTCTCTCTTGCTTGGCCATACCGCCGGTCACTGCTTGTGTATTCGAATGTTCCGTGACTCGGAGCATCATGATTGCCTTCCTCTCCTCAGCTCACCCTTGCGGATGTTAGAGTCTAAGTCATTATCTTTGCTGTGGCAGGTACGTCTGTGCTTACATCTATTTCAACGCCTGGTCTATCTTTTATGAAGATGCTAACCGTTGAACCACTGCACACAAGTCCCAGGGCTTCCCATAGCGATAGAATTTATAGGCATTGCACACAGTGAATGCATTTGAAGAAACGGGCCTAGCACGCTGAAGCATTCCCTGCGATGCCGCAGACGAATATGCGTCAGATTGGCAGAGACGTACAGGACTGGCGCGTACAACTACGTGCAAACATTTTCTGAGTATTTATCATGATAGAGTGCCAGGTCTGGGATATTTGTGCGATAGAACGAACGCGGGCCATTCATTTCCCCCATCCAACACGGGCATGAACATATTTATAAAGACCATGATGGTGAAAATGAAGGGGATAGAGGGCAATCGCGAAGTGAGTAGACTAAACTTCCTATGGCTGTCATATCTGTCCAGCTGACGAACTTCATATCACCAGGCTCGCACAATCAAATGTTGTAAAAATATGACTTATCAGAATGCTGAATTACGAACTGGTGACCTCAGACGGAGACTTTACGTCCACGAAAGGGTTTCAGCTCCCACTTGTATCACAGGCCCTTATCAGCGACCGTCTTCATGCAACGAAACTCTTATCTTCCTCCTCTCTCTAACCACTTTGATCTGCGATCATGACTTCCAATACTTACAGTGCCGCTTTGCCTGATCTTTACGAGGCTTCAATCGCAGAACTCCAAGATGGTCTAGTACAAGGACGGTTCAGTAGCGTTCAGCTTGTGAAAGTAAGTTGGTACATGAGCGTATACCTGATACAGGCTTCATTATTGAGTGATTGCAGGCATACCTGAGCAGAATTGAAGAAGTTAACACTAAAGGTCCTGCATTACATGCAGTCATAGAGACCAACCCGACAGCCTTAAAACAAGCTGTGGCTCTTGATGATGAACGTAAAGAAAAAGGCAGCCGTGGGCCATTGCACGGAATACCATTGTTGTTGAAAGACAATATTGCTACGTTATACGAAGAAGGTGAAGTATTCTGCATCACGAACATGCAACACCAGTATATTGAGATCCATTAAGGAATGAATACTACTGCAGGTACATCCCGCCCTACTGGCTACATCTAACAAATCCCAATGTCTTTCTGGCTCCGTTCTAGGTTCCTTCGCACTGCTGGGTTCTGTTGTTCCTCGTGACGCGTTTGTAGCAGCAAAATTACGTGAGGCTGGAGCTATATTCATAGGCAAAACAAACCTCTCCGAATGGGCTGGTGCGAGGTCTGTTCCACTTCCTCGTGGATTCTCGGGGCGTGGGGGGCAGACTCGTTGTCCGTACTATCCAAACGCTGACCCATTTGCTTCGAGTTCCGGAAGTGGTGTTGCGATGGCTGTCGGTCTGGCAGCCGGGTCCCTTGGCACAGAAACTCGTGCCTCCATCGTAGCCCCAAGTAGCAGGAATAATATTGTGGGTATCAAGCCTACTGTCGGGCTGGTATCTCGCTCGGGCGGTAAGGCTTTCAACTATAGTTACCAGTCGCCCATCTGACGACGGTACATGCTAGTGGTACCTTACTCATCTCATCAGGATACTCCTGGTCCGATGTGTCGCTCTGTCACCGATGCCGCCCTATTGTTGAACTTCATCGCTGGGCCTGATCCTCGGGATGGGGCAACCTTGCATCAACCTGGAATAGTCCCAGACTACATGAAAGCACTTGACAAAAATGCTCTCAAGGGCGCTCGTCTTGGAGTAGCTCGGAACTTTATCCGCGATATGAAGGCTATCGAGGAGACATTCAACTCCTCTCTTGACATTTTTCGAGCTTTAGGCGCGGAAATCATCGACCCTGCAGATTTTTCAAACAGAGAGGAACTACTGACATCACAAACAGAGAAGCTGGTGATGACTACGGACTTCAAAGTTGATATCAGCAAGTACATATCGGAATTGGTCGAAGTTCCTACAGGCGTCAAGACTCTCGCCGATCTGATAGAATTCAACAAGATCAATGCAAACCTTGAACTTCCAGGACCATTTTATACAGATCAGTCTCGGTAGGTCAGCTTGAATCACGTATAATACGCCCTAACAGAAGACATGCAGATTTATGGATGCGGAAGGGACACAGGTTGATGAGGCATACTTTGCAGCACTGGCTCGAAATTTCGAGTTGGGACGCACGAGGGGAATCGATGCCACCCTAGCCAAGTTTAATCTTGATGCTATAATTATACCCACCGATGTACTGGAGCCCAAACCCACAGCAATTGCGGGATATCCATTGATTTCAGGCGAGTACTCCGTATAGTGATGGTTACGCCACTTTTACCATTCAATATTTAGTACCCCTTGGCTTTCAGCCAGATGGGGTGGAAGTGCTGCCTGCGACGCCATCTCCACTTCACAGTCAAGCTCCGGGAATTCCTTTTGGAATCGCTTTTATGGGAACTGCATATAGCGAGTTCAAGCTTATCAGTTACGCCTATGCGTTTGAGCAGGCTACCCACGTGAGACTTCAGAGAAAGGCATATAACGATGCGATTCCGAGAATGCAGTTGGCGGATGTTATGTGAAGGGGGAAAGAATGACAGAGGGACAAGCACCTATGCAAGTGACAAGTAGAATGTTTGAAAGTCGGAAGGTGAGAGTTGTATGGACAGTATAGCACATGTTTTGTATAGTACTGAGAACTGGACAAGGAAAGATAAACAGAAGTGGGGTGCCTTGGATACATTCTGAGTCCACATTGAGAAGGTCCCCGCCGCCCATTTCACAATGCGCACAAGAAACATTAGCTATGGTCCATGGATGGTTGTGACCAACTTCGATGATTGACCGCCTACTCATGATGGGACAGTATCAAATTCTTTTCAGTTAGCCTGATACCGCCCGTGCGCCGATGGACTCATGCAGGATGTTTGGTGCTGTCCAGGCCATGCTGGGATTACTGTATAATCTGTATATAAGGGTATATCCTAGATCTCGGTTTTCAGTGATGAGACGTCTCTAAAACGCGAAGGCAATCATCAGCCGATCAAGATTCGTATGAGAATATTTGACATATTCCGTGTCGGAGACTCCGACAGGGAGCTGGAGAATAGGAAGTTTCAGAAAGGACATCAATCTTGGAAACGACGGACCGTCCTGATGACTACGCACTTGTTTACGTTCTACCACCATATCTATTTGATTTCTTCCTTTTAGAACTGTGCCAGAATCCTTGGGTCTAACTTAGGGTGGTAAGATGTTTTAGCCATCAACTTGGACCGTTCTCATATTGCTTGACAGGAAACCGCCAATGCCTGGTCCTGAACCACCTTCACCGCCCGAGGTACCTCCCCCACTTCCTGATGAACCTGGACCTACTCGTCCAGCATGGCGCAACACGAGGCGCATTCGTAAACCCCGATTCGTAATGCATCCCTGGGTCACCTGGCATCGTGAGTATTGAGTTTTATGCATCGTTCAAGAAGGTGAATTGACGCCGTGAATACTAGCAAACCTGCGCGTGCACCTTCACCAGCGTCGATTGAGTCTCACGTGATTGTACCCGACGACGGTGACCCTGGTCTCTTCGGACCTCGCTCGCCACGCTTCATCAACAAATAAAGTCCAGGAGTCACATTCTACGCATCATTTCTTATGACCACCTTGACTGATGAGTCTAACGAGTATCTTTGTCCTCTTATATTTATATTGCTTCGTATCTACTCACATGTACTTTTATTTGTGTTCGTGCTCTGCTCTTGCTTATGCTGCATATCTAATGATCTCATCGTATGGCTTCCTTAAAGCCCATGAGACTGGTAGAACGGCAGGGGTTTGGTCTGATAGTATGATTCCGCTTGCGACAGAAACGCCGTGAGGTTAGTATTTACACGAGTTTGATAAGTTCACGTATTTCTACAATATCCATTGCATAGCTCTATATTTCTATCACGGGTAGCCAAAGTTTCACTGAATCACGGACCCATCGCCGCAACCTCTTCTACGAATTTGGCCCACCGTCTTTCCCATGCATCCATAGCCGCGCGCTTGCTCTGTTCATCTAGCATGGAATACTACACAAGGAACATGACGCAATGCAAGAGACAAGGACAACGACATGGCTCACCGTAATGCTGTCACGGGCCATCTGACCAAGAGTTAGGAGTCCCGTAACTTCACTTGCTACTAGTACCTGTAAGTGACTGATGAGTCTGGTTACAGCAAGGGATAAACAAAAAAGAGGCCACCTGGAAGAAATCAAAGGACAACCCCATACTATTGAACATTGCAGGATCATCGGAAGATAGTACCACCGGAATGCCTTGATTCATAATTACCGGGAGGGGGTGCATAGGCATCGATGAGGTAAGACGCTAGCATGTCTTGAGTTAACGTAAGGTTCCGAGACAGCATATAAGGAAACCTACCAGTACTTCATTTCTATTGAAAAATCAAAATCAACTGGACGTGTCTACATGTATGATTCACTCACGATATAGGACAGACTTCGATTGCTATTTTCTTCTCTCGACAGATTTGCATCAATTTTGGATGCTTAGCTAATGAAAAGCTATGCAATATGAGTTAGCGAGCGCTTTACATCATACAATGCACCTAACCCGTGTCCGATGCGTTTCGTTCCGAGAAGAATGGCATCATATAGGTTCATATCCGCTGCAGTGCCATCACCTAGAGTTTCACCAGCATGGAAGATGAACGGGATGTCCGGATGCTCCTCGGCGAAACGCAAAAGTGGTTCTGCGTAATCAATAAGTGGTTTACACTCCGCCCCATCTTCGTGGCCCACGAGATCAAATCCTGGCGGATAGAACCATTAGATCTGGATTTGCCGACTTACAGAAAAATTGCGGGACTTGCCAGCAATAAGGTCCGGGAATTCCTGCTTGAATCTGCTGCATTGTTCTAGTTCTAATTCCAATTCCTCGGGGGAGACGATTCTCAGGGTATTATAGATAATCTGAAGAAAAGATCAGTCTGAGCTTGAGTGGGTTCGCCGCGACCAAGCTAACCTTCAGCCCAGCGAAATCGTCTTCTCGACCTTTCGCCTTCATTTCTGCTTTGATTTCGTTCGTGACCTCTTGGAATATCAAGAGTAGTTCACGTAATTCAAGCTTGGTCTTCGCGTCTTCTGCAAGTATATATCTAATGAATTATCAGGTATCTCAAACACGGACATGTCGATCTAACTCACTTTTTGAAAAAACTAGTTCGTACCTCAATATACGAGATACCATCATTTATCGATGAGCGAACGAACATCCGCAAGTATTCCTTTTGAATCGGCACAAAACGGATAATGGGCTAAGTTTCGTCAGAACAGCCCACATCCTGATTTCTAAAACACGGGCTCACATCAGTCACGCCAAAGGTACTCCCAAACTTCATCCAGATCTGCAAGTCTCGCATTAAGAAAATGTTCAGCAGGTTGTATGTTAATATGGAGCTCACTTTCATTGGTGTATTGTACGTATTGTATGCATCACTGGGATTGATCATAAAGGCGCTGAGAACCCACTTATCAAATCCAGCAGGGCCATCTAGTGCAGGATCGAACAGCTCTCGCGCCTTCTTGATAGGAACCCAGCCGCCGGTGTATGAAGCATCCGTGATACCAATTTCGGGGGCAGGATACTGTTCCACAGGAATTGGTTGAATTACTGGCAGCACAGTTTCAAGAGAAGCCGCATCCAACGGACCCGGGACGCGGATATGTATCGCGGGATGACCCAGTGCTAGTTCAAGAAGTGTTCTCGCCTCCACCGATGCGTTCTGGTGCACATGCAATAGCCCACCCTTTGGCATCTACAGGTAAATTGCGGTCGAGATAATGGGTGACGAGAAACATGGTGATTCACTGTGCTTACTTTGGAGACTATCTTACTGTAGAGATCCGTCTGTAGAATAATGTCTCTGGCTGTACGCAGGTGTTAGAGGAAGTGTTAAGAACTAGCCGAGTATCATACCATTCAAGAACTCCATCCCTGGGTATGGATGAGGGACATCTTTGTGATCAATTCCCCAAACAGTGGTAGCTTCTCTAGCACGGATGGAGCGCACAACTTCATCTGCCTTCCATTCAGCTGCAGTGTAATTCGAACGAACATGGTCTATTCGCAAAGCGCGGTCCTCTTTGATAAGCTTCTCGCGTCTTTGGTAGTAGTCAGCAAGCCTTTGGGAGAACATTGGCACAGAGGAGGATATTGGTAGTTTGGATAAATTCGATGGCTTTATATACAATGGTCCTTGGTAGTTGGCCTGGAACAGCATCCATTGGCGTCTTGTGGATATCAAGGCGTCTAGACAAAAAAAATATAACAATGGCCACAGCGCAAGGACCCATGGAAGGATAGTACGGTAGACTAGTTGGAATTGTGAGCTTGGACCGTTTGTCTCAGTACCGCCCTAGCTAGTACTATACTGCCTATAGTTATCAGTAAAGTTTATATGTACACAGGAACCTTTACTCACATGGCTACCATGAGTGGCTCAGGAGTGGCTCAGGACCTGCCAGTGTACAATGACACATGGCCAGAAAAGCAGCCCACACGCCATGATACGTATAGTCGGGCGCAGCAGGGGACAGCAGGGCAACGATGATAAACAAGAACTTCAATTCGTCTAAAAGAAAGCCAATTTCAGAGTTGAATATGAGAAAGGATTTTTCCTGACCGGCGATGGCATGCAATGATGTGACATGTCTCGAGTCTTCTGAAAAGAGAATCAACAAGTACTACATATGCTGTAATGGCAGGGGAAGCACGGAGTTTGAAAAGTTGCAGTTGCCCAATGCCGATGTTATTGTTCAGCGCTCAGTTCCAACGAACGGCTAATCCGTTAGTAGAGACCATTCCGAAGGTCCCAACACAAGCTGCTACCCTGAAAGATTCCATATCATATCTCTCCTTTGTCACCATTGTAGCTGCTTCGACAATCTCAGGGAATTTTAATCAGGTGGCAGCTTTTGCAACTCAACTCCAGATTGCTGCCCTAGCTGTGAATGCATGCTAGAACTAATCGACCTACGTCTGAGAATGAGTAGTTTCATGCAGGATTTATTGATTCGCCGATGTGGATGTGTTGGTTGGGATTGATCAATCCAGCGTGCTAGTCAAGTCCCTGCTCTTCCCAGGCGATCCAAGGTACTTATTCCATGAACCTGTTTCGTGGAAGAGGGTCAATGGTGGATTCAAAAGTTGTAGACAATTACTTGTTCGAAGCAGTATACTGACGAATGCTTGAATTTTTTCAAGATTTAAATGTGTAAGATCTTCATACCAATTTTTTTTGCCGACGTACTTATGTGATCATCGTGTGTTGCAAGGGTAAGTCAAGGAGTGTGCTTACTTAGGGCAGTGACTACTGGAACGTGTCAGAAATGCGGAAGAAGCAGCGATTTCAAAGTCGCAGCGCCTAGGCTTGTGCTTTAGACGAGTAGATGGACGTTTCGACATGTGCATTGATGTCCGGAATGCATGCATGTAAAGCAACTCGCTTATTGGATGCGTATGGCAGTTTACAAAGTGAAAACCACATTTACAGCCGCATGGTCATGACGTCCTTTAATTGGGTTCTAGGAATCGCATCGTTATATGCTCTTCTCTGAAGTCTCACATGGGTACCCTGCTCAAACGCATATGCATAACCGATGAGCTTGAACTCGCTATACGCAGTCCCCATAAAAGCAATTCCAAAAGGAAGTCCTGGGGCTTGCGTATAAACTGAGGTTGGTGTCGCGGGCAGTAACTCAACGTCATCTGGCTGGAAGCCGAGGGGCACTAGATATCGGATGACATTGAGTAACGTTGAGATAGTGCTAAGAAGTACTAGCCTGAAATCAATGGATACCCTGCGATCGCTGCAGGTCCCGGTGCATGTTCGGTTGGTAGAATTATGGCATCGAGATTGAACTGGGCTAGAGTGGCATCAATTCCCCTCGTGCGTCCCAAGTTAAAATCTTCAGCTAGTGCTGAAAAGTAGGCGCCATCAACTTGCGAGGCTTCCGATTGCTTAAATCTAGATATTCTGCCTAAAAGAAACTCGCGTATGAGATTTGAGCAGACATACTGCGATTGATCTTTGTAGAATGGTGGTGGAAGATCCAGGTCCGCGCGTTTCTCGCTGAATTCTATCAAAGCAGCGAGAGTCCTGACGCCTGTCGGAACGTCAACAAGTTCCGATAGGTACTTGTTAAGATCAACTTTAAAGTCCACGTCCAGTACCCGCTTCTCCGCCTTCGATGTCAGTAGTTCTTCTGTATTCGGGAAATCTGCAGGATCAACGATTTCCGCGCCCAAAGCTCGGAAAACGTCAAGGGATGAGTTGAAAGTCTCCTCGATGACCTTGGTATTGCGGATGAGGGAACGAGGCACTCCAAGACGAGCGCCTTTGAGGGCGTTTTTGTCGAGCGCTTTCATGTAGTCTGGGACTAGTCCGGGCTGATGTAAAGTAACTTCATCTCGAGGATCAGGCCCAGCTATGAACTTTAACAACAGGGCAGCGTCAGCGACAGAGCGACACATCGGGCCAACAGTATCTTGATGAGATGAGATAGGTATTACTGACATTCACCGTCAGATAGGGAATCAGAAAGGCCACTGCTAGAAACCTCACCGCATGAGCGAGATACCAGCCCGACAGTGGGCCTGATTCCCACAACATTGTTCCTGCTACTTGGAAAGACAATAGAGCCATGAGTGTCTGAGCCAAGCGACCCGGCTGCTAGGCCAATGGTCATTGCAACGCCACTTCCGGAGCTCGAAGAGGATGGATGTGCATTCGGGTAGTATGGGCAAAGAGTTTGTCCTCCACGCTCCGACAAGCCATTGAGAACCAGTCCCTTTAAACGACCCCACTCGCCCCTCATACCGGACCACTCAGAAAGATTCGCTTTTCCTATGAATATAGCCCCAGCTTCACATAATTTTGCGGCAGCAAATGCATCTCGAGGAACAACAGAACCTAGCAGTGCGTAGGAACCTAGGATACCCTCAAAAGCTATTATCTGCAAAATGGCAGGCAGAAACACAAAATGTACCTGCGGTCGTGTTCATTCCTTATCCGGATACCAATTTATTAGTGCTGCATATACATATATAACACAGAATCTCACCTTCTTCGTGCAGCGTAGCAATGTTATCTTTCAGCAATAACGGTATTCCGTGCAATGGCCCGCGGCTGCCTTTGTCTTTCCGTTCATCGTCCAGGGCTGCAGCTTGTGATATGGCTATTGGATTGGTCTCGATGACTGCACGTAATTTAGGACCCTTGAAATTGACTTCCTCGATTCTGTCCAAGTAGGCCTGTGATCGATTAGATGCTGCATCGGATATGTAGTGACTGGGGTAATGAGAGTCTACCTTGACAAGTTGAACACTAGTGAAGTGTCCTTTGACTAGACCATCTTGAAGTTCCACGATTGAAGCCTCGTAAAGATCAGGCAAAGCGACACAAGGCTCCTTGAAAGTCATCAGATTCGAGTAGAGGAAAGATAAGAGCCAGACCTACTATTAGGTTCACTGTTTTGGGAAAACGGTCAAAGATAACTTGGCCTAGGTAGCCGCATCCACAGACACCCGACAGTTATGATAACCCAAATCTGAGTTGTCCTTTTCCAGTTCAGTTCTTCTGTGACGCAGAATGAAATTTATGCAGGTTGTCGATGCAGGGAACCTTGAGAGGATCGTGAGAACATTTCATGATCATCGAAGGCGGTCTCTGTGATCTGAGCACACCAGGCTGTCGATTCTGAAGACCTAGAGCTTACATAGATACAGGCGGACTCGACGCTGGTCCATGCAAACCTAATGATGGCCGTATCCTGACGTACTAGCGCTTCGATTATGGAGACTCTCACAAGCTCGCCTGCACCGGCCGTGGTGACGACACAGTACCTGCAGGTGTGGGATGCCCAAGCACAGAAATTGGATATCACTGTACAAAATCTACTCTGGCGACCTGGCCAGGGGGACATCTACGCCGGTCTCCTGGGCAATAAAAGACAAATCCATTGTAACCGCATTCAGTTTCATGGATGACCACACCACATCCACGACGATCTACACGTGCGTTTGACGCATCGATGCTCAAGAATACCGGACCTCCTTTAAAATGGCACGCTAGTATCATCCATGATCTAGCACTCTTAATACCTGTTATGTCTCCCACCCCTTACCTACCTAGACCTTTGTCTACAAGCGACCCACTTGCTTTCCTTCATCTTCTACGAAAGTTCCTTTTCTCCGCTTCTGGCACACTGTGACGCTGTTCGAACCGATAAACCTCGTAATGCCTTAGGCATGTTTTTTTAGCTGTTTGCATCCAAGTTAACGCGACGGTTCCTGTGCGGTTCCCTGCTACATTCACCCCACATCGTTCGCTTATAAAACCAGACGAGAACTTGACCGGGGACTTTCATATTCAACTTAAATTCTTCTAGTCTCAACTCACATCGGCACCATCCACCATCAATCCTCCGCCATCAATACTTCCGAAACCTTCAAATCCAGCTTACATCGGTCACCAACCTGATAGCCTATTCAGACAGATCGTACATCGCTGACTATCATCCAGGGTTCCTCCCGCGCCCAGTAAACAGGTATGCGCGTCTCATTTTTCTCATCCATGTGTAACGGAACACTGACGCGAATGTTGTTGGCAATGATGATGACCTGATACGCGACGAAGACTGTTTCCCCTCCTTCCTCCAGCCCTGGCTCGTGCATAGGGATTGTTGACGCCGGACAACTTTGAAGTAGTTGCTTTTGTTTCTGCTTCCAAATGATTTCGAACTTGTTCCCCGGGTATCTTATAAATTGTATTGATGCTTGTTGCATGTGTTGTCCTCCCTTTACTATCGAATTCATGGTCACTACACCTCCAAAGCATTTGAGATATATACTGTCTTGTGTAGATCAGCCAACAAAATGAAGTAAAAAATTTCGCTTTCCGATTGGAGACACGGGGGTGTAAAGCCCGGACGAGTCATCCCGCAGTAATACTGGTGCAAATATAGTCGCTACAGGCCTCATTCAGCAGATATTCTAATGAACTTTGCATGATGCATGATAGACGCACCCAGCCTTTCTGCCATTTCCGCTTGATTCGTCGATGATTGTGACGATATTTTTTGCACGGAGATATAATGGAGGAATGCAGTAAGCGAGATCCAGACCTAGGAAGAATTAACGAGACGCGTGTACACTATGTGTGGAATCTTACATTGACCGATTCAGGAGGAAATTCGTCCAGTAGCTAGGATCCACGTAAAGACTATCCAGGACGCTGGAGTTTTGTTCAACGCACCTCGAATGCTTCGTCTCTACTTGTCATTTGCAAACACCGCGCATGGAGGTACGGGGGCACTACAGGATCTACCAACGAGTCCAATAACTGTACCAGTGTAGATGCAACAGCAGTCGCAAGTGGACCATGTTCTTCTGCAGACTGGGGCGATGGAAATTGATCTCCTGTATCAAGACACTATGAACAATTATTAACACATGCACGGATGTCGAAGATGACTCGCAAACACCTCTCTGATGTTTATGCATATGCTCTCTTCAAGAGGACCATTAAGTAAATCATTCTAGAGCACCGTTAGGACATGCAGTCAGAATATTCGTGGCACGAACTGGATCGGTGGCATAGGTCATCAGCCAATTGATCAACTTCATAATTTCCCTCGGGGCATTCACTGATTGCCGTGCAGGCATCCGATCGTTCGGAGACTTCATAGATCGCACGGGACCAGGAAGTCGTGTAAGTCTGGTAAGCTTGTTTGCGAAGCAAGTATATTCTGTGTTCATCATCTCCAGTGAGTATATCAGGCTGGACAGGGATAGACGTACGGTATTCGCCAGTGACCGAGATGAAGTGATCTTTTCCTAGAGCAGTGTGCAGTATAAGGGTAAAATCCAAGCGAGGCGGTGCAAGATTTAGCCGTGAAGCAGACGAGTTATCGACAAATACTGTGACAGTAATGGCCGACGATTCACCCGGACGAAGTAGGCCCTGCAAAGAAATAAGTTTACGGATTAGCCTCAGCGTGACAGTGAGAACGCCTCGCACCACCACAGGCTCAATCCCAAGCCATTGTGGACCTTCGATACAACATATTAGTTGGTGATATGAGAACTAAGGTATTACCTACAGATGGACTGTTCAGCATCTGCAGCAACGAATCGGTAGACGCAGGGGATCTGGAAATCATAATTAGTAAAGGCCGTGTAAGTTACTGAATCAACTTACCTGTCCATCATTCTGAATGGATAACGTTTGTTGGATTGGACGTCTGTAACTTTGATCCAAATTTCAATCATCACCAACTACGGGGTGCAAGAACCTACTAGACTTTTCCAAAGTCCAATTTCATCGGCTGTAGTTTGATTTTCGGCATCTTTGAGGAATGTTCCACGCCCCATAACTCTCGATACAGCTTAGAGGCGGCGATCTGGTGTCTCTGCTTGTCAACAATTGATACCTGACAAACTTTCAGATTGAATGGATCAACGTCGCATTGTGAACAAACACACCTTTAAATCAAAATCAGCTGACACTGGACGGTGATCACTCATCGTTATTTGCGGATGGCTGCAATATGAACGTTGGGTGACTGGAACACTGGGAGCCGACATATGTAATATGCGGTCCGTCCATGCGGGTTTGCGCCTGGCAGGATAAGTCATTTATTACAATACTAAGCCAATTGCGAACACCACTCACTTTCGGTCATATCCCAGAGAATCTTCTGACGTATTTGACGCATATCTGTACGAACTGCCACGCCCAGCGATTGAATGTATGTAATTATTCGGGAGGAAATTGCGCACGGCATATGTGTAATTGCATGCTCCGAAAACTCAGTAAATGCTTTCCCGCTTGCGATAGCCGTCTTCAACTAAGTGTTCGATACAGTCAGCACGGTGATCAATTATGTCAGTCGTCATCTAACCTGATCATACTTTAGCAAAAGTGGGATGTTACCCGTGCCTGGAGAAGATGATAATAGTTCTCTGACGTCTCCGTCCGCAAGGTCTATCCTGTAATTTAGATCTGTGACGGCCAAATCAATCATTTATCTCATCGGGTAATAATCAACCAACCTCCCTAGAGTTCCAAAGGGGTAAGTGAGGTAATAGAGGAGGCAAGTTACAGCGTACCATCCAGAATAATACGTCACTTTCAAACAATCCAACAGTTGTTCTCGAAGTCTCCGATGCGGTATTCGCATAAGAATTAGAATCATCGATCTGATCAAAAACTAGGCGCCTGGAAAGATCGTGGAAGTCAAAATTTCGCCTCTCTATCATTTCATCAAATGCTGCGAGATGTGCGTTAACGAAAGTGAGAACTGTGGGACTTGACGAGATCCCTTGGGCTAAAGGTGTGTACGACATCCGTATCGCTGTTGCACCTTTATTGCCCTGCAAGATAATTGTTGATTAAATGCTATGGAAATCAATTTACGACTGTACCATGATACCCATAATTCCCGCACCAGCGGCGCTAAATCTGATGTCACCAAAGCATGACAGTCGCGATTTCTTTGCGATTGCGACGATCAGCATGCCAACCAGCTGTTTGGAAGCGAGCTGACAGGCATTACACATCGTATCGCAATAGATAAATGGGTGAAACACGATACCTTCTCGTAGAGAATGCCCCTCTCACCCAACCCAGCCAAGATGGCTTCCACCCACGCATCTTCCTTGACGGTACTGGTGGCATACAAGAGGGCTTCGGTTGAAAGGTCCAGTTCTTGGAAGCCTATTACAAGGAGATCTGGATCAGAGACCTTCGTGTCGTTGTTTACATTTGAATGAGCTAATGTGGCAGAAGAGGCTCCTAGGGTGGTGGTCACCTCTAAATCAAAGGATGGGATGCAATCAATGTCAAATTGATATGGCGACCAAACGCCACTGACGTTCATCAATCGGGTTTGAAAGTATGTCGAGTGGCGAGATGGATTTCAAAGGTGAGATCCATCCAGATATCTCTGAATCGCGCTTCGTTGGTCTGAGCCAGGGAGAAAGGTCCTGCGACGGCATTTTTCCATTGACATTGAATGTCCCTGTGCGGATGCTGTTCATGAGTGAAGTTGCCCATTAAATATATCAAGAGCAATATTAGCGAGCATACCGCAGGCGCGCCCATGACCCAGTGGAAGCCTCTTCAATAGCTTTGTTATAGATCCAATGTTCGCGAACGATACTGATATCTTCCGCATCATCTCCTGGAAGGCCTGCGCTGGCTGGCGAAAGTCGCGTATGCAATGGCCTATTGACCATGCGCAAATCTACAGGAGATGAAAAGGCTGGTGCCAGGTCAGCTCGTGTATTTACATTTACGTGATGGGAGGTATCATACATTTCAAAGAATTCTCTTGCGTGTAAAGTGATAGCCAAGAGAAATCAGCGTCAAATTCATGTTTAGCTACAATTAATAGATGTATTGGTAAGTCGATATGGGGGACGTAAAAGAAGAACAGCTGACTGAATATGTCCTTTAAACGTCTGCATTCTGCGGTGAAGGACTGCAATTTCCGCATATCTCGTGCGATAGAAGTATAGCTTCGTATTTCAGTAGCCAGTTCATACTTAATAGTCAAAGTGAGTTCTGTCGACACGATGAGAATGCGACTTATTGCACCAGTCGCATTTACACACCTGATCTTGACGCAGCGCCAGTCTCTCCCACAGGTACGTGAAGGTCTAAAGTTGTTCGTCTTGGTTGTGCAACAGTGAACGAAAAACTTGCAGAGATCGGGTACGCAACTTCAACACTCCAGTCCTCGATGGAGCGACCCGGCGTGCGCTTAAGAATCAGAACACTTCTCAGAGTCAGCACAAAGTTAAACGAGTGGAGCTTAGCAGAAGCATCTGTACGCCAGAAAAAGAACCCTGACGTATTCCGCTTCTGACATGAAAGTAACAGATCCTCGGCGAGGACCATTGACACAGGAAGCAGGTTACACACCTGCCTTCTTCGTCTCCCATGTAATCCTTTCTGTGCGATACAACAGCCAGAATGCGTCTGGATCGGTCATCTGTGGAAGAACTTGAAAAGTCACCGCGTTCTTGAAGTTGTGTGACCTCGACTTCGAGTGCCGCCTTGAGATTCTCAGATGATCGTAGAAGAGATTGAACTGCGGCTTCCGTTGTCCCATTCATAGGTGGGTAGTCTAGACGACTTCCTAAAGAAATCTTTGAGGGTTATTGTAAGTACAAAGGTATGATTAAAGCTTTGTATCCGCGCTACGGGTGGAGCCATGTGACTGATTGCCACGTGGCACGTGCGTCTTAATGATGTTCCCACGTTTCCCCACAAAGTTCTTCCTTTGGAAGATTCAGTGAGTGTCGGATCGTCAGACGACATTAAAATCTGTCAGAAGAAATAGTGTTAGTGCCAGCAAACGGCCTCAGCACTAGTGAAACAAGAAAGGTATAGCTTATTCGATTGAGGTGCCCTAGATGGAACAAAAACTAACAAAAAGTCGTTGTTTTGGTCACGAGCCCCGTCGATCGTAGAATTGTCTCGAATATTTACCTTTGTAGATTATAGTCACAGGTGGCGTGAGGTAAAGCACTGCAGGTTATAAAAGCGAGACCAAGCCTTCCAATTTGTTACATCCAATTTTATTTTCCCAACACACGACCACTTTGATCCCCACCACACTTCATCGCTACATAGGTTCATCATGACTCGCACAGAGCGCGCTGGTTTCCCTCGTGCCTTATTACGGGATCGTTCTGAGTCCAAGTCCGGTCTCGACAAATCCGTTCGCAAGAATGGTAGCGGCCAACACAACTGGGGTAGTATCAACGATGAACGCTACCTCGAGGCCGCCGCACTTGTTGACGAGGAAGAGGAAGAGTTTGAGGAAGATACCACGGGCCAGAGGCAACGTAACAATTGTACGTCATTAACTCCACTGTCATGCTCCATGCTCATAACAACACGATGCTCCAGCCGTTCACGAGAAGCCCGAACTTGTGAAACATCGGATCAACTCCTTCACAGAGGAAGAAAGGGAGAATGCTAGGCAAATCAGGAAGAACGCACTCAAGGGACAAGGTCAGTCATTGTTTGGAATGTAACACATGCAACAGCTAATTGTTTATCTTGTCTATAGACATCGATTTGTCCATGATTGCGCGCACCTCTTCTGCTGCATCTACATCTCCGCCCACCAGGTCTCCTCCTGTCTCCATTACTGCCAGTGCGGAGGTACGTCGTTTCCTTGACACGAGACACGAGACTCATCATTTTTGTGTCAGACTGCCAGCATAAGGTCGGCATGAAGCGGATGCGGAATTGTCTGCTCAACATTTTACTTTGCTCTCGACGATTTACGTCAAAATTAACGCAAAACAACATACATAACACGCTTGTTCAGCTGTAATTGTACAAATTCTATTGTCACTGTTAAATTATATTATGTCAAATACACACCCTTCGGATCTTTGTCATGCTGCGCACTCCATATTACGCTTCAAGCACCCGAAATCTCTCCGTCTCTCCCAAATACGTCAGCAATGATGCCTGTCATGAATTCATCATATCCCAGTGGCTGCCTTAAGTCTTCGAAATCTTTCAGAGTACGAGGGTCCCTGACGGACTCTCTGCCAATCGCTATCAGCACCATAGTCTCCAGTCCAAGTTCTACTGCCTCGAGCACATTCAAGGGCTCACGCCTTAAACAAAGCGCTACGTAAGATGGCAACAGCCACTGCCGCACATCGTGCCTCCGCGCTAGGACAATCTTCTGGATGGGATCAAGCGGTGGGAGGTAATCTAGTTCATGCAACGCTCTTGCACGGATACGCTCCATCTCATAGCGGGTTGCAATCGACAGCAATCTGATCCATTCATCTGCTGTTGAGAAAGGAGATGGCGAGGTGCCCCTGAGAGATAGTTATTTCATAAGGTACGCTGACATGTGAGAGCCATACCCGTCGTATAGGAACTTGAGCAAAGCTTCAAATTCAGCGACTGTAACGTCAGGCAGGACGATGGGCTTGTCATCACTGAGTCCTTCAGGGCCGTCTTGGGTCGGAGGGCATACAAACATAGTGCGGAACACATCAGACTCGCGCTGCAAAAAAAAGCGGTGTACGCGGAATAACACCCCGTCTACCTATTAAATGACAATGTTCTTTGATGTAAATTTTCAGAAATGGAAAGGTTTGAATCACCTACCAGGAAGACAGATAATTCATCCTGCAAATAAAACTCGGAGTGTCTCGGCGGAGAAGACCGCATCTTTGTGAAGAACGAGGCAATGCTTCTTACGGAGTCGACTGGGCTTGCAACAATGGATGACTGGGCGAAGAGTCCAGGAATTCTATTGTTTGCCGATGGCGGTCGTGAAGAGCGGGAAACGGGTGAGCTGAACGACAGCTGAGAGGCAGAGGCTGAGAGAGGGCTCATCGGACGCGAGGCAAAGCCTTCCGATGACGGAACGCGATACGGGACTGCCAATACTGGGTGAGAAAGTTCTGGAGTACTATCGAGACTCCTCCAGCTCATGGTGACTTTTGTGTTGTTGGAATGGTTTGACTTGAAGCAGGAGTAGTCGATCAACTTGCTTATATCCTCGAGCTTCGGCAGACTGCGCACCATGTTATGACGAGGCATGCTTGATCCGCGTGCTTGTCATTAAACGTGTAACGTGCAGCTTCGGTAGGGTATACCATCTATAGAACCGAGTGGCCGGTGATCACTGGTATCATTGGAAGAGGTCGCGGCATTCAAGTTCTCAGAAGCAAACTTGAAAGTGGCACAGAAGATGTTCGATCACGATGTGAATACTGCACACGTGTCACAGCTCTGGCGTGGACATAGCCATAAACCCAGTTTCAACCTCTGACTTGCCATGAAACTAGAGGTTTCGACTGGGAGAAGGTCACAGTTAAATGACAAGAGTCAGGTGTCGCCAAATGAAATCCTGATCGCCACCCCGGGTCATTGGTTCAGGTGTGAACAAGATGATAACCATGTCGTTGCTACGCCTTACCGAAGCTATGGCATATCTATCATACCATCAATTTCAGGAAAATCATAACGCAGACTGGTATAAATCTAAGATTGAGAGTCTCAGTCGCGGCGCGCGGACTTGCACATGCATAGTCACGTTATTTGAAACTCCTTACATAATCCCCGCTTTTCATATAGTAGGCCACATGACAGCCCCCCGGCGCGCGTTTGTTGCCAGCTCAATAAGTAACAGGTATCAATGGCCTCATAACAAGATCGCACTTCCCGACCAACGCGTCGAAGCACTCCTGCCATAAAGTTCTATAGTCTCTACTGCAGGTTTGGCTCGCCCGACCTGGCACTGGCAGTCGGTCTCTCCCTCCACATTGGTAGTTCTTCCCACCGAAGCCCTTTTGAAATAGAACGCTGTGCTACAATCAGGCAAATGTTGCATTTCGCACAGGCTGATCCTCGTCTGATGGAGATCTTTTTGCCGAGAGGAGGCGCTGGGAAAGAGTAGTTGGTGTGTCAAGTGTATACTGTTACCAGTCAACTCTCCCATAACTCAATGCGCCAAATTCACGTTGCCTACACATTGTCAGTCAATTTCGGTGGAATGACCTTTCCCCATCTACGTCCTCCCCCGGAGCACTTTCCCCCAGATCGTGCTCAATTTCTCGCATCAAGATATCATCGCAGTGGATGCATTCGCACCACATTCTGGTAACAAAAATCATTCGGCCACGCATCCTTGCCTCAGATCAAAAAATTTTCCCTTCCTTGTCTCCTGGCTTCTTCATGATGATCAGTGCAAGTTTTTCGAGGTCTTTGATGGAGCTTATTTTCCCGTGTTGCAGAAGTTGGGGAACCAAGAAAGGTGGAGACTATGGTGGCGCTTGCGGCTACTGCATATTGCAATTTGCAAGTGGGGAACTTTCAGACGGCCACGGTGACCACTGGACAAATTTGATTTAATCGTTGTTCTCAGTAATGCCGGAGATTACTATCCGCGGAGAAGTGCTACAAGTGCATCGCACGTTGCGTTACGCACTGATCTGCGCATCGGCATCGGCATAGATCAGTATATAATAGCCGAGTCAGTATTCAAATACTGTAGTCTTGGACTGTGTGGGTGAATTATTCTATCGCACAGTACTAGTGCACTACTTACGGCTCAACGGTTGATAAATCGTTGAAAGAAAATATTGTTTAAACAGTGCTGAGTGGTTATAAGAGGTGGAGACTAACGGCTAGCTCTTGCGGCATTACTGCTCCATTAATTCGCTGAAGTCTGTCGATAATTCAAACAAAGATACAGTTACGTGACAAGGTGTACACCCCTAAACGAAGGCCATCAAGTACGCCTATATCCATGCTCTCCGAAATGTGGTCAAGATCGAGATGTGGAAAAATGGTCCGGTTTAGTTCCATACAGCTCGTGATTGTAGGGGGTAGCGTGTATCGCATGGCTACGGGGGTCACAACAAATGTTCTGTCATAATTACCAGTATCGAGGGACGCAGCGAAGTCATCTCGGGACGCCCCCGCGAGATCAATGAAAGAAACTGAGCCAGTTACAACATCTGAGTGATACTACATCAGCTGAGCCTACTTGCGTGAACAAAATTAAAACAACCTCGGTCGTTAACGCCAAGCAGGTGGAGCGGTGGCATGTACGTCTTCCAGTAGATTATGTTTGTCCGCGTACCAAGGGAAGGATCAGCAACCAAGGAATGGAGGTGGAATAAGGAAGGTACTACGCCTCCTTGATGTAGAATACCAAATAGAACCGCGAGCACAAAGTTGAAAATGGAGCAGGATACCTACAAAGTCGTCAGCAGCCTCGCTGATTAACTTCAACATGTTAACATACCCAGAACGCCTTGCCAACATGGGCCAATCGTCCAGTGTTTGCTACCAAGACAATAATAGGCAGTAAAAGAGGCACCAAGAAACGAGGTTCTTGGTGAGGTTGCAGAGAAAGGACTGTCAATGACAAAATGATCATTTGTATGATCGCTGCGAGTAAACAAAATGTGAGTGGTCGCGAGAACTCTCGATATGCAAGCCCTTACTCGAACGAAGGACATCAACTTCAAATGATTTCCCATTTCTCTCATTAGACAATATCGCGCTGTCCACAATCACGCGCACTACTAGCCAAGTGACCCAGGGGCCGAATAGCATCGGAAGGTTCACGAAAACGTGGAGCCAACGTGGATGAAGTCCATGTTCGGCTAGATTTTGGGATGCGAAATTATACATGAGAAAATTAAAAGGTGTCACCACGAGACCGTTAGGGGTGCCCCGAAAATAGAGGGTGTCTGCCACCAAAAATGCGGCACATACCCCTACTGCAGTGAATAACGGCGGGACAACAAGCCGTAGCCACCTGATTGCAGTTCTGGCATGTGTAAGTGTTACAAGTGCGACTTGATATGCGATGGGTGCCCCGAATATCAAAAAGGTTGGGCGAGTGAATATACCAGCCACGAAGGTTATGGCTAGTAGATGGAGATAATAACTCTGCCGATAGATTAGAATGAAGAACCTCTAGAAGCCGGGAATAGCGGAAACCGACCTTGTGCAGCATCGTGACCCGGCTTATCTTACGCAAGAACAAAAGGCTCAAAGCAACAAGGACAGCCTCGATAGAATTCGAGAAGGGTCGAACCTGGAACGTGTTCATAACATGAGATGACGCCAGAAGCAGAAGACCAAGGTGTCGGGCACCCGGCGCCGGCACCAAACTTGCCAAGCTGTAATCTAATGCTTTTAGTTTCATAAGCTGCAAAAATGTATCAACGACTTACCGATCAACCCAGATATAACCAAGAAGGCGGACCGTTCTAGTCGAAAGAGTAGTATTGGATGGACTCCCTGTGTCAAGTGTTTTTCTAAACAGACCGTATGAGACATACATTATAGTTCTAGCATAGAATCTCTCACCGATGAAGAACTTGGCAAACCAGAGGGGAATTCCAGTTGTCGCGAATGCTGGCACTATGGAGCGGACGGGGAGTGCAGTGGACCATTCCCAAGTACGGATGGTATGGTAAGGCATGAGATCGCCTTTGAGAATTTAGATTCAGCAATCGGAATGCGGCAAGAGGAACGCGAGGCTCAGACTTGCCAGAGGTCACTTCTCCATTTTGCATATGTTCATCCGGGTGAATGTACCCAGTTCCAAGAAGCGCAAAGCATATCCGTAATGTCCAAAGACCCACATAGATCCAATTGAACTTACGTCTTGCTAACACCACGTTTCAATAATCAAAGCTCATGAAGAACTTGTCGAGCACCTAACAAATCATACACAGTTGGCCACGTATTGCACTTGGACTTGACGCTGTCGAGTGTTTTTGGATGGATCAAAGTGGGCACGACACGCTGTCGGAGATTGAAATTCATCTTGTACTGAGGCTGACACCATTCAACACCGTACGATGGTCTGTCTTTAATCTCTTGTGCTGCAGTTCACCGCTAAATGCTTCTATCTGTCTCAATATATCTGTGCTGGATTTATGTAACTGTCCTCGTGCTCTGGTCGTCCTTGCCACGTGCAGGCATCACTCCACTTTTGCTCAGAGTGCAATAACTTGCTTTACCCAAAGGCTGACACTGGGCGTCGCATTATGGTTTACGCTTGTCGGATATGTAGCGAAGAGGAGATCGGCGAGAACAAGTGTGTATATAGGAATGATTTATTGACGGTCACCAAGTAAGTGCTTCGGACTGAAATTCTTCTGTGCCATCTCACTGACCATTAAAATCAAACAGGGAACAAGTGGGAATTACTACCGACCTCGGATCGGATCCTACATTGGTTTGTTTCGCCCCTCAGCGTCATCTTACATCACCCTATCTAATTCTGATATCAGGCGCACTCAAATATTACATGTCCGCATTGTGGCCAAGACGAGTGCGCGATATCGATCCAGTTTAGATTACCCTTGCTAACCATACGTCCTGCTCCACTCTAGCGCCGTTTTCTACCAGGATCAGTCAAAACGGAAGGAAACCCGCATGATTCTGTTCTTTGTGTGTACCAAGTGCAACCACAGTTTCACGGATCCTTCACTACCGCAAGATAATCGACCTGACACCTCCTGACATTGGCAGCTAAATCATTATCAGCTGCACACATTCCGCACAATCCGTAATTTACTTCTCTTCGTAATCGGTTCCTTCCCATCATTATGCATTGTGACGCTAGAACATAGGGGCCAGGCTGGTTGGTTTCCAAAATTGTACCTTGGCTATCTCGACCCTCTAAACAATCGCCGAGAGACGTTGGATAAGATGACGGTATGCGGACTCTATGCGGTTTTCTCCACCTGATCATTTACCAATACCGTGCGGCCTTCTTGATCGTCATACACTCGGAACTTTGGAGCAGGCTGCCCGACTGGCTGCGGGGATATTCTATCCTTGACTTAGCTCGGTTCCGCAATGCCGATGGTCATCTCCCTCAGCTAGCAAATACGGTGCACAATCGCGCTTTCATGACCACATTGCTTGTACTTGTAGGGATGTTTCATTGCCCAGCGAAGAGACTAACCTACAGTCAATTTTGAGGGTGCGTAATCTGGGGTCTGGAATTGCTTGCCCGTTTTCATATAGGAAAGTGAATTAATGAGATAACACCGTCCTCGAGGACTGCTGTCAAAGTCTTTCGCGGCAACCGAACAACATCACGTCACTGCAATCGACGTAAGGGCGTACTCGCTTGTTGGCCCATTTCATATTAGCCAAAAGATACACAGGCTCGCAACTACCCGTAGAAGTCTTCGTGAAGGCAAGAGAGTGGCCCATGAGGGCATGTTCGCAGGTATGCAACACTTGTTTGAGGTACATTTTCCCTCGTGTCGACTGGCAAAGGTATTAACGGGATAACACAGTCACTGAGGCCCTCAAAACGATGGGCGTAATTTAGTGCATCATTCGTCAACCAGTGGGATAGCGCCGACCTTCGATCGGTGTAATCTGCGTGTGGAATCAGCGTCAAATCTTAAGCGCTTAAGCCGCGGCGCTTTATCGAAGAAACATCATGTGCGATTTCTTCCAATTTCGACTTCTTTTATTTTGCCCGCCAACCTCGTTGAATCGCCCTGTGACCTGAGTGTCATCTTACCATTTTGGTGCAAGGAAGCAGCTAGTACGTAGACGAACTGTCGATGTTTACCTGTTAGTTGCGGCTTTCATGTCTCGTATAGGTCCCTCAAGGGAAAAATCAGTCGGTGGACTGTGATCTTTGAAATTGAGCATGCACAGGAAACCAACTTGGCTGGCAAACCAAGAGACGCCAATGAACATCGTGCGGGACCAATTATAGGATAGATAAGATTTCGCGTCTTCAAGGTATGTGCCTTGCATGCCCGCTCATCTCGTTTACTACGGGGCTTTGTCACCCCCTAGTATAGGTAAATAAGCGTCTGTTTCGTGCTTATATTGACAATGATGTTACGTCAAGTGCCAAAAACCATGAATGCAGCAGGTCAAGGTACTCAGAACCTGCTTAGTGATTGATGATGAATCTATTGTCAAGGAAAGCAGTAACCTGTAAGGTCCCCAGTACTGCGACATGGACGGAGACCTGGAATCCTGTGGGCGATGTGAAGCTTTGAAGGTCCGCTCTTGACAACCCACCTCATGAATCATACGACAAGCTCGAATCAGATCGACCTGACCAGATCAGCAACGTGTGGCATGCAGAAGTCATAACAGTTTACAAGAATAGATCACCGAATAGCTGCCAACCCCCCCTCGGTGTAAGTGCGCCACAGACTTTATCGCTGGCAGGGTTCTATTTGAGCATCAGACAGACATGTCCCTTGATTCCCTGCATGGGCACCATTTGAGCACGAAGGATCTGAGCTGGCTCTTTACGGCATGATGTCAAAATTCCTCGAAATAATTGAAAGGAGATAGATCGGGTCCATGTAAATTATTCAAATAAAAATTGATTTTAAATATATATTTACTCGGGAGCCCTGGAGGTTGTCCTAGAGAGGTGATCGGAGTTTCAAATCTGGATAGTGCTGAATTCGGTAACCGATGCTTCTTTTCATACATAATGTAACTCGACTTTCAAGTTGAATCCCTATAAAACTCTCTTATTCTCAAACCGTCCTGTCCTTCCTCAACTTTCTTTAAGTTCCTTTGTCTTGTGTAGATCCCTCCTTTCTCAAAGACACAGAATATAATGAGGTTCGCGTCTGTCCTTGCTTTCGCCGTGGCCGTTACTGTCGTAAGCGCGGAGACCAATGCCGAGAGAATGTTGCGCGGTCTACCCCCTATGGCTCCCGCTCGTCGCGCCACGCCCGTTGAGCGTAAGTACATTACTTTCTATGTGGTTTGACGCGTTCTGATTATTCTTGAAGGCGCCAAGCGCACTGCCCCCTCGGGGACTGGCGGCGGCCAGTGCAACACTGGCTCTATCCAGTGTTGCGATTCTATTACGCAGTCTGGCCATGGCAGCACGCTCGACGAGTTGCTCTCTGTTATGAGAATTGAAGTACCTGTTGATACTTTTTGTGGTCAGAACTGCTCCCCCCTCAACGTTATTGGGGGCGGTGGCGCTAAGTGGTGAGTTTTTGCGATACAAGTTTCATTGTGCTAGAATTAACATTTTTGGTAACCGCCAGCGGCCAGCAACCTGTTTGCTGCGAGGACAACACTTACAATGGCCTCGTCAATATCGGTTGCTCGCCCAGTACGTTTGTTCCCTGATGCTCTTGATATGCACGCGCTTACTTCCGCAACAATCAGTCAATATCTGGTGAAACAATCACCTCGCTTGGTGTTTGGCTCCATGCCTGCACACGTTCCGCTCTTTTTTCCGTTTGATATGCATAGAAGTCGCTTTTCCGCGGCTTTGGACTTTTTCATCTTCATCAGGCATAGCCTACGTTATTGTTTTGTTGCGTTTTTGTTACCTGGTGCAAGTCGCTTATGGCTATGCTTTTCCTGTAATGGACTGGGACAAATGACTAGGATCAGACAGGCTAGCTGGTGTGGTAAAGGACACTGAAAATATTATTATTTCTTCCGCCATTATACTGATTAACGGCGATCGTGAATCCACGGTTCTGACAGGTGCCAGTTAAAATGTCACCAGAAATTGCGAGTCGATCATTCTAATTCCCGAAGCGTTGTAACAATATCACGGATTATCCATGTCCTGCGTGTCGCCGATCCGAACAGTACTTGATGAGACTCGCTAGTATTCTCATGGCGTGCATGAGCAAGATCCACCGAGTCACACCTAGAGGGGTCCATGCGGTACGCCATGCTTCCAACCCATCCAGTTTAATTAGCCACGTATCTCATCTATTATTCAGATTATTCAGATATGATGATGATCGCCGACGAGAAGAAGTCTGCAGGGCTGACCTGATGGAAAATCTTGTTGAGTGGGAAATGATAGAGTGATACATGTACTGACAATATTGATATAAATAGTTGGATGACTCAACATATTAAGCAATATACCATTGCTAAGGCGGCCTAGATTTCTGTAATGCAAGGACATTGAGTTTACCCAACAGTTGTGCATATTCATGAGAACAATCATGACGCGCAGCCCACATTAAGGACTCAAGAAGAACCCTGTCTAAATCGCCACTGACAGCGTGCTACTCTGCCAGGAGGCCAGCCGCGTGGTTCAAATCTGAGAATCCTCGGTCAGTAGGATAGGTTCGGGTTGTCATACCCGAAACAAGGACGCCATCGCCGGTTGTATTGATATCAATAATGTCCAGGCTTTCCTCGCTATTGGTTGCACTAACAGTGAGGCCGCCACATTAAACTTTCATCGTTGCTCAGTCATTCCGTTGGATATCGTACTCACTATGTATCGCCAGAACAACCGGATCGAACAGTTTAGCCCGGAACAGCTCAACGACCGATCCCTCGGTGATGAGTTGGCTACGGCCCTGCAGGCCCAGGTCTGATCAACTAGTCTCCCGTTATAGACAAACCGTGATGAACATCCGTTATCCCGTTGCGGCCGTTGCCCCATGCACATACGATGATATCAACACCAAAAGATCGCGTGCCTTTGTGCCTTGTAGATGGCTGTACGTTGCCCCATGTATCAACACCAAAATATTGCGTGCCTTTGTACCCTGCAAGCGCTCAGTACATATGACGAAGGTGATTCGCGGTTGATTTCGTCCAGCTGATTTCTTCAACGTACGGACTCCCACGGCGCTGTCAAAAGCAAAACAGTGTCCGAGACGTCAAGCTGAGTTCATTCTAGGCCGGAGCTTGAAATCTAAATAGAAAAGATGCCGAGTCCGTGCCGTTGCCCTTGGTCTAGTTTGGACGCGTATGGCCCCCGTCGTATTGGCAAAACAAAGTTCCTCCTTTCATGCACGCATGGCTTTTAAGCTTGAGGCTTTCGCTGCTAGTCAGCTTTTATCTGTCAAGGACGAAATTATTAGTTGCACCTGCACTGCAAGCTAGGAAACGCGCCAGCAGCAAAAAGTACGCTCCACAGGGAGCACTGGCAGGATAAGCTGGGATCGCTGATGCGAACCATGGATGAAACTTGAATCGTATGACGGAGATGGTACTACTGGTGTTGTTTGAGAAGGTCGGTAACCACATGTGTTGTACGCGTTTTGGGCCAGTTTGGTATGTCTATCATACTAGTAAGACAACTGTGCACTTGTTCACACTTAGACGAGGAGGATTGTCGGCTGTTTGGCACTATGAGCTCCGCGACGATAAATTGCGAAACTAAACAACGCTTGTAAAATGTCGACGTGCTTTGCAGAGGATCCAAGTGGGAAGGAAAAGAAAACAATCAATATTGGTTAGTGGTTTGTGTTCCTATGTGATGAATAAGATAACAAAGAAATGGTCGTGAACCCGTGCAGCATGACTTAAGAGACGGTTGCACTGAGGCGTCGTCACGCCGCGTCAAAATAGCTACGCCCAGGTTGTACAATTCTTAGTACGTATTCCTTTGCATCATGCTCAGCAATGTTGGAAGGAGACGATAGGAACACAAATAGAACATTTTATGCACACTACCGTGCATGGTGCGCGCACCTCGTATGAATTGCTGCTTATGCAGCTAGGTCTTTGTATGTAAGTCCAATTTACCCATTCGTACCGTGCTGTGCCTCCGAGTCGATGCTTTACGGCTATCCGCAAAACGATAGGCCATAATTTCAAAAATCCACTTGGCGGCTTTTGTTTATTGTTGGAGTGACGCCAACAGAGGCGCGCTTCATAATGCTAGTATCTAAGGCTCCGCTAAAAACTAACCACGGAGTTAACGACGAGTTTTTAACTAACCCCTTAGAATCCCATTGTGCGCCGCGTACTGATCTACGACCGGCTGCACATGATGATGATAGTACATACTACGCTACTATTATTAACTATAGGTGGCCTTCATTGTCAAGCAGTGAAGTCCTCGCCGAGAGAGGCACTACAAGTCTACAATGTTGTCAAACGGTAAGTCGTGGTTGTGCTAGGGCCTTCTAGAATCTTACACTGCGTGTGGACATGGCAATTTCTTGCCATTTCGCAGCATCTCATATATGTCGACGGATTCCGTGCATGGTGATGACCGGGCCTATCGTTTTGTGACTTGAAATAAGTACTAGGTCATAGGGAATCCCGCTCTTTCAAAACAGAACAGAGGCCACTTGATAAGATGGAAGGTCGCTTGACAATCTGTTCATATCACGCTCACTAGATTATTTATAGTAAGCATCCCGTCCTGCCCCGTCTCCATTGTAGTTCACTAAGCAAGCCCATAGAGAACCGGCTTCGTATGATTTTGATATCATCCAGCTACCCGGTCACCAACTGTCGCATACAAAAATGATCTACCATGCCGGTAAGTCATGTGGACAGATCTAGGATACAGACCACTCACACACTGTTTCGCAAATTCGCATTCTTTGCATTCCCTAGTATGTCTGCAAAAAAAGGGACATTCACTTTCAGCCCCATTGGCAGACATTGATGCTGTCAAAGCAATAACAGCGGCGAGGACAAAGGAGAGACGCATTTTTTGAGGATGTGGTATGAAATCAAATAAATTTCAATGTTGTTGATGGTAGGAAATCGCCTTATTTTAATGTGTCGAGTATTCTTCTTCATTGAAATATAGTGAGAATTTGTCCACCTGAAATTCATATCGAGCAGATAGTGTCTGCAATGCCAGCAGATCGCCACATATAACCTACCCTATGAAGCGAGTCTGTTGGCAATCTTGCGTAGAGTGAGATATCACCTTGCAAATCGAAGCCAATTAATGACAGCTCAAGGAATCAACTTGCGCATCGGAAACGGCCGGACAAGGACCTGTAAGCACATGAGTGAGAGATTCGCACTGCGCAGCCCTTGATCGAGTCTCACAGTGTTGTCCAATGCCACCACGCACTGTTTCAAATGATTTAAAAGCTCGAATCCCTGTTCTCCGTCGACGCGGGCATTCCATCAAGCATATCTGCCATCTACATGAAGCAAAAAAGACTCTCATGTACAAAGTTTACAGCACGTATCCACATCTACATATCTACATATTATAAGAACGGAGCGATCGGCAATATGGTGTCGACGCCATGTGCGCGCTCCACAGTGTAAATTACGTGCACACACATCACTGGCGCCCTCTGTCAATTTTTTTTTGATGTTTGATGTGTAGCTCACTTGTCAAGAGGTTTTTTTCCCGTTTCTTGAAAGACCTGTTGGCCTGGAGGGCGTATGTAATACTCGATAAAAGCCGTCATCTACTACTTGGATGATGGCAACCAATATTCACCGGCCGTTGGCTCCTACCTTTAGTATTTCCATGTCCTTCTATATAATTCTTCACCTACAGTATATAAGCAGCCTCCTTAGTACTTGTAGTATTACATTCGATCTTTACCCCACCGAATAGACTTAGTTATCTCGTCTGAATCCTGAGTATATTCAAACTCCCGTGTGTACGGCGTGAACACTTTATCACAGTTTACGACGTGTTTGCTTGGACAAAACATGGAATAGTAGTTGCACGCCGTTTATCTTATGGTTATTTCTCGAAAACACGACCGTTAATTGACAAATATTTTCACCCATTCGTACCGTGCTGTACATGTGCCTCCAAGTCAATCATGATGCTTTACAGCTATCTGAAAAAACGATAGGCCATAATTCCAAAAATCCATTTAGTGGCTTTGTTTATTGTTGGAGTGACAGTAGCAGAAGCGCTTCATAATGCTAGTAGCTAAGGCTCCGCTAAAAACTAACCACGGCGTTAACGACTTTTTAACTAACGCCCTAGAACCACATTATTGTGCGTCGCGCATTGATCTACTATGACCAGCTGCACATGGTGATGATAGTACTATACTACGTTACTATTATCAACTGTAGGTGGCCTTCATTGTTAAGCAGAGAAGCCCTCGACGTGCGAGGCACTACAATGTTGTCAAAAGGTAAGTCGTGGTTGTGCTAGGGCCTTCTAGGTTCCACTGCATGCGAATATGACGATTTCTTGCCGTTTCGCAGTATCTGATATATGTCTGCGGATTCCGTGCATGGTGATGACGGTCGGCAGTCGTTGTATTAATACTCCACAAGTTGTGATATGACTTACAAAGGTAGCTAGCATGAGCGCTTCTGTTTGGTCTCGCTCCAACGACAAACGTCTAACACAAGCGGCTAAGTGGATTTTTGAAATTCTGGCCTATCGATTTGTAGATAATCATAGCTGTCTTGAAATAAGTATGGGGTCACAGGGAATCCCGCTCTTTCAAAACCGAACAGAGGCCACTTGATAAGATGGAAGGCCGCTCGACAACCTGTCCATGAGGCGCACAAAAAAAGAAGCTACCATGCCGGTAAGTCATGTGGTTAGATCTAGGATACAGACCACCGAGTCACTCACACAATGTGCCTGATCTCCGCACCCTTTGCATTGTCTAGAATGTTGGCAAAAAAAAGGACAGCCATCTTCAGCCCCATTGGCAGACATTGATGCTGTGAAAGCAACGACAGCGGCGAGGACAAAGGAGAGAAGCATTTTTTCGAGGATGTGGTATGAGATCAAATAAATCTCTGCAGGACGGTGTTGATGGTAGGAAATCGCCTTGTTTTGATGTGTCAAGTATTCTTCTTCATTTAAATATAGCGAGAATTTATCCACCTGAAATTCATATCGAGCAGATGGTGTCTGCCATGCCAGCAGATCGCCACATAAACCTACTTCATAAAGTGAGTCTGTTGGCAATCTTGCGTAGAGTGAGATATTACGCTGGAAATCGAAGCCAGTTAATGACAGCTCGCAAAGACTTGGTCGGATTTCTGTTTATGTAAATGTCGAATCTGATGTTAGTAAGCCCATCAGTAAGTCACGAGTTCACTTACATCAGGGAAAACCTCCCGCGCAAACTTAGGAAGAATTAAAGAAATTTTTGATAAGGCAGATAAACTACTACACTTTAGAGCTAGATAGACATAAATCTGCTAATGGTTCATAATTTTAGAATTATTATGCGAGATTACCAAGTACTATCTAAGGGCCGCAAAACTATATCTATCTATATAACAATTAACAAAAAATGTAATACATTCTTCGAGGACAGTGTTGCTTGTCCAGTGACGAGGCGCAACTGGTCCAAACTTCGGTAGAAGGTGTACACTGCGAGTGATGTTCGAAACAGGGATTATACTAGCGATTATCTTGCCTGAACGAAGCAAACAAGAAATTTTGTACATACCATGGCGTGAGTCTGGTATTGAAGAAAACGGGGTGAACCATTCAATGTAAGCGAGGTGTTTTGGAGGTTGGTGTGTTGGAGGGAACATTAACTGCATATCTTGTTCTCGAATTGAAAAAATGGTGCGAATTTGACCAACACAGTAGCCTGAAAATTTATTGTATAAGTAAGGACGACCCATTCCAACTAGTAAGACTCAGACAATATTGAGCTCACCTTCGATACCCACAGAATCACCAGTACCATCATTGATAAGTGCAGTATCGAAATGCGCAGGTTTAGCATGGACACTATCTACAGTGACACATGGATCACCATGCCCTCAAGCATCGATGGAAACCCACTTGATCTTGTGGTGGACAGCCACAGAATGAAACAGCAGAACAATATTAGCAGCGAGGTCTTCAGGACGTCGACGGGAGAGCGTCTCATTGATATGATTTTGCTGTGCAATATACCGAGCGAGCACTTCACGAAAGTAGATGGCTCCATAGTCTGATATTAATCTTTGGATCGGCACTGCTTTTACATTTGGGTGCTTCGTTAAGGTTTGTGTGCAGCGAAAAGATAAGTCAGGTGGCTGAGGATGGTTGGTGAAGGGATTAGTGTTGAGTCGCCACTGAATGAGTTTATCATGGTGCACAAGCTTTTCCTTGCGCTCGAGCCACTGAGTCATCTGCACAAACTCATCCTTGTGGTTTGTGGCGTGGTAGGCATCTTTTGCTAAGTCAATATGAAGGTGTTCAGTATACTCTGAGTTGTAGTTATCTGTGGTGCCATATAACTGAATCATTGATGCATAGTGTTGAGTTGCGTGAAGTTTAGGAAGATTGAAATTATTCCGAATACCGAGGTTGATGAATATTTGCTTGTTGTCATGAAAGAGGGAGAGAGCTTCATTGAGGAGAGATAAGGTCTCGGAACTGTGACATGGATACTGTGCCAGGTACAGAAAATCCAGGAGACCACGAACAGCTCGCAAAAGACAAGCTGAATCCAGATTGCCAGGAAGTTGGATGTCAATAATTAGACCAAGGAGAAAATGGCATATCTGAGCGTGTTCTGTACCACTAAGACGAGATAGACTAGTGATACCTTTCATAAATAGACGGACATGATGGTTTGGAGGAAGTCTTCGACATCGAGCATCAATCTCGGCTGGTCCCATCAGTGAACCGAGGGACAAATTAGAATGTCATATATATCAATATATAGTACACAATCACAAGCATCTGCATAATTCTGCTACCGATCGTTACAATGGCATGTTTGACCTTATAGAGGCACAAAGAGTTCCTTATTTCTCCGCACAAGTCTGTGATCAGTAAAAGACCCCCGCACCCCTCAAAATCAAGCCTCAGGGAAAGATAGAGCAAACTCAGATACTTAAACTGGATGAATTATAATAGCCATGTAGGAAGCAAAGTCCAAAATGTCAACATCAAGCACAAAACCTGGAATTTTTCCAGAGAACAAACTAGTTATAAGCAAGTAACAATGATACCACTTTTGTCGCTCTCAAAAAATCAATGCCATCTTGATCAGTTGTCTAACAATTGTCTTGTGTGATGCGGTTGGCTATCTGTACAAAGAAACATCATGTTTGCATAGTAGCCGAGGTATGTTCATGGAGCGAATCACAGAAATGTTTACTCTACTTCTACATTGATACCACTTGTTCAAAATACAGGGATATTCATCAATTACTGGTCAACATCCAGGGTGGTCCCAAGTGCTGGCATCTTCCAGAGAACAACTACGTGCTCACCAAAGCAAGTGACAAACAAAATGTGTGCTATTTGAAATCTTGACAGTGCGAAGATGTGTTCAGGTTTTCAGCGAGCAAATGACAGTCAACCTATATTATACTTCAAGTTGCCATTCAGCCTTCTGTAAGTATGCAATGATCATATTATATATTGCACTTCAAAATCTGCGGGAAGAAACATTACATTGGCACAGCTACTGGAGCATGTTGACAAGCGAGCAACAGTCAAGTCATATTCTGCCCTCGAATGTCTAGTCTCAGTTATACAATTTGTCCATTCAAAGACTTCCTTACTGATTGGCACCAACATTAATGTGTGACAGCGTATTATCATGAAACTAAAAAAAACATGGAGAAGACAAAGCGCATCCTCTACTTCATGGACTCAGGGTGTGGAGCATAAGGGAAGTGATTCATCTTTTGCACCTTGAACTGCAAGGATTCAATGACCGGAAGATAATGCACATAGTGTCACACATCATCACGATCCCGTATTGAGGTGCTCCAAAGGGAGAGATTTTGTATGTGTGCCTTTGAGATCTCAGCTATACAGTTTGTTCACCCAACAACTATTTTACCATTTGGTGCCGACATCCATTTGTGACGGCTTATTATTACAAAACTAGAAAATACGGACAAGACAAAGCTCATTGTATGTTCCATTGACTCAGGGTATCAAACATAAGGATAGTGATTCATGACTCGCATATTGAACTGCAAGCATTTAATGAGCGGCAGATAATGCATGTGGCGTCATACATCACAGCAATTTTGTATTTGTGTGCTCCAAAGGGCGATTTTGTATGTGTGTATTTAAGATCTTGGCGAGGTAGCTCTTCTGTCCAACAAGGAACTTACTGTTTGGCCCCCTCATACATTAGTGATGGCCCACTCACACTAGTCTCAAAAAGTTGTAGTTTAAAATCATTCATTCAAAAAAGATTTGTTGCAGATGTAATATCCTTATCACACAAAGCAGATTTCAAATATATGGCATTAGGTCAAAATTATGAATATAAAGTGTGCTACAGATCACTTGCTATAAATAATGACAGTCAAGTTGTCACAACCCAAATAATGAATTAACGCTTGGGCAGAGACTAGGACTCAAACAAGGATAATCACAACAAAGGATAATGAGCAGGGATGTCTTGGATTGCTACAGTGTAGATACAAGAGGTTTGAACTAAAGAACTATCGACCAAGACGTGCTACCTATATACAACTATTGAAACAGAGATTGAAACTGAGTTACAACTACTAGCCAATCATAAAATAGAAAGGGAATCATACCATAGAATGTCGTAGAATATTAAAGAAGTATCACGTGACCATATCTTATCTTATCGTATCTAATCTAATCTATTCACAATCAAAGAACTCGTCTTCTTCATCAGTCAAATCGAAGACACGTGTTGTGGGTGCTAAAGGAATCTCTGAACTAGTAGACGCTTTTGGGGTAGGGTTAGGGTTTGACTTAGGCGCTGTGTATTGGCACTTAGGAAGATTCAAGAAAGAATAATGATTTGTTAAAGGTACTTGTGACACAAGTACTACGTTCAAGTCCTACGGCAAGTCGAAAGCAGCATCATCACGTGCTGCCCTTTGCCTTGCAAGAGCGTTTACAGACATATTGTCCTTTACTGTTTGGCTGAGGTCATCACAGTGACTCCTTCCAAAAACCTTTCTAAACGGCGAGTTTAATTAAGGCTTGCTGGGACAGTCAAAAATGCACCTAGTCCACCACTCCAGAAGCCTATCTACGTGGCGCTGAGCTTCTCGACCGGGAGCCCTTTCGAAGAAATCAACAATGGTCCGCCAAAATTGGACATAGTCAAAGTCTCCATCAACGGATCACCAGGAAGTGACTGAAGAGAGCGCAAATCGGACCTGTCAGCTTGATTGTTAAATACTATCAATATGACCGATGATATGACTTACTTGGCAAATTATGTATGCAATTGACCGAGGGGTGACTTTCTCCATCTTGATGATCTGTGCTACATGCTTCTTGACCTTGAGTCCATTGAAGGATTTCCTAGCGTGTCGATTGTTTTGAATGATGTCAACCCCATTGCCATTGCCATCGACATCTTTAGCTGAGGAAGGTGATGTAAATACTGCTTTGTATGCCTGGAAAACAACTGAGATCAATTCTGGGCTATTGCTGGGCCACATACCTGAAGAAGGATTTTTCCCTTGAATAGCCCCTCCTCCAGATCGTCAGGTTTTGCAGTGTATTTTTCATATACAAATGCTGGAAAAGAGAGGTCGGTTACGATATGGCCATCTGCACGATCTTGAATGCCCACCTTTTATGTTGGATTGTTCCAATCAAGTTCCGAAGGACAAAGTAGCCTACCACACGCATCATTAGTAAACCCACGTGAATGCTTGTCGTCTGGATTGACCAGAGGATCGGGCTTGAATTCACAGTTAACCCACTCGGAAACAAGAACCTTCAGTTTGGAGGTATCGTCCCCTCGAGCAGCGTCAGCCCCTTTCCAAAGCTGAAAACACAGTTCAGTAAAAGTAAGATGATCATTGACATAATGAAAATGTACCATTTTTAATATTTGCACATATTCTTTGTACTCCTGCTCCGTGGCCTTCTTGAAGAACCACCGCATGGTATTCATGAACATAATGTAGCCTATCTGCAACCGATCTTGACTATATAAAACAATGAGTAACACTCACACACCCAGGGAAAGACTTACTCAGTGGTAGTTTCTGCATCCTCTTCAATGTCATACCTCTGGTCGGTTTCAGCAACTAGATCCTCAAGGCTATCGAACAGAGTAACAATACATCTGATTGCTCTTCCTTGAGCCACGTAATAGTTAGTCTGCCTACACTACAGTGAGAAACAAAACTCAACAACTGTAACGGGGGTCATACCTTTCTTTAGCGGTGCGCCCTGATTTGAGAGCCAATAGCTTCTCCTCCAGCTGTGTGATCCTCTGTCTTTGTCGAGCCTGTGCAGATATTACCGCTTGATCATCGCTGGCCTCAGCCTGCTGGTGCTCAACACTGCCCGAGCCCACCGAGTTAGGTAGTTCATCGACGGGTGATGCACTGTGCTCGGCATTGGACATAGAGACAGGGAAAGACGGGAAGGGAGAAAACGGTGGAATGGGCAACTCAGAGGAGAGGGTGCAAGATGAGGGTTCTAAAAGCTGACCAGCTTGCGTCTTATATGCTGGTCAGGGTGTGTAAGCGAGTACCAAAAGAGGAAGCCAAAAATGTCAGTATAATATATGTCGCTTGAAAGATACCCTATTTTGGGCATTAACGTTAGCATGAGTGCGATAGCAAAGGGTGCTAAAATGCTGGAGGGACCGAAAAATATAGTGAATGACTTAGATCTGCACGAGAATGTGTTGCAGCCTAGAAGTTCTTCAATTCCTGCACACTCAAATATTCCTGTTGCAAAAAGCTTACTTGATACGTCTCCAACAACTCATGGAGGTTTACACTGCAGAAGCATGGCACATTTCAACTTGATGTCTGCCATGGGTGGTACTAGCGTGCTTGCAGGCTTCGTCGTTGGTTTTTGGTTCTCTGATATCCATCCTGTAGCAGCAAGAATGATGTCTCTCCGATGTCCAGGGATCGATGCCTGTTCAAGTTCTGCTACTAATTCGGTGAACTTTTCCAGTCTCAGGTGAAAATTGGAGCTCACCTAACATCACAAGCACCACCTTGCAAACCGAGTCCTGCCACCCTTTGGGCGACTATGTGAGCCTACTAGTAGTACTAGTAGGAAAGGGACGGACAGGCCGTGGTATGGTGGCTGGCTGAGTGTCTTGGTGAGCATTGTAACGGGGAGTTCGGGCCAGAAGCAGGCGGAGTCAGGGCTAGGAGGAGAGCAGGGAGTACAGATGAATGACTCAGTTGGATGTAGGATATATCATTAGCACAGCAGTTTTTGTTTGCAGGAAATTAATGAATTCGTGGTCTTTTCTTGGTGCCGCTGTTGTCTCTCCTGGGACTGCCTTTTCAAAGGTCACGTGACACCATATACAAACGGGCAAGTCTGAAGTTAACGTTGAGCACACACATGGCGTCGACACCAATACAAATCACTACATTCTTACAATGTGTATGGTATTGTGGTAGACCTACAATTTTAGAGTCCCAGTTCTACCATAGTAGTAGTCACTAGTCATACAATGTCAGCTAATCTAGTCATGGTGCGGGCCTTCACATCTGACCATCATTTTGCCAACTTCTTGTCCTTCTGGATGATGTTCATGATGTATTGCTTTGACAGGTCATAAATAAATTTGAAAGAGTCTGTTGAAAACTCGATTTCATGGTCCAATTTTCTGGAAGAAAACTGCATTAGAACGCAGTAGATTGCAGCCGCAGCTGTGCAATAAAAATTGTCCAGATCACGGATGTAGTGCCAATATTTGAGTTTCCTCACTACACCGAGAACCACATCTAGAAGCGCGTCATGCTCAAATGCCATCCATTGACCAGTTTCTTCATCCTTCTTGAAGAAAAAATTGAGAGGCCAGGTTGCATCGCTGATGAGACTTTTGATTTGCTTTTGCTTCCACTTTGACTCCGGTGTGTTCAACCAAAGTGAGGGTCGAAGATTGTAGCTTCAATCAACAATGCTGAATGCCAGCTCTTTACAAGCTCCCATTAAAAGTTTAAACGGTGTGGAGAGACTCATGTACAATGATCTCGCATTTTTTTCCACCCAATGTTGACCAAATTCTGTGAAATTTACAGTGATTTGTTCTCCAAATCTAATATTCAATTTACCTTCAATTTCTTTTTTTCGCCAACTCGGCCAGGTCAGATCGAGTGATTTTCAAGTAGTCTTGGACTGCATTTGCTAATGCGGCTTGGACCAAGCCCTCTCTTAACGAGGGCTTTATCATGGTACAATTGTTGACAGCGCCGCTGATAAGCTCCTTCTCCGCAGCGAGAATAAAGGCATCGTGTATCGGAAGATTAGGTTGATAATCCAGAGGCGGAAGGTCAATCTGCGGCTGCATAGACTGAGTGGGGGTCAGGTGAGAAGGCATTGTGCTAGAAGGCACTGACTGCTGCACTGCTATGAGTGCATGTATTAGTTTATGAAGGAAGAGCACTTACTGAGGAGGTTCCAAATGGTTTTTGTCACTGACCTGAGCATGGGACAAACCGCCACAGACCATCGCATTTTTGAGTTTGGGAACAGGTATGTTTCAGCGCCGTGAGGGGTTTTGGTCATATATAATCTGGTGCTGCTGGTGGTAGCACAGTGACACCATCCATAGATAGGAGTGACACAGGAAAATTGTGCTGATAATCGGCAAGTGTTGATGGCAGCAATGCAAAATCATTCAAACAGATGGGATCCTGGGATGGGACTATGAATGGTGGAAGCAAAGTTCCATTGTAATCGTCGAGGATTGGCAGAGGCACATGACCAGATGGGACTGATGAAGGCCAATGATGGCCTTGATAGTTTTCATTGAAGGTTGGAAGGCACATGAACATCGGTGCTTGCCGCATGGCGGCAGCACCTGGTAGCGGATGATCAAAAGAGATTGGGCGAGGTAAATCATCGCCTTGATGACTTTCCCTGAAGGTTGGAAAGGGTGTGAACATCGGTGCTTGCTGCATGGCAGCAGCACCTGGTAGTGGATGATCAAATGAGATTGGCAGAGGCAAATCGTCGCCTTGATGACTTTCGCCAAAGGTTGGAAAGGGTGCAAACATCGGTGCTTGCCACATGGCGGCTGCACCTGGATACCGTGACGGACCAGATGGAAGTGGTGAATGACTTGAGAGGAAGTTAAGCTGGCCTGAAGACTGATTTGGACATTGCATTGAGATGTGATGACCCTGGATGTTGAAGGAGTTGAGCTGGATCTGAGCGGCTGGTGCACTGGGGTCAAGTCTGCCAGAGAGTGTGTCAGATGAATGATGGCTAGTAGTAGCTTCAGGTTGTCTATGAGAATTGGAGAAGAGTGAGTTGATGTTCTCAGAATCAATACTGTGCCCTAACACTGTGTGCTCGAAGTCACTATAGCTAGCATTGCCAGCAGGATACATCATAATGGATGGTCAGTGGTAAAAGATGGGACTTGAGATCAAAGTCAGAACAGTTCTGCGATAGGAAGCACCCCATTTATGAAATGGCAAACTAAATTACAACAAAAGTAGCGAGGCACGAGGCCTATTCAAATTGGCTAGTGGAAATAATACATTCCTGGAAATATGTCAATGATATAAGTAATGGTGACTTAATCATAGTACATGGGGGACTTACTACAACTACAACACAGCAGTAACTCGCTGGGTGGCTTCCAATTCCGATTTGTTGTCACGATCATCCGTATCTCCAATGGAAAATTGTTTAAATATATCGATCTCAGCATCAGCATCAACAAGAGCTTTCCCACTGCTGTCTCGAGCTGCAGTAACATACTGGACATCATCATTAGTCGTGTGTGTCAATCCCCCTTGGTCAACAAGCACATGCACTAGCCACTGCAATTCTTGATCCACCTTCCAAAACTCCATTTCCATTTCATGATGTAAGGACTCATTGAAGATGTTCAACCTTCTTGATGTCTCAAGAAGCCAGCCCCTGTACAAGTATTCCATGCGCAAAGTTTCTCGGACCACCTCCTTGTAGTGAATAGCGCAGTGGAAGGTGTGCAGGCTCATATCCTTTATAGCTCTCGACAACGCCTCCTGATCCTATTATGACAGATGTAACAATTATATATAGGAACTATATATGTTCAATACATAGCATACCTCAATGCTCATACCTTCCGAGTACTGGTGGTATGACTGTCTGTGCAAGATCTGCTCAGTACGATCATGGCATCTGTCTCCTGACAACAGCCACCGGGGGGGGGGGGGGGGGGGTAAGGATGGTAGAGTTTGATGTGTTTCTTTGATTCGGGAGTGCTGCTAGTATGACCTGATTCATGGTGGTGAGACTCAGAGATATCAGCAGTGGGGCGGTGTTTACCCCCAGATTGCTTGGAATCAGGTGTCACAGGAAAGCTGCCGTCCTCCTCTGAGACCATAGTACTCCCGAGCTCTGCCAGTTCTAATATTTGAGTCTATCCAGAAAACACCATGATATGGGAGTCATCCATACCTAATATTCCAATTGATGGGGGAGAGCTTGGAGGCGAGTTTGAAGGAGAAGAGAGCTTTGACTGGTCATAGCTGGCCTGAGGAATGGCAGGATAGGGGCAATGAATGGCTGGCTTTTCATCGCAGAAAGTACTAGTAGCAGCTAAGTTCAAGTTCATTTTTTCCATGGGTGGTTTTCAAGCGACTGTGGGCTACGTGAGTGTTACTATAGGTAATCATTGTTTAATAGGCCAATCGGAGTTTGAAAGGACACTTCCTTGCTGATTTCTGAGATACTATGTGCCTAGACTCGTCATTAGATGTGTGCATCAGACGAGCGAGAAAGCAATTGAGTTGCAGTGGGATTGCTTATACTGATGGGTCATGATATAATGAGTCTTTGTATTAATAAATCACAGGTAGAACTGGGGGTAGTAATGCTAATTACAAAAACTCCAGGGTACCTAATTGTATTACATGTGTATTCACGATACAATTCATATTAATGTTCATGAAATTACTATTCCATTTTTGGTATGTCCAGAGTTTCAAAAGGATTGCACGCGCTGTCTTCTTGTCAATTACATACCAAACTTGGTATGGTGCCATAGGGCACTACCACCTGCTGCATAATTTGCTCTATGGCCACAGTATAGTGTCAGGGTCGCCGTACTGCGACAGTTGGTATAAAACCTCATTGAACGCCTGCCTTTTTTCAAATGGTGTGAACTTACCTCTAGCAGTCATCTTAGCACTATGCCTTATCACTGTGATGCTGATCATGCATTGGAAGACGCAATCCTTTCCACTACTTCGAGTCTAAGTCAGCTCTCTTGCAAGTCTGGCTCGCTCAATCCTTCAGAGGATGTGTCTGAGTTCATGATGGCGCATATCCAATCCAACTTGCACATATTACAGTGACATATTTCCATATTATACAGGTCACCCGACCTACATAATATCCCATATAAGACAGGCCAGTGGACTATGGGCTGATGTTATGTATATCCCCAATGTTGACGGATGGGCCAGGAGGGATATTATTTCCGATGGAGACGGGTGGGCCCATCTATGCTGATATTATATATATCCTCAAAGATGTCAGGTGGGCCAATGTAATGGTTTATTGTATAGATGGGTGGGCCGAGGTACAGGAAGTATTTTGTACACGGGTGGGCCGATGTAAGGGTTTATTGTATAGACAGGTGGGCCGACATACTGGAATTATTTTGTAGATGGATGGGCCGAGGGAGTGGTGGAATATAGATGGGTGGGCCGAGGTAGTGAGATATCTGTCTGACCTTCACGGATTACTGAGTGCCAGATGCCAAAAACCGAATCACATTGTGCAACATCCATTCTGGACACCCGAATACCCCAAGCTTGAGACTAGAAACTGGAAACTTGTGAAAATGTGTGAAATTTCTATTTCCTTACACCAAACACATGAACACCTGAACACCCAAAGCCTGGCACTTGAAAGTCCATTTATCAAATTACCGAGTGCCAAGTGCTGATAAACCTGAAGCCTGAGACCCAAAATCCGAAGCCCAGAACCCAAAAACATGTATGCAAAATGTCCATTTTTCATTCATTGCACAAATCACTGAGTGTCAAGTGCCGAAATCCAAAACTCGAGACCCAGTACACAAATCACCAAGTACCGAGTGCTGAGGGCCGAACCCCAAAGTCCGAAACCTGAAAACATGTATATAACATATCCATTTTTCAGTCATTGCACAAATTACCGAGTGTCGAGTGCCAAAACCCAAAACTTGAAACCCAGTATGCAACATGCCCATTTTTCATTTACATTAAACAAATAATCGAATGCCAAGTGCCGAGGCCCAAAGCCTGATGTCCGAAGCCCGAAACCCAAAAATATGTATACAGCATATCTATATTTCCCTCACTGCACCAATCACCGAGTGTCGAGTACCAAAACCCAAAACTTGACACCCGGTACACAAATCACCAAGTGCTGAGTGCTGAGGCCTGAGCTCTGATGTCCAAGGCCCAAAACCTGATGTCCGAAGCCCAAAACCCGAAGCCTGAAACCTGATAATATGTATGCAACATATCCATTTTTTCCTCATTGCACAACTCACTGAGTGTCGAGTACCAAAACCCAAAACTTGAGACCCAGTACACAAATCACCAAGTGCAGAGTGCCAAGTGCCAAGGCCCAAAACCTGACATCTGAAGCCCAAATTCCGAAGCCCGAAACCTGAAAACATGTATGCAATATTTCCATTTTTTACTCATTGCACAATTCACCGAGTGTTGAGTGCCAAAACCCGAAACTCAAAACCCAGTGTGCAATAGGCAAAGATAATGAAAAAATGGAAGTTGTTGTCCAAGTCTAGGTGAGTGTATTGGTAGTCTTTTCTTGTCCATCGGTTATCATTTGACCAAGATATAAGCTAAAGAAATCTGAAACATCAGCGAGAATGAAAAATGAAAGTTGTAGTCCAAGTCAAGGTGAGTGTATTGGTAGTCTTTTCTTGTCAATTGGTTATTTCATTACTCGGTACTCAGTACTTGGTTCTGATACTTGGTACCTGGTGTAATGATAGTCGCGGCACTGGGCTCAAAACCCGTGTTTTTGATACTCACATTAAACAGTATTTGTCCGATGCATCCCTGACATTCCAATCCTGATCCCAATGCCCGACCCCGACCTGAAAGTTTCGGACCCAACGTTTTTGCATCAGACTCATCCTTCCTATGTCCTGTCTAGTCGTATCTATCCCCACTGGTGCATATTTACTCGTTTTCACATTATTGAATATTACAGACAGTGTTATTACATGTAAGCATAGACCATTGCACTTTTGACATTTTTCACAATTTTCAGTATCTTGCCCTTGCATCCATGATCCAACCTTTTGATATATAATGAGCGTATCTTATATTATTGCCTCTTATGACCAAGATCAGCTCACAATAGGCTGGAGTTTGTGAGCTAGTGTGCATACTTGCCATTTCTCCTGATAAGGGGCCCATACCTTCAAAACATTGAATCTTCATGATCAGAAACCTGGAGTACATTTAAAATATATTAAGTATCATAGACATAAATTTACAGACAAATCCGCCAAGAATTGAGTACTGAGGAAGTGAAATAGATAAGAAATGGAGTGTGGGAAACTTCAAAGACCCAAAGCATCGAAAATGGTCAGTGAAGCAATAATAGGACTTTAATGCTAAGTCAACTCATGTTTTCACTATATCCCTTCCACCCACCCCCTACCCTCAAGGCAGTAGGCAGTATGGGTTCCTTAGGTAGTTTACAATCTATCCTACATATTTTTAATGAAATCTTTGGCCTGAATCAAGAGGTGTGCGAATTTGCAATATAGGATATACACCTCTTGCAACTTCAGAAGCCCCCCCCCCCCCCCACCCCTCTGTCACAGTGACAGTAATGCCAATATATCCATATATGGTGACCGTTTGATCATTTTCATCCGGATGCACAAGACAAAAACAATATTAATGTTAACGATTGATTGCAAGGGAATGGCACAAGTACACGACAACGAGAACTACTGTAGCTTCCGGTGCATGCTGTAGAGCACATACGAACTAATAGAGAGCATTTGTTCTGAAGCAATAGAGACATAATGAGCAATACGAGAAAGTAGTGATACAAAATGAATGTGAATGAAGAGAACATCAAGCAAGTGAGGCGGTACTAGTAGGCTGCTGAAGTAAAGCATGAACAATGTGAGTACATTTTGCAGGCCTGTAGAAAAATGTCCAGATGAATCAGAATTATTAATGCTATAAGAGGTGTAATCTGATTCGTGTTGCAAAATTTCGTGTGAGTTGTTACTGATGCTGGGAGCTGAAGTGTTGTAAATTAATGGGAACCGGCCTGCATGCGATGGATGAGTGTTAGAATACATAATGAATAAAAGTGTGTCTTTGCAAATGAGAGTTGGTGGGTCGACAGGACAGAGAGGGCATAAGAGTTGTAATAAGACACGCATTATTGATATCAGACGTGACTTGATATTGAAGTCACATGCTCTCACACATGACATCCAAAATACTGGATTTAGTAAGCAGCACCCTTTAACACGCATTTTTCATTAATTTAACTATCAAGATGTGTTCTACGCTAGCAAAAACTCCCCCTCGTGGTCTTCAGTGAACGATTCTACTAACTTCTGATGCCACTATCGAGGAACTCAGAATGGTCTGCTGGCAACTTCAAGCAGCTGTGTATTAAGGTTTAAAAGCTTATCTAATGGTGGGCTGTATGTTCAGCATTTCCCTTTTGCACGCCTCTTGGCCTGAATCATCTATAAATGCGACTTTGTAAAAATATGTCTATTGTCACATTTCACACATATGCCTGTCATTACATCAATCCTTCATGTATCTTTCTAAACTATTAGGGCTATTATAATGGACATATATGGGTGTTATTCCAGGTCTCTGATCCCATCACAGGCTTGTCATGTTGAATATCTCAACATAATGTGCAAGTCTCACTATTAATATTCATTCTTTTATCTTTATGCTCACTTACTGCACACATGTACAAATGCATGCCTCATCTTTACATCATTGCTAACATGCCAGACAAATATATAATCCTCATACCTGCATCATCCTACCTCAGTCTATTTGTTCTCAGACTGAGGTATGACTATACATTCATTATCATACTCGACACTGACTAACATTTAACGTAGTCTTCAAATAATCCCCAATTGACAAGAATGACATGAGTATAAAAATTAGTGGTTCTGAGCCCAGCACCACAACCATCACTACACTGAGTACCAATACTTGGTAGGACCACCAATACACTCACATAGACTCGGACTACAACCTTCATTAAGAAAGTTAAGCATAATAACAATTTTCATTTTTTCATTATCATTTTCCTATATTGACTAGCGAGTCCCGAGTCCCGACACTTGGTAGTCAATACAATTCCCAAGTTATTTGAACCCTACATCAATGGATAATACATACAAATACAGAATTCATGTCCAGTTGTAGTCACATGTACCGGGTGTTGAGTTTCGGGTTTCGGTTGGTGATTTGTGCAGCGAGGGAAATATGGATATGTTGTATACATATCTTTGGGTTTCAGGCTTTGGGTTTCAGGCTTTGGATGTCGGGCCTTGGCACTCAGCACTCAGCACTTGGTGGTTTGTGTACCGGGTCTCAAGTTTCGGGTTTTGGCACTCGACACTCAGTGATTTGTGCAATGAGTGAAATATTGATATGTTATATACATATTTTTGGGTTTCAGGATTTAGGTTTTGGGCTTCGGACATCGGGTTTTGGGCCTTGGCACTTGGCACTCAACACTTGGTGATTTGTGTACTGGGTGTTGAGTTTCAGGTTTTGGCACTTGACACTCAGTGATTTGTGCAATGAGTGAAATATTGATATGTTATATACATATTTTTGGGTTCCAGGCTTCAGGTTTTGGGCTTCGGACATTGGGGCTCGGGCCTTGGCACACGGCACTTGGTGATTTGTGTACCGGGTGTCGAGTTTCAGGTTTCGGTACTTGACACTCGGTGATTGGTGCAGTGAGGGAAATATGGATATGTTGGATACATATTTTCGGGTTTCAGGCTTTGGGTTTCGGGCTTTGGACATCAGGCTTTGGGCCTCAGCACTCGGCACTCGGCACTTGGTGATTTGTATACTGGGTGTCGAGTTTCGGGTTTCGGTGCTCGACACTCGGTGATTTGTGCAGTGAGGGAAATATGGATATGTTATATACATATTTTCGGGTGTCATGCTTCGAGTTTCGGGCTTCGGACATCGGGGCTCAGGCCTCGGCACTTGGCACTTGGCACTTGGTGATTTGTGCAATGAGTAAAATATTAATATGTTATATACATATTTTCGGGTTTCAGGCTTCAGGTTTCGGGCTTCGGATATCAGGGCTCAGGCCTCAGCACTCGGCACTTGGTGATTTGTGTACTGGGTGTTGAGTTTCGGGTTTTGGACTCGACAATCGGTGATTTGTGCAGTGAGGGAAATATGGATATGTTGTATACATAGTTTCGGGTTTTGGGCTTCAGGTTTTGGGCTTCGGACATTGGGGTTCAGGCCTCGGCACTCACAACTTGGCACTTGATGATTTTTGTACCATGCTTTGAGTTTCAGGTTTTGGCACTTGACACTCAGTGATTTGTGCAATGAGTGAAATATTGATATGTTATATACATATTTTTAGGTTTCAGGCTTCAGGTTTTGGGCTTCGGACATCGGGGCGCAGGCCTCAGCACTCAGCACTTGGTGATTTGTGTACCAGGTGTCAAGTTTCGGGTTTCGGTACTCGACACCCGGTGATTGGTGCAGTGAGGGAAATATGGATATGCTGTATACATATTTTTGGGTTTCAGGCTTCGGACATCAGGCTTTGGGCCTTGGCACTTGGCATTCGATTATTTGTTTAATGTAAATGAAAAATGGGCATGTTGCATACTGGGTTTCAAGTTTTGGGTTTTGTCACTCGACACTCGGTGATTTGTGCAATGACTGAAAAATGGATATGTTATATACATGTTTTCAGGTTTCGGACTTTGTGGTTTGGCCCTCGGCACTCGGTACTTGGTGATTTGTGTACTGAGTCTCGAGTTTTGGGTTTTGCCACTTGACACTCGGTGATTTGTGCAATGAATGAAAAATGGACATTTTGCATACATGTTTTTGGGTTCTGGGCTTCGGATTTTGGGTCTCAGGCTTTGGGTCTATCAGCACTCAGCACTTGGTGATTTGATAAATGGACTTTCAAGCTTCAGGCTTTGGGTGTTCAGGTGTTCATGTGTTTGGTGTAAGGAAATAGAAATTTCACACATTTTCACAAGTTTCCAGTTTCCAGTCTCGAGCTTGGGGTGTTCGGGTGTCCGGAATGGATGTTGCACAATGGGATTTGGTTTTTGGGCATCTTGGACTTGGTAATCCATGAATGTCAGACAGATATCTCACTACCTCGGCCCACCCATCTGTATAACATCCCCTTCCATCAGCCCACCCGTCTATATAATGAATATTTCACCACTCCCTCGGCCCATCCATCTACAAAATAATTCCAGTATGTCGGCCCACCTGTCTATACAATAAACCCTTACATCGGCCCACCCGTCTATATAATACATATTCCACCACTCCCTCAGCCCACCCGTGTACAAAATACTTCCTGTACCTCGGCCCACCCATCTATACAATAAACCATTACATTGGCCCACCCGACATCTTTGAGGATATATATAATATCAGCATAGATGGGCCCACCCATCTCCATCAGAAATAATATCCCTCCTGGCCCATCCGTCAACATTGGGGATATACATAACATTGGCCCATAGTCTGCTGGCCCATCTTATACAGGATATTATGTAGGTCGGGTGACCCATATAATACGGAATTTGTCACTGAAGGGGCTTGCAGGATGTGAGTGTGTCGATCCTCATTTGAGCAACAGCCATGCTGATCCAAGTCGTTGCCCACCATTCGCAGAGAGTGAGTGCATTGATCCTCATTCGAGCCATGCTGATCCAAGTCGTTGCCCACCATTCACAGAGAGTGAGTGTGTCAATCCTCATTCGAGCAATAGCCATGCTGATCCAAGTTGTTCCTGCTGTTTGCAGCATGTCGATCCTCCATTGAGCTCGAGCCATGCTGATCGAAGTCATTGCCCACCGTTCGCAGTGTCTTGGTAAGTTTATCCTTACTTGCAATCATTTTTTTCATATTTTGACATGCCCCTCAGGCTGCTGGCTCAATTTTCAATCAACTACTGGCACAGGTTTCACCCTGAATCCTGGTTGCACAGCAACCTCATAACATATTACTGCTGATCTAGACATTTGACTACAGCTTGTTTCAAGTACTAATAGAATAATATTGTATTGATAGTAGCAGTCCAATGATACAATTTATGAACACTGCCAGTTGTGAATAAGTTACAATCTTCTTGCAATCGCATTTGGAGTATTGCAACAAGTCTCATGGGACTTGCAAATGCAATTTTAATGATTATTGTAGCAGATATTATAATGAGCTCCATGACGTTTGAATAAGCTCCAGACGGGGAGTGCAAAGGTATTGCTATTCATTAAAATTTCCATTGCCAGCATTGTTACAAATCGAATTATAATAATAATAATAATTTTATTGTAATACGACTCTCTTATTACATCAGGATTAAAATAGTGCGGCCGAATTTGTCTATTTCAATCCATTATGATGGCTTAAAATGGATTTTCGAATTTTCCAACATTTTAGTACTATACGAGTCAACCATTCACTCACATCGTAGTAGTAAAACCTTAACAGCGCCACAAAAACTTTGAAGCCTGACATGGGTCCTATGAATCCAGTGAGTGAGCTACACATTGTGTATATTGCGGATCACTGATGCGATCAACAGCGACTAGTGCCATACATCGCTCGGAAACCAAGTCGTTTTCCGCAGACTGTCGAAAACAGAATTGAAAACGGCCTCGAAAACGGCCTCGAAACTCAACTTTGAACGTCCCTATTATTTAGGTACATTGCGCATGTAGACTCAACTCTGGATGGGGGGCTGATATGTTCTTTGTCTTTAACTTCATCCTTCATGACAACTGGTTTTCCAGAACTTAGTCTACATATGAATAAGGGAGGTGGCGCAGTGCTTCTTGCTTCCGCCCACCTCGCAGCATCCTCTATAAGCTTGTATCTAGTTCTCACTCTTTTTCCACCCACCCGCCTCTCCCAGATTAGAGTGCACGACAAATGCGCAGAATTCTGGTCAACTTCTAACCCATCTCGTTAGCACCAGCTACAGCAGCATTTGTCTGACGCATAGTGGCCGCTCCCTTAGACGTTGCTATCACCGACTAGTGGACTGATGGGGCCCACCCGCCCTCACAGCTCACTTCGACGCCCAGGTTCGGACCCAAGTTTCAGGCCAGAAAAGCCCTGCGGGCTTTCGCCCGATGAAGCTGGCCTCAAAGGCAAAGTCACACACTTGTACTGGCATGATGCCGAATCGTTAGTGTGGGTCCTTGTATTCCTGGTAGGTATGCACCATTGCTCTCACTAGCATCACAACTTATGTATTACACACCATAGCTACCTCGTCGAACATGTATTTTCACAAGGCTGGCACCTTCTACGCTTTACTCGAAACCGCTTGTCTCCATCATCAACCCGTGCATTCCTCTGTCTTGGCTCATGGCTTCACTGTGGTCTGGTAGCACCCGAGGACCTTACTAAGATCTCTGAGGAAGATAAAACGAGAGGACGAGAGGATTTCACCCTAGAGCACCATCCTGATGCTGCCAAGTTCCCAATGCCCACTTACCCTTCACGAGATCTCCTCATCTTCTTGCCTCCTACTCTCGTCTGTCGTCCGCACTCGTCTGAGCCATGTCAGCAGTTGCTGACATGCACTGGGCGTTTGCGCATGGTGTTCGTAATGTTGGGGATGGTGTGGTGGAGCTCTGGCCCATCATCTGTAGGTCGAACCTGGTTCAGTCCAGGGTTCGACCAAACGGCTTCGGTTTGGCGTTCAGAAAATTTGGCCCAAGAACCGGAGTTAGGCAGCACTACCTGAGTTATATGTGTTAGAATGGGCAAACAGCGAGCACAGTGCTATTTGATTGTACCAGAGCCATTTTCTGGATGTCTGTAGAGTGTGTGCACAGAATCTCACAGAAAGAATTGGTACTGTGGTGAGCTAGCCAATAGGGACCAAGCTGTCAGGCTGGCACACTGTACAGAACCAAGTGATTTACTGATGAGTTGTGATATGACTTAAGTACAAAGGTAGTTAGCATGAGTGCTTCTGTTTGGTCTCGCTCCAATAACAACCATTTAACACAAGCGGCTAAGTGGATTTTTGAAATTCCGGCCTATCGTTTTGTAGATAGCTGTGTCTTGTAATAAGTATAGGGTCGCAGGGAATCCCGCTCTTTCAAAACCGAACAGAGGCCACTTGATAAGATGGAAGGTCACTCGACAACCTGTTCATGTGTCGCAAAAAAAAAATGATCTACCATGCCGGTAAGTCATGTGGATAGATCTAGGATACAGACCACCGATTAACTCACACACTGTATCTTATCTCCGCACCCTTTGCATTCACTAGAATGTCTGCAAAAAGAAGGACAGTTATCTTCAGCCCCATTGGCAGACATTGATGTTGTGAAAGCAACAACAGCGGCGAAGACAAACATCAGGAAATTGGCCCTAAATTGATATGACTGGATATAATTCATAAAGTTAGATCAAAAATCCACTAAATTATATAAGATTATATACAAAGATAAAGCTTGATACAAGTACAACAAATAGCTATTGAAAGAATGATGGTTGCAAGAAAACTGACATTCTGATGTTAGAAATATTAAGTTTTACAATTGATTGAAAGAACACCAACATTCTGATGTAGATATGTCAAGTCTTACAATTGTATCAACAATTCTCTATCAATTGGTCTCCACTACCAATACTTGCATGATATTACACTGGTCATGTCACATGACAAATGCTTATGTAAGTCTGAGTTTGAAAGTTTTCATCAACTTTGACACTTGTCTTCTCTTGTTTCACCACACTCACTTTTGGCTCTTCAAGCCAATATCTATTCTCTCCCTCCATGGTGTTACCTCTGGCCCTCTATGGTTCTTACTGGTCCCTCCTTGGTTCTCCCTGGTTCCTCCCTGGTCCTGGTCCTCCCTGGTTCTTCCTGGTCCCTCCTTGGTTCTCCCTGGCTCCTCCCTGGTCCTGGTCCTTCCTGGTCCCTCCTTGGTCTTCCCTGGTTCCTTCTTGGTTCTCTCTGGTCCCTCCCTGGTCCTTATCCTCTGTGGTCCTCCATGTCTCTCTTCTTGAGTTAGGTAACTGACATCTCTCTCTTTGTATCATATCTCTACACTCTCCTGTATTGGTATTACATGTATATACCCCAATGCCAATCAAAAATTTTATTTATTTATAAAATGATAAAATGAGTATCAAGATTGAGACTTTTTAGTAATTTCTTGTCAATTTTGTTTGAAGTTATCTGACATTATATAACTTTGTGAAGGATGGTAGATATTTGCAATATGTGTCATAATTGTGTCTTTGGTGGTTTTCCCCAGCGTAGTCTAACTATTTAAAGATTTGTAAAGCTGAGTGCAATTATGATGGATATTATATCAATTTTACTTTAGACAAAGCTTGATAAAGCTATGTCATTCTCAGGTCGATTGCCTGATGAAGGAAAGATGCATTTTTTCGAGGATGTGGTATGAGATCAAATAAATCTCTGCAAGACGGTGTTGATGGTAGGAAATTGCCTTGTTTTGATGTGTCAAGTATTCTTCTTCATTTAAATATAGCGAGAATTTATCCACCTGAAATTCATATCAAGCAGATGGTGTCTGCCATGCCAGCAGATCGCCACATAAACTTACCCCATAAAGCGAGTCTGTTTGCAATCTTGCGTAGAGTGAGATATCACCTTGGAAATTGAAACCAGTTAATGACAGCTCGCAAGGACTGGTTCCACTGCACACTGCTCCCACCGCCAGGCAGTTCCGAACAAGCCAGCAACCTCTTTGTTCCACTTGGACTGAGTGAGCGATAATAGCGCATGATGTTTTATACGGGTCGATGCGGGCGGAGGAGAGGGAATTGTAGTCGAGGCATTAGCGATACGCTCCGAGAGGGCATGGATACTATGTAACATGCTTAGTCGGACTAATAGAAGTAAAGAACTGGGATATGGACGAACTCGGCGTGATGCTGGGCAGTCCTGTGATATGAACAATGAACAGGTTTGTCTTGAGTTCTTGCAACGAATGGTTGCTCACCTGGTTTGCACCAAGTTTGAGAACCCATGGTAAATCTGGGTCAGAGTCAGACGAATCCTAATTTTTTTGGACAATGCTTACACCACCCATCACAAGTGCACCAGCAAGAGAGCCAGCCACAAAAGACATAACTATGATGAAAGTCAAAATGCTAGTATTACGGTGTCCGCACTTTTGTTGTCTTGACATGACGTCCCACTGTGTCGTGCGAAAAAGTTAGCCATAAGTAGTTAAGAAGTGAACTCGTGATTTACTGATGCCTTACTAACTTAATCATTTACATAAACAGAAATCCAGCTAGCTGTCATTAACTGGCTTCAATTTCCAAGGTAATATCTCACTCTACGCAAGATTGCCAACAGACTCGCTTCATAGGGTAGGTTTTATGTGGCAACCTGCTGGCATGGCAGACACCATCTGCTCAATATGAATTTCAGGTGGATAAATTCTCGCTATATTTAAATGAAGAAGAATACTTGACACATCAAAACAAGGCAATTTCCTACCATCAACACCGTCTTGCAGAGATTTATTTGATCTCATACCAAATCCTCGAAAAAATGCGTCTTTCCTTTGTCCTCGCCGCTGTTATTGCTTTCACAACATCACCAATGGGGCTGAAGATAACTGTCCTTTTTTTTGCAGACATTCTAGTGAATGCAAAGGGTGCGGAGATAAGATACAGTGTGTGAGTTAATTGGTGGTCTGTATCCTAGATCTATCCACATGACTTACCGGCATGGGAGATCATTTTTTTTTGCGACACATGAACAGGTTGTCGAGCAGCCTTCCATCTTATCAAGTGGCCTCTGTTCGGTTTTGAAAGAGCGGGATTCCCTGCGACCCCATACTTATTTCAAGACATAGCTATGATTATCTACAAATCGATAGGCCAGAATTTCAAAAATCCACTTAGCCGCTTGTGTTATCGGCAGCATAGGTCGGGCTGGATAACAACGTTCATGAGGACCATGGATCCTGTTGCAGCAGCCGCGGGAAGATTTTCACATATGCATGACAGCGGGCTAGATGACTTTGGAAATATCGACAGCAACGTCGCCAAGCCATTAACCCTGTGTCGTCCATGTTGTCGAATTTTTCCGAAATGAATGTTGATGGCCGAATCTCGCAAGGAACTTTGTTCTGGGCCTTCTGGCGATTATCGACAGGGACTCACAGGGTAGTCAGGACTCATCCTGCCCAACATTCAATATGGTTATCCCAAGAATGATTAATGACCGGTGACCCTTGACTCGGGAAATCATTGAAAATATTCAATGATACTACTTAGCTGGCGGAATTTACGCCTGGGTGCGCCTTATCGGGCGATGCCGGTCACGTGATGCGCAACCTCGTCCCGTTTTGGTTGGATTCCCCCGCTTTCGCTTTTAGCTCATTCGTTGGTGGGCCTCGAGCTCGAGTTTGAGGCGTGCTCGATTACTTATATCACTGTAGTCGTTAGTCTGTAGTTCGATTGTGGCTCATAGTTTCCTAATTCGCTCTTGCCTTTGTGTTTGCTTTTTTAAAACTTGCGCTGTGTGGCCCGTTAATTGGTCAAGGATTCAGGCTCAGAAGCTCGCAACAAAGGTTCTCTCGTTGATGACAGTTCTGCATCTTTAAGGGGTGAGCGGGCACTACTCTGTGAGTATTTATTCTGCACTTCGCTGACATATTTCACCAGAATATCTCTTACTATGATACATGCCGCTCACGGGGCTACACCCAGCTGTGGATATCTTCACAAATCCGATGTACAACTGTTCAATCTATGAGTCTTCCCTCGCCGCGCACAACAGGCCCCCAATGACCGGGCACGCCATGCGTTCTCACCAGTCGCAAAACCAATTTATCTATCATGCCGGTAAGTCATGTGGATAGATCCAGGATACAGACCACTCACACACTGTACATCATCTCCGCAGTCGCTGCAGTCCCTAGTATGTCCGCAAAAAAAAGGACAGTCTGCAGCCCCATTGGCAGACATTGATGCTGTCAAAGCAACAACAGCGGCGAGGACAAAGGAAAGACGCATTTTTTCGAGGATTTGGTATGAGATCAAATAAATCTCTGCAAGACGGTGTTGATGGTAGGAAATCGCCTTGTTTTGATGTGTCAAGTATTCTTCTTCATTTAAATATAGCGAGAATTTATCCACCTGAAATTCATATTGAGCAGATGGTGTCTGCCATGCCAGCAGGTTGCCACATAAAACCTACCCTATGAAGCGAGTCTGTTGGCAATCTTGCGTAGAGTGAGATATTACCTTGGAAACTGAAGCCAGTCCGTTGGCAATCTTGCGTAGAGTGAGATATTACCTTGGAAATTGAAGCCAGTTGATGACAGCTCGCAAGAACTGGTCGAATTTTTGTTTATGTAAATGACAAAGCTGATGTTACTAGTAATGATGCAAGCTCAGAATTAGAGGAAGGACCATCGAGCGAGCTCAGAGTCCGAATTAATTATGTAAATCACGTGCACGCACAACTGGAAAGTGTTAGACTCGTAACGGTTCAGTCTGACTATGAGTTGGTGAGAATTTATTGACGCAGCTTGTGCATCCGTGGTAATACTAGTATACGCCAGGTTGATCACGAGCCTGTGGAAAGTGTAGCATCGAAAGACTTGTGCAAAAGTAATATCATTTCCAAGCCAAGGATCACCGGTCCCGGTCATTCTTGGGCTTAGGCAATGATAACCATATCATGTTGGGCGGGATGAAGATTTTGAATCCTGATTACCCTGTCGATGACCACCAGAACCAAGATCCTCGCGAGAATTGGCCATCGAAGATGCAACATTCATTCGGAGAAATTCGACAACATCGACGACGTCGCTGTTGAAATTCCTAAAGCCATCTGGCCCGCTGTTAACTCGTCGTCTTCCCGCAGCCACTGCAGCATCCATGTCGTTATTTCCCCTCGTCCGAGTCATGCCAATGTGAAATTCTTTCAGCCATCATGATCGTGCGTTAACTACCGCCATTGCTTCTGTCATCAATCGGATTTAGCACAAGTTACAACTCATCCAAGATAATGCAATATGGTTATACTGAAATTTATTGACTAGTCCTGACAATTCCAGTGGTGCCGCGTCATTATTGCCCAAAAAAATCTCATGTACCCCGTTGAATGCTGGCACCTTAACGTGGGCTGGGCACATTATGTAGGTGGTTGTGAGTACGAGATATATCCAGGTCATTGTGAGGGGCAATGCGTTTGAGCTGAATCGCTAATGTCGCAAAATATGTGTTGCCTAGAGGATGTAGGCTGGCCGCAGAAGGTGGCATGCTGCTCACGGGACTACACCCAGCTGTGTATATCCGATGTACAACTATTCAACCTATGAGTCTTCCCTCGCCGCGCACAGCAGGCCTTTAATGACCGGGCACGCCATGCGAGACCGCGTTCTCACCACGGTGTGCAGTGAGCCAAGCCCCGACGAGGTGATTCATTTCGTACCACGCGGCAATATAATCCTCTAGGTTTTGCGGTGATAGTTTTGGCGAAATGGGTTCTCTTGTTATTTTACGACTTGATGACTCACTGTCACGTAGAGGTACGCTGCAAGGGCTGGATACCGGGCTAGGCAAACTATAAATCGAGGAAGACCTCTTCTGTTCGTTCTATAATACGACGGATTATTGGGCAACGTTGGTCCGTGAAGATTTGATGGAAATGTTGCACCACAAGATTCCAGAAGCATCGTGCCGATTCACATAGGCGTCTAGTTTGAGACCCACTGCAATGTCAAATTGAGTTGAAACAAGTGTGTGCTATACACACGTTTGTGTCGTATACATACAAGGAACTGCCCACTCAGCAGTCAAATCTTATCTGCTTGATATAGGAACCTGTCAGTACTAATAAAAATGCGAGTGAGCGGATAACTAACAAATTTATCTCGCTCCACCTGAATTGATGGAGAAAGTGCGGGACAATTGTCGTTCTGCTTGTTGATCGAATATCTCCGACATCTCCACAAGCACCTGATGAATTTCGCGCATATCCTTCCCGGCCTGCCTTAAGGGCCACAACGCCTCTACTGTGGTGGCCGATGTGTCTTCCATCTCTTTAAAGTCGTCCCTCGCCTTTTGTACTGCTTTCAGTGCGTTCACCATGCTCTCATTTGCTTGATTCAAGGAAACATGCTGAAAACGCCAATCAGAAACGAGGCCCAGGAACGATCTAAGAAGATAAGTTTACAGGTGGTAGTGCGTATGATGGTGCGCGCTTTGCAGGATCGTCTTTGCGCAGTAGTATACATCCTATGACGGTTGACCAAACAAGAAGTGTGGAGGTGATCATGATGATGTCGATGATGATGTTTCGCCCCGTGGTTGGGTAGTATGTTGTAGCATCGATGACACAACTCAAAATTGACCTCAAAGGAGAGAGAAAAGTCCATAGATGAGCAAGGGAGTAGGCGAGCGCGTGATAAAGTATGCAGAGCGTCACGAACATGATTGCTACTGCACGGTCATGTAAGGGTACAAGATTCTTGTCAGATTAAAATTCCAACGTTTACACATGTTATAAATGTCTCGAATGTGATATTTGTGGAAGCCGCACAGCGGCGAACAATGTTGGAACAATTGGCAGCTAGGAGAAACAAAGAACAACTATTAATTAAATTCCAGTGAGACCGTAACCTTGTAAATTGAAACTATATAGTAGCATTCGGGTATCTCCGGATGGCTTGCCCTGGACTAAATCTATTCAGCAAAGTCAATCCTCACTGCGCCGCCCAACGTCAAGATGCCCAAAGGTCGGAATGCATATTGTTTATAAGTGTCCAAGGGCTGACCATTTGATATCAGTTTACAAGCCCGGAAAAGTGCTTCCATTCTATGTGTGATCAATGTCACTACAATTCTAACCTTGTTGTCTAGGTCGCCATTGTCCTACAGGGCCGCCAGGCAGGCAAGAAGGTTGTTGTTATCAAACAGCTCGATGAGGGAACCAAGGAGCGACCATACCCCCACGCCATCGTTGCCGGCATCGAGCGCTACCCGCGAAAAGTTACGCGGACTATGGGTGCTAAGAAACTGCAACGGAGAAGCCGCGTTAAGCCTTTCATTAAGGTAAATACACATGGTTTGCGACATGGAGATACGAACCAACATTTACCGTATGTCCTAGGTGATTAACTATTCGCATCTATTCCCCACACGTTACGCTTTGGAGTTGGAGGGCTTGAAGAACTCTGTGGCTGCTGAACACTTCAAGGAGCCGTCACAACGGGAGGATGCACGGAAGACCATCAAAAAGTTGTTCGAGGAGCGTTACCAGACTGGAAAGAACAAGTGGTTCTTCCAGGCACTTCGTGTATGTTTATTCGTGATGCTCCCTCCGTTTCAAGCTGATTGTCTGCGATATAGTTCTGATCGCTCCTTTTTATATCTGTGGTGCTTGGGAGACGACTTATCAAAACTACATGTACACCACATATGTCCCTACATGACGCATGCTTTTTATGCACCATTGCATGATATTTCTACTGCGGACGTGATGGTATGCCAGTGTGACTGCTGTAATTTCAGGCGCGAGTCATGCAAGTCGCTAATCATTTAATCATGGTCTCCCTGCCGAGCAGCTTTTGTATTATAGATTCATTTTGAGTTTTGTGATCAGACCATTGACTCGGAGTGCAGCAATATAACACCAGTGCATCCAAGTCTCGAGCCTTTTACTAGTATTCGTAGTGGAATCATACCAGTTCATTTGATGATCGAGGCAAGGTTGAGGCCAGCTGAGTCCAAGAACTGATCGTGAATACTAGTAGTACCGTGGCTTTGTCCACCACTTGTAGTATTGCACTTGTTTCAGTTTTTCTTCTCCTCACAATTACGAGAATTCTCAGTCTTCGTCTTTGTTCCAAATTGTGTACCATTGTTTCGCTCTGCCAACATCGTGGGTTTGATCGAGTTGTATCAGGAGCAAGGTGAGTCCGCAGCGGCTTCGATCTCTCGAATACTCGACCTCGAACTACTTCCTTTATAGCTCATAAAAAGGTTGCAAAATGTCACTCTTTGGTGGTACCGCAACGCAACCCTCAACAAATATCTTCGGTACTGCGAACGCCCAACAACAGCCTGGGCAGACAACGAGTACCACAAATACCCAGCAGCAGCCGGGGCAGACAATTGGTGCCCAAACCACAGGCATCTTCGGTAACACGAACTCCCAACAGCAGCCTGGACAGGCAACGGGCGGCAGCATCTTCGGTAATACCGCCACACAACCATCTACATCCGGTACAACTCTCTTCGGAACGCCTAGTACGGCGACGAGCACTACTGCAGGTGCGGTTAGCGGGAGCTTGTTTGGAAATACTACGATGCCACAACAGCCTGCAGGTACTGGCTCGTCTGAGAATACCAGCGCTCAGCCACAACAGCAACCTGCAGCTGGTTCATCTGGGAATACTCAGCAACCTGCAGCCAGCGGTTTATTTGGTAATACCACAGCCAATACAACCCAGCAGCCTGCTACAGGTGGTCTGTTTGGGAGTACGAACTCGAACACGCAGACGCAGACACAACCTGCAGGAACAAGTTTGTTCGGGAACACATTGACTCAACCTACTGGGAACTTGTTTGGAGCTGCGGGTAGTCAGCAGCAGCAGCCACAACAACCACAGCAAGGTGGGAGTCTCTTCGGAGGCACCACGACCCAGCAGCAGCAACCACAGAGCAGTGGTCTCTTTGGAGGTGCTCCGACCCAACAGCCTGCTACCGGTGCTGGCGGGCTGTTTGGAACGTCGACTACTCAGCCGAGCACAGGTGGAAACTTATTTGGTGGTACCAGCTCCCAAGCGCCAGCGTCCGGAGGGAGTACTCAGCAGCAGCCTGCAACTGGTAGTCTATTTGGTAACACGACAACTACACAGCAGCCCGCTACGGGCAATGTGTTTGGGAGTACGACCACTCAAGCACAACCTACAGGAACAAGTCTGTTTGGTAATACAACAACTCAACCTCAAGCTACTGGAAGCTTGTTTGGCAATGCAGCTACCCAACAGCAGCAGCCGCAACAACCGCAGCAGGCTGGGGGTCTCTTCGGAGGTACCACGACCCAGCAGCAGCAGCAGCAACCACAGAGTGGCAGTCTCTTCGGAAGTACTACGACAACACAGCCTGCTACCGGTGCTGGCGGGCTTTTTGGAACGTCAACGACCCAGCCAAGTGCTGGCGGAAGCCTTTTTGGTGCTACCAGTACGCAAGCGCCAACATCGGGAGGGCTATTTGGTAGCACAACAGCCCAAGCTCCAGCTACTGGAGGAGGCCTCTTTGGCAGTACCACAACGAACTCCAACCCGTTGTTTGGAAATAAAAATCCAGCGAGCATCTTTGGTACTGCTCCGGCCCCCTCCTCGACCACTCCAACTCTATTTGGTCAATCCCAATCCATGCAACCTATTGCTACCCCCTCGCTATTCGGCCAATCCCAACAGAAACTGGCTGGATCCCTGTTTGGCTCAGTGAATCAGCCTGCGCCCAGTACAACTACTGGAGGGCTTTTCGGGAGCACGCTAGGTCTTCCACTATCCAATTCACTTCTCGCATCGCGAAGTGCTGCACCTGCACAACAACAGGATCATCAGTCACAATATGCAGCGCTCGAGCAGAAAATACAAGCAATTGTACAGGCTTGGGATCCTTCTTCGCCAGCATGTCGCTTTCAGGTTGGTCTCATACAGTTTATAGTTTATCTTGGACTTATCCATCGAACAGCATTATTTCTATAATCTCGTTCCACCGACCCAAGTGAGCGCTTTCGGCAGGCCTGCGAATGCTACAAATGAGGCGCTTTGGCAACGCGCGGTGCACGATAATCCCGATCCTAGTTGGTAAGCTCAATGACCGTCTGCCACTCCGTGTGCCTATGTTATCTCTTCAGTATGGTACCTGTTCTGGCAGTTGGCTTTGACGATTTGCGTCAGCGCGTAGACGGACAAATGAAGCAAGCCACGGAACAGCAAAAAGCTTTGATGGTTTGTGGCTATCTCTTACATTGTAGAAAACTTTCTTACTCATTGGTGTTTTAGGAGCTCAAAAAACGACTGGAATCGTTGTCCGCTAGACATAACGATAGTAATGCATCACGATTACAGCGCGCAAAGTCAATCCAATCACAAACCCAACACCGCCTGCTGTGCCTGATCCAGCACATGCATCTGATGCTACCTACTGTCCGGTCTACAGCGATACGCCCCGAAGAAGAAGCGCTGCGTCTAGTGCTAGAAGAGATTGAAGAAGAAATAAGAAGACCGGGTGGGATGAGTAAGATGCGAGGAAAGCTGAATGAGCTGTGGGCGCTCGTAGGGGCTATCAACGCTGCCCGCGAGAGAGGCAGAAGAGTGGGGCTCGATGGTACCTCTGAATGGACAGTCGTCGATGAGGAGGGCCTAAAGCAAATCGCTCAGGTGGGTGTTTTATTTGTAAACTCCGAGATCTGACTCTGACATGCACGTTGCAGATCTTGTCCAATCAGCAAGCTGGTCTACAGCACTTGACGAAGGTGTTGCAACATGATCTGAAGGATCTGGAAGTGATATATGGAAGAGAGAGCTAAACAGACTCGCTCGAGCACGCTGCTTTGTTATTGTGAATGATGAACTTGTCATTATTTTTGTAATTCAATAGATTGTAGGTAGACAACAATCGATCATGAGCGTGCGAGTCGGCCACACCTGGGTCTGTTTTGTACATAAGGAGCCTTTGATTCCGATCCGTATAACTAGCACTGTCAGTTCTGAACGAATGTTCCACCTCTTGTAGCGCTCAGGCCCATCCTTCATTCTACTAGCTACCATAATCCTTGCTCAGTATTACATTCAAAAATGCGTTACCGCACCCTCGAGATTCGATGGCATGATTCCAAGCCCATATCCACTTGCGACTTTCAACCTGTTCCATTCAAAAAAGCACGTCCAACCCAGGAGAAGAATTTTGCTGCGCAGTCCTATAGGCTGGCTACAGGAGGCGAGGATAACCACGTCAGAGTGAGTGGACCTATAATAGCATATCCAGCGCGCTGACCAAGGTGGGCTGGAAAAGATATGGATGGTGCACCCGAACATCCTTCCGTCGTCTCTTGCAGAAGGTGCAGATGGCGCTGCACCACGCCCTGCTCGGGTTGAATATCTTGCAACACTTAGCAGACACTCGGCTGCTGTAAACGTCGTCCGATTTTCCCCTAACGGTACGCGTTTTGCGCACGCGCCTCGTCAGCCCTGGCCACTTTATTAACGCGATTTTAGGGGAGTTCATTGCCTCCGCCGGAGATGGTATGAATCTCAAATATTTGGCTGATCCTATTTGACGCGAATTCATTGGAAGACGGCATGATCATCATCTGGGCACCTTCAAGCACGCCGCAGACCGCCACATATGGCAGTGATTTGACTGCGGACGAATTGCAATATGAAAAGGAGTACTGGAAGCCGCGCACGACATTCAGGTAACTTTCATGAGCAGTTTGAGATCCAGTTAGAATAAAATACTGGACAGGTGCACGCCTATGCAGGTGTATGACCTAGCGTGGAGTCCAACTGGGGAATACATTTTAGCCGGCAGTACGGACAACTGCGCAAGGGTGTTCTCTTCCAGTGATGGTGGGTTTTTGCGGCATTTTTGTGAGGAATACAGGCTCATTGGCTTAGGAAAATGCCTCTGCGAGATCGCTGAGCACAACCACTATGTCCAAGGCGTAGCATGGGACCCGCTCAACGAATACATCGCCACACAGAGCAGTGACCGTTCGATGCACGTGTATCAGATCTCGACCAAGCAGGGCACATTCGAAGCCCATGCCGTGGGCAAGAATACAAGAATGTCCTACACTCACAACCACAGCCGCACCCCTAGTTCGCACAGCCGTTCCAGATCCTACAGACACGAGTCTGCTGTTAGTGACATAGAGTCTACTGTCAGCGACCAGCACAAAGATGATGTTCTTTTCTCTGGCAACTACGCTCCTCCAACACCGACTGCATCAGTAGTCAGTACTCCATCCACATCGATGTTCCCTCCTCCGCCGATTGAGAGATCTTCTTCGAGACGGTCCTCATTCAGCGGATCCAATGCCCCCGGCTCTCCTGGGCAATATACACGATATGGGAGATCCCCGTCTCCTATGCCACCCCTTCCTGCAATCCGCGCGCTTCCTTCGCCCGCATGGTCAACTATCAAACTCTATGGAGATGAAAGTTTTTCGAACTTCTTCCGCCGCTTAACGTTCAGTCCAGATGGGGGCCTCTTGCTGACGCCTGCAGGGCAATTTGAGGACCCCAGCATTATCACCAACAAGCCCAAGGTTGAGGAAACTCCTACTCGCGGACGTAAATCCAAACTTGCGATTACCACGAGCGAAACCAACCCTTCGTCAGCATCGTCGGTGTTCATTTACTCAAGGGCGAACTTTGCTCGTCCTCCTATAGCTCAGTTACCAGGACATAAGAAAGCCAGCGTAGCTGTCAAGTTCTCCCCTGTGCTTTATGAATTGAGACAAGATGTCATTGGTGCAGAGGGGCATAACGAACCCAATATAGGAACTCTGGAAAAAGGCAGGGATGGGTCGATTTCTATTGATATTGCTGGGCCTTCTGTGATACCTGCAACTCACAAGGACGTATTTGCGCACTCTCCAAAGGTGGAAAGGAATATACTTCTACATGTCGAAGCGCCTACATCTCATGTTGTGGCTCCCGAATTAGTTATGCCTCCATCGCTGAAGCCTTCTACGCCATCACCATCGAAACCCTCTACCCCGGCGATCGCTCCACCCAACACTGGCTCCATGTTTGCGCTGCCTTATCGCATGCTTTACGCAGTTCTGACTATGGATGCCGTTGCCATCTATGATACCCAACAATCTGGACCTGTTTGCATGCTCACGAAGTTGCACTATGATGAATTTACGGATGCATCGTGGTATGTGATGGCTATTTCTGGCTGCTGGTATCTGTGTTGAATCATTCAATAGGTCTCCTGACGGACAGTGCCTTATCCTCTCATCGCGAGATGGATACTGTACGATTGTGATCTTTGATGAAATTTTACCTGCGCATCACACTCAACAACATGCATTACAACTTCAGTTCATCGCGCAACACAACTTCGTGCCCCTCACATACACGACAACGCCCTCGTCTTCCTCAGTTCCGCTAGCTGCTATTGCGACGCCTACCGTTCCTGCAAAGAGGAACGAGCCGCCTCTCACGCCTGCTACTAGTATTGACGACAATGCCCCTGCGGGCAGGAGTGCACCAGACATCACACCCGCGAAGTTGGCACAGCCCCCAAAGAAAAAACGCCGTTTAGTGTTGACGAAGGTTGGGGATATTGATTCATGAAGGATGATTTGCGTCCCTCGATATTGTGCGATTTTTAACGAGTCTATGATACATTATGATTTTTTTAGTGATTTTTTGTCTTGTTCACTATGTCCTCCTCATTTGGGCTTTTACGGAGTATTCACGCTTCTACAATCAGACCATGTATTGAGAATTCGATGTGCGTGATGATGATAATGATGAATGTAGAGATCAAAGTAGCAAAATAAATCCTGATGATATAACAACAGTTTATTGCGCAGTTGCCTTTCTCCTGCCAACCTGGGCCTGGAAGCCACTCTTGATCGCGTTGACGGACCTACGTGAGCCGCAGGACTCGCAGGACATGAAGAAAATACGATTCTCCTTTGTAAGGAGCGTGTCAGGTGATTTGCATGTTTTGCATGTCACATACTCGACTTTGACAATATTAGTGCTGAGCACCAAAAGCGAGATGCTACTAAGCTTACCGATATAACGACGCAAAACATTCTCGACTTGTTTAGGTTGGAATCGACCTTTGATGACCAGGCGCCCTGAACCGTCCACTGAACCAGTGGTACCCATTTCAGCAAAGAGGAATTGAATGACATGCTCTGGCTGTCTGTGCATCCTCTTGCATATATCTGCAACGTTCGCAAATATTGATTTGCGGACACCTTCGCGGAGAATTTGGGGAGGTGCGATCGTGTATCGTTTTCCAGTGGAAGTGAGTAATGATGGATTTGCGGCATGGAGAGAGGCGTAAAATCGTGTTAGAAGCTGATGATGGATGAAAGTTAATATAGGTCAGAAAAAGGTATCATCGCAAATGCACATGCCTCTGGGTAAGTATAATCTCGGTCACTCCCGAGCCATGGCTCTGTGCCCGAGTCAATGCCTGCGGGTGCTTCATTGCGTGCAAATGGGTCGTCCCCAAGATCTGCTTCATCTAGTTCGTTAAGATGCTCTCCATCGTCAGCTTCAGCTTCTTCAGCCTCATCTTTTGCTTTTGCCTCATTAAGCTCCTTCTCAAAGTCCTCCATTGCTTTTTTCTTTGTTGACTTCTTTTTCTTCTTGATGTCAGAGAAGTCGAGATCCTCTGTAGCGGCGGGTGCAGCTGCAGGCGATGCTCCTGAGCCATCTTCGCCCTTATAACACATCATGTAAGATCGCTAAACATGGGCCTAAGATTAAATACTCGCCAGGTCCATAGGGATGTCTTTCTTTTTCTTCTTCTTCTTGAGACCATCGGGAAACATGGCCTTGAAATCGTCATCTTCCTTTACTTCATCAGCAGCGTTAGCACGATCTGGTGCCCCATTAAGACTTTGCATCATCTGCTCATGTGCGGTGGTAGGACCGAGATCCACGACATCTCCGTTGGTAGTTGTGTTCTCGATAGTGGTTGGTGCAGGTGTTGTAGGATCTGCTTCAGGACCTAACGGATCCTCAGTGAAAGCTACAGCTTTCTTCTTGCGCTTTTTGAGCGAAGGATCGAACAATGGCTGCTCTGCTGCCATGATGGTCGACGCGTAAGATGGACTTGCTCGCTGAGGAGTATGTTGAGCAAGATGACTCCATCAATGCCGAGATCCGGCAATACGAATCCGAGCTCCGATCGGATATCGCCGGAAGTCGGTGAAGTGTGTTGGATCTGGAATTCGGTAGCGCACCAGGCTTGACCACTTTTCAATGTTAGCAAGGCGTTCACTTGCCCGCATCGCGACCCAGCCCTCCCCGTTGGGAGCTGCTCCCAAAAATGCCCGCAACATGGCTACGTTGCGTGAAATCGAGCTACGGTTGAAGTCGGTCAAGAATATCGAGAAAATTACCAAGGTGCGCCGACGTGTTATTTTTCATGTTAATTCTGGGCATTGACCGCGCATATCTGTTGCAATGTACAGTCCATGAAAATGATTGCTTCCACTAAGCTCGCAAAGGCACAGCGTGCCATGCAAAGCGGCAAGGAGTACGGTCTTGCTAACTCCGGTGCGTCCCGTAGACTGTATATTCGATTCCGTATTCTTAAAACAGCCCAGAGATATTCCAGCACGCTCCCTCGGAAACTCCTGCAAAGCGCAAGCTTTTCATTGTCGTCTCCTCCGACAAGGGTCTCTGCGGTGGTATCCATTCTTCCGTGTCCAAAGCCACCCGTCGTGCCATTGCTGACACTGAGAAGCCCGTCGATTCCGACTCTCCCATCATGGTCATCGGCGACAAGTCCAAAGTGCAGCTGTCACGTGTACTTGGCAAGAACTTGGCTATGTCCTTCAACCAAATTGGTCGCGACATACCCACATTCGCTGATGCTGCTGGTGTTGCCGACTTGATTGTGAAGAGCGACGTCAAGTACGACGGAATTTCTATCGTTTACAACAAATTCGTGTCTGCTGTCTCTTACGAGTCTGAAATCGTTGAAGTTGTGGGCGAGAATGCATTGAAGGAGTCTGGTACGATGACATGTTGCTGAATCTTGGTGTTGTGACTCATACGCTTCTAGCTGGATTCCGGGCATATGAAATGGAGGACGACGTTACAAAGGACCTTGCCGAGTTCTCGCTCGCAAACGCTATCTATGCTGCTCTTGTCGAGGCTCACGCATGCGAGCAAAGTGCCCGGTATGTTGATAAGGCAAACTCTAGATCCTATCACTCAACCTTTTGGGGTACAGTCGCAACGCCATGGACAATGCATCAAAGAACGCAAAAGAAATGATTGACCGACTGACGATGCAATATAACCGTGGCCGTCAAGCCGCCATTACCAACGAGTTGGTCGACATTATTACCGGTACGTTGAATTTCGTCCCCGATACCACGCTCTTACTCATGATGAATGTGTAGGTGCTAGTGCACTATAAGCACAGTGCTGTGGTTGTTTTATACATACCAAGTCATTACCCCTGTCTACATCGATAGTGAGATACTTGGAACTTTTTTGCTCTGAAATTGCGTGTACGTGATCAATGTAAGATGCACAACAGATACAGAAGGGCAAAGGTATTATGACAAATGGGTTTGTTCTTAAACATACGAATTTCTCGGTCTCAAGACAGGATTTTGAGCCACTTATCTCGGCTCGGTGCCTGCTCTGTCGCCATATATCGATTGGTCGCGAGGCATATACTTAATGTCTGTCCTCGGGTAACATGTGAGCACACACGCGTGACTATTTTCCAACAGACTTTTAGTTCGAGGTTAGGTTTATTGTCGGGTACAGGAGATATGTAAGCACGCCGGTTTACCCGAGTTCCCATACATAATCAGTACATATACCGTATCGCTGATACTGAAAGCTTTTGGTGTAATGGTTATGCGCGGGTGGCGGTCTGATCAAGTTACAAGATAGTCTCAAGACATGGTTGCGCTACATTCACAATGAAATACATAGCCAAGAAAAGATACAACGGTGTCAACCTTATCACAAAACACATAATAGGTCGTAAAAATCATCAAAGTTTTGACTTTTTATCTATCTTGTCTGGATACAGCTATTCGTTCGGCATCAGCACCAAACTCTTGCAACGCGACGGATCTGGCTCACCTTTCCGGGGTTGAATAAACCAAGCGGGTCCAAGGTCCTCTTCACAGATCGCATTAACTCCACCGTCCCCTCGCCGAGTTCTTCGTACAGATATTCCCGCTTCCCAATCCCAACACCGTGTTCGCCGGTGCCTAGAGACGTAAGTATCATTACCATCATGGATATAACAGTGAAGACGTACAAGTGCCTTCAAGCTTTAAGGCACGCTCCACCATCCTATGCACGGCTTCGCGGACACTTTCGAGCTCCTTCTCATCACGGAAAAGAAGCAGAGTGTGGAAATTGCCTGGGTGTGATGTTGTCGATGAGAGAGACGAGACAATGCGAAACGTGTTGGTACTGACCATCGCCGACGTGTCCTATAACTATTGATACAAGGCCTGATCTTTGCAAGTCTTTCTTGGTTTCATACACGAGTTGTGGAAGTTTCGAAATTGGCACGCTGCAGTCGGAAAGCATAAGACAAGCCTGCACCTGTAGCAGCCTGGACTTACCAAACATCAGTGCTCCACCCCCGACTTCCCTCCAGGAGGGCCAAACCAGAATAAAGAGCATTTTTCCTGTCCGCCCACAGGTCACGCGCTTCTTTCTCAGAACGTGCCAATTCAAAGCCAGTGCCGCCGTGCTTCTGCACAATCTCCTTTACAATCTTAGCGGTCTCAGTGATCGAAGAAGACGTTGGACCTTGGAATTTGAAGAACAGGGAGTCCTGTTCAGGATATTTGCGCTGAGATGCACCAAACAAATTTATAGAACGCATAAATTCGGAGTCACAGAGTTCAACGCATTCTGAACCACAGGGGTGAGCGTGTTACTTGATGAGGAAGGGATAACCTACGGATGCCAACGCCGCGGTTCATCACGTCGATGACAGCCTCCGTTGCGTGTTTCACATCAGGGAAGTGTACGACAGCGACTGTTGTTGGGAGGACAGGAGCTAACCGGATAGTGACTAGAAGATGTGTCAGAGCGATCGACCAAAAAAAAATACGCGATATCACCTTCTGTGATGATACCAAGAGTGCCCTCGGCACCGATGAACAACTTTGTGGTGTCAAACCCAGCTGCAGATTTCCGAGCACGTTGGCGAGTTTTGATGACTTCTCCAGAAGGAAGAACAACCGTCTATAGGGATACCCAATCAACCCACTCAGATGTTGTCAAGGGAACTCATGCATACTGCATTCAAGAACCATTCGCCTTTCGCAGTACCATACCGGACAGCATTCGCTGCCAAGGTCAACACGTCAATATTCGTACTGCAGATTCATGACCGCTGATACGTACTGCCTGAGCAACCAGTGCTCATCATGCCACCGATAGTTGCGCCTGGGCCGGGATCTAACTAAGTAAAGATTGTCAGGTAACGATACAGCGCCAAAGTCCGAACGTACGGGAAAGAATAATGGTATGCCTTTCAAGGATGTGAGTAAGACGACGAAATTTGCATTGCGATCTTACCCTTCTTCTGCAAAGTCTCATTGATTTCCATCCATCCGATACCGGGCTGACAAACAAGGTCCGAGTCCGCCTCTATTTTAGAAGGAGATTCAGTGACATTCAAAGAAAGATGCATAGCACACTGACCATGAATCTCAATAATCTTATTCATGCCGGACATATCAACACAAATGCCACCGACAGGGCTCTAGAGGACCATCGTCCTCAGCATGATTGAATGACTTTAGAAAACAATAGACTTACGCCACGATAGCTTCCCTCTAAGCAGGTTCCACCAGAGAAAGGGATGACGGGCATACGGTACTTGACGGCAGTCTTGACAATTTTGACTACATCCTCTGTACTTTTGGGGTATACGATGACAGTATGCGGTGCACCTGGAAGACTAACATGAGTGGGAGAATGCAAAGCTCGGCTGAATGGAAACCCTCACTCGGGTGGTAATCATTCTCCGAATATCCATGAACACGAAGGTCTTCCGGATGAATTGAGACAGCATCATCTGAATCAAATAAATCCCGAAGTTCCTTGATCGCGTGTTCAAAATCCTTCGGGGTGCCATACTTTGGTTCCGTCTCCTCCAGAGCCTCGGATGTCAGAGAAGGTTTCCCAAATGCACTGAGGGAATATCCGATAAGCCCGCTAGCGATAGAGCCAATGACAAGTGGGGACCAGGAACGTGAACTCTTGGAGGGCACGCTCGAGCTCTGTCGACGGGTAAAGGTCAATGCATGTTGTTTGATGGATCTGGAACGAGCCAAGTTTGTCCACAAGCTGGTGGACGGCCGCAGCCGCTGGAAGCAGCTGGTTGGAAACATATGAGGGGAAGTATATGATACAGTGGTAGTCTATGAGCTACGAAGATCCTTATATCCTTAAAGTCGCAAAGAATAAGGTTGGAAAGGTATCAGAACTGCTTCAACCAGTACATAAGACCTAGGAGGACAGGAATTAGACCACTATTATTAGGCGATTCGGTAGATTGTATCTTGGATCGCCTGGGAAGAGCAGGCAGCTGACATCAAATACGCCCGCGCTCAGAAATGCAACGTAAAAAACGAAGACGTAAATTTCCTCAGCTGATACATAAACAGACTTACGCCCGTTGAAAATCGGAATGAGTGCGGAAGTACGCTCCGTGAAAGTGGTAGTCGGCGGTCGCGTCCTACAACACTCAAAAGAAGATAAGTTCAAGGCTGGAGACTAACCTTGGACAAGCCGAGTTTGATAGCTGTAACCCTTCTGAGTCTGCAGTGACCATGAGTCCGACTCGAAGTTTCTAGTAGTTGTTGTGTGGTCGCTGACAAGAGCCTTCCGAGTTGAGGAAATGAACATTGGGATTCTGCTGTGGGAGTATGAGATACATTGTAAACTAGTACGCCGTCTATTACTTCATGAGCTTTTGGGACAGAAACTATTCAGCCTTCATCGCACAATTCTTAGACAGGCAAAAACTGTGGGGGTGTGTCATTATTCATACGAACGTACGATAGTCTCGCTAAGTATGTATAAGTACTAGGCGCGGATTACTTAATTGGTAACCTTTATAAAATCACGTGCACACACGCAGCATTCGAATTTTGGAGTCCCAGCCATAACAGTATGTATTGTCTATCTGATTTTTGTCTCCCTTCGAATGATTCTCTTACTAGGTATATGGCACGGAATATTAACATTAAGGCAGTCACGGTGGTCTCAGACGCGCCGCTTGAATCATCTCTTAATCCCTTTGAACAGGAACATCCAACTCCAAAGCCATGTCAGGTTAATCGTTATCACAGGATATTCCCATAACACTCCTGCCGCTCACATCGCAACACCAGGACGATATCGATCGAATCGTACTTGAAGTCGATGACCCCTTCGTGAAGATGATCCTTAAAGAGGATGAGGCTGATGTGGGTCTTCACTGGATATCCATCAGAGCCCCTTCTGTCTTGTATTGCAGCAGTTCTACTCCATACGATGTCCACCAATTTGGGGCTCGCTTTGAGGGTTTTGAAAAGAAAGATTGATGGTGGGACTGTCGACATAGGAAGGGCGGAGAGTTGGCCAGCAGGCTTTTGTTGCTTCTGGCCGAGGATCTCTTCATCCGCCAGGATCCCCTCAAAGGCGTGATCCTGGATCTACACTACAATGAAAGTGGGGATGCGGAATTGATAGACTGTCGGAAGACACCCGTGATTGATTTCCTGGAGTACCTATTTGGCGAAATGTTCTGGTCGGGGACGGCTGAGGAGGCCAAGGCGGCTTTTTGGCATGTCTACGTCAATTTATCCTATTGGGTGTCTATGGCAGAGTTTATCCCACCGCGAGTTCGCGATGAAACTGACGCCGATTCGTTGAGGTAAGCGAGCTTCCAGGCATTGTGATATTATATCTAAGATAATTACCTCTGTATGTGCTAGATGTAGTGCTGAAGAGTGGACTTTGCGACATTGGCATTGCACAAGCGCTGTACAATGTTATCAGTTATCTGCAGCCAGTCGTCGACAAGACGATCCTCATATATTTCGACGATCCTGCCCTTGGCTTCGATGACCTCAACCCCGTCTCACAGATGTTTATTTCTGGGGAAGAACCGCAATGAAAAAACCTTGGGGTTCGTCACTTGCAAGCATTTTTCGATCCAGTGCCTATCGAATTTCCCCTGCATTGCTCTTCTTCTCAACTGGAATGTGCAACTAAAGCTTTAACGTTACATTCCCGGAGAAGGAACCAAACCATGTTGAAACAGACCAATGTCTGCGGATCTAAGCTTGAGGAATAAGCGAAACCGCATTTCCATTCTTGGGCCAACATCCTCGAGTCGCGAGAGAGTTGCATGGGCTTGCCTCTCTGCAGAAGGAAGTAGCATCCTAAACGACTCTGGAGGCCCTGAACAAATTTGGGAGTACTGCTAGACTACGTAACTTGCAGTGGGAATTGCAAGATGCATGACTGTACGATTGAAGTGAAGTGAAAGCCATGTAGGGCGATTGCGCACATGTTTAAGTGCACGACACAAAGTGTGCAACACAGCCCACAAGTGTCGTGCTTCAAAACTTAGTATCAACTGGTATTACGACAGGAATAGTCTGATCAGGGCAAGAAGGTATGTGCATAATCATTACTAAAACAAAGATACTATCAATGGAACATGGAATTTTAGAAAGGGGGACGATGGTAGGAACACGGCTTGCTTCCATGTGCGGACCCTATTACCCACCTGAAATCTACCTTCAAACAGATGTCAGATGCTTGACCTTACTATGAGGCAATTAATTCAGATTCAAGGTAGGTTTTTTTTTATACTGAAATTTTCATTGTTCCAGCAGCAGTAAAATTTGTGTCGAAGCAAGTATTTCCGCTACTACTATGTGTAGTGCTATGAACCACACTGCACAAATGAGAAAGCAGAAACATGACTCACTGTAGCCCGTTCGACCTCACACATATATATGGGGTCTTGTGTCTACCACGCCGGTCAGTCAACAAATCCTGGATAAAACCACTCATACTCACTACATCAAATTCTGGGGTTTGAATTGGCACACATCTATAGCCACTGCAGCACTCTGCGCTTTCGAGGCAAAATTGACCAGTCGTAAAACATTCACTATGAGCACTGACAGCCATGGACAGTGTCAAAGCAGAAATAACAGCAAGGACAATTTGGATCATGGAGAGACGCATGATTTATGAGATGTGATGTGTGATCTTGGAAGAGAAGACAAGGCGATTCTGTGCACAATTTATAACAGATGCATTTGCCATGCCAGCGGATTGCTGGCGTAAATTTGTGGAGCACCACTTCGCATCATGATAGCTAATTAAATGTAATATTAATGTGGCTCCATCACACTACACAAATGGGGAAGCAAAAACACGCTCACCGTGACTGTGGCTCATCCGATCTCACAGGCATATATACACGTAGTCTAGCTACCATGTAGTGAGTCAATAAATTATGGATGAAACTGTTCATATAATACTCACATGGTAGATCAAGTAGTTCTAGCGTGAATTCATAGCCAGCGCAGCAATCACCCGCAGCTGGGTCACGAAACTCGCCACCCGTTTGGTATTCACCCTGACTGTTAGCACTGACAGCCATAGACACGTCAAAGCAGGAGGATGACTCGGAAGGAGTGACGCATTATTTGTGAGAGGTAATATTGAATCTCGGAAAGAAATCTGAAGAAAGAGGTATTAGCGCTTTCGGCATCTGCCTCTTTCCCTGACTAGATCAGCGGCGGCCGCGTTGGCTGTTCAATTCTTCTAGTGCAAACCGCAAGCTAGGACCCTTGTGGGTGGTGATGAATTGGTCGGGAGAGAGCAATCAGCATACGAAATGCCACTATTCAGTTAGAATATCTGTTAAACAATTGTGCACATGTCATTTTGCAGCGGTGTATTCTAGAAGCACGACTCAAATTCTACCGACATCGTTACACCTGGTCATAGGACGCACTGAAACCGTGAAAGGCCAATATTAAATTTCAAGGCAGGTATCTAATATACATCTATCAAACAACCTTGACGAAAATCAGTCGAGTCCTCTTTATTAACGTGTTGCAGAAACTACACACCTTTGGTGCTAAGCTGACAATCTTCCCCCAGCCTTTCATGCGCAAGTCAGCACTCACAACACCACCAATACGCGTCCCCAGCATTTCTCTCTTGTTATTCAAAAGGACTGCCGCGTTATCATCGAACCTGATGAAACGTCCATCTGGTCTTCGAACTGGTTTCTTGGTTCGCACGATGACTGCTCGTCGAACATCTCCACGTCGGACTTTGACCGCAGTGGTAGATGCCTGAGTCGCCGCCGACACTGGGCGCGCGCGTTTGACGACGCAGACTATTTCATCACCGACAGAGCCCCAGCCGTTATTGACCTTTTGTTTGAGGACATTGACGCACTCAATAAGTAGTGCGCCAGAGTTGTCTATTACCTGCAGAAATTGAGTGAGTCAGACATAAAATGCATACAAAACTTCACTTACATTAAGTGTAGACTTGAGCCCAATCATCGCCTTCTAATGACAGACTAAAAAAGCGAGCACTGAATAGAGAATGTGGGATTGGTAGTGACTAGTCGTGGGGTGGGTGGGAATTTATATACATATATGTATTTGATGAGGTATAGGCGTTTTTATATTGTCATCAAGTATGTTTCTCCACTGCGTTGTATATGTATTGTAACCCGGTCGATAGTCTTGGGAAATCGGCATTCACAAGGTCACTGATACAAGTTGTGTGAAGCTCACTCATCGTGTTACATTCGACGTGTCGTGGACCAGAAGTTGATTTGGTCTGAGGACATATCATACGTTTATGGAGATGTATTTTCCACGCGAAGTAGGTACCGATGAAGGACTGCCATGGTCGTGAACTTAAACTCCACCCACTGTCTCTCTTTCTCCTTCCATCATCTCTCCGCATAACACGTCATTTCTAGATCAAGAATGCCTGCCTCGCGTCGTGGAAGTGGTAGCTTCACGCTAACTACTGGTCAGACAATCGCCATTCATACCCGGACGCAAGATGAGGAAGACCTCCCGCATGCAACAAAGAGGTACGCAGAATCACCGATCATACTTGACACATTGGTCTTACCTTTATTATTTTGTGAAATCGCAGGACGATGGCTGACCACTTGAGAAAATACGAGAGTTTGTCAGTCGTCACCCTATGATCAGGGGCTCCAATGATGGATCTACTGAATCCCCGTTGCACAGGTTCACACTCACACCGCAGAGGATGCGGATGATTGTCGAGGCTTTTACTGAGACGCTCGAACTTGGTTTGAACAAGCCCAATCAGATTGTAGTGCGTAGGTACTTCCTACGTTCATACCGAATGAGATCACTTTCTTGCGTTTGTTGTTCAAACCCAATTCATCTTCGCAGTTGTTCATAGGATGAGACGATTCAATCTATGTCTCGATGTTCTTGATTCTTGACGATTTTTGCATTTACTTTCTGAGTGGTTTCCGACCGTGTGCTAAATCGGTGCTTGTAGCCTATGATTCCGACGTACGTGTTTGGATGGCCAACAGGTCAGGAGAAAGGAGATTTCCTTGCTCTTGATCTTGGTGAGTGGTTTTCCATTTGTGCCTTTTTGCTGGGCTCTAAATATACTCATGCGAATGCATTTCGTTATAGGTGGAACAAATTTGCGTGTTTGTCTTGTGACCCTTCAGGGAGAAGGAAAATTCGAGATTTCCCAAACCAAATATCGTTTGACTGAGGAGCAAAAACAAGATGATGGGCAGAAATTGTTCGATTTCTGTGCTGAATGCTTACATACATTTGTTGAAACCAACACGGGCGAGGACGCGGGCCAACTGAAGCCTGGTCAATCCCTACCTCTTGGCTTTACCGTAAGTCAGTGACTATCCTCACGTCATCCTTCTAACTATGTAGTATTCAGTTCTCCTACCCTTGCTCGTGAGTGCACATGATGCAATTGCTATTCAGTACATACAAGATTATCTTGTTTTCGGTATCCAGGCAGGAACGCATCGATCACGGCGAGCTCATCCGCTGGACCAAGGGTTTCGGAGCTGGAAATACGGAGGGTAGGGATGTTGCCGAGATGTTCAAGAAGTCCCTTGAGAAATACGTACGTTCTGCCTATCTCGTGTTTCTATTCATACTGACTCGCATACGAACAGCAATTGCCCGTCAAATTGACCGCTCTCATCAATGATACAACTGGAACATTGATAGCGTCACACTATGTAAATCCTAAGACGAAGATCGCGGTTATCTTCGGAACTGGTTGTAACGCTGCTTATATGGAACACGTCAAAGATATCACCAAAATAAACCATTTGGGTATCGATCCTGGAGCTGAGATGGCGATTAATTGCGAATGGGTCTGTAGGGTTTGATCCTCATCTCTCTACATTATATTGACGAGCTTGGCAGGGTGCCTTTGATTCATTCGAACACGAGCATCTGCCTCGCACGAAATACGACACGATCGTTGATGATACCTCAAATAAGCCTGGTGAACAGGCGTTTGAAGTGGGTACATCTATTGTGCGGCGTTATTAACGTGACATATCAACTGTCCAGAAACTGATCTCTGGCCGATACTTGGGCGAGATTTTGCGACTAGTTCTTTGCGAGCTCATCGACGAAGGCGTACTCTTCCTGGGACAGAACACTTACAAACTCGAGAAACCATACTGCTTCGACACAGCATTCTTGTCTCTCATGGAGAGGTACCGCATTCCCACTCGAGTGAAAATGTGCATGCGCTCATCGTTGTGTTCTCAGTGACCCAACGGACGAACTTCTCATGGTGATCGGAATCTTCACACACTTCTTCGCCCTCGAGACGACGCTCGCGGAACGGCAGTTCTTCCGGGCTCTTGCCAAACTCATTGGAAGACGTGCGGCTCGTTTAAGCGCTTGTGGTATTGCCGCAATCGTCAGCAAGATGGGTTATCTCGAGGAGGGCTGTTCGGTTGGGGCGGATGGCTCCTTGTACAACGTAAAAACCCTCTTTTCTGTACGGGCTACAGGATAATTACCCCTCTACAGAAATACCCTGGGTTTGCCGATCGCGTGCACGAAGGTTTGCAGGACATCTTCGGCGATAAGGGACGGTGAGTAGTTATTGTTTGATATGCCCTTTCCATTTTGATCTGGAATTACAGCAACATCGTTACATATCACGCCGAGGATGGCAGCGGTGTAGGTAGTGCGATCATTGCAGGTTAGTGTCTTGTCGTGTCAGTTGTTCGGTGAACTCATACTGGTATCATTTTAGCCATGACGAAGCAAAGGAAGGATGCCGGGTTGTACCTTAATGTCTGATCATACTATTTTCGTGTATAAGAGCGGAATATTGAATACGGAAGTCTGCGTATATGTACTTTGCTATCTCATGTCCCTTAGAGTTGTGTTACTGATTTTCCTTAAATGTCACAAGGGTAATGGTTCCACTTACGTCTGCTCCTGTATTGTGTTGGCATGGATGAAAGTGGGCATATTCAAGATGCTAACTGTTTTTGTCAACTCCAGGGTAACTACATAGATCTCAAGAGGCATTGCAACGAAAGCATTATCACACAACGTAGCTTGTACATAATATCTGGGTCGTCTCATATCGCCCTGCCAAAGGTATCGGCCTCATCTGCGGTAGATTTCATCGGGTATGGAGAGCGTATTGATTCTTCGTGGGTTTCTTGGTGAAAGGATATCTCAACGTTCAGTGGAGCGACTTGGGGCGGGGGCTTTGGTAAGTCCAACGGCCGCCGCAGCTGGATGGAGTTTTCATCCCTGAGGGTGGAGGAGCGATTCGTCCATGCCTTGCCCACTGCGATGCGGTAGATGATAAGGAGTGGTGCGACGACCTAGAGTACAAAGGTAAATCACGATTCGTTCCGAGTAGTATGGGGACACCTACCTGCGCCTCACCCAGTAATTGCATGAATGCATATGAGATCGGGCTGTTGAGGGTATACGGTATGAGGTACAGGAGCGAACATATTGAGTAAATGGCGGCGGATTCGATGATGATGGCTGCGAAACTGGCGTAAATCGCGCCGTGGCCTAAGCCAAGGACTTTGGATATACGATGGCGGTGGTATAGAAGGCGTAAGACAGTGAGGAGGCTGATGAAGATATTGATGGCGAGGGAGAAGCAGAGGTATGGGAAGAGCAAGGTGAAGGACATCCAGCCGCTTGCAGATTGTACCGGTGTTGAGACGATGACAAGCCAGAGAGTTCCTGTGACTTGTGAAGAGTGAGAATGGAATGGGAAGACACATGTGGGTCTGGCACATACTGAGTGTTCCGAGGAACAGAAGAGATCCAAGTCCGACGATTAAGTAGTGGATTCTAGTATCTCTGTAAACTACCGTACATCGCCAGATCTACAGCGCGTGTTCAATGGTGGGGATGGGAGATACGACTGTACACTTACCATCAATAGGTCTGCACACCAATCCGAAACCACGAAAGCAGTGTTTAGTGGAGCTGACGAGGTCGCCTCCTCGTATGCACTAGGGCCTGAGCAAAACATAAGTACGAGATGTATTGCACGTTAGAAGTTGTACACACCTCCGGGATATAAACGATTATCGATGAAGCCCATTTGCGTTATCTGGGCATTGAATGCCACATATATGGTACCAATAACAAAGAGGAAAGTGACATAGGATAAGAGGAACCTATTCATCTTGTAGCCAGTGCCATGCGATCGAATGCGGGGCCAGAGGGAGCGCCAACACATGGCAGAGAGGACGATTACCACACCATAAAGGACACCAGTGACGATGGCGCCCTGTAGCCATGCGCCCTCAGCATAGATCTGTGCATTTGATTCGTCAGGACGGTAAGACATCAGCACTCAAATAGCAGAGCGCCGATGTGAAGATCACGGTGCTGTGTGATGAGAGAACACGTTGTGGAAGGCATATATATGACTTGACCCAAGTCACGGCGTGATCTATTGGTCGCTAAAGCGCCAAATCGCTGATAGGCTGTCCTATTAATGTTCTTTTCCAAGATGGTCATAATCGCACTCGAGCGCTGTTGGCGCGAGAGACATGACGGCACGGTCGTGAGATATGTTTACGACAACCCAAGGGAATCTCCCATTTTAATTTTGATGGAACATTCGGAAAAACAAATTGAACCGCAAAATGTTAATGAACGAGTCTGTTCCGTGAGCGGAACTTTTGAAACTCGGAAGCTGCTCTGGAACGCTCTGAACGGCTAGGTCTGGAATGCCGCGTCAAATGATCTGCTTTCGGCCCCAACGTCTGCCGATGGCGTCGAGCGAAGCTGATTCAAAAAAAACTGTTTTCTGACTCGGGCCTATCATAAGGTCTAGGGCCTCGTGAAGGATGAACGTTCTCGATGAACGTTAAACATAATAAAGTTTTGTGAACTTTGAAGTACGTTTGCGGGCGCACGTAATATTGCCAGCATCGTCATTTCGTGACTTTGAGGCGTAACCACGGCAAATAATTGACCGATAGTGCGCGGCATAATGCGCCACATTGTTTTCAGGAGCTTGATCAAGGCAATCATAAGTAAATCAGCGCTGTACTCAGCAGCGGATGTCGGCGCCGTCCGTAGCACTACAACCGCGTAGTCATGCCTGGGGTATCAAGGAGGGGGGTCTCGTAGTTTAGAAAGTACTGTCCTACAAGTTTCGTGCTATAAAACTCCTGTCTTACATATCCCATCAAACAGTGACAGTTCTTCTGTAAGAGCATGTCATGTGCATAGTTCGGATTGTGTGTTATATTACAGGTAAGGACGGAGGAGTCAGGTGCGGAAAGCCGTGTTGTCAAGGTTCGATTCTTGAAACAATGACTCTTGATTAGGGGATCTAGTTGGTTTCGTTGCCAGGTGTGGGGTCCGTGATCCGCATTATCCCAGTGATTGCTCCGTAAAACATGTAATAGGCGGCTGTGAGTCAGAGTACTAGTAGAGTTGGGGCTAGGTAGGAAATTACCAAGTCGTAAATGACTAGTAGGTACAGCCTGTACAGGCTACCGACATGCAGCGCCAAGAAGTGTTTGTTACGAAGTTATCGGCAAATACCGTCATAAACACTCGCGATGAGATCTCGGCCGACACCAAGCGAAGCTGAACCGTTAGCGATGAAACATTGTGACAAAATCCGTCTCGGAGGTAGCATTGATCGCATGATTCGCACCGGTCCCTCCCTCGAGATTGGAATGGCTGAGGTGCTGGCATTGATCGCGCCGGTCCTGGCTTCTCCATCGTGCTTCGAACGATTGAGATACTAGCATCCTTGGTAAGGAATCAGCGATGAGTTCGGGATTTGGAAATACCAGCAGCGGATCAGCAATAATCAAGATGGAGAGACTACTTCTTTCTAAATGATGGTCTGGCTGTGCGATACTAACCCAGCGGGGCACACAGTCAAAATGATCTCATTCGTCTCTCCAGTCTCATTTTGACATTGTTCTTGAAGCCATACTTCCACAGCTCTGATGGATCGAGTTTGATATCAAGGTTCAAAAATTTGATACAAGGTCCGCACTCACTGCTTCTGATGATGTTCTGAGAAGTCCAAGCCCGCGATATACATAGAGGGATGGGTGGGCCGTGAATTTTAGCATTTGAGGAACCCGTGTGGACTTAGGCCGCTGCTGCATCTGGCACAGGCACAAGATGTATGTAGATCACTTCACCAGCCAGCGAGTAATCGCGGAGGCTGATTAAGGTCTGTTGATCCAACGTAATTCAAGATCACTTGAGTGATGGAAGTTTCTCTCGGGAACGCACGCACAAGACATACGCACTAAGACTGCAGGGTTATTCGATAATGTGTCTTGATATGAAGGACATGAGTGGCTGGTTGAGCTGAGTACACCGGGGAGAGGGTCTATGCGTAAGGATGTAAATTGATTAGTTCTGACACCGAAGACTAAAAATCAACGCACGAGGAAAACGATATCGATGCAGATAACACGAAAGGTACATCATGCGCGAACGAATGATATCGCATAACAAAAATACGATTGTGATAAGTTGTAGATATGAGACAGGGTCGCCAACGGACTTGAATCAGAACCCTCGGGAGTCGCGCACACGCCCGCCGAATCAACTGAGAAAGGCTTATCAGAAGCGTTTGCTGTGATTGAGGGTGGGCGATCGTAACCTTTAGCAACTGATAGGGAGAGCATTGTGAGTGACAATTTGAATTCAACAAGTTGACAAGTTGCAACCAACATACGGGATCCTACGCCTTGAAGCAGCTGAGCAGTTTATTTGGGTCAAGTTATCATGATTAAAAGGTGCGTGATCTCATGACATCGGTGCGACTTCCTAGATGTCAGGGTTCAGACGGCATCAAGGAAAGTTATCTTACGATTTATTTAGACTGACGCACCAATTATGTATTCGATGAGCAACGTTTGCAATGAGATAGTCATGATGTGAGAAAAAGAACGGCGTAGCTCGTAATAAAGTGCCCCGTGGAAGCAGCTAGGTTGCGGCAAGGTTGAGGCCAGCGGGCAATTCCGCAATGATATGAATCATATCTTATGATGTTTTTGAAATAGCTGTCCTTTCCGTGATTCCGAGTCGAAAGTGTAAAAGGTAGCTTGAACAGATTAGCGCCATGATAGCAGTCGAGGTTAAATCGATAGTACCTTCGCGAAGCTGGAGTGAGGATAATCTTGAGAGTTTTTGGTCAGCGTTACTAGCTCTGGAGCGATGTAAAATGCTATGAAGCTTGAGACTGCGGACCTCACAGACCAGACTAGACTGGCCGCGGCAGGCCAGTTTGCAATGGCAGTAAAGTTGATGGCGTGCGAGACAAGATCCGATCGTGTCAGTTTCCCCACATATTTATTACGGATTTCCAAACAAACTGAAATTTAAATATCATTTTCTTGCTCTCCTCTCCCCTTTATAATAAGTCAACCTGGCTCACCTCTATTTCATCTTTTCTTGACTTTCCGTCACCCACCATATTTCAAAAGGCTCGTATGATCTTGCTATGAAGGTACTGAGAAGCCCTGCATCTATTCGCATCGTCAGGCCTACGACCGCTCTCAAGCCCACAAATGTCTCTCGAAATTTGGCCACCGCAATTTCCATAACTCCACCTTCCTACCTGTCTCTACCACCCCCAGGTCCACCCCAACCTCGTCTTCCGGACCCCCCAGGTAAGCAATGAGGCATTTTGGCTGTTCCTTGTTACTCAAAAACCTTCAGTCGTCACCTCTTTAGGAACCGAATATAATGAGAATCTCTTCCGATACACCTCCGGCAGGTGGTTGTACAACGAATCTCAACAGATGGCTCAGCGTTACATCAAGTTTGATGTCACTGCTCTGCGTCGTATCATTGCCTCTGTCTGCTCTTCCCCTGTAATGTCCATGGAGAAAAAAGAGGGTTTGTTTAATAAGACCTTAATGGTCACACTCGCAAATGGGAAAAAAGTCGCTGCCCGTATTAAGGCAAGTCACATTGCATGTGCACGGCGCTAAGTACTCGTCCTGATCTTCATTCATAGAATCCGATTGCGGGTCCTGACCACCTCATGACTTCCAGCGAGGTTGCAACGATGGATTTTGTCCGCAACAACCTCGGAATTCCCGTGCCTAAGATCTTAGCCTGGAGTTCCCACGCTGCCAATAATGGAGTCGGAGCAGAATACATCATCATGGAGTCCGCTCCAGGCGTCCAGCTTAGCACCGTCTGGCGCTCCATGGATTCACGTCAGAAGAAGAGCGTCGTCAATTCGCTTGTAGCACTCGAGCAGAACATGCTGAACGCAAAGTTTGCGCAGTATGGTAGCCTGTACTACAGGGATGATATTCCCGAGTCCAAACGGGCCCCACGCTTGTATGCCGACGGATCACGTAGGTTCGGTTCTGAGGACAAGTTTTGCATAGGTCCTATAGCCCATCGTAATTTCTATGAAGATGAACGTGCAACTATGGACCTTGATAGAGGACCGTGTGCGTACATCTGACACTGCGTAATCATAACAGATCGCTAATGCCTGTCAAGGGTCATCCCCGGAGGATTACCTTCGCTCCCTCGCCTTGCGCGAGGAGGCATGGATCTCGCGCTTTGCCAAGCCCAATATTCATGATGATCCTTTCCGTAATGTCTCTGGTCCTCAGCTCAAAGAAGAACATCTTCAGTGCTTGGAGCAGTATCGTTCAATCATCCCCGCTCTTGTGCCGACCGCGCGAAAGGTCCTTGCATCTAACCTGTGGCATTCTGACCTTAACCCTGGAAATATCTTCGTGTCCGACGATGATGAACGACGTGTCGTTAGCATCATTGATTGGCAAGGTTGTTGGGCTGGTCCTGCGTATCTTCAAATGACCAGTCCATCCTTCCTGGCCTGTGATGGTGCCGGACTTCCTTCAGGCCTCGATCTCCCTAAACTTCCTCCTGAGTACGACATCATGAGCCAAGACACCAAGGCTGTAATGCGCGAGGACCACAAGGCGCAGATGCTCTATAAACTCTATGAAATTAAGCAGCTATACCCTTATCGTGTCAGCGATCGCGAGACGCGGATAATGCCTGTCCGCGCAGCAGGCCGGACATGGAAAGACGGCATTCTTCCACTGCGCCTCGCGCTGCTAGATGTCTTCAGCCGGTGGGCAGAACTCTCTCGTAGTGATCAGCCCTGCCCGCTGCGCTTCACGCGGGAGGAAGTGGATGAGCTGAAGCTTCAACGAGATCGGTATGTAGAATGGCATGATTTCCTAGACGACGTGCGTACGACGTTTGGTATGCGGTTGTACGGATGGGTGTCGCCGCACGAGTACCCATCGAAGCGGGCGTTGCTTGAAGGCACGCGCAGTCGTCTTCCTGTCGCGCTTACCAATCAGCTGGAGGAGATTCTTCCTCAGGATTGGTGGCCGTTCAGGGACACGGTCCCACTACCTTCTGCACCTGAAGTGCGAGTGTAAGGTGGTCATGTATTCCTAACATCACTTTCTTTGAGTTTTCATTTGTCTCCTTGGAACTACTGCTATCGGTTTTTTTTTCTTCACAATCTTATCTTGTGCCAGGGGATACGGACCTTCATCCTTATGATACGACTCATGGTTATTAATTGTCGCGATTAGATGGTTTGTCGTTTAGATGTTTGCTTTTGAGTTATCTTCCTCGTTTACATTAGTGTGTATAGGGTTACATTACTTTGCTAGGGTTTGGGAAATACATCGTGGTACATGTTGTACATACATTCATAGAGTCGTGTCCGCCGGAAGTGTGACGGGTTCACTGTCCGACGATTGATCAAAGCGGTAAGTACAACGGAATGAATTCTGGTCCGTCCACGTGGAAGTAGTTGCAATAGCAAGGCCGCGGACAATACTACTGGTGGTCTTCGTACACCCTAAGCCTAGGGAGTAGATGTGTTGAATCAATTAGACGAGTCTCGAACAGCTTATGCCATCCATAATCGATTCAGAGCCTCGACTGCACTGAAGAAACACCATATTTCTTGTGAAGAAAGTCAGCCATAGTTTGCGCTGTATGGAAATTGAGCTATCAAACAACTAATTCCTTTGAACGCGACGTACCAAGTGCTTCTGGAGATTCGTGAGGAATCTATGACACAGTCACATTAGTTATAAAAATGATGATCGAAGAAGATACAGACGAGATGATCAGACGACTTGATGATAACATTAGATGAATTCGCTGGTCTGCGCCAAACACGCTCCTTCAAGAATGGCTCCATCATTGACCTGCAATATAGCACCTATGAGTTTACTGAATTTTTTCCCCTGCCTCTATGACTTACACCACCTTGTTTTCTTTACCGGGGAGAATCCATAACAGCTCGATCTTTTCGTCAAGCGTTTCCATCAACTCCCAGGTCTCGCGACTAGTTCGGAGGTTGGCAGAGACGATAGCCTCATGAATGGGAGCTGTTTTCAATCTGACGCTCCCGCTCCCGTCCTCATATAGTCCATAATCAACATAGAGCCGAATTACATCAGGATGCCAAACGGAGAACAAAGGCGATGATTTGAAGGAACGTAAGGCAGCCTCGCTACAATCATAGTCAGTGGATGCGAGGGTTATTATTGACATTCAAGTACCGTGATGGCCACTGTTGGCGCCTTATCAAGACATGGCCAACTACGCTCTGTCCGTGCTCAAATGGAAATTCTGTGAATGTATCGATCATCGGATCGACGAGGATGAGCGAGGAAAATAGGGCTGGGAAATGTAACGCGACTAAAGCACTGCGTAATATCATGAGGTTCGGCAAAGCCTTGGAAACGCGATAACATACGCCACACAACCCCCGACTGAGTGCCCCGCCAAGACCAGGGTCCGGGAAGAGAAGCCACTTTGTTGACGTGCCTCACTGATGGATGCAGGGAGCCGATGGAGTTGGATCGGCAGCGCGGGGATTTCTACTTCTTCTGGCATGTAGTTGATAAAAAAGTTTACAATGTCTCTTGCATTGTCAGTCCAATCAACTGTTGTCGATTAATTTTGAGCGAGCAGGTTTGAGAGGGGTTCTCTTACAGCTACCACTGAGATTCTGCCTGTTTAGCAGAGCAGAGTCCCCATGCTGCACGGACTCCCATGACCATATTTCATCTATGAGACCACAGGTGCCTAGTAGATAGCATAGGGTGGTCTCCCAAGTCTGAGTATGCATAATGTATAGTCAGGTTCCTAGCATGCGAACCGTGAACAGGCATTGCGGGCTTACTTCTTTCGGAAAGCCTACTGCGTGCACAAGGAATAAGGCGACCCCCTTCGTTCTGATGTTGGCGCCCCGGTCCTTTTTCACATATCGGTTGATACAATTCCACAGTAGCCTTTCGTCCATGACGCCGGAATAGCCATCCTCTTCTTGCCTGGCCTGTTGGTTTATGAATTCAAGTCCCAGTTTCTTGATATCCCTCCCGGTTCTTTTCAAAGAGTGAGGGGGTGGCTCGGGAACTGGGACATTTGGGGTGATTCTGGGATTGACGGCAGGTATGACATGCGTGCTGATTTCGTACATGCCAAGTAAGGTATCCGTCCGGGGGTTGAAGGGTAGGGATGGAACCTCGATGCGCCCCTCATGGTGCTTCAATGGCACCCATGGGCGTGGTTTCACGGACGTCCGGTGTGTCGTAGGAGTGTAAGGGAAAGAGGAAGGCATAGAGGTTGCTTAAAGCTTTAGCAGACACGATCTGAACCTGGCTGAGTGGATGTGCGGTCAACGTAAATTTAGTCTGTGAATCTCGGACGGCGCTAACAGAATACGAGGTAAGAGTTATGTAAAAGGATGGTTGTGTTGTCCGAGATTGAGTATTAGATAGATGGTTATAAATAACGCATGTATCATTATATGAAGGTACCAGCTGTTGAAGTGGATCTTCGACTTCGGTAACTCCACTTCACTTAAACGTTCACAGGCTATGAACGTTTAAGTGAAGTTGAGTTATCGCGCCCATTTGACCAAAAAGACGGGACGAAGCATCTGATACGGGCGCACTGGGCCAGAAGTGGACTCCACAGCGGCCTCGTGATAATCGGTGACAGATCGCAACACATTGGACAACGATATGGTCGATTCAAAACTCGAAGGAATAACAGCAGGAATTATCAGAAAAAAAGCCAAGGAAAGGAAGAGGCACAGGACCGTGCGAACAGACAAAATGAATTTAGGGCCGGAGCGTATCAGATATAGATTGGCCGGCGTTGTTCAATGTTCGGACACCTATTATGTTCACGACGAGAGAAAAGTCGCTCTGCTCGTCAGCGTTTGAACGAACTCTTTCACCCAGTGCTGGTCCACCTGATTGACTAGTAACTCGCCCTATCGCTACATCTGTCTGACCTGTCAGGCTAATCCTCAGATTTGTTGCAGTGTCTCCCTAGAGCGCCCATCTTGTTGGATAAGTTCATGATAAAGCCTCTGCCGAACCAGATTTACCGTGACACTTACACGATGTACACGCGACTTCACACTGACTGGCACATGCAGGCGCCTTCAATCACTATCTCAAGGTCAGCGAAATCCTTACTAAACATGATTGGAATTATCTTAACCAGTTATGATAAGGAGTCAGGTGGTGCGTCTGAGGCTCTACAAACTCGTGGTCTCCACTTTTGAAGATACCCCTCATTCCCACCAATACATACACTTGACAGAGCGTCATAGTCGGTACTTAAGTCGCTTATCTGGAGGCGAGTGAGTTGCTTGTTACACTCTATCTTACCTTGCTCTCATTTTTCTACTAGTTACCATATAACACTGGTCCCCTCATCCGCTCACGTCAATCAGGGTGTGTCGCGTCCACCATGATCAAGGCAGAACTTCGAGATTTCAGTGCAGGAGATGACAAGGAAGTTGCATGCGACATTGTCGCGTCTGATCAACGCCTTCAGGATCTAGGGTACGCGGTTGAATTCCGCCGCGAGATGTCTCTTTTCGGCGTGCTTGGGATGTCGTTCTGTGCCATCGGCATCTTGACTGGAATGAGCAGTGCGTTTCAAACAGGGCTATTCTCTGGAGGTCCGCTTGGCCTCTTCTGGGGATGGAATGTGAGTTTAGCGCTTCGGTCTGCCTGAAACCAATGCAAGCTGCTGTTCTGTATAGATATGCAGTTTCTTTATGTTTCTCATTGCTTTAAGTCTCGCAGAGATTTGCAGTACATAGTGAGCAAATCGTAATACCCTGCCAGAGCCGTGACTTAGATTATCGTATAGCCCAACAATGGGAGGACTCTACTTTTGGGTTTGCAAAATGAAACCAGACATGCCTATCCTTGGTTGTAGGTTTTGACGTCTACTCTTCACGCCGTGGCTCATGAATCAGTTTTCACTGGCTGGCTTTATTCCATGGCTATGGTGTTTACCGGTGCTGCCGGAAATTTGAGGTAAGTTTCGTTCGCATCATATGATCTGCGGCCTGTGAATCATCACTAGTATTGCTCTATACCTTGCATCAATGGCAGAGGTTGGACAAGGAAGGACTTTGACGGGAATAGAAATCACTGCCATCGCATGGGCCATGAATATATTCTCTGGCATTATCAATACCATCGGAACGAAGGCTATAGGACGAATGAGTGCGTTCAATGTCTGGTGGACGCTGGGCGGGACGTTTGTGCTGGTCATCACCCTGCTTGTGAAAGCGCCTGTGAAGGTAAAGTTCTTACATCTGCCTGGCGAGCTTTCTTTACGCAGGACCTGATCATGTATGATAGAATTCTCCGGAATTCGTGTTCACGAATTTTGAAAAGTAAGCTTTTGCTTGCTTTTCAAAGGACCAAGTTAGTGACTGGCAGATTAGCTTCACCGGTTGGCAATCGAAAGGCTTCGTCGTGCTTCTTGGGTTTCTTCAGGTCAGGTTTGACTATGTACGCATGATGTACAATGTGACTCACAGCGCTACCGTTAGGCTGTATACACACTGGAGGGATGTGAAACAGCAGCTCAAGTAGCAGAAGAAGCTGTACGCGCAGAAATCCTGGCCCCTCTTGCTGTGGTAGGCAGCATTGCAGGCTCTTGGTTAATCGGTCTCGCATACATGCTTTCGCTTCTTTTCGCGGTCCAGAACATCGCATCCGTTAAGGCCACCACATTCGCCCTCCCAATCTCTCAACTTTTCTATGATGCTGTCGGGCCCCAGTTGACACAAGTGTGTCTGGTTGTGGTGACACTTGCTCAAGTGATGGCTGCGTTTACAAATTTTACTGCAAGCTCGAGGCTGTTCTATGCGCTCGCAAGAGACAATGCGTTCCCGTTCAAAAAGCAATTTATGGCCTTGAACCGATTCCAAGCGCCATATTGGGGTGTATGGACCAGCGTCTTGATAGGATGCCTTATATCGTGTGCCTACATCGGATCTGCGGTGGCAGTCAGTCGACTCTGTTTCTTCATATGCTCTGTTCTGATGGCATTTCCTCGTTCACAGTTCAACGCCATCCTATCTTCAGCAGCCATATCAGTGATGTTGAGCTACTTGCAACCCATCCTTATTCGCGTGTTCTGGCCTGACTGGTTCGTTCTTGAAAATTATGTATCCGAGCCTCGTTCAACTTATGCGTTGAATTTAGCATCGAAGAATTTGGACCTTTTTGCCTTGGAAAATGGTCATGGCCAGTGAACTTTGCAAGTTTTTTGGTGCGTACATTCCTCATGTTTACACATAACCACTGAGTATCTGTGTAGTTTTGCGTTTTCATCTGCGTTTTATTCATCCTACCTACGGCATACCCGGTGAACGTCCTCAACATGAATTACGCAATTGTTGCTGTGGGCGGTCTTTTGGTTATAATCACGATCAACTGGTTTTGGTGGGGAAAGCATAGCTTCAAAGGTCCTGTCAAAACATGGGTCACACCAAATTCCTCACTCTAATAACTGATACATATACCTTTCACACGATGCAGTTAAATGCTTTTTATATTTCATTTATACACGATATCGATACATGAGATTCAAGGTAGTCGAGTGCCTGCTACGATGAAATGATAGTCACCGTGACACGATGTCATTCCAAATTGTTGTTGAGGATGGTACTTGATTTTGAGATCACGCGGGTGTGTCCCAAGTACTACTAGGATCCTCACGGAATGGCCGCCACCAGCTGCTGCTGCTGCGCTTCGCTTCACATTGCTGGGAATCCGCCAGAAACGTCTGCCTGTGACCACGTCTGCCTGTGAGGTCAGCTGTGGGCCGTGGGTGCTTTGGTCTTTGGGTCTTCAGCTGACGTATTGGCTTACAGGTGTCATACGGTCAAAAACTAGCCCTTCATATGAGACGTATCGGCACGTACAAGCGATCATCCTAATAATTTACATCGGACTGAAGTCAGAGTCCTTGAAGTTGAAGTTCGTAGGTGGCTCCCAAGTCACGTGGGAATGCAAGTTGAACATGCATCCGAGTCGGAGGGCAGACGCATGCCCGCAGTAGCTTGCAGTCTAGCCAACAGGGACTACAAATCACGCTGGCGACACGCAACCTTGTTTTTCGCTGACAATGGAGTCTAGGAGGACAGTCCCCGATTTTTATCGTGGGGGCTCACCTTCGACGCCTTACTACACAGCTCATCCATCTCCGGAGCCTCCGTGTCTCTCTGACGATGAACAGCAGCCATTGGCAGGCTCATCCAAACTCACGCTAGACCTTCCAGTCTTCTCTCTGAACTCGAATCATGTTCTCCAGCTTTCCGATGAGGAGGAGGAAGAAGAGCACTCGAATTTGCACTTGAACATTAATTTTAATCTCTCATTAGATTTTAGTCAAGCTACGCTAGGACACTCTCGTCCGCCCTCACCAGCACCAACCGCAGACTTTAGCATGATATCACCACCAAGCAGTCCTTCCTATGTTCAATATCACTCTCAATTCCTTTCAGCACCGCAAGGGCGAAATACTCTTCCTTTCTTTCGGACATCTCCAACCCGCACTTCTACTCATATACGAAGTCACAGCATAGCCTTGGGAGGCGGTACCAAACGCCGCGTGCGTCCAAATATTACGAAGCTTTGGGAAAGCATCTCTTCTCCATCTCCTCGAGGCAGCAAGTCGTCGCCTATCCTCAAACATCCATCGCCGATCCATAGACACTTTCCTAGGTCCTCGCCTAACATCTTGCGGGCGAAGCGCAAGATAAAACGTCCTTCAGTATCAGACGTCTTTTACTGTGGATCCAGGGTTCAGGGTAACATCAATGGGGACGTCGACGTAGACTACGGTGCATTGGACCCGCTTGATGGTGAAGAAGGCGAACTCGTAGATCACGAAGGTTATTTTGATGCAGTTCAATGCGATTTCGCAGGTACGCATTCTTTGGATTTTTTTAATACTGGATTAACATTTATCATTTAGCGTCCCCATCGTCATACACACACTCCGCCTCACCCTCCCCTACCCCTACCACCCCTACCTCATCTCACCTCTGTCTCTTTCGACCTCAAACACTCTCCCAAGCTTACACCATCTGCCCAACATCATACGCCTCAGCCTCCACCTCCACGTTCATTTCCACGCACTACCGCCCCCCTGCCCAAACTTCCCTTCCCCTCCCTCCAGAACTCATCCTACACATCTTCTCCCTCCTCCCAATGCGTTCTGTCTTAGCATGCATGCTCGTCTCTCGTTCTTTCTACACACTAGCCAAAGACCCGAGCGTCTGGCTAGGAGTGTGGAGAGCAAGAGAGGGTCGTCCAAGAGTCCAACCACGCGTACCTCACCAAGGCGCATACAGATATTCCTACACACACAGTTTTGCGTACGGACTCGGGCCTTCAGAAAATTACATGTCCTCTTACTCAGTCCCCCAAAATTCCTTACCCAGCTCATCCTCCTCTTCTTCTCAAGACGATTCAGATTCAGATATCATGTCGCTGCGTTATGCCCACGCAGATGAAGGCGTACATGGATTCTCGCTTCTTGAGGACTCCGAAGATGCGGAGGGAGATCGGCCTAGTGGCTGGGCTATAGATTGGGATCGAGTCGAGGCGTTGCGGCACAGCGGGCGCTCGAGGGATATTTTTATAGATGAGGAAGTTGATGCTAACCGACCATCAATTTACATCCCTTATGCGGATCCGATCTTGAGAAGAAGCACGAATTTGGGACCTCTCCGGCTTAACTGGCACACCCTCTACCGCTCGCGTGCCACGCTTGAAAGAAGATGGCGAGATCCAGGCGGTGAACCGCGGGTAATGCGGATTGAGGGGCACGGAGACAGGTGAGTTCTATACCTTCTCCTTTGCGTTTGCGTTTGAAATTGATGATTGATCAACCCTCCATAGCGTCTACTGCCTCGACTTTGACTCGCGACGGATCATCACAGGATCTAGGGATAGAACTATCAAAGTGTGGTGTATTCGCACTGGCGAGTGTCTTGCGACGTTTGAAGCTCATTTGGGGAGTGTGCTTTGTTTGAAGTTTGAGAAGGACTTTGATGCGAAGCGATCTCATACGCGCCGGTCTTCTTCTCGTGAGCCTGGTAAAGAGGAGGAGGGTGAGGATGCGAACGAGGTGGAAGATGAGGAATCGCACGGTATGATGGTATCCGGTTCTTCAGATTGCACAGTACGCGTCTGGGACTTATACGCAAAGCATCGTGATTCGGGAATACGGGCTGATGTACGTGCGATTCTGCGTGGCCATTCGGGGGGCGTGTTGGATTTGAGGATGGATGAGAATTGGATCGTTAGCTGGTAAGTCTCCTTCTACCATGCTCTCGATATCGCACATTGACATTACACCAACCGATACTAACGCCCTCTTTACCTAGCTCCAAAGACGCATTGATCAACGTCTACTCCCGATCTACGCTCACTTTACATGCTGTCTTACGAGGCCACGAAGGACCCGTGAACGCCATCGGGCTCGAAGGCGGGAGAGTAGTGAGTGCGAGTGGGGATGGTCGAATGATGTTGTGGGATGCTGCTAGTGGGAAGTGTGAACGGGTGTTTGAGGGGCATGAGAGGGGGTTGGCTTGTATTGAGTTCAAGGTGTGTTTCTTCTTCCGTCTTGCTTTTCTTTTCCCCTCAAGTGTGATCGTTGTCGGACATCGGTGATTAGCACTCGATTATATCTTTTACTGATTCAACTCTACTAGGACGACCTAATTCTAAGCGGTTCAAATGACTGCACGATCAAGCTTTGGCGCGCATCCACAGGAGAATGTTTGCACACTTTTGCTGGTCATACGTTGTTGGTCCGCGCGTTGTGTTTTGATCCGAAGACTGGGTACGTGGTCAGCGCGAGTTATGACAGGAGCGTTAGGGTTTGGGAGTGGAGGGAGCCTGCTGTTCCTGGTGTGGATGCTGGTCCTTTCATTTCGTCATCTTCTTCGCACTCTTCTTCCCCGTCAACCTCTTCCTCGTCGTCGTTCCACTCGACACACACCAGTACCTCCACACATAGCAACAACTCCACGAACACCAGAACATCGATCTATGCATCTGATACGGACGGAGCAAGCGTAGTAGGGGTCGCGGACGGTGTCGTTGGGTATAGAAACTCGGGTATGAGCGAGAAGAGGGGTGTTGGGAAGTTGGTGAGGGAGTTTAGGAATTTGCACGCGAGTCATATCTTTGATGTCAAGTTTGATGTGGGAAGGATTGTTAGGTGAGCGATTTTTTGGTGTATTGGGTTGCAGTTGGCTATGTGGTTATTGTTTCTTTTGTTTCCGACTTCTTATGATTGATGAGACTCGCTAACCCTGCTTCCCTACAGCACTTCGCATGACCAGAAGATTGTTGTTTTGGATTTCACAGACGGCATCGAAGGCTCTGAAATCTTTGGGTGACATAGGGTATTGATTTTTTTTCTCTTCATCGTCCGATAGCCAGATCCTTCAATGAAACTATTTATTTTATCACGCATCTTATATCCGTTTTGTATCTAACTCTAGTGTACTATGTAATGTATGGGTCATTGGTTTTTTAGGGCTGTATACCGTGACGTGGTTTCTCTCGTGGACAGACCCTAATAGAAGCGCATCAGAGATGGCCTAAGTCCAGCCAGATTATTACTCCGAGACCCACGTACGTGGCTCATGACGACTTGAAGGTGTCTGCCTCGAGACTGACTAGGCAGGTATTTGCCCTACGCGTCAGGATCTACAGATTTCATATCAAGTCGTCCGGATGTCGTGGAAGCAAGCCATTATGTAATTCGATTCCGATCGATGTCGTTTTCCGGGGTCCTGACGCGACGCGACGCGCTGACCCTCAAAGACAAGTATGGATACCGGCGAATTCGCGACGCAGACTGTAGCTTCTCAACTTCTGGTAACAACTTCAAATCTTCCATTCCAACCTACGTGTGATCGCCAGGTACGACAAAGTGCCAGCACAACAAGCAGGGGGAACACACGCGGAAATTGACTTCGCAGGCGGATGCCCTGATATCACTCAATCCCAGGTTTGGTCTAAGCCACACTAACCTGCTAGTAGACTTTGTACAGCTAGGGTATAGTCCATTGAATGCCATAAATCTATCGCTCAATAGTTAAATGTAAATGCAGCGAGTAGTCAAGTGAGATGCGAGCTCATGTCCGTGACTAAAGGAATACATGATAGGACTAGATCATCCTGCAGCCGCCGCAGCTGGCTTTAACTTCATCTGGTCCACCCGAGGTATCCGACGCTGCAACTCGTTTGTCCGCGACGATGTAAATCTATCCACGACGGTCTCGGGATCAGGTGAGATGTCGTTCTGCACGGGAACTGATAAATGCTTTCTACCTTGCTGATCACCAGAAGACGGATTAGTCCCTATCAAGATATGTCCCTTGATCCTATACGAGGATAGAAGCCTCGAGCGTTCCGCCAAGATAGCTGCGGGCGTAGATGCTAGAATTTACGAACAGCAGTGTGCGACTGTGGCGTTATCGTTGGTCTCGTAAGCAATGGCACAGCTGGTAATCTGTGGAGTGAAATACCAGGCTGTTCCATTTGTCTCGTATGAGCCACATGGCCAAGCGGATCCTTCACTAGTCGCCGGAGCCCATAATTTGCTAGGGCTGGAACCCTATCGAGGAGTGTCGAAATGCGGAACAAGTACCATCAGCATAATTCGGCAAGGCGCATGGACAAGCCTGAAACGTCTTCGGGGTTGTAAACGCTGCACATCCCTTGACATGTATGCCAAATAATGTGCCTGTGTCGCAGCTCCATAGCGTTCACGTCATTGGTGCTCCATGGCTCCTTGGCATACATCCCGCTCTTGGTGAGAACTCCATGGAGATAATGGCAGTGCTGCATCGTGAAAACTACGAAGAAAAGGTCAAAATTATAACCTCCCCCTCGCCAAAAAGCAACGATACTGTACAAGTTGGAAACGTCGCCAACGAGACACCAGTCTGTGCCTGTAGGCCTGGGTCGTGACAATTTCTATTTGACAAACGAGCGTTAAAGCGATCCAGTGCAAGGTAACCGTAGAACTAGTACCTAATCGACTGACATGTCCACGTGTTGGTATTGGCCACGACAAGTGGAAATACGGGTACAAATATTTACCCATGGACCACAGCTGAAGCTGCAGCAGTTGCTAACATCGACAAAAGAAGAGTTAGCCAGAAGTTTCATCGTGCGTGATAAAGTGCTTACTTTATTAGCGCTGAAATCTACAACGAGTGGATAGATCTGCTTTGGTGTCCTGTCAAACCTCGTGCTTTTCATTGGCCGATGCTAGTCAATCAAGTACGCTCGGGCTAGACAATTCAAAACCGGTATTTGAGTTGTCTGATAGCGTCGCGACGCCATCATGCCAATGGAGCGCACTTATCTTGTTTCAAACATAACAGCATGCATTAGGTACTGGCAAAACAAGAAGTCTCGCCACGTATCATCACGGCATACAGTGTTCTTCCGACAGTAATCGTGATCAGATCAGGGTATACTCACAGATAGCCCATGCGAATGCATATGGATTCTTTATGGTCCACTTATGACTCACCTGAGCTTTTCTGGCGGGATCTGGTGTCCCGTCGGCCCATTCACATGAGCAGATCATTATGTCAGGACATTTCTGGCAATGCGCAATTGCGCTGACGAATAGAACAATCGAGATCTTGTAGCGATCTAGAGCGACGAATCAATAATAAGTATAGCGGTGTAATACAGAACTCGAAATACAATTAGCGACACAGTTGGTCAGAAAATGATGTGAGAATGGGATGGTATAGAATGTCCGAGAGAAGAAGAAGATGCTGACCATCCTCCCAACTAGGAAGAGATGGTTGTAATATGCACGAAATCAGGATGCGCGACAAAGTTCCTGAAAAAATGGAAAGTCGCACTGTCGGCGATTTTTTGAACACCGATAGGCGACCTGCCATCTCAGAGTCGTAGAGGCAGTGCTATGGCCTGAGATATCAAAGGTGCGCTGTGACCAGATGAATTTACTATGTGATGCGAACGCTTGCGTGGCGGGAGATTTGGATCCTGAAAGTCTGTCGTCTTCTCAGGACCGGGTTCCTAACCAAAAGGTCTTCGCCACATACTATGTACGTCAACCTGTCCACCCTCCTCCCAACTCCGCGAGTGCTTGCGCGCTGGCCCGTAGGATGGATCTCTTGATGATCGCATCTGCCCGGTAAACTCAGTGTGGAAAGGGAATTACAGAAAATCATCATTACCTCTGATTGTGGAATTGCTTCGAGTGCCCCAGTGAACGACCCTGTCATATCTGGCTGACGCCAGTCGACTCTGGGACTATTTTGTGATGGTACCATGTCAACTGAGGGTCTCCGGTCGACAAGATGATGTGACGAATATGGGTGCTGCAACGAAATGAGCGGTGTATCCTGGGCAGTGTCAGTTCCAAACGCACGTCTTGTTGACCAGGAGTATCATCGTGGGGTAGTGATGACTGCCGCGAGTAATCTTGAAGAGAAAGTAAGATTATAGTACGCAGAAATAAATGCTTTGGATAAGCGCCTACCTGTTGAACTCTGAGTTCTGGAGAGAAGAGCTGTCACTAGCAAAAATTTGATGAGGCGGGACAGTAAGGCTAGCACAGTACAAAAATACCCACTGAGTTCGTCACGATGCTGTTCAGCGGCGTTGACATCCCGCCTAGCGCGGGCTTCCGCGTCCAGACAAACATTGTACCGTTGAAACGCATCCTGTGTTTGTGACTGCGCACGAGCGAGCGTTGCCCGCGCTTCTTGAAGATATTGGCCTTATAGATAAAATTAACTTGAAAACATGAGGATGATTAATGGGACAAACCAGATGACTGCGCGTCTTGCAAGAGTTGCTCGTATGTTGCCGTTGAAGGCGAGGAGGAAGTTCGAATCACATGCGCGCGAGATGTGCCTGGTGAGTGTACATAATTTGGACTTGAAACATTGGAACCACTTTCTGTATATGGGGAGTCAATATGTGTGACGGCGTGGAAGTACCTGAGAGCGATCAGGGCGGCTGACCTGGCTGCAATCGAGCGATATGATCCACCAAACTGGAAGGCGGGTAACTCCCTTCAGATAGTTCCGGTGTTGAGACCTCCATGGAATCGTCGATGGGTGGAAGCTGGGGGGCATTGGGACCAAGATGTCGCAAGCGGGGGTTGTGGGGGATGCCCGCGTTGTGTCGCTCAATAAACTTCCTTAGAAAGGCAAGCTCAATGTCATCGGGCATCATGTATGGGGGGCCTTGAATGTCGCCTTTCTGCATAAGGACCTCTAAATGTGACATTGTCTTATCTTTGAGCTGTTGCAACCACTCGTGCAATTCCATGTGGTCTTGATCTGCGCGAGCGTCACTGCCGTCAAGAGCGCGATGTCAACAATAAAGCATGTTTGTAAATAATCATTGACAAACTAGTCTTGACGTCTTCTTGCTTTTCTCCAGTAGGTTTTTGTCAATTTCAGGGCGCGGTTGACTTCATTATCGAGAGTTCGATACCAATCGCTTGAACGTCGGTTTAGCTTTACGGCGAGCACGCCGGGTTGAACTCGAAGCTGGAGGACACAGCGACCGTCGGGATCAGGAGGGCCCAAGGCACCTTTTTGACCTTGATTGCCTCTGGTGGCGCCACGGGAGACGTTGCCAAGTTCTGGCCATGGAAGGTCGTCGGATTGCATGATCACTAAATGATTGATACTCCGTCAACGGGATGGTGAAGTTGAGGAGTGTTGCAAGAGTGGAGATAAAAACTCGACCAAGATAATCATGCGGCAGCCTTATAATTGCAGGTGTCCTTTCTATGCAACGTAGCGATGCGGCTTTCACCATACGCACTGCCTTGGTTATTCCAATCAGTGTTTGCTGGGTGACATGTCAACATACTCATGTCAGCAGGGGTGACATCTGGCACATCCAAGTAGATTTAAGTTCAAACGCTCAAGCCAGGTCACCTCGCTGACGGATATTCGGACTGCTCTCACGTTTATATATCATCACGACGCTGGCCGGTGTCCTGATATAGGTATGGTTGTAAACGGCAGCTATGATACAAGAATAACGATGAAGGCGACCACAGAAAGAGTGCCATTGGGTACAATAATCCATACTTGGCTGACCCCAAATCTCAACTGGCGGTGCCACGACAGCCGCGAGATAACTCATCGTCCAATCCAGTATCTTTGACTTTCAAATTCATGTGGAGAAGTCCACTCCTTGCGCCAGAGGTGCAGCATCCGAAAAGTTCACCGTGCATGCACTCCACCGAACGTACTGCTTCCAGGCATCTCCGCCGGATTCGCGGCCCCTGAAATGAAGAAGTCAGAAGAGAAGAAGATCTGCCTGGAGATGTTCTGACCATCCGGTGCTCTATAGGTGAGAATGGGCGCAATTAGGCTGGGAAGGTCGATCATTCAGAACAGAAGCTGTGACAGACCTTATTGCCTCCAAATGCGGCACCTATTTCGGCGCCGCTAGTCCCAACGTTGACCTGAATTGTTTCATTAGCTCATCAGGACCTCCATCTCCCAAAGCCAAATGGACATACATTCACAATGCCCGCGTCTGAACCTTCAGGCCCAATCCACTTACCAACGTGCCGAACGTCTCTGGTCCAGAGGCTGCTAGACAGTCCTTGAGGAACAGCATTGTTCCATTCAATAGCCTGCTCCAACTCATCAAACAAGCCGACGTTCAGGATAGGTGCGAACGTTTCAGTACTCCATATCTTATCAGCAGGATCCGCGGTCTTTGGAACTGAGATCGTGGGTTGAACGAAATTGCCCTGGCTCAGCGCCGCATGGTCATATGTCTTTCCACCAGTAAGAATCTCGGCACCGGACATGCGGAGTCGCTGCACAGCCTCGCTGTAAATTCCAACAGCTGCACGTGTATGCAAAGGTCCAAGCAAAGTGCCATCCACTAGGGGGTCTCCGACGTTTATAGTAGCGTATAATTTCTGAAGTGCGTCAAGGAATTTCGGTGCAATTGCGCGATGAAGATAAAGTCGCCTGGTAGATGTGCACCGTTGGCCAGCAGTGCCAATAGCGCCAAAAAAGACAGCTGGGACAGCTAACCGCATGTCTGCGTCTGGCATGATAATTGACGCTAGAGAAATGTTATTAGTGGTCGTCCTCATGGTCCATCGGAATAAAGAAAGTACCATTGTTCCCGCCCAACTCCAATATGCTCTTGCCGAATCTAGACTGAACAGCCTTACCAACCACTCTGCCTACGGCCTCACTACCTGTAAATGAAACTAAAATACTTTCATTCAACAAACGCCACTCGGAAAGAAAAAAAAACCTTACCAAGGGGTATATCCCGACTTTCAACGATAGCTTCTCCGACATCCTTTCCGCCCGTGATGAGAGTAGACACAGCGCCAGGAAGGCCGTTCTTCTCCAGCACACTCGCAATGATCTTTGTTACGGCAATGGAACAAAGTGGTGTGCTCGGTGAAGGTTTCCAGACGTTCGCATTACCAGCGGCTACTGAAAGCGCAAAATTCCTATATTCAATTATTTAGTCAGGTCTCCCTACAACCATAGTCGGAAGTCGTACCACCCATATACTGCCACCGGAAAATTGAAAGCAGTAAGCACGCCGACAACACCAATGGGGTTGGGCACTGTGACAAAATCGTACATCAGCACAGCATGTCAAAATTGAATTAATTGCGCAGTCGACCTTCCAGGATAGTGTGACCAGGTCTTTCAGACGCCACAACTCTGCCGTTCATCATTCGAGATAAGCCCACCGCATAATCGCACTCAAGAGATCAAGGGTTTCAAGATCAGCATCGGAAGAAGCAAAAGGATCCGCACAATATCCACGAATTCCTGAACTTCCCCAATACCTTCTGTTTTGATTTTCCCCATTTCGAGGGACACCAATGCCCCAAGAACGTCACGCTAAAAAAAACAATAAGACTACCTTTGGAGGTGCTAAATATGGTGGAAACAGGGACTTTGTACCTTCGCGGAGAGTGCTTCTCTGATCTGTCGTAAAAGTTCGCCTCGCTTGGGAGCAGGAACCGTCCTGAGATAAAGATAAGCTTCCTTAGACTTTCCCAGTGCTTCGTGCAGCTCATGCGGTGACGCCTGTGAGATTTTATATTACATGCCGGACAAAGTACGCAGGTGAGTCCATACCGAGCGAACCCTCGCAAGGACCTCCCCTGTGGCGGGACACACGCTTTCCAGTATATCCCCGGAGCCAGACCATTGTCCGTCATAAACTCCTGGGAGTTCTGCAGCACCAGCAGGGATGTCAAGTGACGAAAGAATAGCCGAAGCGCGCGTTGACAGGCTCCGCGCACCGCGAAGAGTGCCGCAGACCGGGTGACGCAAGAGTATCATAGCGCTAAACCTGAAGAAAGTGTTCAGTATTAAACAAAAATCTCACGTATGATGTGATCGAAGCGGATTGCGACCCTGTGGTGTTGGTGGTTCGAGTTGCAAATTTTTTAAATTTTTGAGACGATGTAGCGTCTGAATCACGTGATTTGGTGAGCTCATGTGCAGCTGCAGGAGAAGCGTGCATACGAGATGTGAGCTAACATGAATGAGATAGCATAATTATTATCACATAATAACAAGTATCTAAGCGCCGAGCTTTCAGAGATTTATCCGTCCATTAATAGACCAAGTACAACCTCGGACCAGAACCAAAGGCCACGGATCTCATTGAGATGATGCAGTATGTAGCAACCAAAATACTGACAGGGATGGATAGTCATGGATGCACTGATCTCACAGCATCCCTCTCGGAGCCTCCCGACGGGTTATGTATAATGAACATTTGGTCCCTGAACGGCTGTCAGTACTACAGTACCCGTACCAAGAGGCAAAGCGATGAGATGCACCTATGAGAATTAAATTAGCATCAAGGGCAGTGATGCCGGTAATGAATGTGTAGTATGCCTCACATCGATGCCAAAATTATAGGCCCTTGAAGAAGGAAGCGTCCGCATCAATCTGGTTCCGCGCCTTCTTGTTCCTTCCTGCCAGTGCATTTTTGCTGCTTTTCGATTTTCTTTTCTTCTCCTTCGGGGAGTGAGAGTCCCGTACGTCCTCGTCGCTGTCAGAGGCCTCGGTTACTGTTGCAGTACCCTCGGGAGGTGCTCGGGTTCCGACAACAGCTCCGTCGGGTTCCTGCGAGTTTATGTCCGACGTTTGGATGATCTGTACATTATCGGATTCATCGACTGCCTCTTCACCCTCTTCGTCTTCAAAAATGGCCCTGAGATCTGTCATTTTGAGTGTATCATCGTGACCTGCACTACCAACCCATCTTCCCTCCCCACCGAGATCAACTGCAATCCTTTCGATGGGAAAAGACCCGTGGTCAGCAATAACCCCAAGGAGCTTGGTAGGAAATAATTGCACGGCCCGCAGAAGACCATCAGACGATCCCGTGAGGATGGTAGAGTGAGAAGACGGGTATGACGACGGTAGCGTACAAAGGGCATCAATCGACTGGGGGTGCCTGCAGCGACAATGAGAGAGGTCTTCAGGAAAACATCCAGAATTTTACCCAGGAACTCTGTCGACACAATCTCCCCATCCACGACTACGATTGAACACGGATAAAATCCCTGTCTGTGTGCCCACTACTACTTTGGACCCACTATTAGCCCGGCATTTCGCATGCACACAATGAGCATGTTTAGACACATATGTAGGTGGAAGCACCTTCGAATAGCAACAATAGAGAGCAGCTCATCTTCCTGATCCTCGGACTGTGCCACCGGTTCCGGCTTCTTTCCACGCACATCAATCACTGATAATGTGCCATCACCGCTTGATTATCGCACAGAATGAAAAAAAAAAATTATATAAATGTTGGAGTGCGGAGGATACTGTTGCTATGTGTGCTTGCTTACCTGGTTGTGATGAGTTGCTTCTTGTCGTCTAACCAAAGGAAATCAGAGATGAAGTCATAATGATGGGTATAACCTCGAATGGGATTAGACTTTCGAGGGTCCCACAGCTATCCACAGCCTATACGTAAGAAGTTGATCGTAGCACATCAAATAGAATCGGCTGACCTTGATTACTCCATCATCATCACCAGTGCCTAGCATCTGGGGCATAAGGCGTTTGATGCGATTTACTGGGGAACTTTAATTGGCACTGCCATCAGTTGCCTCAACGAAGCATAGAGTCACACCAAGAAATTACTGACTCACTCATGGGCATCTTTGCGCGTCTCACTGACTGTTCCAGTGGTTGTATCGATCGTGCTATATGTCTTTAGTACTATGGACAATGGTCGTATCAAAATAAAACATACAAAATAGCTTTTGCCTTTCCAGTTGCCCAAAGACGAGACCCATCCTCGCTAATATCCAAGCAACGGCAGGAACGCTTAGAAGGCCTTAATACAAAGCTTTCTTCATGCTGTCCTTGTTCATCGTACCGAAAGGCCTTGACCTTTCCGTTAAGAAGGCCAGTATATACAGTCGAGTGCGTGGGATGAAATGCGAGGTCAAAAATCTGGGATCCGACTGGAATGTCCGGCATGAAAGTGACGTCGACGAGTTACAGCTAGACTTCAGGTGAACAAGTAGCAAGCCAGGCTGCTCGCGATTATAATGTGGACACGAACCGTACTGGCATAAGACCAATATGCAAGGCCGGCCACAGGTTTCCAATGATGCCGGAATGGTCCGGCGGTCCAGCCGGTAGTCTAAGAGCTGGGGTGAATGCGCCTGTGTCCTAAACATCATTTGCCCATCTGTGTCGGTCAATGGGGGAGAGAAAATCCCTTAAAACCCATGGCCGCCGTATCTCGATTCTCAACGTTAATTGTTTTACTTGCAGTCATATGTCTTGCACAGACAGTTACACTACATGCTGGTCTCAACAACGCCCTCTCTAACGGTGCCGACACTAAAGCGGTCAGCGCTCAATATTCAAGAAGCCCATCGTTTGTGGAGGACAAAGAGGATGTAACCCTACACGATATCGTTCTCGTTGCGTCTGTAGATGGTCGGTTCCACGCACTCAACCGTACCTCTGGACAGAAAATCTGGTCCATGTCGCATACTGCGCACGAGGTCCCGTCCAGTCTTGCACCGCTTGTTCGTACCCAACATGCCACCTATGACTCCGACTTGACGGATGACGATGACGCTCATCATGAGGTGTACATGATCGAACCACAGTCGGGCGACATATATGTAATGGCGACCCCCAGTAGTAAACTCCAGCGCCTCTCTTTTTCCATGGCACAGCTTGTCGAGATGTCACCTTTTAAATTCGCGCGAGATGACGATGAACGGGTCTTTGTGGGAAAGAAAGAGACATCCTTGTTGTCAATAGAACTGGAAACCGGGAAAGTCAAGGCCATTAATGCTGAGTGCCCTTGGGACCCGTTTGAAAATTTCAGCCACAAAGAAGAGCTTGACTTGGACGAACTTGAAGATTATATGCCAAACAACGAGAGGTTCATTCCGACGGAGGTTTTCATTGGACGTACCGGTATGTGTCCATTACTTTCATAGTCATTAAGCTAATCAAGACCTCCTTGCAAGACTACCAAATATCCATCTTCACCCGCTCAAATTCCCCCAATGGTCGGAAGGTTCCTATACAGAATCTGTCTTTCTCTATATATGGTCCCAATAACCAGGACAATGTTTTGCAAGCGGCGTACCGTAAAACGCAAGACAGCACATACATTGACTCCCTACCCACTGGCACAATCGTTTCACTCAAAGCACATGAAAATGACTCCGCAGGTCCGTACTCCCTGCAGAAAGCGCAGTTTATGTGGACAAATCATTTTGATAGTCCTATGTAAGGAATATTGTGTGTATTTCCAGAATGTCTCTAATATTTTATATAGAGTGGCTGTATTTGATGTTCTGTCGAGCGCTCAAAAACCAGATCCATTCGTCCTCTTGCAACCTCGTCCCGATTTCTTGCGCGGATCGGATGTCTCCTCCCTTGACATTGATACAGCTTATGTAGGACTTGTCGAAGAGACAAAGTCCCTCTACGTAATGGGTGTGGATAATTTCCCACTAACGGCATTCGGTGACACTGAATTCAACCACAAACTCATCGAGTCTGTTGATGGTATCACCCGGCGACGCAAGATGGTGGAGCTATGCGAACGTGACCCCAGCAACACTCAATGCCTCACGGGTAAACGTCACCTTGATTCGTCTTTGAATAACAAACAACTCCCAGGTGTTCCTGGTGCAATGCTACCTCCTGGCGAGACCTCAAATCCACCAATTGATGCCGTAGAGGCCATGCCCACCCTGTCAGATCCCAGGGACAACGCATCAATGACTGTGCCAGGCTGGATGCCATGGTCAGGCACTACTTCTGGTACACATACGAAGGTACTTGGCCCAGCATCCCCCATTTCTACCATTGGTTCCATAATTCTCGCCACCGCCTTTGCGATTGGGTTTATATTCCGATCAAAGCTTCCCCGCGTGAGGCTTCAGATGGCGCCCGCCACAGTGTCTATACCAAGTTCCGTTGATGGAAAGCCGGATGAAGATGCGCCAGCATTGCCTCACCCAGATACCCCTGTCATACACACAATGGAGATATCCCCGGTTCTCTCAAAACTCACGCCGGTTACCATCAACTTATCACCAGACGACACCCTTTCTCACGTATCGCAGCCTCTCAATCACTTCACAGAACTTGAACAATTTGATACCCCTAGCACGACAGCACTGGATCTTGGAGAGGCGGAGGATAGCGACAGGGAGAATGCAACGCCGAAGAAACGCCCTCGACGTGGGCGCAGGGGCAAGAAAGGAAAGGGCGCAGGGACAGCCGTTAATGGCATGGGTGGAGATCAGGATGACAAGGATGCAAACGGCCATGTTCCTGAGATTGTGGTCAAAGACAACCCGAATACCCCTTCTCCCACACTCGTGGTACCTCAAACGCCGCAGGCCGCTACATCTTCCCTGGTCGTATCTGAGACTATACTAGGTGAGTACTCATAATAAAATCTGTCTCATCTGTTAACACGTTCCAAAGGTTTTGGATCTCACGGAACAGTTGTATACAAAGGCTCCCTCCAGGGGCGCGCAGTAGCTGTTAAGCGCCTCCTGCAAGACTTTGTTACTCTAGCCTCCCGCGAGGTTGATATTCTTCAAGAATCGGACGACCACCCGAATGTCATCCGATACTACTATCAAGAAGCCCATGCTAATTTCCTCTACATTGCTCTCGAACTTTGTCCCGCGTCCCTCGCAGACGTCATTGAGAGCCCCGACCAATTCCGCGAGATATCCAACTCATTCGACCCAAAGCGTGCGCTCCGCCAGATAACATCCGGGCTTCGACACCTGCACTCACTTAAGATTGTTCATCGCGACATCAAACCCCAAAACATTCTTATTTCTGCACAGAAGAAGGGTGCATCGGGAAGGGATGGTGGGCGCAGGATGCTCATCTCGGATTTCGGCCTATGTAAGAAGCTCGAAATGGACCAAACGAGTTTTCTGCCGACAGCACACGGCGCCATGGCTGCGGGCACTGTCGGATGGAGAGCGCCTGAAATTCTCAGGGGGGAAGTGAAGCTTGACGACTCGATGAGTGATGACCATTCGCAATCATCACGAGGCAGTGTCAGTACTGCAGTGAATGGGTCAACGTCAGGCAAACCAACGAGACTGACTAAATCTGTTGATATTTTTGCGCTGGGATGCCTATTTTACTACGTCCTCACTAACGGATTGCACCCATTTGGGGATCGGTTCGAGCGGGAGGTCAACATTCTAAAAAATACCAAATCTTTGGATGGCCTGAAGCAGTTTGGAGAAGAGGGCTCGGAGGCGGTAGATTTAATCACCAACATGTTAGATCCTGAAGCCTACAACAGGTATGTTTCTCGTACATGTTCTGTCTCTGGGTTTTTAATTTATGTGTGCAGGCCCGACACGACATCATGTCTTCTACATCCATTTTTCTGGGACCCAGGGCGTCGCTTGAACTTCTTACAAGACGCATCAGACCGCTTCGAGATCATGTGCCGAGATCCCCGCGACGAAAACCTGATTATTCTCGAAACCGGCGCTTTCGATGTCCTCGGTCAAGACTGGCATGCACGATTAGATAAGGTTTTCATTGAGAACCTAGGCAAGTACCGGAAGTATGATGGCAAGTCTGTACAAGATTTACTAAGGGCTCTGCGAAATAAAGTGAGTCGAACTGTTTACAAAAATCCTTTCTGCCGGAAGTTAATGTGCACTTGAAGAAACACCACTATCAAGATCTCCCAGATCATGTTAAGCGGCATCTAGGTCCAATGCCGGAAGGCTTCCTATCCTACTTCACCCGCCGTTTTCCCCGCCTCTTCATGCATGTGCACGGCGTCATATCCAACACACCATTATGCCACGAGTCCATGTTCAGGACATATTTCGAACTGGTCGACTAATATGCTCTCTATAGTTATTCGTTTGATCGAGTGGAAATCGACGATCTTGTTTGTCTTTGCACTCGACTTTGCATATTTATTTTAAAATCATATCCACATCATGTATCTGTACTTGTAACTGTTTGTTGACTGATATACATTGTCCTGTGTAATGAGAATATTCATCCTGAATAGACAGCTTCCTTCCATGTATTTGACGACACGCGCTACATGATAGTGCAACCCCAGCTCGGACGTTCCTCTTGCTGTGCTTGGGCTCTTGCTCTCTCAACGTGTCTTTGTCGCATTTGTTGGTAATGTTGGTCTTGCAAAACAGCACGTTGTCTGGCTTCGTCTCTCCTTGCCTCTGCTAGTCGCCTCGCGTCTTCTAATCTCGCTTCCTCACGTCTTAATGCTTCTCGCCTCGCCATTACCGCAACCGCTGCCTCCCCTCTCGCCGCGACCTCGGCCTCCCTCCTTTGCCGCTCTTCCAATTGCGCCTGCACAGCCCGCCAGTCATGCAGCTCCTCCTGCCGCTGACGTTGCTGCACTGCCAATCGCAACAGCCACTGCTGTTCCTGTACATCGACAGGCTCATTGACAGGATTCTCATCGTAGATCGTGCCATGATCCCTATTCATGTGCCCATAAATGGTTTCATCAGAAAAGACGCCCATGCACTGCCAGCAAATATGGCTTTTGCACCTGTACTCGGGCGAATCAATGAAATGCAAAACAGAAGCATAGCACGTCTGGAATTAACTTACAGCGTGCAAGTCATATGATTGCAGCCATCTACTTTCTCGATCAGTGCTTGACAAGTCGGGCATTTCTTCACGCGCCCATTATGAGCTGCCAGCCATGCTTCCGTTTCTCGCTCCTCAGCAACGCGTCCGGCCTGCCGCTTGCTTTCGGCACAGTTCATGCCGTCATGGACGTCATCATGGCACGATGTGCATATGCTTGAGAAACATGAAGGGCATTGGCCTGCGACCGTAGTGCTGGGGTCGGTGGAACGGTAGATCTGATTGCAGTCTGGTGTCTTGCAATATTTGAATTCCTGTGGACGTCGAGATATATACGCATGAAATGCTACTTCCAGCAGGCGGGTGAAGGAAGTTTGAGGGAGGAATTGTTGGATAGTGGGAATAGGAATGGGCACTTTACACTGGGTCTCATCACCCATGCATGTGAGCGGAAACTGACCAGATTCCAAAGCGGATGTCAAGAAATGACGTATGCAAGGAGAACAGTAGACGTGCCCGCAACCAAGACGAAGCGGGGATGATATGGTGTCATAGCAGATCGGGCAGGACTGCTGTCCTGACGGGTCTGGGACAATCTGCTGGTCCACTAAGCGAGCTTTGAATCAAGCGCTCAAGGGCAGTGTCGAGCTTCCTCGCCACCAGAGATCGTTATTCTCCGTGCAGATATGACAAACTTGACATTGTCTTCGCCAAAAGTTTCTTTCAGCTCTGGGATTCCACGTGCGAGGAAAAATCGAACGGACTGCTTCGCGAGTACTTTGGTATACTCGAGGGACGAGAGCTGCTCCAGCTTGTCCCTGATCAGCTCACGAGCCTGTATCAACAGCTTTTGACTCTCCATAAACTTTCAAAACCTGTCGTCTCCAATCTGCACGAACGAGTGCTCCTGTGTCGTCCAAAACCGAACGCAAAAATTTGTTGTTTGAATATCCGAGCGTCATGTGCCACCCTTCCAACTTCTCTCCTGCGATCAGGCTTTCTGCTCTAACTTTGAGTGCGCCAATGGCCTCTTTCTTGGAACCAGACAAGCGCATCCGGACAACGGCGCCCTGCTCATGAACATGCAGCATACACGCACGCTTGTCTTTGATGCCGCCGATCAAGGCATCCCACAAAGACTTTTGTGCGCGAAACTGCTCAATAGAGATAGTGATCAAGTACTGTGTGGGACTCGGGAGTCGGAACCAGAAGGATAAGTTCCCGATGCGATGGTTAAGGAGACGGGAATGCACCGCGTCCGCGTCCTCCCACGAAGAAAACCGCGCATGGACCTGAACGACACCCTCAATGCTTGGAGTAGGCAGCAACGGCTCTAGCGACTTTAGGGTTCCAGGAGAGATGCGTTCGATATCATCCCGCAATGTGGCAGTAATGTGACCGACGTCTTCGCTGGAAAGTCCACCCTTCGTCGTCAACCGTCTGACAACATCTGAACCAGAAAATGCTCGAACTTCTTCGTCAGAGACGGTTGGGGGAAGGAAACTAATCTTGACTGAGTTGTCGCGGAATGTTGGCACGAAGCGACCAGGTGGCATGGTATTGACCTCAACTTTGACCCGCCGTCCAGAGCACATCTTGCGGTTAAGTTCCTGCACTTTCGCAGTAGCATTCACTGTAACAGGGTACTCTGCAACATAGCGCACGGATGGGGCACGCCAGGATATCGCAAGGATATTACTGTCACGTTCAGTCGCCGCGGACATACTTCCGGGACTGTTGTAGCCTGATACTTCGAGAGTTAGAACCTCGTCCCTAAACTCGAGGCCACTGAGGTCAAGCGATAGTGCTTTCCCAGACTCAGCGTCCGTGATGATTTCAGCACTAAGCTTTCCACCACCTGGCATGGGCTTGATGCCGACGAGGTGGAAGCGCCCTCGATCAAGACCGCGGTCTGTGAGTAGCGCATTGATTTCATCTTCCTGCACATTGTGAGGCAGATTCGCAATACGCAAGGTGCAGCACTCGAATCCGGTGATTAGATGAGATAATTCGAGGCCCGCACTGAAGGTTACGATGGACCCAAGCACAACGTTCTGGACCGTCTTCGCAGCAGCTTCTTTGGCAATCTCGGCTGCACGAGCACTGGTCTCCGCCGCACGAACTCTGGCAATCTCGACTGCACGAGCCTCGGTTAACTTTTCTTCTGTTTCAATTTGTTGGGGAACAACATCTTCAAGATGCTCCTGATATCCCAAGCTAAATACGGGAAGACAGGCACGCGAAAGATTCACGTACTTCGATACTATGCAGAAACCGGCATTTAGTGCCCTTTGTGCACTTCCCGGTCTTCCAATCGCGACACACTGTGCTACCCTTGGAACTTCGCCTAGACGTACTACGACCGGGATTCTCCGAGGCAGGCCCCTGAGACACGGTGCGCTGCACCTGTGGCTGAGCCGCCCTGGGCTGGCGATTCTGTTGGCCGTTATGCTGACGACGACCCTTATGATCGAATGGGCGGTCGACAGTAGTGCGACTTAACTCAGCACCCTCTACATGCTGAGTGCGTGCTAATGCGTCACCCTGTAATGACCAAGCTTCAGTACATACTCCGAATTTCTGGACAAAAGCTTGCCTGGATCTCGTGAATAAACCTGCACTTTGCTCCGTAACGACAACGACCTTGGAGATGATACTGGCACGACATGATAGAAAGAAACAGGGCCTGAATTAGAGGGCCGCGCACCTCGTGTATACAGCAAGTCTGGACTGTGCATCAGTCCAAATCGTTCAAAACAGAATCACTTATGGAAGCATGACAGCCTAGCTAGAGGCGCTTCTTTGATTGTGGCCACAGCCTTGTCAGTACAACAAACTTCACTCTATAGATAAACGTAGTATAGTTCAAAGATACTACGTCGGAGTACTCGATTCAGCTTCACAAGCCTGCAAACAATCAAAGAACAAGTTTGCGTATTAGACGGACGAAACACGTACTTCACCCGCCAAGAGCATTGTCAGTTCCTATGTATAGAGTCAAGTTTATAACGCACTCTTTGAAGAATTAACGCAGTGATCATCGGCCCATTTGTTGTAATGCCACGCTGCTCGTCGCGGTACTCAGCGAACGATTCGGATATGAGAAGGAACGCCCGTTTCTAATATACCGTACTTTTGCTGCATCGAGTACTGGTCACCTGAAATGACACAAGCTCTGAACACACCAAAGTCGGAATGAGTTGATCGTCGATACATGTTACTGTTAAACTCAGGTATGAGTTTCTTAGTCGGGGCGGACTCCGATTGGTGGATTGGCCTTTCACCACAACCCAGACGCCGACTCGTTGAAATTGAATGCAAGACCATTGACTATTACAAGAACGCAATTACTTGTATGCAGCATCAAAGCTCGGTACACCCCACATCAGCAATGTGCCCAACGGCCGGTGGAACTTTCTCCAATACAAGAAGTTTCGTCAGTATTTAGCGTGGCGTCGACATGGTCGTCAGGCTAAGCAGCAAAATAATGATTTTGTATTCAAAAGTCCGCCAGCGATGCAGGATTTGAGGATTTCTACTTCTCTTGTCCAGCACTACTGACTCCACCTCATACGCATACAAGTCTACCTGCAGTTCTGCAGATTGGATGGCTCTAGGCCCACCGTGACAGTAATAGAGGCTCAACGGATGTCACCCGGACACAATGTCTAGAACCAAGTGAAGTGCAGATCGATCGATTCCACCATGAACCCACAAGATTGGTATTGCGCATGTCCTGTACAGAGTAAAGCAAGGGTATGCATAGTCAACGAAGGCCACTAAAGATATATCACAAGAACCGTCAAACATCGTAGCACTTATCATTCGATGACTCTGAATCATAATCCAAGTCCTGGTTGCCTGGCGATTTCGGATAATCGATTTCATCTTCATCTACAGATTCATGCGCTTCGTTATCCGAAAAATACTGGCCCTCAAATGCCATACGCAACGCTATGCTCGGGCTGAACAACGTGAACTTCGATTTCCCCAAGTGGACCTTGACCACCGAAAACATATATCCTTTCGGTGGGGAGTCGCTTCGTGCGCGAATTTCGTCAGCGACCTCTGGCCATATAGGGTCATCTCCAGGGAATTGCTCTAGCTTGTGCACGGGGAGCACGTGGATCCCCGGCGTATACACAGTCATGTCCAACAGAAGCACGAGTCTATCGCTGAATGCAGGGAACTGCCGCTGTGCTTCACGGACGCGCTTTTCCACGTCTTTGGCCATTCCAGAAATCTGATTATTTTCGAAGCCTGCAATGACTTGAAGACTATTACGGATATCGCGTGAGCCCCACGGCCCTGTTGGTGATTCGATTGAGAAGCATGAGACAAGGACCGAAGGGACCCACCAACGGTACACCTCAGAACTTGACACCATTTCCTGTGTCCATTGCGCCAAGCAGTCCTTTGGCATTTCTCCGAGCAATAGATTGATACCAAGCACCCTGAGCACCGACGCTTTTTGTTGACAAAATCCCATGTGCACACCGGACACTAGCACACGATCAGCATCTACATGATGGAACTATAGATCATCAGCGTACTCCTGGACCACTGCACCTGTATTCATGGAAGTTTATAGGTTCTACACTGCGATAGTCCATAGCATTGATAGTAGATGTCAGGACGACTTCGAGAGCAAGCCCCAACCCTTCGTCGCGTATATCTCGTTTTTCCACCGGATCATTTTGCATGCGAAACCAGTGTCGGAAGATAGATTGAACGACCCTGTGGTATACGAAAAATGTGGCGAGAAGGAAGAGCAACTCTATGTCACCCATGCGGCCACGCGGTGGGTGATCGCGACGGTTGACGTGAGGCGGGCAAACAACCCCCTTCTCCAACGTTTGAATGAGGCCAGCATCGATTGCTTGGCATACACATGTTATTCCGTCATCTGCATCGCGAATAGCGGATGCAATGTACGAGTACCCCGACCACAAAACTTCCTGCCTACCCGCGAGTCCCATCTGTGGATGAAGATCTATCTCCTCGTTTGCCTGCACCAAGATCCTCGGCAAGATCTGAGTGATCGCATCCACCACTATGCGAATCGAACCTTGGCGGATAAGCTGCGCGCGGCACGAAGCGTCTTGGCGACTGATGGTCTGGATAAACAGAAAGGAATATTTGAGACCAACAGTATAGAGATGAAGTAATTTGACGCTCGGATCGCCTGGCGTCCACGATCGAGGTTCTTCTACAGCAGTGGCATCTCTGATGATCCGACGGATGTATCTGAGAAGGGTGAAGACAACGGGCTTCACCCCTCCGGCAGCATGTATAAAATTCGATAACGGAAGGGTGACTTTGGCTGGATCTTCGGATTCAGATACGCACACATAGTTTGTTAGCGCAAAAGACGCCCGGATCTTAGAAATAAGGGCATCCGTTGAAGCTCCACGATGGCCTGGGAGTACATCTCCCCTAAGGTTTCCAACCAATATCCATAACCGCGCGGCAAATTGCTGGACAGAAACAGAAGAACGGAGCAAGTGACGCCCTTCCTCCGATTTGGTGCAGATCAATGAGAGTGGACTGATGCATAATTGTACAGCGTCGGACACACTGCAAACATCGGGGCGCGGAGGAGTAACTGAGACATCGTAAGGAGGAGGGAGGCAATTATGGGCGAAGAACCACATCCACGGATATGTATCGCTCCACCTCCTCACAATATACTTTGTCACAGCGTCTTCCTTGACACCAGTAGCTTGAGAGGCAACCGTGCTAATTTTGACCAATCCCATGAGAGCCCACTTCGCGCGCGTGATGGTAGGGATAGTCTTGGGATTGATGTAGGTTGGTACTTGAACCGAATGAAGGATCGCGTGAAAGATGGGCACCAAGCAACAGCATCGGGAAGTCCTTGGGAGCGTAATGAAATCAACCAGTCTTGCCAGATCGCTGATGGATCCCTGTAGAGCCTTTTTTGCAGCAATCTTGAGCGCATATTAGTGATGGAACGAATTGTTGTATGATAAGAGATCCAACTTGTATTGGCGCTGGCAGAGACTTGAGTGCTTTTGTTTCGTCTGGAGTGAGCTGCAAGCTTGCAAATGCCATCGGAGGGGTAGGTGTAGTGTGATGGGCTTCAGCAGGGGACAGGTGGAGGTTTGTCGATGTTTAGCGCTTAGCTTCTGGACCGTTATCATAATCATGATGAAATGGTCAACACCCCACAAGCCTCGTGTCTGATATGGGTGCGTAAGATCCATCGAGCGGCCTTAGTAACTGGAGCATTAAAAACAAAGAGACAAACACTAGTAAATTCAGGACCCGAGTGGTAAGGGGTGGCCGGGTACCTCTTGACTAATCGACAAGGTATTAAATCCTGCAGTGATACATTCTACAATTCTGTTCGGGTTTGTAACCCATACAAGGCAACAACAACTGGCCTTACATGCCAGTGACAGTCAAGGCCCTGCAACCAACCCTCAGGCTAAAGGAATCAAACACTCATGGGTTCTCTGACGCGGTTGCTGCCTATGACTTACAGTATAGAAGCTCGATATGACTCCTCAGTGGTGCGATCAACGGCAATCACAGGAATGGTCACTGCTTCTCCGGTGTCGAAGTATTAATGGAGCTACTTACGTGACGCAGCCGCATTGTGCTACTCAGATTCAACTGTCAGAGGTATCTTCAATGTCGCTCTCATCCGACCCTCCCAAGTTTCGAGTAGCAATCTGGTGAGCTGGATAACCTCTCGGACTGGACGCAGACTGAACTTGCCCTCCAGTGGTGCAGGCATAGGAGGGCTAGTTCTCGCTATCACGATAGGGAAGTTTGCAGGGCGCGATATCCACATAGACTTATATGAAGTCCGTGATGCTATTACAACTGCTGGGGCTGGGATCATAGTCTCGCAGCGCACAACAGAGGTTTTAGCGGAACTCAGCTTGTGTGAAAAAATCTCTCGTGTTTCGGCAATGCCCCCTTCCTCCAATCATGGTCATGGTCTGTTTAGAGAACTTGTTTTGCAACTGCGTTGAACTTGATTCGTTTTGATAGGTCGGAGATTGAGGAAATCCAACGTCCCAAATGGTGGTTTTGAGTGGTTTCAATATATCTCCAAAACTGGTCTGTGAACTCCATCATTTTGAACTGGGGGCAGAAAGATGACAAAGCCTGTCACAGTTAAACCAGGGTTCGTTATGCATCGGCAGGAGCTCGTCGACATTCTTAAGCAAAGCATCCCGTCGTCATGCACTATCCATTTTAATAAAAAACTCACCAAATATGAAAAGCAGTCATCAGGATCACTCGCCCTCTACTTTGCTGATGATAGTACATCGACCACCGACGTGTTAGTAGGGGCAGACGGCATCCATTCCGCAGTGCGGAAGACACTTTTCGAAACGATAGGCCCAGACGTCATAGACCCAAGCAAGATAAGACACTACAGCGATCCATCTTGGACCGGAACGCTTGTCTATCGCGGCACCTTTCCAGCGGAGAAGCTTTCGAAATTGGATCCACATAACGTAGCTTTGAAGGGTTTCATGACAGTACGTCCTATGAAAGCGGTCACGATCGCCATGAATAACTTTCATTTGGCAGTTTTGTGGGAAGGGAAAGGTAATTTATCACAATCAACTAATCCCTGTTTTCTGACGAATATTACAAAGCATGTCGTATCATATCCTATTTCGCAAGGAACGCGGATCAATGTCGTGGCATATGTCTCTGATGAACAGAAAATTGGCATGCCTTTTGAGGGCGATTGGGTTTCAGCTGTGTCTCTAGAAGAAGTTTTGGAAGCATATCAGGACTTCGAACCCGATGTTAAGCACCTTCTGAATGTGATTTTTTGGGTTGAGTTGGTCATGTTGTTCTCGACTGACGATTATTTTTCGCAGTGTTTGGAAAATCCCTCGAGATGGGCGCTTCATGTGGTAAATAAATTGCCGCTATTCACTTCCGACAGAGTTGCGCTGATGGGCGATGCAGTACGTTTCTCCTTGTTAGCACAATAATCATTTGACGAGTTCGTGCATATAGGCCCATGCGATGACGCCCCACCTTGCCGCTGGAGCTGGTCAAGCAATTGAGGTGTGCACGTTCATTCAGCAGACCGCGAAAATTCTTCTCTTTTTATCAAGGACGCGTTTGTGCTTGGACGCCTTCTTGCCCACCCAATCACAACATTGGATAACGTGCCTGCCGCGCTGAAAGCATATCAGGGCGTCCGCCTCCCGTTCACTCAATTCGTAGCACGTCAAGCGGAACGTACCACAAGCACGATATACGATTTTTGCGCCCTTGGGACAGATCAAGGCAATGAACAAGAGAAGATGGAGATTCTGAAAGAGAAGATCGTAGACCTGTGGGACAGTTGGGTAACTGAAGGTGAAGGCGGTGCTGTTGCTGAGTGGGTAAAGGCAGAAAGGCAACTGCAGGAGGGTTCGTCCAAATAGATGGTGTGACAACAGTGCATTGCGTTCACTAGCTCTACATTGTAGCGGTGCTGGGAAACGCCAGTCCCCGACTCCAAGAAATGATGATGCATTAGCAGAAAACAGCGTACCTATATATGTCAAAACCATTCACCTCTGCCGGCGCATTGTGTTTTTATTTTAGACGGGCTGACTTTATAATCTTGACGGGGTGCGAGACAATTTCCTGTGATCGGCAACAAGCACACCAAGAATCTGACAGATAAACAACACCTGAACTATGCTGCAGCATGAAATAGGTACATATTGTACTAGTGCGTGTGACCGAACATGATCATGATTAATTTCGTCAGCAAGCACTCAGGTGGTAAACTCACGGCCAAGAATGCGTTCGACCGCTGCGAGATTTTATGTAGTGAAGAATTGCTGGAGATGAATACTTGCGACGGACGCTGTCGAATTCCACCTCATTTCCATTGTTCAGTGTGCCGAAAAATCTCGAGACGGGCGCTTGACTTGGTAAATGAATTACCACTATTCATTTGCGACACAGTTGCACTGAGAGGTGAGTGCTTTCTAGCCATAATCATCCTTTGATCAATGAGATTGCATGCATATGTACCCCATGCCATGACGCCCCACTTATCGTACATGCGTGACTTTTAGACGATATATAGGAAATATAGATAAAACTTGCCGTTTAATACCTCAATAAAAAATTTCGGGTGATACACGTTTGATTGATTTCTCGTAGTCAAACCTAGAAGGTCTTGGGACCAAGGTGTTTATGTAACCTTGTACCAAAGGCATCTATCCTTGCTTTCTCTGCAAGTTCTTCGGTAGCTCCTTCACCCATGGTAGGAAGTCCCGTCCCTGCATATATGGCCTGAGTACCTCAGGTATAACGAGACCCTGAGAGTAGATGCAGTATTAGCATCAATCCATTGCGTCGTAAAAAGAAAGAAGAGCATACATCCGGTGTCTGGTAATTCTCGACCAAACAGCACAATGCGCGTTCTGTAGCGCACATCGTTCCGTTCAGCATGTGGACGTAGACCTTCCGCTGTTGGTCCTTCACTTTAAGACCACAACGGACCTCTAGTCGCCTGCTCTCTGTAGTATCGCCGAATTTCCGTCAACGAGAAGCTTACGGACAAGAATGAAACTTACGATAATCCGTGCAATTCGAGCAAGAAACAAGTTCTTTGTATGCACCTTGGAATGGGAACCACGCCTCCAGATCACATTTTTTCGATGCTGCGAGGTTCAATGCGCCACTAACGATCGCCACCACACGGTAAGAGAGACCCAGGCTCTGATAGAACGCTTCACTATTCTTCAGCATGGTATCGAATGCATTCCAGCTCTCTTCTGGAGCGGTGATCACGAATTGCTCGACCTTCTCAAACTGATGCACACGGAAAATGCCCCACATATCACGTCCAGCCGAGCCAGCTTCTTTACGGAAACATGTCGAGTATCCAGCGTAGTGTATGGGAAGCTGAGTTTTGGGGTCTTCGAACCATTCGTCTTGGTGGAATGCCGATATGGGCTGTTCCGAGGTCGCGATGAGATATTTTTCATCGTCATTAGCAATAACCTGTACGACGATATCGATTAGCTTTGAACTGTGCTACCCACCAAATTCGTCATGCCTTGTACAATTCCTCGTCGAACTGGTCAAGCTGCGCAGTCTTTGCCATAACATCTTTATTAACAAGGAATGGCGGTTGAACTTTTTTGTATCCTTTGCTGCGGAGGAAGTCAAGGGCATATGTGATGAGGGCTTGGTTGAGATCGACACCGTCATTTGTGAGGAAGTAGCCGCGGTGACCTGCGACCTTGGCACCTGGCGTATTGGTTTCAATACCAGTTATAGAATACGAATGCAACGATAATCAAACCTCGATCAAGGTCCATTGCGTCTAGCCTGAGCAAAACTTCATGATGAGGCATGATATCCGTCTTCTTTTCTACTTGACCATTAGGCCCATCTGGATGCCAGGTTCGGAGCGTCACATTGTCATCCTAAAACGTTGTCTCAGTTTCTCAGTTTGGCTAGGAAGACATAACTCGGATGCTCACCTCGGTCAAGCTGACTGGGACATCCTTCGCCACGAGATTTCCTACTGTAGAAGCTTTCTTCCGCATCTCGAACTCGAACTCGCGAGTCTCTTTCCGTTTCGCGTCAACCTTCGCATCTAGCTCTTTCTTGGAAGCGACAAGGTCATCTGCTGGTTGTTTGGCCTATAAGAGATCATAAATTCAGGCAAGTAAGCAGATGAGCGTCAAGAACAACCTTCTTCTTGGCTGCGATCTCCTTTTGCACCGCGTTGACCTGCTTGCTGAGGCCGTTCGCCTCAAAATCCACTTAAAATGCAATCAGCTCGTGGGTTCTATATTCAAAGACAGAGAGCTCTCAAGATCGCTCTTTTGAGAGGGCGATTTGGCTTGCCGATCATGAAAAGCAATCAAAACTCACTCTTCACCCACTCCGCGTACATGTCTATGACCTGATCGACCAGCTCTACCGACTCTCCTCGCTTCCGCTGCGATTCACGAATTTCCTCGGCATTCCCTCCTTTGTTGTCTATGAAACTAGTCACGTCAAGCGTCATGGTGGTGATATTTCTCTTCTAGTGTTGATTAAGCTTCTGGACCGCTGCAATGAGGATCGATGTGATTAAAGAGGGAGATAGCTAATGCTCGAGATCAAGGGTATCAGCTAGTATGTCGATTGGTGTAGTGTCACGAATCAAGATGTTTCGCTATCCTTTAATCTCTTCCTCCAATAGTCCTTTGAATCATCATTCGAGTCATGATCACGTTACGTAAGCAGGATATCACTGCCATCGAAACCAGCCAGTGCATTATCGAGTCGTCACTGTATGAACCTCTGAACGAATCATGATCAGCGACTTCCTCATCGCTTGCATGACCTTGAAATCTCGATGTCGACTCGCGGAAATAAAAATTTAGAACAAAAACCATACGACCAAACAAATGTCAATAGAAGATCCTTAACCGTTCGTGTTCGTTGAAGTGTTGTAAATCTGGTTTCTGGTGTACGTAGTAGTACATCGGCCACCCAACTAGCTGAGCATCAGTGTATCGATAATAACCTTCGCTTGCCCCAGTTTATATCTTTTGCTGTTCATCTGTTCATCTTTCATACCTCTGTCATTTCGCTTAACACGTGCCATATCGATGTTCAAGTTCATACGTCGTGTTTCAACTTCATTTCTGCCGCGCCCAGATCGGCCCTGGAGAGACGATGGTAAGTTGTATTTCACATCCCAACATGGTGATCTGACTATCTTTTGGAACCGACCCACTCTTCTATTACTGTTTTAATTGATTGATCTGATATTCAGCAACGTCCAATGCACCCACGATAGGCCGGAAGAGGTGCTTCAGCTTCGTTGAGGATGCCGATGATGACACTGCTTCTACGAGTATCAAGAAACTAAGGGGGGACTCCACGCAGGTTGAAGGTAGCAACCCTCCGATACCAGCAGTCTCGGATAAGGAGGGGGAGGATGTTAAATCAGTGACGCAAGGGGTGAAGGATGTGGAATTAGATGAGAAAAAGTTGGATTCATCCTGCGGCCCTGAGGAAGTCCCGCTTCCAGATTCTCCTGGTAGAACCCCTCAACTGGATGTAACATCAACAGAAGAAGCAGCTACGGTTCCGGAGGAGGAGGTTGATAAGAAAGATCCCCAAGATGACTCGGATGCGGATTCGGTAGCTTCTTCGTTTAAGGTAATTTTGGATGAGGGGCAGCCTGAGGATGATTCAAAGGATGATGCCAAGACACTTTCTACCTCAGCCGTCGAGGATGCACCTATCACAGAAGATACTTCTACTGCCGATGATACCCCAGCCGTCACAGAGACCGATGCATGACGCGGACCCTACCCTTGCTTTTGCAGTTTCCATTACTCTAATTATCGAGAACATGAGTACGTCTTCGGTGCATAGATCTAGTTGTTGATGAATATGTGGATGCAGGATGGATTGCACGCTGGCTGGTGCAGAAGAGGGTTATACTAACGATTTACGATACTCACCCGACACTGTTTATACGTACTGCTAATTCCTGTTGTTTGCCAAATATATCCATCTATTCGGGACTCAACGTGTACAGCCACCTGTTTAACTGCGATGGCCTCATGCATCTCTCTACATCTCATCATGTGGCAAGCCAAACAGACTAGAAGGACGATTCCCATATATTTAGTTTTCTCCTGTCGAAATCATGCGCATCACTAGTCATGCGCAGGCGGCTGAAAAGCAACCACGAGGAGTCAGACCTGCACGCGGCTCGTTTACTCTTTCATTCACATCCCTCATGTACTATCCGCTTAACAAGCTACTGGAATGCACACATATTCCGGCTTTCCAGGTAAAGTTTATTTTCATACTGCTGCTTGTAATCTGACTCGTCCGATGCAGTGGCTGGAATTATGTAGAAAACTACCAACTTGAACTTGCAAACAGCGGTCCACAACGGTTTGACTCCATTAATATCTGTTGACTAGCCGATATAGCAAGTACTCGCCTCATGTTATGTGTGAGGCATACACGCCTTTTCTTGCGCTCGTCAGCCTCATATGATAATCAGAACAGCCAGCCGCCTACTCTCTATGGCCAATCGATTTCATTCTACGAGCATCGATAGTAATATCGTGCTTCTTACGCCCCCCTTTTTCGTGGCATCCTCACCTTTCACAACGAGCTTCTCCTGCATGCCTGCCCGTCCACGGTACTTATACCTGGCACTGGTTTCATGTGTCCGAGGTTTCCTTACACTTACACATTACACGTACTTACCCCCATTGATCTTTCAGTACCCTTACCACCCTTCCACGCCATTGATCGCACGCTAGGTATCCACAAGAAAGGCTTTTGTCACCACTCATCCAACCCAGTCTTCTATCTCTCATCTTCTTCCCCACTATGTTTCGCTTCATGGGCTCGGAATCAAATAGCAAGGGTAAACAACGTCAGCAAGACGCTGACCCGCAACTTCAGGTGCATATCCAAACCGAAGTTCACCGTCCTCCTGGGGAGAGCCAGGGCTCCCAAGCCCTTGACAGTACCTCCTCCCTTCCGACTACGCCTTCAAACCCTAAGCGCCCGCTACCACCTGGGCTACGCGTGCCAACACACCCTTACCCATACTGGCAAAATCATACACCGGCATCATCTTCCCAGAGCAGCCTCGAATCACCTAAAACCCCTTCGCAAGTTTCCTGGCTCGGAGGGGCTGGAGGAACTTCGGTTGCTCGTGCCGTATCATCCTCACCAGATCTTCTGCCTCATCACTTCCCACCACCACCACCCACTGCACCACCAGCAAATGTCACACGCACGCGATCCTTACAATCCTCCAAGAGCTCGCATTCATTACGAGTGCCGATGCAGGAGTGTTTTGGGCAACCACTTTCTCCAATTGTTGAGCAAGACTATATGTCACCTGAGAAGCGCACTGTGTCGTTACCGAGTAGCCCTGACGGCTCCGGTTCTCGAACGAGTGGTACTACGGGCACTATGATGACACCGATCAGTCCATCTATGATGACCCCAACCAGTGCGGTGGCTATGTACTCCGCCCGCCCAATACCCACGCCCACCACTCCAGTTGCACCTCCGCAGTTTGTGAGACGACGAGAGGATTCGCTTGGTGAATCGTCACGTTCGTGCGCGAAATTTGGAATATAGTTCGTGACTCATCTATTTAAACAGGTTCATCGCCAGTATTTTCAAATTTTCTCTCCCGTCCGCTGAACAGGACCATAAGCATGTCATCGACGAGGACACACCAGTCTGGCAACTCGTTATCTGCAACACCGCCTGTCATTCCTCCTCTCGATCTACGCCCAGCGTTTCCTGGACCTCTCCCCTCAGATACAATTTTGTCCCAGGATATCACTGATGCTATTCTCGATGATGCATCGACGAAACGCGAGAGCTTCGTCACAGCTCGGTCAGCTGGTGCAATGCGGGAGAGCAGGTACTCTGCTATGCTTTTGGAACCAGATCATGAACCTTTAGATGATCAAGAACTCCCATCAAGCCGAACTGCGGAGTCTTCTAAGAATTCCCCCGAGCGTCAAAAAGGAATTTCCCAGCTGCCTTCACTACCTCCAGCAACACAAACACCCTTACTTCCCCGTCCTTCATCACGAACCTCAACATATCCACCCTCATACTCAATACCACAGCCCAATGTAGATCACCGGGCCAATCACAGTGGGCTCGATACTCCAAGCCAGCGTGATTCTGTTCAATCGATGTCATCTTCGTTCATCGACCGTCGCTTTGCAGAGTCAGAGCTGTATTTCGGCTCACACACAGAATGCTCTAGCGCGCGCCAGGCCAACGAGAAATGGGCTAAGCATGCTGAGAAATCCGACACCGCTCAGATACTGTTCTGGCTTGGGTTTATCGCACCATGGTGTTGGCTCATTGGTGGATGGTTGGTGAAAGCCAAGAATAATAATAGCTATAGCAGGGGCAGCAGCATGATACCCTTGTGGACGGGTAAGAGTGCACAGACCATTGATTCATTCAAGATGCAGCCGTTGCACCATGGCTATCCCTTCGTGGCGCCATCGGTGCAGAGCTTAATGCCACCATCGCATTCACGAGGGATACATTCAGTGCATCCTCGTGGCCCTTTTTTGATGGCGAGGAGTCCATGGATTAGACGGTGTAGGGTGGCTGCTGCTGTGAGTGGAATTGTTATTATGCTGCTGTTCATCGTTGCCCTGGTGGTAGTCGGGAGGAGCAGTTGAGTCGACTCTTGAACAACTTATCATGAAGGATCCGTATCCGTATATTACATTCTCAAATTAAAATGAGCAAAGCGATTTTTACCGTACAGTACTATATGATCATTTCTCCCATCACATTCCGAGGATCAAGATTGGGCCTAAAGACCTGGTTCGAACCTGTAGCACTTCATGAATACTCATCATTTTACAAATATTTAGCACTTTACGAATACTTACGGTTTACGAAAAGAGGGTACCTAGAAATCCAAGTATTTAGCAGCGCATGGCAGCATCATGATCATTTGCAGTACGAGATGCCTGACGACAATGTGATTCCTTCAGGCTGTACTTGAACTTATGTAAGCACCGCAACCTGTAGGCGATCCAACCCCAAATGCGCCTCCCGATGATTCAGAGTGACCTTACCCTCCACAACCACCATGCCCAAATCACCAGCAGAGATTCTTCTCGAGAAAGCTGATAAGAAATCAAATTCTTCCACTGGATGGTTCTCTTCTTCATCAACCAAATGGGAGGAGGCCGGGGATCTATACCAACAAGCTGCCAACTCTTTCCGGCTCGAGAAGCAATTCAAGGCGGCTGGCGACTCATTTGCAAGAGAAGCAGAATGCAGAGAAAAGTGCAACGAAGTCAACGATGCAGCAAATGCTTGGTGGAATGCTGCCAAGGCATACAAGAAAGATGACCCTCAATGCATGTCTCTCCGCACTGTTGATGCAGCTGATACTGATCTGTCTCTGCAGTGGCGATTCAGGCTTTAGGCTGCACGATCATGCATCTCACCAAGTCGGGCAGGTTCCGCCAGGCAGCAGACAGAGAGAAGGAGATTGGTCAGATCTATCAACACGAATTGAATAACATCGCGAAGGCATGCGAGAGCTTCCAGCGAGCCGCTGAGTGGTATGACCAGGAGGATGCTGCTGCGTATGTACAGTTTTCACAGGGCAGGACAGTAGCTCACTTTTTGACAGAACGGCTAGCGCATGTCGTAAGGATGCCGCGGACCTCTGTGCTGAAGTAGAAGATTACAAAGGAGCTATACAACTTTATGAGATGGTTGCGAATTATGCGCTGAAGTCGAACTTGACAAAGTATAGCGTGAAAGATTACTGGTTGCGTTCGGGCCTTTGTGCGCTTGCCATGAAAGTATGTTTCGCGTTGATGTGACCCACTCAATTTTTGATCATGTTCTAGGATGTTGGGAAAGCGCAGCGAGACATTGAAGTGTTCAAGTCGAAAGATGTTACATTCACCTCAACTCGGGAATGCAAGTTCCTAGCAGACATGTGTGCCCTCGTAATGGAGGGCGATGAACAAGCCTTTACGACAGCAGTGTTCGAGTATGATCAGGTAACGAAGTTGGATAATTGGAAGACAGGAATACTGTTGAAGATCAAGAGGTCACTCAAGGACGATGTGGATATTCTCTGATGGAATACCCTTCACGTCTCACCTGTATCATCTATACGTACGTCGGACGGTTCACATCCACATTAATAGGTTAGATTGGGCCGAATATATTGCCATGTACATCATGCACGGGACGAACTTGCGGACTACTGTACCACAACCTGCTTCAAGTTATATACATGTATTCGTCCACATCGTGGCACGTGTTATGACGCATTGTCTTTGCCATGCGCAGCCATGGAGCACCACGATCGAAAGGGAGATCGCGGGCACAACCACACAAGACTCAAAGACTGAAAGGCAGCCTGGAAGATGAGCAGATGGAGGGATGAGAGAAAATATAAAATATAAGATATCAGAGACACCGGGACACAGTACACAACGGGAGCCAAAGCCACAACGAGCGCGGCTCGTCTACTAGTGTTGATTCGGAAGTACCTACATGCGAAAGCCGATTGGGAATGTGTTAATCCTTCATTCTGAGTAGGCTTCATACTACAAATACTCGCCGGCTACACCCAGTGATAGATGAAGAGTATCTAGTTCTTCCGGCGGAATGAGCAACCTGCAAAAGATTAGTATATCACAAAACGACGTCGTTGGATAACACACCCTCCGTGAGTCTTGCCTTACCACCCGTAGGTTGGCATAGGACACTTGCACATGAGCCGCAAAGGACTACTGATTGTGCATGAGAGAATACAGTGGTGATAGCAAAGCATCCTGTAACAAATAACCGGGTAAGATCAGTGGTGTCGGGTCTGGAGCAACGGTACGCACCTGGGCATTTTACGTCCATGAAATAAGAGTTGGGGGATTGCACGAGACGCTTGAGTTTGTGCTGCTTGCGTTCCTGTTCTGCAGAGGGGTTCAATAAATCGACAGCAAGAGTCTGACCAAAATCTGTGAGGATTTCGGACAAGAAGAACAAACGTGCAGCATACCATTTTGATGAGCTGTTAGTGTTTTTGTTTGTAAGAGTTGCTGAATGGCTCGAGCAATACGCTGACCAAAATGATAGAAAACTTGATGATATGCCTAGTAGGGACTTAAGGTTTGAGCGGAGACTGAATGAGCTCTCGGAATTACCCGCACTATGACAGACACCAAGAGCCTCGCGTGCGATCGGTTAAAACACCTCATGATCATACGATCGTGTAGAAGCAAGTACATATTCGGCGAGTTCATTTGGATATCAAACGGTATCGTACACTGCCAAGACATCACACCCTCTAAGTCAATCTCGAGTTGATGATATTGACGAACTCTGGCTTCAATGAAGCTCCTCCGACAAGGAAACCATCCACGTCGGGTTGAGTAGCTGAAAGGGAGAGTCAGCATATCCTTTTCGATCTTGTTCCGTAGACGTACATAGTTCTTTGCTGTTTGCAGCGGTAACACTACCGCCATAGATGATCCTGGTATTCTCTGCTACAGACGGAGACACACTCTGAGAGATGTACGTGCGGATGTCCAGCTGAGCCTCCTCAGCTTGGAAGGATGTGGCAACTCTCCCTGTACCAATCGCCCATACAGGTTCGTATGCGATCACAATGCCGCTGCGAGATTATCTGTGAGCATGGCACAACACGGCACGACTGTCCAGATTCGCACCTCCAGTCACTCTCCTGCAGCACATCGACGACGGCCTGCAACTGCTTCTGAACCACTGCTGCAGTTTTCCCTGCTTCACGCTCCTCAAGGGTTTCGCCGACACAAAGTATGACTTTCAACGTTGCTTTTAAAGCAGCCTTAGTCTTCTGGGCAATGAACTCAGATGTTTCGCCGAAGTGGGTTCGGCGTTCAGAGTGGCCTGGAAGAAGTTCAGCCGACATCTATAAAAGTTTATAAATCACTCACCTAGAATCACCCAGGGGATATTGGCGTCGACGAGTTGCACAGGACTAATGATGGAAGAAAGTTCAAAATTGAGCCAACTAGGGCGTTCTGTCAACTCGCCTGATTTCGCCAGTGAATGCTCCTGAATCTTTGTGGTGGCAGTTTTGAGCAGAGACCTGTATTTCCGATCGCACCGTTTCTTTGACGTCCATAAGATAAAGTGACGGAGGCGCAATGACGATCTCTGCAGCAATATCTGTAAGCTGAAGATCTGGTGAATAGATTAGAATACGCGCCAGTTGTGCTGTCTAGATCAGCAGAGTTCAGGATATTGATGATAGACTTCGTTTGGTCCCGCGAACTGGGGTTCATCTTGAAATTTCCGCCGACGAAGAATTGACGAGGCATATTGAATAAAATCGAGGTGTATGGTGGAAGGGAAAAGACAGACAGAGGACAGCGTGACAGCGGCGTTGGCAGGTCCTTGATCAGGAGTGGCAGGGGTCTATCGTTGAACGATCTTTCTGATTGGTATAAGTCTCCATCGAACCACATTGAGCGAGGGACTGTGCCAAAACGAACCGAAAGAGAAACTTGGCCGCATCTCCGTTGCGATAAATCGATCAAAGATCATTATTTATCTACTACCAACACTAACTCTACTGCTCCTGTTGATCTCAATAAAAAATATGTTCCTGTACTGCATCAAACCACTCACTCAAGTCATCCGACGTACGAATCGTCTCGTCCATGATTTGTTTGTAAACATTGTCGAATGTCTGCGAGTTCACCGAGACTACCGCCGATGTACGCACTCAGTACGCAGCAGAGTGTAGCTCCGAAGAGTCTATCCATCCGTCCATCCAAAACCTTCCACAGTCCTGCAACTAGCATATCGATGATGTCGATGAGGAGTCAGGACCCGCCGTGCCGCTGTGGCTGGCAATGTTTACAAATGTTGTCTGCCAGTTGCGCTGGGTTTGAAAGTTACGTGATCACTCAATATTCTACTGTAGTTCGCCTCCACCCTCGAAGTAGTAGTGGTGGTGGTGGGTATGAGCCTGGCAGTAAGGACGTTAGCGTGCATGCACCCACGTTATCAGATCTTTTTCTCCCTCAAGTCACCAGGCCTGCTACTCTAGTAAGCCAAGTCATCGGAGTAGTTGGGGATACGATAAGTAAGAAGGGTTTCTAGTATTGATAAGTCATCCACACGAACTTCGCTCAACGCATATGATAGTTCTTGTCTTGAACTCTGTCCTGGTCGATGTGCTACGATTAACTTGCTGCTGGCAGATGCATCGCGTCCGCAGAATAGTTGCAATAATAATGAGAACAACTTTGCGAAACTTCCAAATGCGGCAGTCGTAAACCACTCGAAATCTTTTCTCTTCCGACTCTCGCACAAGCGAATACAGTTTCGTTGATTAACAGCTCGACGTGCTGTCGAGATATTGAATAATGGTTGGACATGCATAGGCCTGATTTTTTTTTGCATACTGATTGCTCCGTCATAGAGGCCAATTCTATTGCAAGGCAATCAATCCATAGCACCTTCAAAGCTTCAACCGTGATCTAACCTTCTATCTCGCAGGTCACGAACGATCACTCACTCAAATCAAGTTCAATTTAGAAGGGGACTTACTGTTCTCATGCTCGAAGGACCATATCATCAACGTTTGGTTCTCACACAATGGTGAACGCCTAGGTACATACGATGGCCACAATGGCACAGTATGGACAATCGACGTCGATTGTAAGGACTTTTTTTCTTCCTTAATGGTGCTACTGATCTTGACCAATATCTGATAGCACAATCAAGATTTCTTGTCTCTGGATCTGCCGACAACGAGCTACGTCTGTGGAACGTATCCGATGGCAAATGTCTATACGTTTGGGAGTTCCCGACGGCCGTGAAGCGTGTGGCATTCAGTGATGATGACGAGCGTGTCGTTTGCATCACTGAGCAACGCATGGGCCATCAATGTGTCATACGAGTGTTCAAGCTAAATCGTGATGGAGATGGAACGACTCGTGAGTAAGATGGAGATACTCCTCTTGATCACTCCTGATACACCACTGCCCCTCCAGAATCACTGGAACCAGAACATATGTTCAGTCCTATAGGGTCCAAGGCTACCGTTTGCGCGTTCACCTATACACCAAACCTGATCATAACCGGCCACGAGTCTGGAAAAGTCGCTCTTTTTGATGTTGTCACCGGGACAGAAGTTCTTAATAATGAGCGTGCACACATGGATGTCGTCACCGATCTGCAATTGTCTGCCGATCGCAGTTACTTCGTAACAAGTAGCAAAGACAAAACTGCTCGGGTGAGTCTCTAGCTACCGGTGATTTGGGCATTTTGATCATAAATGCTACTTGCCTAGATACACGACACAAAAACTCTTCGAGTACTCAAAACTTTTGCAACAGAGACACCTTTGAACAGTGCAGCACTAACACCCAACAAACCATACGTAGGTCGATCATTCATCTTTTTTATCTTGCTCATAAAACGGATACGTGTACAGGTTCTAGTAGGTGGTGGTCAGGAAGCAATGCAGGTCACGACTACGTCTCTGCGACAGGGCAAATTTGAGACCCGCTTCTGGCACAAGGTCTTCGAGGAAGAGGTTGGTAGAGTAAAAGGTCATTTTGGACCCATCAACACGTCAGTTCCCCTAGTTTTATTTCTTTTCAGTGATTTTGATTGATGATTTGACCGCCAGGATCGCTGTTCATCCGGCTGGCACGAGCTATGCTTCTGGCGGAGAAGATGGTTTTATACGTGTCCATCACTTCGAGGAGTCCTACTTCAGAGCAAAGCCGTATGGGGACCTTCAGCTTGAGGATTGAACACGTATCCTATTATTCATGACACGTGACCTTCCACGCTTTCATGACGTGTATCCGAAGTGATTCGAGATTAGATGATGTATGCACCGTGCATCATGTTGTATCGCAGCTCGAAGGGCGAGTGCGAGTCCTTGAAGTGCCCCGCATGAGATTTTAGTTCGTTCGAAGTGTTGTTACTGTAAGGAGTGCAATGGAATGAGACAGTCATGAACTGAACAGATGCCGTCTGGACTTTCCTCTCGTATGTCGTTGATTTCGGTTCAGACCAAAATTGCCCCATACACTCGTCGAGTTCCAATCAGTCTATAAGCAGACCCATCAAGCAGTGGAACCAATGATCATTAATAAACAATGCCATGCAAAGGGAACGAGTGTGCAACGAGGTGAGTGATACATAGCGCAGTGTGAATTAGCGTTGTTGTCGATAGCATTGAAGGGTATGAATATGCAATGTAGAGCGAAGTGGATAACGTCAAACATTTTTCTAGTTGAGATAACCGCGACACTTCGCAGAGCCACATAAACATGGGATCTTATCTTGCTCGATGGGGAAATGGTAATCTGCAAAGGGCATCGTATCAGTCAAAGAAACAAAGTATGGGGGTCTGACAGACCATATGTAATTTCATCGCCCAATTCAATATCTTGCTTGGCATAGATGACGATCTTCTTCTCGCCGTTGATAGTGATGATTTTCGCAGTACAGTTCGGATCGCATGAGTGATTAATGAGACGTCTTAAGAAAAACATCAATCAGCAGCTGCAGCACGTAAATATTCGAGCCAGAACTTACCCAAGATTCCCTTTCTTTGTGGCGTCCACCACAAGGTCCTCATCAATCCGAAACAAATAACTGCTCCCAATCCCTTGCCGCTCATACACCTTTTCCCGCTTGTCTGCGACTTGAGCCCGAATAATCTCGCCCACATACTCAATGACCATCTCCCCTCGCGCGATCCTCTCCATAGCGTACAATCCCCAGTCATGAATCGGAGACCTCGCAAACCGGAGATGCTTTTTCCGCGTTTGGAGCTGGTTGAATTTGATGCTCAGCTCTGCAGCGGCTGTCTCGCCTTTTGAAAGAGCTACAGCTCGCTGCACCTGGTTGATCTCTTCCAGACCCTGAGCGCGGCGGCGAGCGTTGGCGCGGTTCGAGCGAGAAGAGGTGACTGGTTGGACAGGTGCTTCGGCTGGAGCGACCGATTCCACGTTCGTGGATCGTAGGGCATATTGAGCGACATAGGCTGATTTCTCAGCATGAGAGATTTTGTAGTAGCCTTCAGTACGTGCTGAGCCTGTGAGATGCTTCCGAAATGCTAGTACTGTGTCGGTAGGATGCAGCGAGACGTGAGACACGCTTGAAGTGTCATTTGACATAGCCAGCCGAGCGAAATATAGGTCCTCGTCATCATTGCATATGCCTTGGTCGAGTGGATCAGGAGGAAGACTCGGAGGTCGTGGTGGTTCCGGCACGGGAGAAGGCGAGCGCGAGACCGACTCCGCCTTTGAGATATGTATGTTAGCAGTAGCAGGAACATTGAAATCCAACTCGTCGGGCCGTATGACCTCATCGACCACCAACTTAGCTGCTGACTTTTTCTTGACAACCTTCTTCTTCGACAAGGCTTTCTTATGCGGTTCATCATCCTCAAGTACAGCGTCCTTCTTAGGCCTTTTCTTGACAGGCTCCTGCTCCTCATCACGAACCTCGGAAACAGCCCGCTTCCGCGGTTCGGGTACAAGGTTCTCTTCATCCTCGGACTCCAGATCTAATTCAGATACCCTCGTAACCTTCGTGACGATATCTTTCTTCCGCTTTTTCTTTGGTGGTTCAACGGGCACAGGCTCTTCCGGTTCAACGAGAGGAGCTTCTTCTTCAACCACGGCTGTCTTCGCCTCTTCCTCCCTTATTCTCTTCGGTTTCCGAAATGAAAGTCCTTTCAGACCTCGCTTCTCCGCCGGCCGTTGCTCATTGACCATCTCAGGACCCTCCCTAGCTTTCGTCTCTGCAACTTTCGCCTTCTCGTCTGCAACCAGCTTCCGGAGATCAGCAGCAGCTACCCGCTCAGTAATATCCTTCTCCAAAAGAACCTTGAGTTCTTTGACGATCGTATCTGCTGCTTTTTGGACTATCTCCTCCTTTGTCCAGCTGGTCTTTTCAGCAGCCACAGGAGCGGCGTGTGAAGGAGGAGGACAAGCTGAGAGCGTTACCGAGTGGTGGCCAAGTGTTCGCGAGCTGAGCACCATAGCTGCGCGTCGCGCAGAGTCGCTTGTTTGGAAGGCAACATACCAAGCGTTGTGATCTCGTAGGACGCAGTCGACCTTGAAGTCTTTGAAGAACGCGCGCACGTCTTCTTCACGTATAGATATCATCGCACCACCGGTGAGGTCTATTCGGACATGCTCGAAGCCGTTCTTGGCAAGGGCGTCGACGACAGTGGCACTGGTAGCCTCTCTCTGCTGTTGATGGCGCCCTTGTCCTGGGCGGCGGGAGATAGGGGAAGGTGAGCGGGATGGAGGTGCTATAGCGTGAGTAGAATTATGATGTGAAGGACGACCGCGGGTATGGATGGGTGTTGATGAAGAGGAGTGTGAAGATGACATAGGCGCAAGGTCATTCACGGCCGGGAAACGAGTGCTCAGTGCTGAGTTCATCATTTTGGCTTTCATGACAGGTGCTGCTCTTCTGCGGGGAGGTGATAGGCGTCCGTTGGTGTATGGGATGTGTGCAGGGCGCGCAGGGAGCTGATGACTGGGACGCCATGTAGGCTGGACAGGTGTATGCGTTGAGCTTGGGGTCTGAGCTTTCGGTATGGATATTGGTGCGGGTATGGGTGCAGGTGGTAACGTCGGAACCTTGGTTTCCTTCTCCTTCCTTCTTTTCTCTTCTCTGCCGCGATGCTTCTGTTGTTCTAGCTCTTTCCGCACAGCCTTCAGTTTGAGACCTTCGCCGTCAAAGACCACCTTCAGTTCCTCCCCGTCAGCCATTCCCATGCCTGTGCCAAATTTCTTTCCGTGGGTACGCTCTACACACAACTTGGCCTCTTCATGTGTCTGGTACCGGATGAACACGATGCCAAGCGCTACCCCAGACTCCATGTCAATTTGCGGATCAAAGGAGGAGATCCTGCCATGTGCACTGAAGATGCGACGTATCTGCTGCGTAGGTGTTAGGGGTGATAAATTCATGATCAGCACAGCTGTGGGGGGCGGTGGGCCTGTTGAGTTTGGATCATACTGTCAAAATGCGTCAATGGGGTTAATCGCAAGATATAGTGATTACACTCACTTCATACCGAATTTCATGGAACGCGTCTCGGTGGGGACGTTTCTTGAAACCTGGGGCTTTACGAGGATCTGTTATGGTAGGTTCTGGCTCGCCCTCGATCACTTGTCCGTTATACCGTGTGAGCGTCTCCTTGCCCTTTCCTTTGCCCTTGATCCGGGGTTCGTCTGTACTATCGACCTGAGTAGCTCGAACCTTCTCTATTAAAGCGCGAAAACGTCCGTCGCGGTCCTTGTCGATGACAGGGTCATAGATGACTTTGAAGTTGTTGCCAGCGGGGTATTCGGAACGGGAGGGCGGCCATGGGGGAGGGGGAGGTAGGGAATAGAATTTAGGTGGTTGCGGTTTCGATGATGATGCGACTGGTTCTGGAGGAGGGGGTGAGGGTGGGGGTGAGGGCGCGTGATCTGGTAAATCGTGTGACGGCGATGACGGTGCAGGTGCAGGTGGTGGTGGTGGTGGTGGTGGTGGTGGTGATGGTGATGGCGGCTGCGGTGGTGGTGAAGGTGAAGGTGAATGAGGTGGTGGTGGTGGCGGCGGCGGCGGTACTTCTGAAGGTGGTGGCGGTGGTGGTGGTTCCTCTGAAGGTTGTGGTGGTCTCGGACGTAATTCGGTGAGGGAAGTTCTGCGATTAATTGTAAAGGAGATCTTCACAGGTTGATGAGGTCTAACACCATCAGCAATAGTTGCTGAAGTATTATTACTGGAGCTCGCTACGGGTGAAGTTTCGTCGACTGGCGATACAGATGACTAGAAAATTATCATTATGATGAATTCTCATCATTCAAGTAAACAAAACTCACACTCGATGTTGACAATGAACAATCAACCTGCTTGCCCTTCTGCGTAGATCTTGGTCCCGTCGGTACGTTTATTATAGGTGGTCCGACATGGCCATTAACAAAAGGCTTTCCGGTCGGTTTACCTCGGGGTTGAGTTGGAACACCATTCAGGAGTCTTGGTCCTGTTGGTGGTGGTGCGCCAATTTTACTAGTACTAGCACCAGGTGAGGAACCCGATGTCGAAGTTGACGGCGTCGGAGCTTGTTGTGACGATGAGCCAGGCAACGAACTCAGAAGCGCTCTTGGTCCCTTTGGAGGCGCTTTACCAGACATCAAAGCAGTCTAACTAACATGAGCAACGCTCGAAATAAAAAAAATCTTGTTCGTTTTCACTGTCGTCGAAGAACGTGCAAAGATAAAGGGAAACCGGAGGATACGGTCGATGAGGATCGTGGACAATGACTAGTAAGCGTGTGCGAGCACAAACAATTGGGTCATCACCACGGCAAACAACGACCAAGCCAAACAGCTCAGCAGAGCTTGACTAGCACCTTTTCTTCTTCCCGCCATTTACATTCAAAAATCATCAAAACTCACAGATAACGGTAACCTGGTTATCCAAAACTCTACCGACTCACGCTTCAGCTCTTGATGGGAACAAGAGTAGCGCCTACTACCACAGATGCCACGTATACGTAGGAAGTTTCGTTTGCGTCTTGGTTTCTGTAGAGAAATTTTACTACATGTGGCACTACCCTAGTAGGCTACGGTGCTCCACCTTCCTTCCGAAAGCCTTGCTGCAAAGGCATGCACTCGCGAACGCACCTCAATTTTCCACTCCACTTGGCGCTGATATCCGGGCTTTAGTATGTACTTTTTTGTCTTACAGGGGAAATTTCACGCATTCAAATCTGTCGGCATTCCGCTATCGTTGTGGGTGCCTTGCTTTGACTTGGCTGCTACCATCTCATAGAAAACCGATTTGATGGATGCCCTTGGGCCTTGAAGCATTCCAATATCAACGTTCAACACTCGTCGCTATACTACAGCTGGATCATCCGTTCCGCACTGATGCAAGTCGCTTCCTGTCTATATATCAAGCATCTTCTCTTCATGGTCGAATCGGCAATTGACGTTACCCTTCGCGTGATGTAACATGATCTGAGGCTTGCGCAAGCCAACAACAATTGCTAAACCATCTCCTAGAAACGAGATCTTGAATAGAACAAATATTTGACTACATTTGTATGTTGTTGCACAATTTACACGAGTGTTTGTATCTCTAATAATTAATACTATCAGTGTACGCACTTAAAAGGATTGTTGCACACCACCAAAGTGATGAAAAGGCGCTCAACCGCTATGATAAATATATCACAATAGGTGCCCCGACCACCAACGAGTGAAGCTAGCCGAAAGAGATGAAATGAAATGAATGACTCGAGCCGCTTCGATCAAAGCATCCTCAAACGCTTCAAAATATCCTCATAATTCCGTTGCGTGATCCGCTGGCCCTTCCTCTCCAACAGACAAGCTGTACTATACTGCCTTGAAATATGTTGCAGTTTCCCAGCGTCTTTGAGGAGAATAGACGAAGGTCGGTGAAGATTCCCACTCGGACTCGTTCCCATATCACTGGTGCTGGAGGTGTCCAGATTACATGACAATGGGTACTCTTTGCTCTCCTGCATCATGGGAGCGAAAAAGGTGGTGCCCTCCTCCATGATAGGAGGAATGGTAGGAGGAAAACAGGGAGCATTCTGCACACGACCCTTCCTGGGCTCTACACCCACAGGTACTGGAAGCCTGCCAAAGACGAGCTCAGGGGGCGGGGCTTCACCGAACTTACGGCACAGCCTCATGAAACGCTTCTTCTTCACTGTTGAAGGAGACGGTGGCGGGGGTGTCGATGGTGACACAGGTGAGTGTGCAGGAGGTACGGCCAAAAATTTTGTGGCGGATATCGGCGTGGCTGCAGGAGACGAAGCTGTCGCGGAAGTAGGAGAAGAATTCGGAAAGTTGAAAGTGACGGAAGACTGGTGGTATGCGTGAGTGCGCACCGAAAGAGGTACAGTCCGTAGGGTGGGCAGACTACGTTGGGACTTGATGTGTCGGCTTCCCAGCTTTGTAACAGAGAGATCCTGGGATGGCTCCAGGTGTTGCAGCGCGTGTGCATCCAATTTCAGAGCAGGAGGCCGATATTTTCTCTTTTGTCGAAGGACTTTTTCTGAAGATGTGGAAGAAGAAAAGGTGGAAGAGGGTATGAGGCCCTGACTGTGGCTCTCTTGATGATCCAGGAGAGGATCCAAGCGCTGGAGAGCAAGCTGTATATGCTGAGCTCGTTCGGGATCTGGAACGGGTGCAAAAGATATATCTTCCGGTACGTCATGCTCAGCCTGCTTTGATGAGTCTTGGACGCGATAGTAAAAACAACATTATAGGACTCACACAAGAAACTGGAACACGCGACATTGTAAATGCGCAGCCGAAATCTGAATGCTACTATAATAAACTGAACGGCTCTAGTGCATCCAGTGCAACACCGTATAAAAAAGGGTGAAAGAACGAATGAGATTATTCTAGAGAGAGTAAAGGAAAGGAAATAACGCGACTTGTCTTTTGCAGCGCCGCCATTTATATTGATGTTGAACGACGAACGTAAGTACCTAGGGTTCATAATTTTTTGAACTCCTCGTCAACGTTAGTAGCGACATAAACAGTCTGCAAAAGGAAAGTCATTACGATCGACTGTCATGGGCACCGCCTCAAGCTGTAACCAATGCTGTAAGTTCAAGCAAGTGCAGTAGCGTGTCAGCCCTTCTACCGGCGAATACTAGTTGGATCCAGTGCACACTGTAGACTTGCTAGCCACGTCGTTGGTCTTGGTATAAAATTTTGACCCTGTATCGTTCTGGTTGCTATATGATAGACGTTCTCATGGCAGGACCCGTATCGCGTTAACTTGGATCACTACAATCAATTTAGACATACTGCAAGCTTATCCTGCTAGCTGTTTCACCGCAATGAACTTCAAGCTTCAAGACTCGGCAGCACCGGTTGCACCAATTATCCCGTGATTCCATGCTTACCCGAATTCCGGCTATCGTCTCATCGTTCTTAGCCCAGATCGAGCACGTCGAGCTTCTAACGACTCAGAATGAACGCCAGTATGGCCTCGACATACCCTTTGGAACCAACTCCTCCATGGACAACTGTAAACCCTAGGCCGTTCTTGCCTTTTCGCACACGTTGCGGTAGCGAAGAGTTACCTTCATTACCGTCGCCTCGGAACGAACTCTTCAACGACAATTACGTTGTCAGTACCCACCTCGTACCTGCTGGTTGTCCAAGACTCACTCCGGACATCCCATTGCCTGTGCTCCCTAATTTCTCGACGAATAGCGCAGAACGGAAACGGGATATCGAGCAGCTTCTTGCTGAAATTAATGAGCGACAAGCGCGCTTCGTGAGTGGGGAGTTAGGCGGAGAAAGAAGCGAGAAACCGTTGTGGAATTGCGTCAATCGATATACCAAGAGAGTTCAAGATGGGAGGAGGGGCTTGACGCTGTTCTTCGCTCACGCAAATGGTTTTCCCAAAGAGGTGTTCATTATTTCACTCGATTCTCTTGTTTCAAGGGAACGATCATCAAATATGTTATAGATATGGGAAACAACTCTGCGCTATTTACTATCGTCACCTACAGCTTCACTGGTCGACGAGGTCTGGTCTTGGGAAGCTATTCAGCACGGTGATGCTGGACTAATCAACGAGACAAGTCTCAGTGGCATATGTAAGACACCCGCGCACTTCATCCAAAGGCTCAACCGAACCTTCTTTTGTAGTTGATTGGCGAGATAACGCGCGGGATATTGCACACTTTCTGTTATACTACCTACCGGAAGATGCATCTTCGAAGGTTTTACCGACGCATCTACACCTTCTGCAGGAGACTATCAGTGAATCCAGGAAGACCGAGGGATTGTCATCCCGCTACCTGGTGGCTGTTGGACATTCATTCGGTGGCTGCTCTTCGTATGTTGTTATTGCTAGCATTATATTCTAATGGAATGTTGACAACATTAATGCAGCGTACTAGCGGCTGTCAATTTCCCTGCACTGTTCTCCTCCATCATTCTCGTAGACCCTGTTATTATCAATGGTGGCTATTCCTCACATTTCAATAGGCTCACATTAGCTGCCCTCAGCAGGCGCGAACATTGGCCATCACGGTGAGTCATGATTTTGTGCCGATGACTTCTAAGTATTTAAGTAATGTTGCCAGTGAGGAGGCATTACGCTTGTTCAAGGCCTCTCCATTCTTCAGAGCTTGGCATCCTGATACCCTGCAGCTTTATGTTACATATGGTTTGACCAAGGATTCACAAGGGGGTGTGAAGCTAAAGATGTCAGCTCTGCAAGAGGCTTTGGTGTTTTCAGATCGTATAGGATCACGTGAAGCATGGGAACTGCTGGAAAAGGTGGACGAGCGAATAGAATTACGCTGGATTGTTCCAGGGAAGCCCGGAGACAAGGGGTGCGTTAGCTCCCCAACCCATAAAATCTGCTCTACTGACATTTATTTCAGAATTATGGGCGAACAAGCGACGAGGGTGCGAGTATGGCGAAGACCGGCTAACTCCTCTAACGTGGTAATTTACTCAGCTGGACATCTGGTAAGCCGATATTTTGTGTCCATGTACAAGTCTGATTGAGGTGGCTGTCACTCAGATTGCGCAGGAATCACCAGAGGAGCTTGGTAAATGATATTTTATGTTTACAACAATGTTCACGTCATAATTTTTTTCTAGCCCAAGAAATATCAGCTTTCCTGGAGACAAAGTACAGGCCATGGAGTAGAGCATACCTATGATATCCTTTACGGTGATATTTGAATTTGCAAACAAGACATACCTGAAACAAACATAGATAGTTGACGTTCTTTGTCACGTTTGAATCTCGCTTATGAACACGATAGTCTTCTAGAATAACAAGGTGGGTCATCTTTGCGACGGCGCTCTTTTGATCTGGCCTTCTACGTGAGTTGGTTGCTGCTTGATTGCGTAGGTACTACTTTGACTGCCATTTCCTTGTTCCAGCAGGGTCAGGCGCGAATAATGCAGCTGTGCACTGCATGCTCTTTCGGTGCGTATGTACTCACCTGCACTCGCATGAGGTTACATGGATTTAGCTTGATGGTCCAACGGTGGCCTCAATCGAACCACGTTGACAGTTACATTTCATATTATCAACTTGCCGCATCATATTTGGAGTTCATCTACAGGTGCGTCGTCAAATTCTTCAAAGGGGCTGAGGTTGCAGGTGGTCTGGGTTCCCGGAGGGGAGCTGCAGTTGATAGCGGCAGGGAGAGGTGGGTGGCATGAAGGGCGCGACGGGGAGTAAGGAGTAAGGGAGGTTGTCATCATAGTCAAGGATAAGGGAAAATAAAACCACAACGAGCCAGCATGACGAAGCTAAAGAGTTGACCTTTCCGAGCGGATCACAAGCGTTGACTTGTGAGCACGAAACATAGCCCTTGTGAGCAGCCACATGGAAATCCTCTTCGTATGTGCTTCTATGCTAGTAAAACACTCATCTGGGCTTGCGCCGTTCAAAATTTCACGGTCGTGACTGGCCAATCGACTACATGTTCTTCGGATCTTTCTTCTTCCCTGCACTCATCCTCATTTACGTGTCGCTCGCCGATTGTGTCCTCCCCACCCATTTCCCACCTCTTCTCGTCCACTCTTTTGTGTTTTGGTCTATTCGCTCTTCCTTTCGGCAGAAGGTTTGTGTTTATCGACATTGGCATGCTTGCAGCGCAACTGATTAATTCATCAGGAATGATGTCAGGCGGTAGGACCCACGTCTCGCGGGGTAGAATGAACTTGGTGCTTCAGGCGGAGCCAGTGAGCCCGCAAGTTCTTAGAACCTACGAACAAGAGTGTAATCCCCCAATCTCCTAAGTCCAATTCTCTAGACCTTCCCACGTACCAAGTTTGAAAATATTGACAGTTTCTCTCTCGATTCATCAATGCCTCGACACGTGAGTCCTTCTTACTTTTCATTCTATCCCCGGAATAGTAATTGACCATGTCAGGTCCCAATATTCTAATTGATAGTTTCCCTCTTAGATTATAGCAATAGTTGGCCATGAGCCAACATGAGGTTATAGTAATAAGGTGCTTGCTACTCCTCTTGAATGACAAGGACCGGCATGACTTTGACACAATCTTTTCCGACGCGGTAACCCATGCAATTCTTGCTGTTCTGCATGTGTGATGAAGTACTTGAATTGCCAGCTCACAAGTGGCCAAAGTTATGATGTGCATGATGAGATCCACGTTTATGATCTGGCAGCACATATTCACATGGTGGGACCACAGCCTCAGTTGCAACCGTACCATATCGATGTCATATTTTTGTATCATGGTGTCCGGTGAATTTTATTTTCAACCGACGAAGTTCGTCGCGGTTTTCTGGGTAACTTATTAGCATGTAGCCATGTACACTGTTATGACAGTGCTGGTGCAAGCTGCATTTTCGGTTGCACCCCATGTGCTGCTTGCAGATGAATACTAACTCGAGGAATTATTTGGGCGTTACTGCGGTCGCGAACAATTTGCTGTGCTATGAGTAAGTGCATCAGCCCAAAATAGCAAGCAACAATTAGTTCAACCCCGCACCTAGCTACGTACTACGCCTCCTTTGCTCCATTCAAAACAATTGTGACCAATGACCATGATCTCGAGGCCTTATACGAGTCCACATAACGTTGAATAGTCGACCCTAACTCTATGTAACGTACGTTCTCAGGTCACTATGAGACATCCAACGGTAGTTCCGCTGGGAGGGAGATCCTGTCCACTACTACGTACCTTGAGACAGGTTAATTGAGCATAATCATCGGTTAGGCGGTGCGACCATCATTGGAGACCATACCTTGCACGGGCGTTTGTCTGCCAGGTACAGCCTCGGCGTGAGTATACTAGTGCAAACTTTAGTAGTGTCTTACTACCACATTAAATCTTCCTCGCCTCAACCACAATTCAGAAGTGCTGCGCACTGCATGTTATTCATAATCTAACGACTCTTTCACGACACCATAATCCCTGGCTGCGGTATGTTTTCATCTGCTCCGAGTCGAATTCCGTTCTGTCCCCGCACGCTCCTCTGGCTGTCTCTCTCGGTCGTCCGATACCCCCAATTTGTATCTGCAAGACCAACAAGTGAGATATTACCACGCGCATCAGATACCAGTCAAGTGGGAAGCGACGGGAACGGCATTTCTGCAAGCGTATGGGTGCGTACTGTTCACCGTCAAGCCCGAACGCTAATACTTAAAACAAAGAAACCAAATTTCTAGATACCTGTACTGATACTCGCAGTCGTTGTTGCCGTGCTGACACTAGTTGGATGCGTCAGACGGGCCACGCACAGGGAAGTTGGCGCAGCTGCCGTAGCGAGCACGCCTGCTGGTCAGGCAGCCTCAACTCGTCCTGGAAGACGCCGGAGGCCCGCACGGACTCCAAGTCAGATTTCCACAAAATCGCTTCCACCTTACATGCTGGAACCGGGCGACCAGGAGCTTGTTATCTTCAGGTGTGCATACTTTACGTGCCCGCAGTACCCACATTCCTTTGACACCATCAATATCACAGAGCCCCTTTGAAGACGGAGGACGACCACGATCCTATGCCAATACTGGAAGAAGCAGAGCACCCTCAAACAAGAGGGACACATCGTGGTCTTGACATCGAGTCACACGGTACCATACAGGCGGATAACTCTTCCACAAATCTCATATATAACGTTTCTGACGACGTACCAATGAGACGAAGTATAGACGTTGTTAGCTTAGGCACGTCGCATCACTCGCAAGAAAGTCATTCCGAATTGTTACCGTTGCACACTACACAAACACAAATGTCCGAAGACCCACGAGGAGAAGCTCCTCCGTACTTTGAGGTTGTAGATCACGACACTCCTCACACGTTGCCTAATGAGCCTCCTGAATCCATCGACAATGCTGCCCCTGATCGACGCTCTAGATTCAGCTTCCTTTTCAACCCCTTCGGGGGTTCATCACGGCATCCGCCCATTTCGATCAATAACAGGGCTGTCGCTCCTGACCATGCTCGCAACGTTTCATCCCTCTCTGTAGCATCAACAACCAGTGGACATGGACGCAATCGCTCGGGCTCTAATTCGACGCTTTTGAAAGCTCTCAGGCCCCACGACCATTCCACGCCTATGACATCCCCGTCGACCATATCTTTGAACTCAATATCGGCACCCCTCACACATACTGTTATGCGCTCAGAGTTCCGGGCGCCAAAAGGTGGCATTACGCCTGAGCAATTCAAACTCATCACCTCCAAGAATGCACTAGAAAGATTCGGTGTTCCATACGGTCCAGACGCTGTAGCATTTTCAGCATCAAGGTCTAATATGGTGCCGCCGCCCGGCTTCGACGCCACTATGTCAAGTTCAAGTTTACCAGGTCAAGCAAGTGGCTCACTATCAACTGACCTTCGCAACCCGTCTAGTACTAGCGCACCAAAGAGAGAGACAACAGGAAGCCCTGTCTATAACAGTGTTGCTGCGGATGAGGCTGGACAAACAACCACACGTTCTGTCATATCCGGATCACCTCCATCGTCACCACGCTCGCTGCTACCATCTTCAGATCAACGACAGGGTGACTCGCCTTCAAGTTCGGTGACATCCTTCGAGACAGCTGCTTCGGAGTTCTCGCAGCCCACTACACCGCTCACAGCGCGACCTGCGACGCCAGTGACGTCTCGGCCCTTTGTCGTATGAGAATATCTCTATTTCTCAATTGTGACTTGACTAGGACTTATTTCCTATATCTGGCATTCATCTTACTATCTTCTATCATGTTTCGTCCCTTGAACTTTCGGCTGCTTACCTCGGATCTCTAGGCTTTCTGTGGCCTTACATGTAGTTTTAGTTTCTAAGCTTCCGATCAGTTGGACGGTACCAGTGTTATTATTCATAGAAACCTGTTTTAAACCGTTTTCCCCATTGATATCACTCCGTTACAGTAATCTGATCGCGATCCTTCAGCTAAGCTCCGTGGTTTCATGATCCAGATTGCGGCTCTGCACCCACGAGCGGTGTCATCTCCATTAGGGGGCTCGTTGTTTAACACTCCACCTCCACCGGATCGTTTCATCTCTTTGAGGAGCACTTTCACACTGGACTTATTTGTGGTCAATGTCGTCCACCCAAGTGTTGCTCCCCAAAGCATGCTTTGGACCGTGTGGACCGTGAGCTTCGAGTTTGTTAAAGTAACTACAGCCGGTGGGATGTCATCCTCGTCGTTAGTCAAGTAAGGTGCAGCCGAGTGGCCAGGAGGACTCTGCGACTCCCGAAGTCTTGAGATGTCTTCTTGGGATAGTATGATCCGACAGGTCGAGGCAAGGGACGTCATGAAAGGTGACGAAGGATTTGGCTGAAAGGACTCGAGAGAAGTGGCATCGGGTTCTGAAGATGGGTACAACCTGATAGGCATCAATGGAATGAAATTAGACGGGTATCGTGAATGCACCCAGAATTGATCATGGGTGGGTATGGTAGTCGTGTGAGAACATACGGAACAAGAGAACAGTGCTTCAGCGCGCTGGCGTTCTCTCGTGCCCGCGATTTTGGACACAATCTGGAGACAACGTCGGCGAGCCTCCTGTGTCGTCCAAAATTGGATATTTTGCAGAGTAGGGGATATGGATCCCAAGCGGTCGTGCATATCCTGCAAGAGACCCTTCTTCATCTCTTGTTGGGCTTGGTCTGCCAACACTCTTGAGTGAATCCCGGAGTCCTCCCATGTGCTTGCTGCATCTGGAGAATCGGAAAGCATCTGGACCCGCTGCTTTTTCCATTCTACGTATTGTTGCGACGGAATGAATCGTGTGATGGCATCTTCTGGATCACGAGGCAGATGAGAATGAGTGGTATCAGAGATGAGCGCTATCAATGCTGAGAGGTCGAGGTTGATATGAGTGGTGGGCTCCAAAACTATTGGCTGCGCTGGAACGTTGTCCATCTCCTTTACGATGCCCTGCTTTTCGCCTAATTGGACATCTATGCCCATTCTCTGGAGACAATCGATCGTGTATGCGATTCTGGGATCACTTGTTTCGTGGTTGGTGTCAGAGAGATTCAGTCGGGTTAGACGCATGGTAACCGAAGGAATTTCATTGGAACCATGAGGGTTTGCCCTTGCAGCCTCCAGAAGTTCACGACCCATGCGCAGCACGGAATTGTCAAACTCTTGGGGTATCAGATTTTCCTTCTTCGGGCAAGAGCGCCCATCACCGTCGTCCTCGTCAGAACTGGTAAGATACGAATCCAATTCGCGAAACTCCATTAAAATGCGACTGTTCTTTATCCTGAAAATTCGTCCAGAGTTATTCTAGGTGAAATGTTGGACGAACTCACGTATTGACTCTGATCCAACGTCTCCCGTTGTCAGCGACCACATCGACCTTGACACCATGCCCTTTAGCTGCACCATTCTTGGGCTTACGGGAGGTCTGAGGATGAACGGCGGTGTGGAATGTCCGGTATATAGCAACAGCTCCACGAGCTTGACGTAGTTCCTGCCACACTGCAACGAGATATGGTGCATTGGTCGAGAGAGGAGGAAGAGACGAAGATTCTGGGTCATCAAGAAACTACTGCATATCGATTAGAATCATTGAATGAATAAAAACATCCCTATGGCGGACTGGACACACCTTTTGGAGAACTTGCAGGTCTCGTTTCACCTCATCTCGTAGAAACCGCAACCCGGGTAGTACTTCTCGGGTCTGAGGCTTCAATTCGCCCGGTTCTTCTCCTGATGAGTCGATGATTGGCGAGTGTTGGGATTCAGGCTCGTATGAGTCCAGCTCAACGCTTACAGAGCGTAGGCAATCGCACAACTCGTATAGTTCTTCGTGAGGTCTCGTCATGATGTTGGCGCAAAGATGACTGGTTATGATAATCACTTTCAAGTGGTAGGTCCGAAACAAAGCCCAGTATGCGAAAAAATGTTGGAGGAGTCCCAGTGCTGGCGAGTTTTGTCCGCTGCAGAAATTTACAAAAGCATCCAGCTGAGGCCCATCATGTAGTTAAAATGGTTACAGTGCATCATAATGAGGATCCTGATAGATATTGTCTAATTTACCATCCATTATCTCTGGCATGGTGCAGGACGTACTATCAATATTAATGCCCAGGCCTCTCGAAGACGATGAGCTAACAGCAAATTGATAGCTAATAAAAGTGCAACGATGAATTCAGACATGTCCGAATTTTGAAAACAATCTGAAAAACTAAGATGCTACATCTCCATCGAATCAGGGTTACGAAAACAAAGTAATAAATGCATTACAGATGCGGTATAGTAGACGTTAAATGGTATGGTATGATAGTGGGTAGTGAAGATTGTTTGGATTGGCTTTCGTTGAGTGTGCGGGGCGTAAATGGGCGTATAGTGTGATCCCGCGGGGGAGTTCGTCGGCTGGATAATCAAAGGAGTCGTTTATGCGCGGCGCCAAGCAGGAGTAGACGGGCTGCTCTTGCCCTTGGGAGGTGCAGCTCCCAGCATCACACCACCTGTGAGGACTGTGGTCTTGCCACCGTCATAGGGAATAACTTCCGTCTTGGAAGTGTCTACAAAGACACGAACCTGCCTTGCCTTCTCGCGGCGGGTAAGTCGGAATGACTGGTTGTTGCTCTTCTTGGACGACAAGGTAGAGGCAGCCGTAGTAGAGAAAGAGGAGCACAAGTCAGACGAGCAATAACTGGAGCACAGATCGGTAGATATATCGGAGAGGGGCGATTTCAAACGTGTAGGGGCAGGGAAACGGTGAATGACAGGAATCGTCCATGTGGGTGCACTGATTTCGTCAGCGAGCAAGGCGAAAATTTCTTCATCCTCTGTGTAATCATTTTCCCAGAGCTGCTGGGAAAGTGTCTTGGACCTTGAGTTGTTAAGTGGCAGTTGGCTAAAAGGCGTATGACGCCTAGATACAGCCTCAGCTACCAGCTCCTCCGACCAGATCGTAATGAGCCTAGTACCCTTCCCGAACTGCACAGAGATGCATCCTGGATCGACACGGAAGTCAAACTCACGTCCGCCCAAGGCTGCAATCCAGTCGAACCACTGAATGTTGGATGCAAGGCACGCTGTATATATAGCACGTGGAGGGAGGCAATTAGGGGAGAGGGTGAGGCAACGCTGGCTGGAACCATGAAGCGGTTCATTGGGAGTCCATGTCGGGGCGAACAGTGCGGTTAAGTTCGCCTCAAGTACAGATTGAAGCCTGTTGATGGTCGCAGTAGGGTGCATAACGGTAAGAGGTCGAATGAGATAAGCGATAGCTTGAGCAAGAGTGGTGGAAAGGCTGAATGTAGCGTTCATAATAACAGTCAACGACAGTAAAGCGATTGGGAAGATTGATTAGGTGGTAATAACAGAAATCGTCCTGCGATGATAGATGTGGGTGGAGCGCGCTGAAAGAATACGTGAGAATATGATATATGTCTCGGCAGTACTGAGTTTTGATTCAGACGAGATTGAATGTGAGCGGAAGAATAGACACGTCCGAGTTAATATTAATGTCGAACGAGACTCTCAGAAGGAAAGAAAGGTAGCTCACTTAACAGCCTAGATAAAGAAGGGGACATAAAATATGTTAACGGAAGAAGAAACGGAAGTCAACAGATGGATGACGAACCTAGCTGTAAATGATTGGGTTGTCAAAACCCGGAAGGATTGTACATATGGGAAGCTGCTGGTCCGCTGACCTTTTATATACATTCCAGGCAGCGCAGGCTTAAAATTAAAGGCCACGCTGCCAGCAGAGCATCACCCATAAACGGTCACGAAGCAAGAACAAAAAGACCCTGTGGGGGAGTTCTGATGACACAAGAAGGTGCACAGGATAAGTTTACGTCTTTATAGCCTGAGTATTATTGTTGATCATCTCGCATATGGTTCCTTGGAAGAGGCATGCGATGGAGAAAGCCGAAACACCAACACTTTGCTTACGGTAAGCAAAAACCTTACACACGTTGTTCGTCACTGTTGTGCATTCGAGCAACACCTCAACACCATGAGTTCTCATAACACATCGTTCTGAACTCACCCAGTATCTTTAGGCGCAAGCCTGGTCGAGTCTGTAAAGGCATTGGTTCGTACAACTCCTCAGTTTCGTCGTTTGCATTGAAGTCACCCTTAAGTTTTGCTCGTACGACTTCCTTATTGGTATGTTATAAAATAGAACATACAAGTATTTGAACGTGGTGAAGTCTACAGATTTGACCTAGAAAGGAGGTATCTTTCCAAGAATAAGATATCAGCAGCATTAGTGAACTCGATCACGCTCTTCTGTTTGTATCCTACAAAAGCCTGTCAGCAGCGTCACGCGAAAATACGAAAAGACATACCATGGCCTTCCATTTCACAAAGGACGAGCTCGGTATGCACATTCTTCGACACGATTTTGTACATACTAACAGCTTCATGCACAGTCACTCGACTATCGTTCTCGCCATGGGTGATCAGGAGGGGCACCGTAATCTTCGAGGTGTTGTTGATCGGCGAGATCCTGTCAAGGAACTCTCTAATTTCAGGAATGGTCTCGTCGCCATACTCGCGTCTGCGTGCTGCTCGCCGGACATCCGCAGTATTCTCCAAGAACGAAGGCCAGTGCACGATTCCAAAGTTTTCAATGCCGCAAGCGAGCTTGGAGGAGTAATGTGTCAAAGTCGCCTAATGCAATGCCTTGACGTGAGAACGAGGTGCCTATTGAGAATATAGATATATCGCACCAAGGACATATATCCACCATCTTCAAACGGTGACAGTCAGTTTTTTGGTAGAAATCACGAGAAGTTTGCTCACAGGATCCGCCTGCTACAGCAATGCGGGATGAATCCAATTCATTCTGCATGTTAGATGCGATGTGGTCAAGCAACGCTCCAATATCCCTGAGAAAAAATGAGTGATCTGTCCCCGAGAGGGTGGGTATTCACTGTACTTGACTGAATCTTCGCGTTTCAACACATCATCCGCGGTCATGTACTTCTTGCCGTATCCCGAACTTCCGCGCACATTGGGGTAGATAACAGCAATTTTCAGCTCGTTCAACAGGTAACTATGCGTAGGTCTGCAGAAGTCTGTCAGCCTACAACTTGGTCAAGCAAAAACTTTGACTAACGTGCGGTAATTGGCAGTAGCTTGAGATTCCGGGCCACCGTGAATGTGAATAATGACCGGAGTCACCGATTGACCAGTCGGGTGGTAATAGATGGCAGGGACTTCCAAGCCATCGAAGCTCTTGTATCTGATGAGTGTAGGCGGAACTTCATGTGTCACTGTAGGTGGCGCTGCCTGTGCATATGGCAAGACAGAGGCGAGCACGTAGGCGTTTCCATTTTCATCTTTCTTGACATCGTTCAACAATGGGAGAAGATCCAAGTAGGTGATACGCCCCCTGGAGTGGTATGATGTGAGATGCAGCGTTAATTCGTACGGCTTGCCATTGAGATCATTTGTTTGGAAGGCGAGCCAACCCCTTTCCCAAGCAACCTTGACCTCAATCACAGTGTTCTTGTGAGATCCGGATAGGGGCATAAAAAACAGGGAGGTCCATCCCTCAACATTGACGGTAAATACGATATTGTCGCTAGTGACCTTGAGGTCCTGTATTTCCCACAAAATTGGTCGTATAGCTTGGATTGTGGCACCGGAAGTGGTGACATGGGTGACCGATGCCGTGTCAAGATCGTAAATGACAACTGAGGCAAAATCACCATAGCCATTGGTGGTGCAGTAGATCAAGTGGGGTAGATTAACGTCGTGGGAGAACGCAGCGTCGCCGAACGCAGTATTTTCTGGTTTCTCTGTCGCTCCTGGGAACTCGATTAACTTTGGTGGTAATACCTGTTCTCCGGAAATGTCGACAACATATAAAGCATTGTAACTCGAGCCATATCGCCTTATGATCAACAGATACTTGTCATCAATGGAAAAGCTCTGCGGGCTGTACATGGTCGTTCCTTCCCCAGTGCTTGGAGCGACTAAACGTGAGGGCAGAGTGAAGGGAGAGGCATCTGCCTTTGCGCCCGTATTCGAGTCTATGAGCCTGGTAACATACACCAAAGTATCCTTGTTATTCTCCTTGTTCGACGCAAAGGCCATAAGGCTGTCCCGCGAGATTCGATCAGATACAAACTGAACGAACGAAGACAGACATACTTATTTGCCTGAGACATAACAATTGAGCCGTATCTATAGTCATCGTGGGTCAGTCTCTCGATGCGTCCCATGCCAGGCGCATTATCCAGTTCTCCTTGTATTTTTGGAAGAACTTGATCAGCAAGAGAATCCTCCCAGTAACGCCTGCGATTTTGGTCAGACAGGATCTTGAGCTGTACGCAGCTACGTGCCATAGTTGAAAATGCTCATTTCCGTTGAGATCCATAACCATGATGGCTCCTCCACGCCTGTGCACACCCCGCCAGTCGTCTTCAAGAATTCCGCAGAACATTGATATCGTCCTGCCAGAACCAATGTCAAAGTACGTGAGCCGGCTCAACTCGGTACCGGAAGGATCTGTTGGCATGCGATACAACTGAGTGACTTGAGCGTCTGCAGGCCTGTGCGCAATGATGATGCCGCCTGGAACTTCTTTGCCGTTGGCATCCTTGGTTGTCCGCTCAAACCCTGGAGTACTAAAACCTTGCCGCGAACCAGATATATCAGAGCGTACTTCCAAGAATATAACCGCTACGCACCTCGAGCAGCATCTTCGTACTGCTTCATACCATCGAAAATGCGCTGCGGGACCATCGGTAAGTTTACAGCCTTGATCTGCTTGGCAGGTCTAGTAAACTCCAAATCGCCATAGTCAACAGGTGTGGCCATCTCGATTGAAAGCGTGGTTCCGCCGATTGTGGGGATGAATCACTTATACTTATATCATTGAAAGGATATAAGTATAGTCAACGACCATGTGTTCAGATTGACACTTATCGCGCGTGAATCAGTGCACAGGGCACCTACAGTGATAACAATCATATCACGAGGTTCCGCGCAGCAGAGTAAGAGGGTCTAGCCTGGAAGTTCAAAAACGGTCCGGCTCGTCCGTCAGCGTCACGTTCTTGATTTAGATCTCAACGCCTCGCAACGCATTTTGTTCTTTAGCCCTTTGTCCTCCTATATGAGTGCACATTCCATTCGTCTCTCAGTCCTTCCCCTTTGTCCTTCATTTTGCATATAATACAACACGTATCGTCTCCGTCTGACTGTTTTTCGGTTCCTCTGTTTGTAGCTTGACACATAATCACGGCATCCTCTATATTGTCGAAGTCTCTAGATCTATTTCCAGGCGACCACTTTTTTCTTGTACTGTTCCTCTACAATGTCGAGCAACCAGGCCAGGATCAATGCACTGCTGAGGAAGTCACTTATTGGGCAACTTATTGACACCCAATTTTACCTATTCTCCGTTCGATCGAAGCGTGACTCGGAGGGCAATGCTACTAACCTTCAAGCACTGTTTGCCGATGATGAAGCCCTCACCACGGGCTCAGAGTACTTCAGTAACTGTAAGCAATTTCGCAATTCTGTTACCACCCAGTAAAGTTCAGCAGATACTTTCAGTACTTTCCGAAAATCCGTCCAATGATTCTTCTGTGGTCGAATATCAAGACTACCACGCTTGTGAAGGAGGGATCTCTCTCGATGAATACGGCTATGCGTCTGATAGTGACCTCGATGAAGAAGAGGAAGAGACCGACGAAACCGTACAAGATAGTGAGTGGTTTCACCTACCCTGGCACAATATACCCATCTTAGGTTCACATTTTGAAGATGAAAGGTGCGCGGAAGTCTCTGCGGAACAAGTATCTCGAACGGAATCGATCAAGAGCTTGACTACAAAAAGAACCCCGTGTATCATTCCAGGCCGCAGACTGTTGGTAACAGATACTGCGTTCAATACGTGCGGTTTGCCAGCCTAGCACTAAATTCTGTTACCCATTGATTTTGCATAGCTGGCGGGCTTTATTAGACTATCTTTACACTGACGAGATTGTTTTCGCACCTTTGCGATCGCAAGCAAGCAAGTCAGCGAGACGTCGCAGCCTTGGCGAGGCCCCATCATGCTCACCGAAGTCTATGTATCGCCTAGCATGCAAGGTGTGTGTTATCTAATTTTTGATACTCTCTGTGTGGATTCATACGGGGGATTTTGCCAGATTAGACACGACAAATTGCAGGCCAAAGCGCTTTCTGCGATACGCTCTAGTCTAACTGAGCACAATGTCCTACAGGAACTCTCTTCGTCTCTGACATCCCGGTTAGTTGATCGTGCATCTCTGGCACCATCGGGATGATGACATGTCTTTTGAAGGTTTCCTGCCATTCTTGAGATGGAAATCGAGGTTTTATTCGAGAACATCGTTACTCCTACTATCATGAAAGACTTTCCGACGCTTATTCAAAGGATTGCTAGTGCTAGCCTCCCGCATGGGGCTGACATTCTGACGAAACTCCACGAAAGAATGTTAAGGCAGCACTACCCTAGAATTTTGTCTCCTCAGGCTGCACCTACATCTGAAAAGTATGTTAATATATAAATTGCTGACTACTAAATCTAATTTGCCTCTGTTGAACCTTCGCAAGTGAATGCAGCAGCCACGGCTCGCCGCCCAGTGGTCCGTTCAAATTCAAATGGGAAGAGCCACAAAAACCGGTGACGGGGCGGTTCAGGTTCTAAACACATTATAGGCACGCCATTCGTGTAGGCTCCCGCAGCACAACAAGTAATTTGTTGTCATCTGATGGTCTGGAGACACCCTTAACAGTAGAATATTAGCACGTGTCATGCTCAAGATAAAATATAGATATTTTAATATTTTAACCTGAAGTAACTTGGAACAAAACTCATGGATTCTCCAGACATCCATGTCCATGCAGAGGCATCCGTCCCGTCTCTGCGCGTGAAACCTGCTCCAAAAGCGTCTGCCATTCCTACGCAATTCTCTTACTCCCCTAGTGACGACGGAACAGACGAAAACCTCCTTATTCTCCTGCACGGACTCGGTGAGCGGGGCGTCCAACTACTTAGAGCAACTAATCCGAACCAAGTCATCGGTGAACAGGTGACACCAATATTCCCTTTGCACGCCTTGGGAAATCACTCAAGCTCCCGCAAACAGCCACCCTCGCGCTTCGCGCACCTGATCTGTAAGTGTCTATTTGATCATCTTGATTGTATGTGTACCTGCAGGCTTAACAATGTACTAGTGTCCCCTTCCTGTACGAACAGGCTTTCCAATGGTATCCTTCCTTCGACCAGCTCGGTGACCTCATCGAGCGGCCAGACCCCAGTCCTGCACTCAATCTTCTGAAGAATGTTTTCGGTCATCTGATGGGTGAATGTGGGTGGCCTCCACATCGCATCCACTTGTTCGGATTCGCGCAAGGCGGAAGTGTTGCAGCTGAAGCATGTCTTCAGTGGTGGCGTCGCGAGCTAGAACTTTCATCGCAGTCGCACATGACCAACAAAGAGACCCCCGTGCGGCCCCTTGGTTCGCTCGTCACCATTTCTGGCCCCCTACTCTCATACCCAACGCTCTCGAAACAATGCGAGACGCCTGTTTTTGTGTTTCGCCGCCCACGTGAACTCAAGAATGAGGCGCTAGTTGCATTCAGGAAAGGTTTCTCTCGAGTAAAGGATGTGGAGCGTGCGGGTGAGGGTATGCCGCGCGCAAGTTTAAAGGAGGAATGGCAGCCAATTTTGGAGTTCTGGAGTGAGGTGCTTGGATGGCGTCCTGGGGACGATGTGTATGAAGTCACGACGGGAGCGTCGAATTAAGATCAAGTAAATTTTGTATATCGGCTGTTTAAATATTGAAAACTTAAACCTGTCACAGAGGCTAACAAGTCAGTGAAGTGACTGAAGTCCATAAAATGTGTATTTCTTCCAACGTGCACATCCACAAGTCCAAGTCCGGAGGAAGAAACCAGTGTATACTCAGAAGCAACGCATGCAGAAGGTTTGAATGAGAATTTTTTGCATATATCATTACTTGTAGGCTGATAAGATTCGTATTGCACAGACTCAAGCATATCATTATACATGGCCCAGATACCGATACAACTATGCAATGAATATATTATATATTGTGATCCTCAATATACCGGTCGTACGCTGCATGAGCATCATCAATAAGCTCGAGCAAGAGTTTTTCCTCTCGATCGTCCAGATCGTGCGTCGACTCCCCATACACGAATTCCTTGCTCTTCTTCCCGATATTCTCTACGAGAAACTCAGACCAGGCCTTCCACACTTTTGGTCTGATGGGGACAATCTCCTGGAGGACTTGCGTAGGTGGCGTCGTAGACCCCCAACAGAGCGCTAGGCACGCCAGAACAGCAGCGGTTGCCCTAGAACTGGCCTGGTACGTTTTCACCTCTGGAGTATTCAGTAGGGTGATGAGGGCGCTTGACTGCACGTCATCTTCCTTTGCTGATAGATATAAGTTGCATGCCCCAGACACTAGGAGCGATGATAGGAACATGAGTTGTCCTGCTAGCGATCCGGAAGGCATGAAGATGAGTTGTAGGGTAACCTGCAACGAGGCTATGAACACGCAGAGAAGGAGGGTGTAACCCCCTCCTTTGAGCTTCAATCGCAGTTTTCCCTTGGTCACAGCGTTAACGTCCTCCTCGTTGCCCCTCAATATTATGATGCGAGTATCTGACAGTAGCATGCCATCTCCACGCGGAGCTCCATCTGCCGGTTTAAGCCGTTCGAGGGTGATATTCCCAGTGGACATGATGAAGGAGGTGATTCCAGAGGAGACCATTCCGAGCAGAATCATCTTGAGGGACAACCAGTCCTCAACAATGGCGCAAATGGCGCAAGCTGCGATGCTGGCGGTGGTAGCGATTATGGGTAAGGAAGAATGATGAGAACTTCTTGGGAGCAGCGTGTCATTTCCCGTCAACACTTTCTTCTTGAAGTCCACGATCATCAATTGCATCGGCGTCGGGCTGATCCTCTGACCCACGACCACCGACTCCCCCCTCCAATTGCTATTATTCAGCACGTGGGCGAGATGGCGAGTATGCTGCATGACCGTTCCTGACCGCGATGCAATGTATTTCGGCCCTTCCTTGCCATCTAGGCCGAGAGAAAGCGCGAGTCTCTCTGAATACGACGAGAAGGAACCCTGCAACAATGTCTTCACTAGCTCCCACACAATTGCATGGCATCCAGGTGCGTTGTACCATCCATGCCATGTACGACCATACAGTGGCCGTAATGCAAGCGCAGATACGGCTGCTTGGCCTCCGAAAAAAATTGCCATTCCGGACGCGACATCGAGGTCAACATGCGACCATGATAACCAAGGGGAATCAGAGACGCTGGTGAAGAAACTGAGAGGCGATTCAGGGGGCATGATATTCTTGTAGGAAGAGAAATGGCCAGTCTTCTCGTTTTTAAGCGTCCCTTGTATGACTCGGCGGACCCTCAGCGACCATATATAAATATGTGGACACTGAGCACAGGTTTGAGATGGGTACTAGATGCACTAAACTTCAGCATCGTGACGTTCAAAGACTCGCTGTGCGCCGAGGCTCATGAGCCGAACTAATGGGGTAACACTTCCTCGGGACCTACACAGGCCTTTGGCGTTGGAAAAGAACTACGTGATATCAAGGGTCCTGTGGTCAGTCCTTTGTATCTGTTTTTAGGCACGACCAATGATACTTGCCCACAGGAACCACACTGGCTGCTCAAGATAACGGAATCCTTTATAATCGAGGCACATGGGCTATGTCAATACCGTACAAATCTCGTGAGTAAGTACTGGAATTTAGCAGTGCATTGGTACCGGGGGTATTAGTATACGTACTACTTGTACTCTAGGTAACATTCGGCACTAAATCATAATTCTGACTCGGGGTCAGATATAGCTATCGTTATAACATAGTCAACGTCAAGCGTTGACTCGGAGACGCAAACCTGTCCCTTTCGGATATCGATCTCTATCTCCCTGTCTGGCATCATCTCATTCACGAAATCAACCCTGCGATTCTTGATGTCATTCAAGTCGATAGAGTATGTTTGAATGATAGAACACACAGGACACCCAGCGCCACCTCCACGCAGCTGCGCAGCATAAGGGGCGGTGGAATTTCTCTTTGGAAATCTGTGGATATTGGCTCCGGTGGAAGTAGAAGAAAGAGACATTGAACGAGAAGACGGCGCGGAAGGAAGATCATGGGGAGTAGGAGAAAGGAGATCGGGTAGGCTGCTAGATTGGGGGGAAGTAGGGGAAGACACAAGAGCGATGTCACAAATGGTTCGACGGCCAAGTCGCGACGTGTCGACATATCGGTATAGGCCAGCATTTGTGAGGAGGTGTAGCCAAGGACGGTGATGTTTGATCCCAATGAGAAGGACCGATACTTCGCCACGCAGGCCCTGCGAGTAAACGCAGCAACACTGCACATCATCTGAAAGCTCAATCCGAGTGCAGGGTTCAAGATCTCGGTAGCCGCCTCCCTGGCCCACATCATGGCGATCTCCTGGCGTAGGGCACACATAGTAACCGCAGTACTGCCAAACGGGATCTGTAGACTGAAAAGTGAAGAATTGTCGGCGTTTAGTAGTTGGTAGTACGTGATAGTCGACCACAATACGTATTGTACGCGGGGTAAGGCCTTGGAGATCTGTGGATTCGAGTTCTTTAAGCTTCGTGGGCGAAGTCCGAAGAAAATCGTCGGAACCAGATCTTTCTTTCAAGTAGATCCCGTAAGGAAACTCCTGATCTTTCTTTCTGCATCTCAGGACGGCAAGCCACCCCTCTGCGACTCGCTTCATAGGAAGAGTAATGTGAATGCCGTCATTCAGAATGTGATAACCACGCGACAGTTCGCTAGAGAGGCTGCGACTCCATGGAAGAATGCTGATAAAATGGGAATGATCGATGGCGACTACCGGTGAAGCTCGCATGAAAACGTCAGGTGTAGATGCCAACAATCCGCGATTTCTGACAGAATGTGGATGTGCCCGTGAATCGTGCCAGGCAAAAATGGTTTGATCATCCGATGATTTCATGATCTCGAGCTGCAAGCGCCTGAAAGCTTTGTCTCCTTCTCCGTAAATGATGGGCATGTGGATGCCAAATAACCCCATCAGAGAATAAGCTCTATCTTCTATTCTCTGCGTCTTTCGTCCTGCAGCCCATGACATCTTCTCCGCGATACTGGGTTCGTATTGGTCACCCAGCAGAATATCTTGGCGGATGCGGGTGATTTTACTCAGGGTAGGCGCAAATGTCGCCTTGCTCCCGATTTTCACCCAGTACTTGTTGAAGAAATAGACATTATCTGGAGCGATCAGTTCCTGTAAGGTCCATCCTCTTTGGAACCACTCGGCATCTTCGAAACCGGATTCGGGGTCCCCATCGTCGCCAACATCGTGCAAGTAAACGTAGCACACAGCGGAATCCCGATACCATGCGTACATGGAATTTATCGCTTCTGATAACTCGGCACTGCTGGTTTTGTCAATGCAGCAAGTGTCAATCCAGATATACTCCAGAGCAGCTCGAGAGGCATATTCGTAGGCTCCTTGGAATTTTTCAAAGCCTTGTTTGCTTTGAACATCGGAAGGGAAAGTGGGCTCCTTGAAGTGAATTGATGGTAAATGCCAGCAAGCGAAAGCTCGAACGAGATGACATACGGCATAATCATCGTGAGAGCCTTCGCTAGGAAGAAATCGCGAGGGTTGCAAGTCTTGGAAAGATATTTCTTCACGCTCCGCAAGCCATCGGTGAGATAAGATGGCATAAGGTCGCACATCCGTGGGCGTGTCTAATATTAGTTTCTTGGTATGTAGCAGTCGCATTATTCACTTTTCTGTATGGTTAATTCCAAACCCTTGACTTGGAGTTGTAGTCAAAGGGGAAACTCACCACTGAGTAGATGGTATTGGGCGGAAGGCACGAAGGAAGACGGAAACAATGAGCATGGTGGCCTCTACAGATGATAAAGAACATTCTCAGCGTCTATCACTGACATAAGGCAGGAAAAATTAATCAATACTAAGGTCACGGCGCTCGACTCCCGGCCCAAAGGCGGTGCCTTCAGGGCTTTAATGTTGTGCTGAGGTACGGTATCATAAGTATCATTATGAAAGCGGTGTGGAAACAATGTCAGCACTGTCGTAAGGCAGACGAGCGTGCACCTAGTAGGGGAAGAATATGTTCGATTGGCAACACCGCGGCAGATTTGACCTACTCACTTGACTTTCCTCGAATGATGTAACAATGTCGAGCCTCGACCGTCAACATGTACATTGCATAGTCATGCCACATGCGTAGTTGGCAGAACCTTTACTATCGTTATATTCGTTTGAGTCTGGTACCATGATTAAGTGGCGGAGCGGTGCCCGTATGTCAGAGGACTGGTGAGTCGCAGATATCATATGCCGAAAAGTTGTTGTATTGGAATATAAAATCATATATAAGAAAAACCACCACAATCCTGGGGGTGACTCACCGTCGGTTAGCAACCAGAGACGACTCGGCCATTAGCGAATAGGAGGTAACGAGTCAAGACAAAGCCATATGTATGATGGTAAAATCGAAGTTTACAGAATCCCTATCAGACACTCCCAATAGCATCAAGTATCAAACTTTCAAGCCTCAAGATAATGATCCGGCTTACATGCATGGTGACCTTGTTTTCGTTACACAATCAGTCCAAGCTTGGTAGGACCCTGGATATAACGGAACTTCATTCACGACCTTTGCATTGTGCTGACAAGGACAGAATCTGATCGATCATTGATCTCCTAACACATCTCACCTACTGCCTCCAAAATCTCTGCTCTCGTTCGTGCATATGGATCTGTCTCTTTGGGCGTGGGTAGTTCGATGTGTGTATCGACCCACGCAAGCGCCCAAGCGCCATTCCCTGCCTTCGTTCCCCGAAGCATCTTCCGCTGTCCAACTTGTTCCCAGCGACAGCGGGTAGGTTGCGTGTCTGCACGATCTAGAGAAAATAAAATAAAAACATGGGGAAAAAAAGCAATAGAAATATACAAACAATGGACCAGTCCCGTGTGTGGCTCATACACACCAAGTGGATACTGTGATTCCTCAGCTCTCGCTCTCTTCGGCCTCTCTGTGCCATCCAGCTCCTCAGTTACTGCTCGCTTCTCCTCTCCCTGGGCGACCTGCACTTCCTTCCCCTTCCCCTTGTCAAGTCCATCGCCAAGGATCCCACCACACGCAACCCTTGCCTCCCTTCTCATTCGCGCCCATTCCTCACCAGCATCTCCGACACGCCTTGCAGCCTCCGCCATCCAGTTCTCTTCCGTGAGGCCCTCCCGTGTTAGCAGCGATTTACGCACCGCGCTGTGTGGTCCATCACTAAACGGTCCCCAACCAGTGCTCCCGAAAATGGTCGTAGGTCCTCCCGCTCGATATATACCTGATGTTGTAGAGGTGGTGGGCTGCTGGCCTGAAGGTGCCGTTTGAGATGAGGTACCCAAGGGGTCTGGAAGCTCGCCGACGAGGTCGCCTGGTTTAAGTCCTTTTTCTGTGATCTCAGCGAGAGATTTTGATTCGTAGTAGTCATCTGTAACCCAGCGGCCATCTATAGCCAGCAATAATAATTTCTGGATAGGTTTCATAGAAGAATAAGAGCGTACCCAGGATCATCTTGGCGCCATGGAGTTTATATGCACTGCGTGCCGTGACGAGGGTGACGCTGCGCGTCTTCAGGTGTGCACCTAGCTTCCCTGCAGAGATGAGGAACTCCTTTTCGGGCTGTGTAGCGGAGAGCTTGAGCGCGAGCGGATTACGTCGGAAGAAATATAGAGAATCACGAAAACCTGACGCACGCGCGGCATCGATGGCGAGCATATACTGTCGACTTGGGTGCCGCTGGGGTAGCACAAAGGTGTGGCATTTGAACTTACGACCTAGATTGTCCACGACGCAGGTTTTCAATAAGGTCAAGAGACTGAGCATGTAGAAAGATAGTACACACCTCCCAGAAGATTGCCATCAGCATCAACCTTCTCGTCACCTTTCTCATCCGGGTCTGTGACAAACTCGTCGCCGTCAATGAAGTATACCTTTCCTGCTACTCGCATGAATGGTCGACCATCTTGCTCCCCTTCCTCTGCTTCAGCGTCGTCAGCCTCTTCGCCGTCGCGTTTTGGCAATCGAATAGTCAAAGACCCACGACCCCGCCCCCGCCCCCGCCCCCTTCCTCTCCCGCGCCCTCTTGCGCGACCAGGACCAATGGGGGCTGCACCTCGCCCTCTTCCACGCGGGCGTCCCCGTGGGCGAGGGAACGGTCGTGGCTCCACGCCTTCAGGCCCAACCTCCTCCGTTCCACTGCCTTCGCCCTCGTCTCCTTCACCCTCTACAGCACCTTCATCGGGTTCCTCATCGCCAGGCTCGTCTTCGTCAAGCACACCCTCTGAATCCTCTCTCTTGGTCTGGAGTTCGCCTTCTTCGGCAGAGTCGTCATCGACATCCTCATCAACGATAGAAGGCGTAGCTGGCGTTTGGGCGAGGCGCGGTTTGAGAATGATCTTGGGAGTAGAGGTAGATGTGTTAGCACGTTTCATTGTCAATTCGAAATCCGGTTCTCGTCTTTGTGGAGACAAGGGTGCAGGGCTACTATGCAGCTAACTTGATATGATGTATATATTGTAACCAGATGAGTTCAATGTTCAGATGAAAATTTGGAATTCTCAGAAGCTTGTGCAAGTTTGCAAGGCACATCACATGTGCTTAGTGACTAGTCGAAACTATTTCTGTTCACAAAATTCATGCTCGACTGCGATCTGACACCACAATACAATATACAACAAGTGCATGTAAGATGAATGGGACAAAGCGATGTTTGATTCATTTGTCAAGAGTACAATTCACGACCAGCAGCACCCCCAACAGCATGTCCAGCTGAGAAGAATCCGTCCTACTCCAAAGATTTTGGCGCGCGGAGGGGGACGGGGCAAGACCTGCCCGGCGTTAGCGCACCGCAGATTTTGTTGAGGCCTTAGCGTCACAGGCTCACTCTGCTTGGTCGTTTACTCTGTTGATTTGGTCTGGTGAGAGGATGACGGAAAGAACATGGGATGGATACGAACTGGAACGGGCTCTCATCTTTCTGCGTTTGCGTCTGAGCCTACGGGAACGCTTTTTCTTCCACTTTTCTCTCATCCTGATGATACCCAAAGGTTATATCGATATGCAACAACAGAAACCAGATTGTAACATACCTGTTTGATGATGGAAGGGTCTGAGGAGAACACCTTGGAAACGTGAGGTACTATTGGTGGGGCTTGGTGGTACTGTACAGCTGCTGACCCAATACAATCTCACGGCCACGGGTTTGGTTGTGGATGACGTGACACAAAATCAAAACCGGCCATTACCGTTCATGAATTGTTCCGTGTTCATATCCTGCGGCTCGCTGGCAGACAGTGACACCATCTAACATGCTACGGGCATCAACTAATGCAGCGACACGGTTCACTACGTGCAAGATCTTACGACCGTACAGCTCGCTGCTGTGTAGAAGGTTCTTCACTATTTTCAGTTCCATCCGTATCCCCTCAGCGCCCGCGGCTTCCCGAGCTGCGTCTCCAACCAGTCGCACGCATGCTCTCTTCGCGCGCTGCTTAACCTCCAATCCAGTAATATCAGACCCATCTCGGCCAGACCTTTTCTACCACCCCGTTTCGCTTCCGATGGTAGGCTCAGTCTATGCAGTTTCCTTCCTCGCTCAACCACCACCGACCCCTGATTCGTGCTCTGTCATGGGATGGTTGCCTGCAGAGATTGTAGGAGAAGCGGACGCGGAAGCCGGGCTAAACGATTTTGTAGAGAACCGTACGTTACTCATAGTAAATTATCCTGCTCAATTCGCATACCCACTGACTCTACACAGCCAAGTTTCGCGCAATCATGCACGAGGCAATCCAAACCGGGTTACGGGAAAAAGTGGACGACATTTGGATCAACGCTGCGCTGCAATTACAACAAGGCTGGATGCATATACACGGTATGTGATGCACTCACTTTGCTTACGTTCGGTTAGAACCAAGAATAAGGTCAGACAACCGCAACCTTCCAGCCCTAGGCAGAATAGGCGATCCGGATGATATTATTGCTTCTGTGTTAGTACGGGATAGCAAAGTGAGCTTTGATGATATACGTTCTGCTCAATATTGCTCATCAGGTCCTCGGAAGATCCTTCCCAACACATACCAGTCAATGCCATCTTATCGCCTTTGCACTTCTGATGGCCCGACCCTTCTTACGGAGGGCCTTGCAGCCAAGTTGAAGTTGGTGCTGGAGGGTGCAATCGCCCGAGAAACGACCCAGTAATGTCCTCTGTGGTTGCATTGCCATCCTTAACGCCACAAGCACCCTCAGCAGCCAAGGCCTTAAAACCTCATGTTCGCCATAGTCCTACGTAGTCGATCGTGGACAATTAGTACTTGTTACTTGCATTGCCTCACTAATCACCAATACTACATTCATGCTTACATCTTCCTTCGCATACTCATGACTCATCAGCCAAACCTCATGACCTGCAGTTTGAAAGTGAAAAGCATGCATCCATTCGCAAATTTAATAGAACGCGAGTCCAGCTCCAAGGAAGCCATACGATGAGATCATAAGATATGCAGCATAAGCAAGAGCAGAGCATGAACACAAATAGAAGAAAATGTGAGTAGTAGATACGGAGGAGCAAGATACATATAAGAGGACAAAGATACTCGTTAGATATCGTCAAGATGGTCATAAGATATGATGCGTAGAATATGATTCTTGGGCTTGATTTTGTGATGAAGCAATGCGTCGTTACCGGTAGCTGCGTGGCGAGCGAGGTCCAAAGAGACCAGGGCTACCCTGGTCGGGTACAATCAGGTTAGGCTCAATCGACGGCGGTGAAGGTGCATGCGCAGGGTTTGCTAGTATCCACGATGTCAATTCACCTTCTTGAACGATGCATAAAAACTCGATACTCACGATGCCAGGTGACCCAGGAATGCACAGGCTGCCTCATAGGTGCAGGAGCAGGTTCAGGGGGCGGTGGTTGGTCGCGACGGGGTTTACGAATGCGCCTCGTGTTGTGGAGTGTGCGCCATGCTGGACGAGTAGGTCCAGGTTCATCAGGAGGTGGGGGAGGTGCCTCGGGCGGTGGCGGTGGTTCAGGCCCACCAGGACCAGGCATTGGCGGTTTCCTGTCAAGAAAGATGAGAACGGCTCAAGTTGATGGCTAAAACATCTTACCACTCAGGATCAAACTCCCCTCCAGGTCCATATTTAGCTTTCATCATCATCAGGTATCCAAGTTCACTGGAAGAGACGACGTTCAGATATAGGAACGACGTATTCAAGCAAAAACTCACTGTTGGATGTTACGGCGTTCTTCACGAAGCTTGCCAACTTCTCCAAGGAGCATCCGGACCTCAGTCGCAAGTGCTTTGCTAAATTCGTCAAGATACTAGAAACGATCCCATATGAGCTCTTTGTTTTTTGAAAAAAAATACATGGTTCACAGGCACTCACCACTTGCACATTGAATGGAACCTGCTCCCGGGCGGTAGCACGGACGGCTTCAAGGGTGTCTTCATGCCGCCGCTCACCTTCAGCTCGCCAGTCTGCCATAAGGAGCGAAATCAGCAAAGCACCACTCAAAGATACGTCTAAGACATACCCTCAGAAAGAGCCCGAAGCGCCTCTCGCATTTCGTTATTTTGCCGGGTGAGCTCGTCGAGCACCACTTGAATATCCGGCTTACCCTCCTCCCGTAGCCTGTGCTCTTCTTCTTGAATTCGATCCGCCTCGCGGTCTTGGATGAGCCTGGAGACCATATCCTTCAGTTCATGGAATTGCGCGTCTTTTTCAGCACGCCTGCCCTGCTTTTCTTCCCACCGCTGATCCATGAGCTCCCTCTTCCTGGTACACTCATCACGTTGTTCCGAAACCAACTGTGTGATATCACCCAATTGGGCGCGCATGGCTTCGTCACGTTCATTGGCAGCTGCCCGTTCCTCATTCTCAGTCTGTCGTAGCTGTCTTTCGCCATCAAGCTCCCCACGAACGCGTGCGAGCTCTTCTTCCAGGTCATGGACCCTTCGTTCGCGCTCTTCATCCATGCGAGCACGCTCGGCGGCAAATTCAGCACGTTCCTGATCCCTCTCAGATGCAAAAGATTCCCTTTCGCGAGCAAACTGCTCGCGCTCAAGTCGAACCGTATCCAAAATGTCAGAAGCATGGCGAGAAGCCGCCTCATGAGAAGCTGCGTGAATTGATTCAATGATGGAAGCATTATCCCCAGATCCAGGTGGAGGAGGGACCGGTAGAGGGGGTACACTGTGGGCCCTCTCTTCCAGTTGAGCGAATAGCTCATCACCGCGTTGTCTTGCCTCAGCCTCACGCCGATCTTCGTTTTGGAGGAAGATGTGCTCTCTTTCTTCTTCATTGTGTCGGAACTCTGCTTCACGACGGTTTTCAGCTTCATGAGCATCCTGAACGACCTGGTTGAGTTCGCGTTCTGCTTCGTCCAATCGCTCGTGCCGCCGATTAATGGCATCATCAAACTCAGCAGTGGCTGGGTCAAAGTGTACCTGAGGATCATGACCTGGCGGGGGAACATGGCTACCTGGTGGTAAGACGTGGACCATCTCGCTCTCATTCCGGTTGCCATCATCTTCCAGAATAGCGGCTGGCATACCTCCCGCGTGCGATCCCGTGCGTGAGGGAAAACGCGAAGGAGCGCCATATCTAGATGGGTCAGCTTCGTCATATGGAATTCGCGTAGGAGTGCGATGTCCATGGGGGTCAGCTTCGTCATCCGGAACTTGCGAAGCAGCGCGACTTCTGTGGGGTTCACCTTCGTCACCCGGAACTCGCGAAGCGGCACGATGTTCATGAGGGTCAGCTTCGTCATATGCAACTCGCGCAGGAGTGCGACGTCCACGGGGATCAGCTTCGTCATCCGGAACTTGCGAAGCAGCGCGACTTCTGTGGGGTTCACCTTCGTCACCCGGAACTCGCGACGCGGCGCGATGCTCATGAGGGTCAGCTTCGTCATCCGGAAATCGTGAAGCGCCGCGACGTCCACGCGGGTCAGCTTCGTCATACCTTGCAGAAGGCGATCGATGGTATGGCTGTCTATCATCATCCCTTACAGAAGGTGATCGATGGTGTGACCGTCTATCATCATCCCTTACAGAAGGTGATCGATGCCGTGGTAGTTCGTATTCCATCACTGAAGGTATTCGATGGTGTGGCTGTCCATCGTCGTCCCTTACAGAAGGTATCCGATGTGAGGAATGTACGGTTGGAATGTATCCATCGGGGGCATTACGCAGGTCATGTTGAAGTTGACTATTGGGGCTCATCGGACGTCGTTCTGGAAAATTTGTCAGAGTAAGTCTATGCCCACGGTAACCCACAGACCTGCCGGAGTTATGATCACTGGTCGGCCGGTGGGTGAGTCAGGGTGTCGCTCTGGTTGTTCAATCCTAATGACAGTTGGTGACCGCGGAGGTTCCTCAAACCGCGGAGAACCAGGGATACCATGACTAGGCGTATGGCGGCCATGACTAGGTGTATGACGGCCATGACTAGGTGTGTGATGGCTATGACTGGGTGTGCGATGGCCAGCATCCGCCTCTGAAAATTGAGTGGGAGTTCTGTGAGTTCGTGAGGCATCGCCTTCGTCATGACTAGGACGTCTGCCGTGGGGATCTTCTTCGTCACTGGACCGTCTGCGACGAGGGGTATGATCATCTCTGCGTCGCTCTCTTTCTTCTGAACGTGTGGGAGAGCGTGAATCGGGGTGTCTGCGACGACGGCGGTCATCATCTCTATATCTCTCGCCTCCTCGTGGAGATGGCGAATAGTCATCGCGCGGCCCTCTGCGTCGGCGGCGATCCTCGGGAGAGTAGTCGTCATGATAGCGAGGACGGTAGCGATATTCAGGTGAGTAGGATCGGCGTCGACGGTCATCCCAATGTCTTGGGTAATGATAATCAGGAGAGTCAGGATGTCGACCTCGTCGATAATAAGGATCATCGTATGGATACCTGTCGCGGTAATGCCTACGAGGTGACCGAGACCGAGATCGTGAACGCGAAACATGTCCTCGACTAGCAGGTACCGTCACCACCACTGGCCCAGGGCCAGGGCCGCCACCTGAAGGAGTAACACCAACAAATTCCCGAGTGGGAGATCTGGCGACATGCTCGCCAGTCGGCGATGGTATTATGACATGGCCAGGCGAATGCTGAGGAGGGCTTTGTTGTATGACCACTGCACCTCTCCCGGAACTGGACCTGGATCTGGATCTGGGCCTAGGCTGCGCAAATACTGGTTGTGGTGGGTGGATTACCACGTGTCCGGGATCAGGCCCTCCAATCATGGGTGGCGGTGGTAGCCCAGCGGGTCCATATTGCATGGGCGGCATTGGGACAGGTTGCATTGGGACATGTTGCATTGGGTCATGTTGCATTGGCGCGGGCTGATCTGCCATACCTACTTGAGGGACTGGAGCCGGTTGCGGAGGCATATTGATATTGATATTCTGAGGCGGAGGGCTTCCATGGCTGTATGTATGCTCCCCGGAATGTACGACGTCAGGGATATCTTGTTGATCAACTGGCATCCTGTGTAACGCTGGGCTCTCTGGAGGGTGTTGTACATGGTGTGAGTCGGGATGCGCATAGGTCTGTTGGGTATCCGTGCTAGCATCACTCCCTTCATCGTCACTGTGTGGAACGATGAATGTCTGTTCCGGTACGAATGGTCTTGTGGGGAGCACAGAATCGCTAGACCCCGAGAGAGGACTTGTGGGAATAATTCCTTCATCTTCATCGTCAGGGCGGTGCTCGTACTGATCACGATGTTGTACGTTGGGGATGATCAGGGATTACTGGTCCTTGCGCACCTGGAGGGAAATGATGAGGTTCTGGCATGCCCTGCGGGCCCGGCCTACGCCACTGAGGTTCATCAGGTATGAAGGGAGTATATTGGCCTGGCTGAGGAGAATCTTGATAGGGCGGAATAACGGGAGGCTCTGTAACTCCTTGAGGAACGAATCCAGGAGGACCAAACATAGTTGGAGGTCCAACAGGGATCACTCCATGACCTGGGTGCACACCTGGCGGTTGCACACCGGGCTGCACCCCTAACCCCAGTCGTGCAAGATCATTTCTGAGCTCATCAACACGAGCAGTCACCCCCCGTAATTCTGCTTGGCGGTCCTGCACATCCCTTTCAAGCCATTCATTCAGACCTCTCATGTACCTCATCAATTCTCGTTGTTGATCCACGGTCGCAAGTTGGGCGAGACGATGTTCCTAACGTAAAACATAAAATTAGCGTCTCAATAGGATATCATAAGCGTAACTTGCCCGAAGGATGTTCATCAATGTGTCAAACAGTGGCAACTGCACTACGGTCTAGGAAAGAGAAATCAAAACCTCGAAAATTATACATCAAGGTTTACTTACTGGTCCGGGAGGCATTGGCACGTATTGGCGACCACCCTGTTGACCAGGGAGAACAGGCGGAGGAGGTACGCCCTGCAGAATTACGAAATTTATACCTTGAAATCAAATCCGTTGAAAGACCTACCAAGCCCTCTGATCTAGGAGGATAGTACCAGCGTTGAGGCTCGCGAATGTCGTCACTGGGTTCAAGGTTAGCAGGCGCACTTGGAGGTCTTCCTTGCAAGTTGATCTAAGTGAGAGGTTGGTGTTATATTATATCTACTCAACAGTAGTACTCACAGGCTGAGGAGGTGGAATATTAGTAGGCGGGCGTGTAGGTGCGGGATCGGAAACAACTCCAGGTGGTGGTGGTGCCATTGTCCCGAGAGGTTGCTGGATACGTGGTCCAGGTGCACCAGGAAATGCTATCCCAGTCTCAGTTGCAGCTGGGTCGCGCGGTTCTCGAACGACACGACGAACTCGAGCACGGTGAGGTATACGTGAGTGTGGAATCTCGGGTGAGAACACCACCGGCTCTGTGGCGATTGGGAACGTCGCAGGCCGTAATATGGGACTGGTACTCCTTGACCTTGGAGGACGTACCGCAGGTTGATAAGCGAAGGGGATCAATGCTGGTGGCGGCTGGACGCCTATAGGCACTTGGGGCGGGGGTGCCTGCAATAATGCAAGTAGCTCATCGTCAAGATTTCCACGAGCTCTGCGTGGTTGGGGTGCAGCAAGAGGCACGCGATCCCTCAAGAGTCGTGTCCAGTCCTGCCAGCGCTGTTGAAAATCTTCTGCATCTACATCTGTGCTGACATCAGAAACAGTCGCTGATGGCGGCTGGATATGGACTGGTCTTTCAGTCTCGACCCGTCTCTCGACAAGTTGACGCAAAAGAGCCTCGATTACCCGAAACCGATCATTAAACTCCGTGGTATCCAGAGGACCTGATCGTGTCTCGCGCAACTCGTCCAGCATATGGTTTGTTGACATCTGGCCCTCCCAAAGTGCAGTCGTCTGTTCTCTCAGTGAGGTCAGCATGTCTCTCAACGTCTCAATCGTAATGCTATCGCGCTGCCGCACAGTGGTGGCCGATGCCGTCGAAGGTGTAGGTGACGAGGGTGGAGGTGTAGGTGACGAGGGTGGAGGTGTCGGTGATGAGGGTGGAGGTGTCGGTGATGACGAAGACGTCGCCGACAAGCTGGGACCAGGGGATGGCTCGCTAGACGAAATTTCAGATGGTGAGACCGAGGATGATGATGAGGACGATGAGGGCCAAGATGGCTCCCTAGAGACTGAATACGAGCGTTCCACCGTCTCCGCTTCCAATTCCGTTTCCAACAGACTTAAGTCATCATCCGAGTGATGCGAAGACAAGAACGACATAACTGAATTGAGCGAACTCGGGGAGGAGGGGTGCATAGGGGGTGGAGACATCTCGACAAGGGTGATAGCCGGCCTCGGGCGCGGTCCTCTTGGCGTAGAGAGCACACTACCTCCGACAGCCGTGTCTCTAGTTGGCACAGGTGGCGATCTCTCCGTGACGAGCCTCTCACGGACGTACTCCGACAAATCATACAACTCGTCCCGGATAGCACGCACATTCTCTGCGATTTCCTGCGTTTCCTGGCCACGGAACTGGTCAAGCTCTTGGATATGGTGAAGAAGGCGGTCAATATCGTGTGTGATAGTGTGCTCAGTGTGCGTGCGGGTGTGCTCCGTTTCAAGGACAGAATGGATGGAAGGAACATCATCGTGCGGTGTTGTCACACTCACACTCATCGACACCGAAGTAGGGGCAGGGGACACCGGGAGAGGGACGGTCCGCGGGGACGGCATTGGCATCTACAGCAAAGAAAATCAGCACAACACATCAGCATTCCACCCAGAACACAATAAAGAACTACACACATATCGCACCGACTCCTCTCTTCTCGTCGACAACAAAGACGGCACCGTCGAAATATCACTGGCAGCTCTTACACTCACTGCATCTTCCTCCTCCGCCTCAATCGCAATACTCGATACTCCACTCACGGTGGACGCGGTCCTTGACAGGGAACTCGATGCGCTCGTCGACATCGTCAGAGGAGTCGGTCCACTGGATGGCGAAGACACCAATTCAAGTGGGTGAAATACCTGTCTAGGAGACGGTGTAAGGGAAGAAATAGTCTCTGTGATAGGCGTGAGCCTCGCAATACTGCTCAGTGGCGATACACTGGGGCGCATAAACGATGTCTCAAAGCTCCCATCGATGCCCTCCTGCAACGCAACGCTCTGCACACTAGGGGTAGGCTGTAGTGCAGACGAATCAAACGACACATCTGTCTCAGAAGGCCATTGAGATGGGTGCACAGATGGCGTGACTGCCTCTTCGTCATGGTCAGATATCGAGAGAAGTGGAGTCTGGACTGCCTGAGGTGTCGCAATAACGAAGGGCTCGGTTGATTCTGTCAAACTCGAGACAGACGTGTCAAGTTCTAGCTGTGCGGGACTCAGATCACTCTCGGTGTAGGAGAATGACGAGTCGGTATGGAAACTGACGATGGGGGTCGGTGTCTCGGGCGCCTGGGCGGTAAGCGGGGCGCTCTCAATTAGGCTGCCCTCCTCTGCGATCTCTTCCTGTGCAGTAACAGCCTCAGGCGTGATCGACACCTCCAGCACTGGTTCCTCAGAGATGATACTGGGAACTTCGCTCGGTGTCTTTGGCGGGGGTGTGGGCGGCAGATCTACCTCCACTTCCTCTCCCTCATGCAAGTCAATGGGCACGTCAGTGGGCACATCAATTGGCAGGTCAATGGGTGGTCCAATGGGCAGGTCAATAGGCGCTTCGATAGGCAGGTCAATAGGTGCTTCGATAGGGAGGTCGATGGGCGCTTCAATAAGTAGGTCGGTGGGCGCTTCGATGGGCGCTTCGATAGGCGTTTCAATGGGCTCGTCCATAAGCTCGTCCATGTACAGGTCAGTGGGTGCTTGAATGGGTGCTTGAATGGGCGCTTGAATAGGCTGGTCAATGGGTTCCTCGGCAGCAAGCTCCATAACCAAACCCGACCTCGGTGTGCTCAACCCCTCTTCGCTCGGGATCGTAAGACATACGCTCGCCGTCTCATACTGCGTTTCCTCCTTGTCACTCTTGCACAATTCCGCTGTCCAGAAATCCGTTTCGGTCTCGGTCTTGCACTTTTCCGCTGTCACATACTCTGTTTCCACATCACTCACGCACCGCTCTGCAGTCACGAACTCCGAGCTCACACAAGTCTTGCATGTGTTCAATGTCTGGTAGTCTGACTCGCTTGGGATCGTTGGAAGGCTCTTGAATGATGCAGTGCTCGGGCTGGGCGACGCGTAGGCCGTGGTATACCCCTCACTCCCACTGCTCTCTCTCTCCTCCACAACTAAAAATCCCTCTGTTGTCGTTGTTGGCGTCCTGCTCCTCGTCCAGCCGCTCAGTGTCGACCTTGATGTTGCAGAGTACTCCCTATCAGATGGTCCCTCACTTGTAGAGTATCCACCATACCGCCGTCTCCGAACCTCAGGAGTACGAGATAAGGACGGCGAAGTAGAGGTGGGGTAACTGCCACTCGTGTACGTGTAGGGCGTGCTGTTCGTGTATCCGCTGGACGAGTACGAGTACGGCGTTCTCGACCGGCTGTCACTCGATGAGAAAGGTGTTCGTGAACGCCCATCGCTAGATGTATATGGCGTATAGCTCCCACTGCCGTCATGCGAGTCCCCCAGGTAAGAATTACTCTCCGTGCGTCTGTAGCTTAGCGTGCTCGGGACGATCTGCGTATTTGACTCGCCGCTCGTGAATTCAAAAGCTGTCCCATCTGTCACCAAGCCTGTCGTTGTCCTGCCATCGCCACTCCTGCTTGTCCTGGAGCTGTCCGCTGAGAAAAAGTCTGATTCAGAACGAGAGCCTGGCACACTGGACGTGCGTGAGCCGGCGCTGAAGAATTCTTCCTCACTGACACTGAGAGCTCGATTCCTTACTTTCCCAGTGGGAGGCGGGGTGACGCGAACATCGCCCCCCAATCTTGGGCCACTGCTCACTGTCACAGGGCTTCCCCCACCCACGCCTAGTATGCCACCACTCTCTGAACTCAAACTGTCGTTAACCAAACTCAAGCCAAAGCCTAGCCCAGGCTTGGCAGAACGAGCACGCGACACAGCACTAGCAAACTCCTCGTCCAAGTCTGTGAGAGACGAGGTGCGGCGCAAGGATGAAGATCGGGATGGAGCAATGACGCGCGGGTCAGACGGGTAAAGGTACGACGAATCATCCGTAGTGCGCCCATGGCCGCCCACACTGGGCACCCTACTCGTACTCAGACCACTTCCCAGATCCGACAGACTCGGGATCGTATGCAGCGGGGGTACAAACACGGTACTTCTGCTCCCAGCAGATGTGGATGTGGAAGAGGCTAGAGAGTGGATGGTGCCTATGCTGCCTGTGGGCGAACCGGATTGGGAACGATTGGGGAGCGACAAGGAGCGATCGAGTGCTTCCCTGTATACATATCATTGTGTAAGTCAAGTAGATACCCGTCAGAATTATCCAAATCTAAGTGTGGCACCAAACACTCACCAAATCGCACTCACCCACCTCACCCTCTCCCTCGCACTCTCCGCCGCAAGTCGTTCAACACCATCACCATACAACAGCTGAAACGGACACAATACTTGCACGAGACTCACGCCGTCTTCAGTCATCTGAGGATATGGTCCATATCAACGCTCTATGTCGGATTATCAACTCGCCAGTGCACGTACTTGAGCTAATGCACTCACGCCCCCGACATCACCCCTTGCCCCAGGGTGTGTAAAGCCAGGGGTACTCCTCACTTCTGTACAATTGATTAGATCTAAGCTCACTACGCCCCGACCACCCCCAGGGGCACTCCAAGAAAGGATAAGCACGTGGGGGTAGAGCAGCGCGGAGCATTTTTGCCACCGGTAAGGCATTGGGGAATGCACATTGAGATACCAGAGAGTGCCGATGCGGATGGGCTGTGTACGAGGTCAGATATGAACTTCGAGCAAAAATAAGAAAGAGGCATACCTCCCGATTCTCTCTTGACCTCAGATCTGTCATATCAAAAGGCGGGGGTATGAGGCTACTTGTGGAGCTCACTCTCCTCCTCATGACATTGTTTCCACTACTAGTCATTCCTTCGTTTCCCCTGTTTCTGTTGCTACCTCCTGCATTGCCCCTCCCACCATTCCTATCAGGTGTCACTGGCGGCTGTCCCCGTGGACCATGACGCGATGCGCGTCTACGAAGAGAGAACAAGCCCTCCATCTACGCTCGTCAGCACGCATGTATCCCAACTTGCAAAATTATACACACCTTTGATGCACCAGGTGGAGACAGTTCGCTCCCGCCTTCACTGCTCTCAGTCTTCGCTTTCCCTAGCCCGGGTGTGCGTTCCTTCCACGCAGCTACAATATTCCGTACGCTAGTTAACGGACTCCTAGGGCTCGTGTTGGTCTCGTTCAGAGGAGCGGTGCTACGACGGAGGGCGGTCTGAGTCTGGCGCGTGGGTGTATTATCATCTTGTCTGCCTGAATTGAGAGTGTTAACACGAAGTGAAGAGGTGAAGGTAAGGATAGAAGAGGCATTGGCACACGTACCCCTAGTGACCCCAAATGCACTCGAGAATGTACTCGCAAAATCGCTTGGGCTTAACTGTGTCTTCCCTGTCGCTGTTGCTATCCCACTGCCACTATACGTCCCGGTTGGGGTGCCAAACCCGCGCACTGGTGGACTTAACAAAGTCGACAAGCTCAGATCAGTCCCACCTCCACCTGAAGAAGTCGAGACGGTGGAACGCGAATCATCGGACCTGCTTTTAGCGGCAGAGGATAGGTGGGATGTGGTATAGCCGTTTGTCCCTGTGGTATATCCGTACCCGGTCGAAGTGAATCCCGTAGTATAACCATATCCAGTTGAGGTGTACCCTGTGGTACTCCCTAAATGAGGAGTACTCTGGGTTGTAGGTAAAAATGGGCTTGTAATTCTCTCCTTTTCTTTGCTAGGGGTTCCTGCACGGTCCTCGAAGAATGCAATGAGATCGCCCGTGCGACGGCTAGTTGTGGGAATATCTGTGGCACCGCGTGTGTGTCCCTGGGAGTGCGTGCTAATTCTGTTGGCATTTGCAGGAGATTCAGTAGTTGATCGAACATGCGGATTGGAGATTGTGCTTAGGCGGTGTGTAGAAAGACGGTTGTGGGCGAAGGAAGTCGGTCGGCTGGGGTGCTCTGTGCGTTCTGAGATTGTGCTCAGGATGCGAGGGTCGCGGGTAAAATAAGTTCCTGTTGCTGTTGCAGTGTCCGCGGAGTACGAAGCGGAAGTGCCAGTGTAAGACCCTGTACCACTGTACGGAGTAGACGTACTAAAGGATGTGTAGGATGGTCGGGAAGAGGACCATTGGGAGACAACATCCTGGGTAGAATTAATCTCAGGGTCAAGGTCAAGTTCGGTAAGAGCTGCTTCGACTTCAGCACGTTCTGCGAAACTGTCGTCATGACCATGACCTTCGAAGCTGGCTTCAGAGCGGGAAGGACTTAATGCAACGCGTCGGAGGAGGCCTGGGGAGGCGGATGAATCTGTAGATGCACGGGGGGTGTCTATGTGTAAATTGCTGGTGAATTCGAACATTTAAAAGGACAGCTAACATGCGACTGACCAGAATCAGAGTTACTCGAGATAGACGAATACGTCGTTGTGCCATAATAACCTGGTGAGCGCGGGTCGAAGCTCGACATCGCCCGCGTTTGTTCTGTCAATTGTCAGTTCGCGAGCGTCGTTGTCACTGTCAAATAGTCAATACAAGCACATCAGATATTTAGAAAACACAACAGGTCTTCAAGCTTCAACAATCGAATCGAACCAACACGAATTCAGGGCAGGCACAGTCGCGACCGTGTTCGGTCACGTGCGCTGAAGTTACCCACGGCGACAGCTGTTTTTAGACTTGCATTCAAATTGAATATTGACGAGCTACGCTCGTTGCCTTTAGCCTTCGTACATCTTTAGCTCCCATCAATTGTGTACTGTGCCCCATAGTATCCATCCACATCCTGAATTTTCCAATGTCTACCTTCCCTCATCTTCATCAGTGAACTCACGAGTTCGCGATATTGTTGTAACTAAATGGGAATATATATTTCTGCTTCTAATACTATTTATACACCAATGAATTTGACTGCTTTATGGATATGCATGCATAAACGCACATCTAGACTGCAATGAAGAGTCAATGACACATTTGCAAGGGATCATTGTGGTATAGACTGATATTCTTGACCATCTCAAGTCAACACTCGCGCGTTCTGATATAACAGTCATGTTTAGATATATAATGACCATGCTAATGCAAGGATCAGTAGAATGTCTTGATAACCAGTTGAGCCAGCCTTAATAGGGATCTTAGATAGTGCTCGTCACCATCGATATCAAGGATATCAAGCTCGTCAGTAGCAGTGCCCTCCGCAGCTACCGGTTTAGTTAACGGCGCCTCCAACTCACTTCTCGACGACTTCTCCACTTGCAAGCCGACGCTTCTCCATCTTCGCGCGTTCTTTTCCTCCTTCCACCGCTCCAATTACATCTTAGCAAGTTGGTTTTTCCTTGTAACTGACATTGAATGTCCAACCGTGACTGAGATGTGCAGCAGGATGGCGTCATTCGGCAGCACGGGCGCTGGTGTGATACCAGCTGAAAGGATACTCTGCTCAGTATGCAGCACCTTTATATGCCCAAACCGAATAATCTATAGTCTCCCCTAATCAGACCATATGATAGGAAAACAGTCGTTTCTCCTTGATAATAGTCTGCTTTCATTGGTACCTTCGATGTTACTTATCAGAGCTAGTCTTGTAGCCAGACATCGTAGGTGACTTCGGAAATGGCAGGAGGTCCCCAGAAAAAGTCACAGGGACTTGCTCCATTTAGTACATCTATGATCTGACCAGACATCGTCATAATTACCCAATGGTTCACAACGGCATCTTCTTCTTCACCACTAGTGCTCACGCGCGTAAAGCATCAAATTTTTGGACGGGGTAGTGCTCTTTGGAGTTGAGCAGTATAATTGGTCTCTGAGAGGGGCCAATCACGAACCAATTCGTCTTCTTCTAGCGTTCTCCAATTAGGTGATGGAGTGGCGCGGATGTGCGAGAAGTCCTGAGGCGAGAAAGGGATCCCGGCATGTTCTCTGGTGACCCGAGCTTGCTGATCAGTGGTTGTCTATGGTGACGTAGACATTTCAGGCAATTAAATAGGTGGAATAGTGGGGAAAAATGGACCTTCAACTCGCCCGGGTATACGCCGAACCTCACTTGATCACAACTTTCGATTATGGGATTTGATGTAATTTCAAGATAGGCATCGATGGCAGTAGAATTGTGCATCCTGAACTGCCAGTCGTGAGCGCAATTGTAACATACGTGGATAATATAACCCTACCTGGTGACATTCAACAACAACCACGCAATTTATCAAGTTGTGCAACATGATGCTACCATCGACGGTCCCTAGAATGAGAATTGTATTCTGTATGTCGCGGATGTGAAGCGCCGAAAGGAAAGCAGTATTAGCAGACAGGGTTGACTCGTTCGTGGTCGTAAGAAGATTTAAGACGCTGTTCGATATTCTGATTATAGACATCTCTATGTGATGTGTGGATGAGCTGGAACAAGGAAGACACGATCTAGAGAGGTAGCAATTGGATTGATCGGATATCGTTCTGGAGGCACTAGATATTGTTGTCGTAGGTATCGCTGGTGCATTTGCTCGAGCAGGTGGCGTTGCGGTCTCAGCGGATGCTGATGCTGGTATCTTGACCTTCCGTTTAAAAGCAAATTTTGTTTTCCCCGCGGTCGATGAACGCAGTTCCTCGAGCGACTTCTCTAACGCTTTGAGTTGCTTTCCGGTTTGGTTAGTTCAGATATCAAAATCAGACAGAAGGCACGCCGCACACCAGTTCATTTTGTCTTTGATCATAGCTTGGAAGCCTCCCCGTAGCTTCAGTCAAACGCTTGTTGAGAGCCTGTATTTCTCCAGCTATAGAGTGCACATAATCTGCCTCTGCAGCTTTGAGACGGGAGGCAAGTTCTACGAACTATGATAGCGTCGATATCACCGGTATAAATCGAAGGGCTTTACCAGAACACGACGCTTGGAAAGAGGATGTGAATGCTTGAGCAAACGTCCAGATTGCCTCTGCGCCATCATCGGATATCATAGTGGTTAAATAGACAGAATGTTTACTGAGTTCAAGTTGAGACACTGTTGAGTTGATCGCATGAATTGGCATGAAGTTTACTCGGTTACGGGCCGGGCCAGCACGTTATTCACACGCTAGATTCAGAGACGGTGAACTTGTGGCGAACCATCTACATACAGGCTAGCGGCAGAAGCCAGTGTCTTCACATGCCTCAGGCTCCTTCTGACTATGCAAGGCAGTGCGCAACTAGTACGCATTGGTGTGTAACGTTATAACCCTCGCTATGTAAGTACCACGCTTCATAGAGTACGGTCTATCCCAGATACTTCTGTTTCCTATCATTGCCCTTTGCGCGCTACACAACAACATCTACTTCATGTCCAACATCCCATCAGATAGCGCATGCACTTTTTGCTGTGAGTCAAACCGTTCTAATCGTGCATCTACCTTAAACTTCAACCAATAATTAGGTGTGGCTATCTTGACTTCGCTCCAGCAATGGTGCGATACCCGTGAGTCTTCCTTGCCAGTGATTGTGTCGTTCATATCGGTTACGACTTACACTGCATACTTTTTTGGATACTTAGATGCATTAGGCGCTAATTGCAAATGCTGCTGTGGCCCACGCGGGTGCTGTGATAGTTGTTTCGAGTCGGCTTTGAACGAGGACAATTTTGAAACACAACTCAAGGAAGATGCGGAACGCAGAGAGGCTGCTGCTGGACGACTTTTTGATACTCAACCTGCACCTACTGAAGGCATGAAAGCTTCACAGACACAGACAAGCCAGTCCCGTTGAATACGCATCGATTGTACAATGACCATAAATCTGTGGACTAGATTTGGGAAATTCCCCTCTTCCTCGATGTTTCGCCTAAACGATCATTTAGCTCAGCCGCTCAGCGGGGTAAATCAGAGCTACGTACTTAGGAGTACTAGTGCCAATGGGATAACAACGTAATAATACGCGGGCACCTAATTCCATCATCTACTAGACCCTTGGCCCTTTGTCCATTGCTTCACATTTACCGGTCATGGTCACGGTAGACGCAGGATGCTTGGGTTCTCTGTGCGGAGGTTGTTGTACGCCAAAATGTGTTCCACCGATTTGAATTCGTTGACCAAAATGTTTATACAGGCATAATATTGCCAACAACTGCTAAAGGAACTCGGTGCAACATAAGTTCGTTAACTCATTACTTGAACAGATGCGTTTGGCGCTAACGCCAAATGCTGCGGTCCGCAAGGATGTTGCCGGGAATCTTTTGATGAAGATCACTTTGACGAGCAGATGAAAAAGGAGATGGAACGGACGAAAGATACCAGCCAGCCGCTTATCGAAACTCAGCCCGTGCCATCTGATAATATGACTGCAAAGTTGACGGAGGGCACAAGAGCCTGAGGGACCCTGACGATGCTTTACCAGCACCGCAACAATCATAACGGCAACACGGGCTTTAAAAGTGTAAGCAATGATCAGCACCCAGCTTCTGTTTTGAGTAATACATCATCGACTTTAACAGCGCATGGTGTGGTTGAGGTTTTGTTGGTAGGAGGTAGTGGCCGGTAGTACTTCAAGTTAGTGCGTGAAATGTGTTTAGCAGCGTTAGTCAGTTAGCAAAACAGAATTTGCATTGCCAAATGTGCGAACTGGTCGACATGAACCTATAATCACAGCATCATAATAGTCAGGGATTGAATATTGGAGACTCGTCGACGCTACCGTGATCTGTGAAAGAGAAGTTCAAGTTGCTTGAGAGTTACAGTCGATTTCGTTAAAGCCGGAAGCAAAATAGTCACATGTCGGAATTCGGAAAACTCTGCCACTTCTCTGAGCCTGCGTCATCTAGTACTGTCACCAGCTGTCCTCACTCGTTGTCAGAACGCAGATAATCTACGCGTATCTCCAACCTATTGCGTTACGACTAACTTTGCAATCATCATTCAATCTGACCCGACTCTCTATTGGATTGGATTCTTCGACGAGTCACGCTGGTGGACATTTCAGACACGACGGTCTACGGGATACTATACGAATTATTCGGGCATCTAATTTGCAAATATAATATCAAAGCATAACGAATAAAGCCTTGAAACTGCGCTGCAGCCTTTGGAGTCTGGATAGTTGCTGTATTCCCAACCCACTTAATATCAATCGAGAAACTTAGGCCTAGAGATGGGGAATGTGCAGTCAGGCTCCACACTTACACGGACAAGTGGAGCATTAGATTCATTCGTCACCGAATTAGGAGGGGACATCGTCTATGACAAGGGGTGAGTCGTCGTCCTATACAGCCCTCACATGCGCGTCCACTCTTGCTCATCTCCGCAGACTTAATCAGGCGCGTTTCCTCAAGACAGTCAAATGTAGACACAGAAATGGATACCTTGTTGTCAAGATATTCATTAAACAAGACCCTGCAATCAGTCTCAGGACCTACCAAAGAAAGCTGAAGAGTACGTAGTTTCAAGGCACGATGTGCAACTTGCTGAATTCGAGCAGCGGATAGGGAAGCTCTACTGGACATCCCAAATATTTACACGTATCAAACATTCCTTGAGACAGAGAAAGCAGGATATCTCATTCGTCAATGGGCCGCAAGTAATTTGTATGATCGTATAAGGTGCGACCCGAGACGCACGTCTTAATTGTTATGCTCATTCACGCAGTACTCGTCCATTTCTCTCTCTTATTGAGAAGAAGTGGATTACTTACCAGCTTCTCACCGCACTCTCTCAAGCACACCTGCACAAAACACCGCATGGAGATATCAAGTCGACAAACATCCTGGTTACGTCGTCAAATTGGATCTACGTGACCGACTTTTCTGGGTCTTTGAAACCTACGCGACTTCCTCTAGATGATCCTTCAGATTTCTCATTTTTCTTCGATACTAGTGGAAGGCGGATTTGTTACGTCGCTCCAGAACGATTCTATAAGGTGGAGAAAGAAACAAGGAAAGCATGGGCAAATGAGGAAGGTGAAATAAAGGAACCCATGGTGACTGAGGCGATGGATGTCTTCAGTCTGGGCTGTGTCATCGCGGAAGTGTTTCTCGAGGGCGCATCTCTTTTCTCGCTTAGCCAGCTGTTCAAGTACCGTGAGGGGGAATATAGCGTGGAAGCTCAACTTTTGGCAATAGGCGACGAAGGTATACGAGTGAGTAATGACCAGTGCCAAGTTTATTTGAAAGCTTACATGTCTTCTATAATCTAGTCGATGGTCAGACAGATGATTTCATTGGATCCTGCTGCACGACCTACCTTTGATACGCTCCTAGCGGGTGCACGAGGGAATGTCTTGCCCGAGTGTTTTTATTCTTTCTTGCATGAGTATGTAGCTTCAGTTGGCGAACGTCCTTCTTCCCTCCCTTTCCCCTCCGCTTCATTCTCCATGTCAAATGCTACTCCGTCCACCTATTTTCCAGCAGCCACTTCAAACACAACGATCAAAGTGCCAAGTAAAGAAACAGTGACAACAGCTGCTGGCACGACTGGGAATGGCAGTGTACTTCCTGGTGATAGTGACCACAGATTGGAGCGACTTTGGGAAGAATATGAGAATGTAGACCCATACCTCAACGACACAGACGTCGAGAAGACTGTGATGGATGTCAGGGTTGAGTTCAGCAATAATGTTACTGGACCGTCCAAACCTTTCCAGGTATATTTTGCATTTAGCGCTAGGCGAGCTGAAATTTATACATCGACTTACATTGCTCGTAGGATGTCTTTCCCGTCTCCATGCATATTCCTTCTCATCCCTCAAATCGACATCCAACTCCTGCCGAAGATGGTCCCGCACTTATACTTCTCTCCCTCGTTTTAGCCAATATCCGCAACTGCCTTCTCCCTTCATCTCGCCTCCGTGCTTTAGATATATTACTCACTCTATCGACTCGGCTGACTGATGAGGCCAAGCTTGATCGGGCCGTGCCATACATCGTAGAGCTGTTGCGTGACGAGGCTGCAGTGGTCAGGGCAGCAGCAGTGAGAACGCTTGTTCAGATTGTGCGTGTCCTTCATTTCTCCAATTACGCCGTGCCCACAAATAAATAAATTGCAGCTGACACAAGTCAATGTCATTACTCCCTCGAATGCATCAATTATACCAGAGTATATCATTCCGAATGTGCGTTATCTTGTGCAAGACCCAGAGGTGTCGGTTCGGGCAATGTATGCGCAGTGCATTGCCCCCCTAGCTCAGACTGCCGATCGCTACCTCGAAATGGGGCAAGCCCTTAAGGCACATGGTGTTTCTCCTGGGATCAATGGTGACAGACAAGAATACGAGGAAATACACTTCGAGGCAAGCCACTTGAACACTCTGCCTTTCCTCTTATCTAAGTCTTGTTGATAGGTATCGTACGATGTCATGAAACAAGACCTTCTATCCTCTATCCAGGAACAGTTGTCGACGCTTCTCATGGATCCTTCTCCCATTGTTAAGAGAGCGGTACTGCACAATATCAATGCGCTTTGCGTCTTTCTTGGCAGTCAAAGAACGAACGATGTCGTCTTGAGCCATATGATCACGTACTTGAACGATCGAGACTGGCTTCTCCGTCACGCGTTTTTTGAAAGCATTGTTGATGTCGCGGCATGTGCTGGAGGTAGGAGCCTAGATGAATATATTCTGCCGTTGATGGTACAGGCACTTTCTGGTAAATGTCACTGCACTCATGATGGAATGTTCCTGACACTTCTGGTTCCAGATGTGGAAGAAACTGTAGTAGCACGGGTACTCGCTGCCCTCACTAGCCTTTGCGAATTGGGTCTGTTTCAGAAGATGCGAATTTGGGAGCTAATGAGCGCCGCTCTCCCGTTTTTCTACCACCCCAATATTTGGATACGGCAGGGTATGGTCTACACATCCTTTTGATCCACAAGACACTCACAGCTTGTGCAACTTCAGGTGCAGCTTCCTTTATTGCGGCTGCAGCGAAGTGTCTACCTCAAAGTGATGTGTGGTGCATCCTGTACCCTTCCTTGCGTCATCTGCTGCGTTCGGATGTGAAAGAGGTCGAGGAACAGAGTCTTTTGTTGGCCATGAAGTCACCGGTAAGCATGATTTTCATAGACCTGGGTTCACTGCTCATGATTTGCAGTTGCCACGTCCCGTTTTTGATGGCGCTGTCCAATGGGCAATGAAAGCAGAGAAAACAAATTTTTGGAGGGGAAATCGTAGACCAGCAACCAAGGTGGAATCCCCGAGGGAAAGCATAGTTTCCATGAGGAAGGGAGGAAGCACGGCCGTTGGACGTAACAAGTCAGAAGAGTGAGTTTCTTGGTTTCCAGGCCTCCGCGGAGCTAATTTGTGCAAAAGGGACGAAGTGCAATTGCTGAAACTGCAGAACCTTGGTATGACATCCGCTGATGAGGCGAAGCTCACGGCGATGCGGGATTACATCCTCAAGCTGGCTAATAATGCATCAAGGTTGGTTTCTCTTTAATATCCGCTAGCTTTTTAATGAACTTGTGGTAGTTTCGCATCCAGACCAAAAACAGAACTAGAATTTGAAAGGAATCTTCGTTCGATGGGAGACGTTGAATTGCAGAAGTTATCTGTTGTTCCCCAGACTGTCTTCCTCAAATCAAAGTCCTCTATGAGCGATCTAACGCCCAGACCTTCTCGCTTGGCATCCTATTCACGCAGGCCAGGTGACTTCCCAGGACGCCTCGGTACTCCACGCATGAGCAGGGCCTCCAGTGTTGACCATGGAGCGACTAACCCTGCACTGGAAGACCTAAAACGGAGATTAGTCGCTATCAATGGCTCGTCGTCGTCACTTAATCTTACCGCTACTGCTCGGGAACGTCAGGCAGTGCAATCCCCCCCTCTACCGCCTTCAAACTTGCAGCCAGCAACTCTTGCGCTTCCTGCTCAGCCCGCTGGACATGATCGCCCGAGCAGCCCGACAGATTCGGTTGTGTCTAATACTAATTCATCGACCATCCGAACTGCGCATCGGTTGCATGTTGGAAGTACAGACGGGCAGAAAGCTGCCCCTGCGGTTGGCTCATCCAACACGAATGCAGTAGGGTTACTGGAGGCGCCATCTAAGATGCGTGCAGAAGGTTCCCCTGAACAATCAGGAAGATCATCACCAATTTCACTTACTGGAACTGCAAAAGCTGTGACCCGACCCCGTATGGCCTCCATGTTCCCTATTTCGACCTATGGTACGTTATAAACCATCATAGTAGCCCCCTGCTCACATGAGATTTGATATGATGTGTAGATGGGCCAGAACCTGGTATCAACAATCTTCTCGAGAACATTTACTCGGACAACAACCGCGAGTTGCAGCATGACTTCGGTCCAAAAGTGCATGAAGGACCTGTCCGTCGACGCAACACTGCCAGACAAAGCTTTATTACGCGCGATAGTAGCAACCGGCGAACAGAAGCCACTCTCATTGCTCACCTCCAATCCCACACTGACTGCGTCACCGGATTGGCTGTATCTCCAGATCACGCGTTCTTTGTTTCATGTTCAGATGACATGTCTGTCAAAGTATGGGACACTGCACGGCTGGAACGCAGTGTGACGAGTAAGCCGCGTCATACTTATAGCCAGCATCATGCGCGTGTCAAGAGCGTGTGCATGCTGGAGGGCGTGCATTGTTTTGCTAGTGCAGCAGAAGACGGAAGCTTGCATGTCATCAGGGTGCATGTCAACCAAAGTGGGTCTTTGCCAAAGTATGCAAAGCTTCAGACCATTCGAGAATATCGAGTGGACTCGCCTGGCGAATATATTACATGTATGATTCACTATAATTCAGGTAAGACTTTGTCTGTTTCCAGCTTAATTGGTGAAACAATTGTTTATCAGATGTCGCTTCGAATCTTGTCTTTGCAACAACACAGTCTGTAATCACTATCCTGGATTTGCGAACCATGCGAGTCTTACAACATATGCAAAACCCGCATCATTTTGGACCCATAACTTGTATGTGTCTAGACCGCAAACGCACGTGGATTCTCGTGGGCACTTCTATGGGTGTTCTCTCGCTCTGGGACCGACGTTTTGGACTGCTTGTCAAGAGCTGGCAAGCTGGCAAGACTTCGGGAAAATTTGCGAAAGTAAACCAATGTATCATCCATCCTACCAAAGGGAAGGGGAGTTGGGTAATGATTGCCGTCGAGAGCTGGAAGGGTGGTTCGGAGTCTTCACCCATAAGCCTTGTTGAGGTCTGGGACATCAAAAATGGTGTTCTGGTGGAGAGCTATATGACAAGGACCACGTCTACGCCAACAGAATGTGTTCCTGAACCTGTGGAGATTTCAGCAGTGGAAGCCTCGCAGAGCCCGGCTGCCGCTATTGCTGCTCTTGTCAATGCTAGATACCCGAGTGGAACTGCGCACACCAATGCGAACAAGAATGGAGGACCATCTCATGGCCCTCAGCGTGATGAGGTGCTTCCGGCACCCTCGCATGATATCCGTGCAATCGTAGCTGGTGTCGATTTTGGACATTCTGGATCGCATAGGTCAGAAATCGTGGATTTATCGGTTGATGCTCCCGCATCGAGTCGGAATTCTAGGGGGTTCATGGTGACAGGTTCAGAGGATAGAAGGATTAGACTGTGGGATCTCAACAAACTCGAACGAACATTTGTGGTGGCTGGCCCAGAGTCAGAATATGACAGGCCATCGTACAGGTGAGGGACAGCGTGTTTCGCTAAGGATCTTTTGCTCACTATAATTTCAAGCACTGTACGAGTCACAGATGGTTCGCCGTACATCAGTAACGTTGAGACTTGGGCACATTCGTCCAGCTCAGCTAGTCAGAGCAATCGACCTCCGCAAAGGATGTCGATGATTACTCACAACCAACAGAACCTTCTTCGGTCACATCAGGATATCGTGACTTGTTTGGCTTGCATCGATTCCCCATTCCGAGGAGGCATTGTGAGTGCCGACAGAGCAGGGGTGATCAAAGTGTGGAGAGTCGGAAGTAGCGACTCGTAGTGACCTGCGTATTTATTTTGAGTACTATATCTTGTTTACTCGCTTCCGTGCACCTTGGATGCCGTCTAGATTCTACTGTACTAGTACTTGTTAATTTCACCCGAATTTTTCGAAATTTGTCGCGAAGGGTGACTCGAAGAGTGCGCGCGCCTGATATTATTATGCCAAAAACAGACTTGGTCCTGACTCGGATGCTCAGATCTCTGACTCGGGCTCCCCCATATCTGACCCGTCGTAGCATCTACAGGTCACAAGTTAGCTTTCTTCGCATTTATTCGACAGCCATGGCTACTCCAATCGCCTCTTCTTCGCAACCTGCCCAGATACCCGCCCTCGATGGACCACACGCTGGAAACGCAAAAAAACCAAAAGAAAAGAAGGACAAAGCGGCAGCAGCAACATCTCAGTATCCACTTGAAGTCAGCAGTCTTCACAGACGCTCTCTAATCATTAACTGACTTATGAGTAGCTCCAACCACCGCCAGGCTTTTTTGATCATCGCATCAAGATGTTCGAAGAACTGCACGCAAAATACAGTGAATTTGTGCAAAGTATGTATGATATCTATTCCAAGATCAATTATCCTGATCACTGTCTCAGCCCAGCCGCGCGAGGAGATCGTTATCACGATGCCTGATGGTTCAGAGCGTAAGGGCACTAGTTGGGAGACTAGTCCCATGGATGTTGCAAAAGAAGTTTCAAAGAGTCTGTCAGAACGAATTGTGATCGCGAAGGTATGTGACTCCATTTCTTGATGTTGAAATTACGACGTGATTCTCGCAGGTCGATGGTGATCTATGGGACTTAGAACGACCACTGGAGGCTTCGTGCAAACTAGAATTATTAGACTTTGAACATCCAGAAGGTATGCGGGGTTATACATCACCTTTGCACTTTGTGATTGACTATTGCAGGCAAGAGGGTCTTCTGGCATTCATCGGCACATGTTTTGGGTGAAGCTGCTGAGCGGCATTACGGTTGTCACCTATGCATTGGGCCCCCAACCGACGATGGTTTCTTCTATGAGATGGCTATTGAGGACAGGTAATTGGTCATAACTAACACTGTATTGGTCAATCATTGACTTTAGCAGAGCTGTTACCAATGCAGATTACCCCGCTCTGGAGAAGCTTTCAGAAAGTGCTGTCAAAGACAAGCAGAAATTCGAACGCCTCGTAGCTTCGAAAGAGGATTTGCTGAAAATGTTTAGCGTATGTCCGTCGAAATTTTATAGAACACCCGCTCATCCAATATCATCATAGTACAACAAATACAAGAAGCACTTGATCGAGACCAAGATTCCAGACGGTACCTCCACCACTGTGTATCGTTGTGGACCGATGATAGATCTCTGTATTGGTCCTCATATACCACACACCGGCAAGATCAAGGCATTCATGGTTACCAAGGCAAATATATAGTTCAGAATTCGCTCGATATCGCTCTGATCCAGCCCTTGTAGAACTCTGCATCGTATTTCCTGGGTGATGCGAATAACGACTCATTGCAACGCATCTATGGCATTTCGTTCCCAGATAAAAAGCAGTTGACCGAGTATAAAGCATTCTTGGTCGAGGCTGCGAAACGGGATCACCGCAAGATAGCTCGGGAACAAGAACTATTCTTTTTCAATGACCTCAGTCCCGGAAGTTGCTTCTTCCTCCCTCATGGTACTCGAATCTATAACACTCTAATTGAGTTGATGAGGGTGCGTTCAAGCCTTAAATAGTAGGAAGTTTGACTGACGTCAGCACAGTCCGAGTACTGGAAACGTGGATACCAAGAAGGTGAGTTCGTACATTATTGGAACAACATCTAATGCTGAGCAATTGGTCAGTCATATCTCCGAACATGTACAACTCAAAGTTATGGGAGACTTCTGGGCACTGGCAAAATTACAAGGACGACATGTTCACCCTTGACGTGGAGAAAGAGAAGTGGGCATTGAAACCTATGAACTGCCCAGGTCACTGCCTTATCTTTGACTCTCGGGACCGAAGTTACAAGGAACTTCCAATTCGCATGGCTGAATTTGGTATCATACACCGAAACGAGGCTTCTGGAGCTCTTACTGGTCTCACTCGTGTTCGGCGGTTCGTGCAGGATGACACACACGTCTTCTGCCTGCCCTCGCAGATAGAAGATGAGATCGCTGCACTGTTCGATTTCATGCAACACATCTATGGCCTTTTTGGTTTCGAATTCCACCTTGAGCTATCCACTCGCCCCGACAATTATCTCGGCAACATCGAGACTTGGAACGCAGCAGAAGAGGTATGTTTCCCTTACGGCGCACCATAAGTGGCACACTTACCATCTCGGATGCACAGCAACTCACCAAGGCACTCGATAAGCAATATCCAGGTCAATGGCAAATCAATCCTGGCGATGGTGCATTCTACGGCCCCAAGATTGATATCACCATCCGTGATGCCCTACGCCGATCGTTCCAGTGTGCCACTATACAACTCGATTTCCAACTGCCTGAGCGTTTTGACTTGAAATACCGCTCCGCGGACGAAACGACCAACCCTGATAAGCCCCCTTCACGTCCTGTCATGATTCATCGCGCGATCTTGGGAAGCTTGGAACGTTTTATTGCGATCATTACGGAGCACTTTGCAGGAAAATGGTGAGTCTATGCCTTGTTTTCTTTAACGCTTGGCTAATAACGAGTCAAGGCCATTTTGGCTTTCACCGCGTCAGGTGCTCGTTATTCCTGTTGCTGTACCATATGTAAGCATGCTCTGATAGAACGTGACAATCCTGATGACACGTATCATCTTTACAGAAAGAATATGCCCAAGAGATAGCCACCCGTCTAACCGATCTGGGTCTTTTCGCTGACGTTGACAACGGAGCAGATACTCTACCGAAGAAGATCCGCAATGGTGAGATTGCACAATACAACTTCATCCTTGGTGAGAGCGCCTTTTACATCGGATTGTCCTGGCATATTCACACAACTCAGTGGTCGGGCAGGAAGAACTTGATAGCCGTTCGGTAAACGTACGAAACCGCGATGACGTCGGCACTAAGTCTAAAGGCGAGATGGCGCCAATTGTAGAGATTGAGCAAAAACTGTTGGCGCTGAAGAAGTCGCGAAGTCTCACAAACAAGTTGGTGTAACAGTGGATGTAGTCTGTAGAATAGGTAAAGAATCATGTGAAAATCGGCGCGCATCGGCTAGACACAAGCTGTGGCACAGCATAACTCGACACTATTTTTAGAATACTAAATTCTGGCGTATTCCAGACCCTTCACTATGCTCCCAAAAATTGATTGCGCTTTCACCCGGAAGTGAGTCAGGGTGACAGAATAAGACTCATGAAACATACCAAGTTCTGGATTGCTTCTCGCTCGGAAGGCGGCAAGCCATTGATCTGATCTGGAGTTAAGCTGAGTACCTGCATTAGCATTTGCTGTACATCCAGGCACGTGAGTTAAACATCTAAATGAAGCAAGACAGATCAGACAGACCCTTTGAGCTGGATCAATGTTTAGGTCGGGCATAGGAGCCGAATGGGACGGTGGGACTGCGTGGGGCGGAGGCCGATACCAAGACTGTTGCTGTGGTGGAGCTGGCATATGCGACGGGGGCTGTTGGTGCGGGAACATGCTCGGTGGAGCAGTAGACGCGGGTGGAGGGACGGACATTGGCGGTGGCATGTGCGGTTGAGGCTGGTGCATGGGTGGAGGCTGCTGGTATTGCATTTGGTGGTGGGGCTGTTGAGAAATTCCTGCACCTGGAGGAGCACCGCTACCCGCAGTGGCTTGAAGCATGCGCTGTGCAATTGCCGTTTTGCTCGACGTTTCACTCCACGCCGAAATTATAAGAACATACCTGAAGAACACTCTGGTCTACTATTTTGTTCAACAGCAATGCTTGGAACAATGCATATGCATACTGCGGATGCGCAACAAGTAGTGCCCTTGCTTGGTCCGGGTGGGTAATCACAAAAGCCTACACAAACAAGATCCGTGCACACATCATTAATTGTGTCACTCGCCGGTGCGAACCGCAGCACACCTTCATCTGGGCAAGAACTTCGACTAACTGAGCTGGGCTCATAGTTGCAAGTGTCTGGCTGATGGTATCTAATGCAGTTGACCCAGGAGCTATGGGCACACCAGGCGGCAAACTTGACAAGAAAGAATTTGGGTCTTGAGATTTGGGTTGATCGCGAATATTGTCATATCGCTCGCGGTCGCGATCTTGTTCACGGTGCTCACGCCAGCGGCCTCTTGGATCACTCCCATCGAGCAGCTCGCCTCGTACAGTGGTCTTGCCTTCGAGGAAGGGGTCGGAGTCGGCGAGATCGATTCGTAAGGGACGGCCACCAACATCGGCATTATTGAGGTTCCGCACAGCAGATGCAGCGGTTTCATGATCTTCAAGGCACAATGCGAAAACACAAGTTTGAGTTTGTGTATACCGGTACGGGTAACACAAAATGACAAGGTGAGAGAGACGGATTGAGAAGCACAGATTATGCAGATTGCGGAAAAGAGCCGGTTTGAAGTCAGACATGGATCAAGGTGTACCAAAAAGAAAAATGAATTGGATGTACCAGCAAATTCACAGAAGCCATAACCTCTAGGTTTCCCCGTCTCTCTGTCAAAGACCAGTCTAAAAAGCATTGACGTGAGCTGATGTGCAGGCTAGGGGGAAAAAGTGGAGACGAACCTGAAACCTACAACTTGACCGACCGACTTGAAGACATCGATGAGCTGTTCCTGTACAAAAGGTTCTGTCGGAATGATCACATGAAGGATAAATAACTTTCCTCCCCCATGTTGTAGGGGACATTGCCCACTGCAGGGAAGAAGAACTTGTAAGTGAAATGAGTTGAATGCGAAATTTCGGTGTGTACCTACCGAAAACAACCTTACTCATCTCGAGACTCGACTAGAGAAAGCAATGAAGATTTGAGATGACCAGAATGGTGTCGAAAGTTCGAGGCTTAGACGCTCAGTTAATTTCGGATAAACGGTCACGGGATATGTGACATTGTGACAGAGATTATTTGTACACCCAGCCGGCAAGACCCGGTCCATAGTCATTGCGTCAGCATGGCCGCCTGGCCGTTGTACTAAGCATCGAGTTGCTTATTATTATATTGGCTGATTCTCTCGGTGACAAAACTCGGCCGATTCTTTCCTCGACTTGGCATGGGTAAGACGGTATGACTCCTTCACGTCACGGTTGCCGCTCTGTATCATATACTTGGAGTCATGGGGGAGTCCGAGTCACAGTCTTCTGGGACCAGTCGTGGACATATGGACCTCGGATCTCCGATCAGCTCCAACTTGGGGTAGACTCGACGTATCGAGAGTCATTCGAGACCCACTCCTTGGATGCTGTGTGGGATCTGCGGAGCATAGCCTCGGTCGCTGTGTAGCTGTGCATGTCCGATGCGGAGTACTCCAAGCTTTTGAAGTCCATGATTTGCCGATCATATCGGCATCCTGCGATATATAAAGCCAGAAAATCTTACCGATAAAAACAAAACATTCGCTACATATATGACCGTCACCACTAACACTTCTACCCAACGCAAGCTGGCTCACTCCCAGAATACCGACGAACGATTCCAAGCCTTGGATCGCGCCTTGGCAAGGAGATATGTATTGCGTCTACTTCATGAACGGAGGTCGCGCAGCGTCCATGAGCAACCACAAGCAGACGTGGTATTCAGACCAAGGTAAGTAATACGCTGATCATTCGAAAACATTTATTTTACCATTATATTCAGAGTGGAAATATGTGATGACCCATCTTCCTCACGTATCACCGCCGCGCTTGAACTTCCTGGCATGAGAGCAGATGATGTCCGAGTGTCACTCGAGCGCGATAATCTTCTCGCAATTTCTGGAGAACGTGTATCTAAAGCGCCTTCAAATCACTCCGCGTCTATC